>NW_004567107.1:55789376-55818273 GCF_000260355.1 Condylura cristata | reverse complement strand
CACACCATGTGGTCACCTCGGGGGCAGGCGGGAATTGAACTCATGCGGAAGCATGAATTCTCAGTGCTGTGCTTTAACCCGCTGCGCCACCAGGGAGGGCCATACCACTATTTTCTTAACCAAATTACTAACAATGTATTTGTTACATGTGGAATATGTAAGAATTTAATAGGGATGTCAAACACAGCTTCAAATCTTGTTTTCTTAGTTATTACCTATGTGATTGAAAATATTTTTCTTTCATAATTTCTTCATTTATAAAATTTTAAAGTTAGGATAAATGGTCCTAAAGACCACCAACTTTCTGCAATGTAATCTAGGAAGCAGTAAACATAACTAATAATTCATTAACCACTTGATTTTGATAAAAATAAATCCATAATCAAGAGACTTCAATTAAGAATAATTCCTGGATTGTCATAATTTTTCACAAATGACAAAAATAGAGTTAAGTATTAGAGCATAACTAAAAACATAGTTATAGATGTGTAATTAAATATATGCATGTCAAGTTTATGCACACATATGAAATATAGAATTTTGAGAATTCAAGCAATATCAAGTAAGATCCAGAAACTTCAAAACTTCAAATTAAGAATGAAAAAAAATTACTTTATAAAACTCCAGATCCTTTAGGAGGATAATAATCTAAAAAGATTAAGGTAAAATAACAAGTCAAGCACTTCTTTGAAGAACTAGAATGGGCCCTCCCTGGTTTCACAATGCGTTAAGATGCAGCACTGCCAGCTGGTGACAGCAACCTCAGTGCAAGTTTGATCCCTCCCCAGGAGGTGGCCCACATGGTGTGGCAGACCTCTCCTGACCCGCCCACTGCTCTCTTCAGCTGTGTACTTCATAGATCTGCCCATTCTGCTCTTCACTCTGTCTCTCGTGAATCTTCTCACTGCTCCCACACCTATGACCTGTACCCCAGTTCTGTATGCATAAATAAATTAATCTTAAAAGAAAAGAACTAGCATATTTATTTAAATGGGGACCAAAAAAAAAAAAAAAGTAATAAACCTTCTAGCTGCCTGAGGTCAAAGCATGTGGCTTATAACCAAATCAAAAGATTGAGCTTGACAGATTCTACAGTTTAGTCATGATGTAAATAATTTTCATGATTTAGCTGGCAGATCCTTTAATATTTTCATTGTTGATAAAGTGGAATGGAGAGATATATTACACTGCCTAGCATACTCAGTCTGATTTTATTCCCTAGTGTTAGTTTCTTCTCTAGTTTTCTCCCTTTTTATTTGATTTTGTTCCTATTGTAACTGAACGATAAATCACTTGGTTTGTTTCCCAAAAGACCAGAGAATAGGTTTGGAGTAAGATAGAGCAGAGGACTCATTAATTTCCCTGGAACCATGACTGAGAAGGCATTTGAACTAGGGAGTATTCTGCCTTTATGCAAGATGTTACCAGATTCTATATTGTAGAGGGTTATACGCGGAGTACGGAGTCCTCTCTGTCACTAGCGATGTAATTTGGGCAATGTACTTAACCTCTTGAGCTTTATATTCCTAACGTGAGAAATGGAAATTAAAAAAATTGTGGGATTTTTTGAAAATTTATTGAGGCTTTGATGAGATTATGTCTACAAAGCACTTAATAAACAGTCTTTTATTTATTCTTGCAACAAATATTTACTGAGTTCCTGCTAACATTCAGGCTCTAAGTCATAGTAAACTCCAAGTAAACACTAGCCATCATTATGTTTACTACCATGAACACCTCCAGCCCATCATGCCTGCAGATACACATTCTAAATGATTACTAATATTGCATTTTAAATAGCCCCTTTATTAGTGGGAGAGGAGGTTTAAGTAAAAAATTACTTCTCACCTGTTTAAAAAGACCTACATGGAAGAAAAAATTGTGTTGGTGCGTTAACTAGATCTCTTTGCTAAACCTACTTGGATTAATTGTGATTTTTGAAAGCAGAAACAGCAGTGATCTGCTCCTTAATTAATATTTATTCATTTCATAAATTATTTTTTAAGAACTGGTGTATGTGGCTATTAAAGAAACAAAGGTAGGTTTCTTAAAAGAGGATATTTTCAATCTAGTAAGGGCAACAAACCAGTTGTATAAGAATTAAAGTATCTGGTAAGTGGCACACTGGTGGCACAAAGTGCTACAGGAGAAATATATATAATTGTGCATGCTAAAGCAGGCCTTATTATAGTTTCAGTCTCTGTGACTCCAATCTAAATTTAAAGCCAAGCACTTCAGCCCTCTTCTGGCTCACACTCCATAAATCAAATCAGTTATTCCAAATGGAATTCCCAAAGAGCAAATGGAGGTTCAAACCTGCCATCCTTGGAAGCTGCTGGTGTTCAGACATCTTGTGACTTTTCTTTTTTAACTGATTGTGAAGCCTCCATTTTAGTGAATTTCCTTGGTTCTGTTCCTCTTTCTTTGTAACAAAGGGATAGTTATTTTGAGTCAATCCCTTGACGCCAAGTGAAAAGAGAACAATCTTGTATAGGAGAATTAGACACATTTAGAAGCTAAATATGGCACTCCTGTTAAGCAGTCTTGGAAAATTTCAAGGCAAAGGGATTCATAAGAAAATTGCAGTTGGGAAGAGAATAACAAACATCTGAAAGTCAGAGAATAAAACGAGAGGATTTGTTACAGGTGCAAGGGTTGATCAGTTATTTGAGGCAAAGTAAATTCTTCAGAAGATAGTCACCACAGAAAAGAAATTAAAAGTATTATTAGTTAACACTGACCAATCCAATATAATCAACAGCTGAGAAAAAGTACAAGACCTTAACATAGCAATAATTCACTTAAAGTTCAGTATATACAACGAGTTCGAAAAAGTGTCTGAAATATCCATAGGTGGGTGAGGAGCCGATAGTTACTCAAGTTGTTTGACCTACCTGTAAATAAGGTGAGACCTGTCATTAAACTTAGGATCAGTTTGCTTTGCCTATGCCTATGTCTCTGTTAGACGTATGATGCCCCATTTGTGAAAAAGTAACTGCACATCTTAAATCCTGAGTAACTAAGGAATATAAATGAAGTCATGTGCAAAGAGATTAACAAGATATTTCTCTCATAAAATATTTCAAAATAATAACAGGATTCAAAGCTTTGTGAAGTACCCCCACACATTCATGGAGGCAGACGTTACTTTATTTCTTTTTATTTAAAGATTGATTTATTTATGCTTACAGAACTGGGATACAGGCCAGAGGTGTAGGGGCAGTGAGAGGATTCACCAGAGACAGAGTGGGGAGCAGAACAGGCATATCTATGAAGTACACTGCCAAAGAGAGCAGTGGGCGGGTCAGGAGAGGTCTGCCATGCCATGTGGATCTCCTCCAGGGCTGGGATCGAATTCGTACTGAAGCAGCTGCAGCTAGCTTGCAGTGCTGTGCTCTAACAGATATAATCCTGTTTCTCGTCCAATTCTTTTTTAAATTCATTAATTCATTTTGATTGAAGGAATATTTGGATACCCCTATCAGGTTTTACCACCATAATGTACCCACCACCAACTGCCCAGAGTAGTCCACCACCGTATTCCATTGTGTCTCCTTCCCTTTGGTTCTTACCTCTCTCCCCCACCCCCACAGCCCTACCCAGGTTTTTTCAGTTCTGTAGTCAACGATCAAGATTTAGTCTGTCAGCTTGCCTTTACCTATTATTTTAGTTATTTTATATTCTACATATCAGAGATACCATCCATTATTTATCTTTCTCTTTCTGTCTTATTTCACTCAGCATTGTCCTTGCCAGTCACATCCATGTTACCACAAATGGAATGAGTTTATCTTTTGATCACTGAGTAATATTCCATTGTGTATATAAGTCACATCTTCTTCATCCAATCATATGTTATGGGATATTTGGGTATTATATATAGTGCTTCAAAAAATAAGGGTGTGACCCTCCATGGTGGCACAGTGGGTTAAAGCACAGCACTAAGAAGCTTAAGTCACTTCTGCATGAGTTCGATCCCCGCCTGCCCTGGAGGTGACCACATGGCATGGCAGACCTCTCCTGGCCCGCCCACTGCTCCCCTCAGCAGTGTACTTTGTCGATCTGCCTGTTCTGCTCCCCACTCTATCTCTGGTGAATCCTCTCGCCCTCCACATCTCTGGCCTATACCCCATTCTGTATGAATAAATAAATCTTTAAAACAATATATTAAAAAAAAAGGGTGTGTATGCTTCTTTTTGAATGAGCATTTTGAATTTGGACAATAAATGCCTGGGGGTGGGCTTACTGGGTCAAATGACAGATCAACTTTTAATGTTTTCAGACACTTCCATATTCCTTCCTATATGGGCTAGACCATCTTGCCTTCCCACCAGGATATATTGATGATTGCTATCACCAAATGAAAGAGATTTAAAAATCTATATTTAAAAATCTATAGTAGGGAAACTCACACCACATTTTTATCAATGAATAAATTTTTATCAACAAGACAGAAAATCAACAAGGAAAAATTTCCTTAAATGAGGAGTTAGTTTACACAGGTTTACTAGACACTTACATGACACTATATCCCCAAAAAGCTGAGTATACATTTTTCTCAAGTCCACACAGATATTCTCTAGAGTAGACTACATATTAGCTCACAAAAAAAGTCAATAAATTAGTGAACGTTGAAATCAAGTATCTCACAATGGTGAAATGTCTGGAAACTGGACAGCATACTAAGGAATTACTATTGGGTTAAGTAAGTAAGGGGGAATTAGAAAAAATCTGGGGACACATGCTAAAGAAGACACAAGCGTATAGGATGTAGCAAAATCATAGTAGGATGGAAGCTTATAACAAATACAGGATCACACCAATAAACAAGAAAGAATCAAATTACTAGTCCCAATTGAAACTACTCAAGGTGTTCAGTGTCAATTCCATTCTTGGGTGAGGTTGAACTGGAAGGTGATATGAGATACAAGATAGAAAGAGGAAAAGTAGCTGTAAGTCACACCTGCACATTGAGTTCAAAACCTCAATGAATAATTGGGGCAAGGAAAACTCAGCAACTTAGAAGACAATATCCAATGTTTGTTGGCGGTGAAAGAAATTGACAGCAGCAACATCGAAGTCTGGTTGTGCAGACTGGCTTCAGATTCTTTGTGCATGCATTCATTCCAAAGCATGAGGGTGTGGTAAAACTGTAAATATGTCTGTCCAGATGGGCTTGGAAACTAAGGTTTGCTTGAGCCTGTATCTGAGAACAGCCTGGTGGATATAGCTGTACTATTAATCTTGGAGAATAAGACATGAGAACAAAGATAAAGACTGAAAGCTGAGGAATCTACACCAGATTCAGGCATTGTAAAGCCTAAAGTATCCTGGAGTTGGGCCACCCTGGTGGCATAAAGGGTTAAGTCTCAGCACTATGAAGCTATCAGCAGCCACTGCAGCACAAGTTTGATCCCCAGCCAGGGAGGTGACCCACATGGCAGAGCAGACCTTTCCTGTCTCACCCACTGCTCCCCTCAGCAGTGTATTTCAGTAGATCTACTTGTTCTGCCCCTAATCTGTCTCTGACAAATCCTGTCATCCCCCTTTTTGCCCCCCCCCCACACCCCTGGCTTACACCCCAGTTCTTATATGCATAAATAAATAAATCTTTAAAAATGTTTCCTGACATTAGGGCATAAAAACTACTTCCTATTTTTACCAATTTTGGAGAATGTATCCTTTCTTCTTAAAAAAGATTTATTTTATTTATTTATGCATATAAGAACTAGAGTGTAGGCCAGAAGTATGAGAGGCTAAGAAGGTTCATCAGAGACAGAGTGGGGAGCAAAACAGGGGGATCTACTGAAATATACTGCTGAGGGGAGCAGTGGGCAACACAGGAGAGGTCTGCTGAATCATGTTAGTGGGTTAGTGGGTTAGCTCCTGGCAGTGGTTGGCAATAGCTTGACAGTAACAGCACTGATACGTTAATACCTGTGCTACCACGGAAACCCAGGAGAATGTTGCCTTTCAAATGATTTTGTTCACCTCTGAATCTTTAGGGAGTACAAGGGATCTGATCTCCCAGCCTATATAGCCTGGGGTCCTTCTCAAGTATCAGAGCTTTCTATGCTCGTTGTGATATAAAACTAGAATCTAACAGGATTGCTATAAATGTGCAGACTTTTTCGAGTTGGCCTAGGATTAAAACCATAGACACCGCCATAATGTTATTGGATATCAAGGAGCATTAAATTTTTCTGTGATCCTAGCATGTGTTGGGGAGATTGGCACAGCCCCAGGTAAGTTTCCTGCTGCTTATCCCAAGAGGAGTTGGATAATGATGGTGAACAGCACAATTGGGAAGAAGTTTTTGGAAGGTAAATGATGGCAAACAACTGAAGAAATACTGATGGAACGGTTGAGAAGAGATAGAGAAAAACTGTAAAGTAAGAAGAAAATGTGACTTTCAATGGCACTGGCATGAAAATATTTTAGTATCTTTGAAGTAGAATACTTAATGTGAGGTCATGTAATGAAGTTAACCAGCTCCTACAAACTGAAACTGAGTATGTGATCAACTGCTCACTTCCACTGTGGCTGGAAGAATAGAAATGAAAATGCCAAGACATGGGCCCTCCCTGGTGGTGCGATGGGTAAAGTACAGCACTGAGAAGCTAGCCGCAGCCCCTTCAGTGCGAGTTTGAGAGGTAATCCACGTGGCACAGCAGACCTCTCCTGATCCACGCACTGCTCCCCTCAGCAGTGTACCTCATCTATCTGTTTGTTCTGCTCCCCACTCTGTCTCTGGTGTACCTCTGACCTCTACCCTAGTTCTATATGCATAAATAAATAAGTCTTTAAGAAAAAGGAAACACTAAGTTTATGTTTAACCCGCAATGTATTGTGGGAAAGAAGACACTTGCCTGTTTTAATTTGAGCTTGTGGCTTAGCCACTGCGTAAGGACCTTTGCACTGCTGTTCCATGTTTACAGAAATTTGAGGGAACAACTCTCCACAGCTGTATTGATGGTTTTTTTCCCAAAGGGAAATGTCATAAGACTGTCTCTTTAGCACTATGTTAATTATTATCTGCTTGAAAGTATTGTGTGTGGTGTGTGAATCTTGTGATCGCATTTTTAATTAGGATCATATTTAGATTCAGACTCACCCTGGACTGGATAGTCATTTTTATTACTTTGTATTAGAAATGAAGTATCCAGTTTGTGCCAGTTGTAGTGGGAGTGTTATACAAACAGAGGGTCTTATTAGTGTTTTGTTCTTTCTACCTCTGTCTGGTTTCTACCCTTCCTGAAACCTGATTTTATGTGTGTGTAGCAAAAGCATATACCCCAGTACTGTGGTGGTGGAGAGGGTTTGGGAAATGACAGCAAGGAATAGAGAACACATTTTCAAAACATTTCCGGTTCAATTGTTACCTAGTAAAAGTGGCAATCACTTTCAGGTGACAGTTCACCAATGAGATGCATTGTTTTCACAAGTCTTATTGGGTCCAGCATTCTATTGAAACAAGGGTCAGAGCTTTTCTTGAAATACTAAAGTATTTTACATAAGGAAATTTGATATGACTAGAAAGAAATAATTGCTTCTACCTTGAAAAGATGTAAAGTATTATGTTGCCTATGATAATCTACTCAGAAAAATACTTCTCTAAAAATAACATGTAACTTCTAAGTGACCACTAGCTCTGAGGGTTTTTATGTGTATTAATATTTTGTTTTCCTTTTAAAGGTAATGAAAAATGAGTGTCTGGGGGTTATTTTCTTGCCACAGAAAGGACTGAGAAAAGAGAAGTCCAGTAATGCCCCTCTGTGGTAAAAGCCTGGTATAGCAAGCTTCCATTCACAGCATGAACCTGTGAAAAAACTTCAAGCTCATCTGGTCTCTTCATTTATAAATTAGGTGCTTTAAAACTGAACGGCCAAAATAGAAACAATCTTCATTAAATGCAGAAACAGCAGTGATTAGTAGAAGTAGAATATGTTTAAAGAAGTCCAACCGCTGCAAAAAGTATATACATATTCAGAAAATGCCAAAGGTGACAAATTTTTAAAGGATCCACTTTTAATATAAAGCATAGTCACCCAATTACCTACAGAAACCACTGTTCTTGAACATGAAAAATATTTAAAGAATCATTAGTGATGTGAACAATGAGAATATATGTTCCTTCTTTGTTCAGTTCTTAGAAACTTAAATAATAAATGTATAACTAAGATGTTACATATGTTAAATGAAATAGAGAAGGCGGCTAGCATTGCCTTGGAAACATTCATGCTGTATCCTCATAGAGTCTGCTTTATTAGTGAATATATGAAGGCACATCTAGACAGCCTGTTAATTAGGATGGAGAATATTGGTGGCTTAATCATTCTGTCTGCTCATTTTGTCCTTATAAATGGTATCCACTGGGAAAGGAATGAGGCAGGGAGAGAGACAAGCAGGGAGCAAAGAAAGGAAGGAGGGAAGAAAGAAGTAGAAAGAAATATAGACTGGTGGGTCCTCCCTGTGGTGCAGCGGGTTAAAGCACAGCACTACGAAGCTAAAGCCACTTCAGCAAGAGTTCAATTCCCTGCCAGGGAGGTGACCCACATGGTGTGGTAGACTTCTCCTGACCCACCCACTGCAGTGTACTTTGACAATCTGCCTGTTCTGCTCCCCACTCAGCACCTCTGGACTGTATCCCAGTTCTGTAGCTGTATATATACATATATATATATAGAGAGAGAGAGATAAAGAAAAATCTGTGTGTGCATATATATATATATATAGTGACATGAAAATACCACACTTAGTTTCAAAGAAAATTGACAAAATAGGGCCCTCCCTGATGGCAGAACGGGTTAGCATACAGCACTGCAAGCTGGCCGCAGTTGCTTCAGCACAAATTTCATCCCCCACCCTGAGGTGACCCGCATGGCGCAGCAGACCTCTCCTGACCCACCTGCTGCTCCCCTCAGCAATGTACATCGTCGATCTGCCTGTTCTGCTCCACACTTGGTCTCTGGTGAATCTTCTCACTGTTCCCACACCTCTGGCCTGTACCCAGTTCTGTCTGCATAAATAATAATTTTTTAAATGCCATTTTTAAAAAAAGAAAATTGACAAAATGTCGTACCTCAATGGGCCACCACTTGTCCACCTAGAGCGCTAGGATTGAATCACTAGAAGGAATATGAGAGAAAGAGGTTGGAAGACAATAAGCCACCATCGCCGGGAGGACCACACTGACCTTCCCGTGCTTGTAAGGTCTTCCATAATCTGTCTCTACTGACTGCTGCAATTGCGCTGCTCTCCCCCAACAGAAGAGGAGTTGGGCACTGGAAGACACAAGCAGCACACTCAAGTGCATTCTAAAACTCTTCTGCGGTAAGAGAGGTCCTGTGTGATCAAGCCTCTGCCCACTTCCACAGTCTGACCTTCCTCTGTCCCAGTCCACATAATAAAAGTTTCTTAGGTGTTTTGTATTTCCTCCAAATGTAGCACATCTAAAAGCCTCTAGAACTACACTCATGAATTTCTTTTCCCCCTAATTTCTTTTGACTAATTGATAGTCTTCATTGAAAATTCTGTCCAGGGCTCTCTGATGGCATAGAGCTTAAGTCACAGAGATAGCACATTCTCACCCATTGCTTAGCCCTGAGTTCTATCTCCAGCCAGGTTAGCTCACCTACATCAGCCCTTCTCCTGTCTCGCCCACTGCTCCCCTTAGCAGTGTATTTCAGTAGATCTTCCTGTTCTGCTCCCCATTCTGTCTCTGGTGAATCCTCTCGCCACCCCCACCCTCCTGTTATACACCTTAGTTCTTGTATGCATAAATAAATAAAAAATTTTTTTAGATTTATTTATTTATGCATACAGAACTGGGGTACAGGTCAGAGGTGTGGGGGTGGTGAGAGGCTTCACCAGATACAGAGTGGGGAGCAGAACAGTCAGATAGACAAATACACTGCTGAGGGGAGCAGTGGGAGGGTCAGGAGAGGTCTGCCGCACCATGTAGGTCACCTCCGGGGCAGGGATCAAACTCATGCTGAAGTGGCTTTAGCTTCTTAGTGCTGTGCTTTAACCCACTGAGCCACCAGGGAGGGCCAAAAAATAAATATTTTTAAAAATAAAACTGCTTAGGTATGCCTGGGCAACCCTACTCTCCAGACAAAACTATAAAACTTAGTACCTGGCAAATCCTTGGCTTTAAGCGTTGTATAAAGGAGAAGATACGCTTTTCCTTAACAAATAATCAAGTGACAAGGACTCAATGATGTGGTAAAAAGCACCAAAGAAAGGAATGTCATCATGACTCATCCTTACCAAGATGTGAGAGATTTTGTCCTTTCCATTTAGATGCAGTCTCTGAATAGTTTGTTGTTCTGTGGCATGTGTGTTTTATTTGAAGCTTTGTTCTATAATTTATTTATATGAAAAATATTTTATATGTATATTTTAATTTATATTTACAGTGAAACCTCTATGTTGACAGTTTCATAGGTTATAAAAGTAACAATTTAAGGTCATTCGAGTCAATATTTACAGTTGCAAGATAATTGCAGATGTATGTATAGATGTTATACAAATACTTACAGTAGTTATATTTTTTTCAAGAATCTATCCTTTATAAAGTAAAAGTCCATGTCTATATTGAAATATTCTATTTAGTTTACTGTTTCCCTTACTACACAATAAGCTCCTTACCTCAACATTCATGTCTTATTCTTCCTTATCCCCGGAAGGCAGAAGCATTTCTAACTATAAATGCTTTTATAGAATCTCAGATGGGTCGCATTAAAAGTGTATACATAGTTTCACTCTCTTTCTTCCCACAATATCCAAAAGAGATACTTTCCAAAAGAAGTTTTGTTGTCCCTAAGTTCAGATGTCCTAAAAAAGTAGAAATCTGAAATAAAATAAACTAAGCGCAAAATGTGCTGATGAGCTGGACTTAGTAGTAGAATTTTCTAAAAATAATAACATGTTTGTACAAATAAGATTCCTGTTTCCTTGATGTAATAAAGAACTAAAATCCCTAGCCAACCTCATAGTCACAAAATACATGTGATCTTAGCTTCATCATTCTAGCCATTCTGGAAAACTTTTCATCAATGAGAATAATACAGATGGCACCAGGAGCAACTCGATTATGGATTTATAGCTGGATGCAAGTTCAGTTCTTAAATCAGAACTGGCATCATCACCTGTGTCACTAGTAATTGCAGAAAATTCTAATTCCTGACATACGCTGCTTGATGATGCTAGCAGAACAGGCAAAGATTTCTTTATCGAGCTTAGGGGAATATGAAGCATTCTTCATAACAGTTTTGCCAGAATGTTCCAGAATGTTCCTCTGGAACATTCAACAGTTCTAAGAAATCCTGACATCAATCTTTTAAGACAGGCCCTCAAAATGTGACTCATACCTGTAGTACCAGAACCAATCACTTAGGAACCTACCAGGAATTTAAACAATTAGGTCCCACTCTAGACCTACTAAGTCAACAACCAGTGCTTAAATTTCCCAGGTGATTCATCTATCATGGAATCTATACATTTTAATTTTGAAAAGTAAAAAGACAAAGTAATTTTGATAATATCCTAAGTTTAAAAATCTAATTACATTTTAAGCCAATATGGGAAAAGGAAAGTTATGACATTTCAACCAAGGTGAGAGATTAAGGAAGAACCATTCTGCTTTAGAAATGATTAATAGGCCCTCCCTGGTGGCGCAGCGGGTTAAAGCACAGCACTGCAAACCTAGTCACAGCCGTCCCTGTTCATCCCCACCCTGCAGGTGACCACATGGTGCAGCAGACCTCTCCTGTCTCTCCCACTATTCCCCTCAGCTGTGTACTTCATCAATCTGCCTGTTCTGCTCCCCACTCTGTCTCTGGTGAAGCCTCTCACTGCCCCTGCACCTCTGGCCTATACCCCAGTTCTGTATGTATAAATAAATAAATCTTAAAAAAAAATAAATAGTGTTGCAAGAAAAAGAACATAAGCAAAAACCTTTTTTAAAAAATGATCATTACTGTGTCTTAAGTTCTCTTGGAAATCACAAAATAATCAGGTGGGAGAGATTTTGCAAGTTATATCATTAACCTATCTTTTGAAATGTATTCACCCTAACCTCCATCAATGATAGTCCAGTCTATTCTAGCAGCTTCATTGAGAGGAACAAATTATTTTTCACAGACTGCACCTTCTTGGACATTTCTTATTGTTAGAAAGTTCTTCCTTATATTGGCTGCCTTTCCATCTGAAACTTCGCAATGATCTGACTTCTCCTCTGGTTATATAAAAGATTTTATAAGATTTCTAAATGTTACAATTTAAGTATTTTTAGATGATGCCTTTGGTTCACCTGTTCTTGTCTCTAGACTATATGAAATCTATATCCTGTCTGTCGGGTTTGAACGTTTTTTGTGCAAGAGAGTTTGAAGCCTTTACATATGGCCTCCTTGGAAAGTATTTTAGTTTGTCTAATTAACTCTCAATTCACTATCCTTGTAAAGTCTAAGCAGTGTTAAGTCACTGGGCTGTGCCCATTTTCATCCTAGATTCTACGTATTCCATTTATGCATCCCCTAAGCCCACATTAGTTTGGGGGACATCCATGTCACACTGGTTTCCAGAAATATGACTGTCATCTAACATCTTTAAGCATTTTCACACATTCTTCTCAAAAACTTCTTTATCCTATGCAATTGCAGTTATATTTCAATTTTTTACCCAAGTGCAGATCTCACATTTATCCCTGTTAAATTTCATTAATTTTTTTTTTTTTTTAGCTCAAATTGTGTCAGACTGGATCCTAACTCTGCTATCCAGAACATTCTTTATCCCTCCAAGCTTTGTCATCTGCAAATTTGATGAGCCATCTCTCTACAGCTTTACACATTACAATTCTAAACTGAGTGAATACAACAGGACAAGGAACAGAGCTCTGAAACAGTCGACAGACATCCCTACTTGGATATTTATCTACCTATCAGGTCTTTTGGTTAAAATTCTGACAATTACCAGTTCACTTAAGGAACAATTCATATGAATTCTTATTCATAATAATACATGACATACCTTGCTAAATGAATTAGTCTAGTACAGATAGTCTTGTCAACTGCTTTATCACCAATCTAACAACGCAATCAAAGAAATAAATGAAGTAAATCTGCTTTTCTTAGTGACCACATATTGATCATGATTAACTGCCACTTCCTAACCTTTGCAATGACTTTAGGATTAAAGGATTTAATTTACTTAAATTATTGAGTCTTATGCAATAGTGAATGAGCTGAAAGGAGAAAAGTCAATCAGTAATCTTAACTCTTCTTTAAAGATTAACCTGAACATATCTTACTTTTTGAAAACAGTAAAACTGAACCTCAAATAAGTAAAATACATACATAATTGTGTATATATGTGTGTGTATACATATCCACATGAATATACATATAGTGTATGTGTATTACATAAATATGTATGTGTATATAATAATCTGATGAAAATTAAAATGAGGGATGGAGTACCTGGATCCCCACTGATCTAAAGTTCTAGATATCTGAATCTGTTTATCAGACGTCCCTGATGAATTCCTAGGAACTCTCAGAACACAATTTTAAAAGCACTGCTTTGAGCCACTGTTGGCTATTTTACTTATATGAATTATCTTTTAAGTCAGATTTAAAAAAAAAAAGCTAGCTATGAACAGTGTCTAAAAATAAAAGCCAACTTTGATAATACAAAAGGAAAGCAATATGAGATAGGATATAAAAAAAAGAGGTCATGTCAAACTCTCTGATTCCTTCAAGGGTTGATAAGGTAGGATTTCTCTGAAACCTGTGACTGACAAAAAAGCCACACTTCAGCATATTCCTCCATATTTTAGCCATAGAGTCACTTCAGAGACAAAGGAAGAGCCTTTACAGTTACACAGCAAATATGTGATGCAATTCTTCACTTTGACACCAAAGCAGAAGCTTCCAGAATAACCATAAATGAAGGGAAATTGTACCACAGTGTATAATATTTAAAAAATAATTATATATTTTTAGAATTTATCAGCAATCTTTTACAGCAGTCTTTCACATATTGAGCACCTGCTAAGTGGTAGGTACCCGACTTGGTAGTTTTTAAAATGATAGCATTGTTCAGAATACAAAACCTAGTGAAACACATATGAGGACACTGAGACTTAGAGTAGTTAAAGTAATTGTCTACCACAAACTAATAAGAAATGTAATCAGGATTTAAACCCAAGAAAGACTTGGTCCCAGCACTTAAGAAGCTTCCTGTATAACCAAAGGGACATATCAATCATAAAGTAATTGCACAGGTTGTAGCATCTGCACAGTCATAGTGGTAGTTCTACTTTACCCAGGCTTTGTCATGCTTGAGAGAGATATGGAAAGTGGAAGGGACAGCAAGAAGCACCCAGGAAATCTATTCCTATACTTGGGAGAGGCTGGTGACAGTTTCCATCCTTTATGAAAAATAACAAGTACATTTCCTTCGCGTTCTATGTATTTGAACGTATGAGCACTGTCACCTAATGGGCATCTGTACTGAAGTATGCTCCCTGCATCTGCTTTCAAAATGGTTTGCCTGAGAACTATTTTCAAGATTCCACTCTTAAAGATCTCCAACACTTCTGTGGATGCTGTGGTCCTGAAAATTCTAGAGATATTAAATCATGTTTATATCAATGCCACTCTGAAGGCCTTGTAACCAAGGTCTTTTTTCGTGGAAGCTAAGAGAAAGAAACTGGACCTGCATTTGAATATCCTTAGCTTTCTGACTGTGCCAGCAAGATGACTTGAAACCTTTGTAATGGCTTTCAGCTGCTAAGGACCACCTCACTGTATCTTATCAGATGGTTAGGGCAGTAGCTGAAACAACAAAGGCCATTTTAAGCTTCAGAAAATGCAGCCAGTGCTGCATTCCAAAAAGAAAATTATTCCAAACTTAGCTTTTCACTTTTTCTTATCTTTTGATGTGTGAGATATTTTCTCCCTATCTCTTGCCTCTGTCTGTAACCAAACATGATAGTAGAGCATATAAATGAACTTGAGAAAGGTTATACATGTTCCAGGATAATTGCATAGCAATTAAGGAGGATACTTCTGGGTATCTTATACAGAATGCTGTCTGTTAAGATATTTTTCTACTTTGGGCTTATGATGTTTCCTCTTATGAATGCTTAATTTTATTTTCCCACAGATCCCTAGTTTGACCTGTGAGGAATCTCACAGGATTTGAGATCAGAGGAATTTAATGAGTGGGCAAAAGAAAGTCTACGGAAGCAGTTTTAAAGAAATTAGAGATAGAATTGAGTTCATGAAACTAATACTTAGGGCTCTTGAATTACTGTTGTTTTCTGTTTGTGCTATTTTATCCAACAAATAGAAATTATTTTGATATCACTCTTTTCCTCCTCTTTTCCAAGTTATTCTTTCCCACATTTTTAATACTACATAGGGTTCTTCTCTTGTGTCTCAAGGCTTACTTTCTACAATTTATCCCTAAATGACTCTGTCTAACCTCCTTCAAAGGCTTCAATGACTGCCTATATGCTGATGATAGGCTATTTTCATTCTCGATTTTAATCATTAGTCAACTCAAATCATTAATCGTTTGATCCCAACCTTAATTAACACTGTATCCTCCCCTCTTCACACCAAATCTAACTTTGTTTCTAAATCTACTCTCTGATTGAGGTGTCACCACCTTCACCCAGTCCACCAATTCAAAAACCTAGAAGTCAGAATATAGTTTTTTCCCTTCACCCAACAAATGTCACCAAGGTTTGTCACTTACACTACTAATATATATATATATATATTTGTGCTTTTCATTTCCATTGGTCTTACCCTCACCACTCCATGACAAGGTTATGTCAGGAGTCTCTCAACCTGACTCCCTTGCTACCAGTTCATTCCTTTTCTGTTTTATCTAAAATGTAGTTGAGATATTTTACTCCCCTTCATATCCTTCAGTTTCCTAATATAATCATAATCCAGCTGTAGTCAACTTCTCTTCCTTCCTTTGAAAATATTCATGAACTATATGGACCCTCCATGGTGATGCAACAGGTTAAAGCTGTCCGCAGCCACTGCAGCATGAGTTCGATCCCCAGCTAGGAAGCTGACCCACATGGTGCAGCAGACCCCTCCTGTCTCACCCGCTACTTCCCTCAGTAATAGATCTGCCTGTTCTGCTCCCCACTCTCTTGTGAATCCTCTCACCCTCCACATCTGTGGCCTGTACCCTAGTTCTTATGTGCATAAATAATAAATGAATCTTTAAAAAAATGAAAGCATTCATGAACTTTATACGTGAGTTCTCTAGGTTCTACTTCCATGTTATTTCTTCTGTCTAGAATTAGGTATCTCTCTTCTAGGCAGCCTCCTCCTGTGGAGCTCATCCACCACAGCCATTAACTCTACATACTAAGAGAAGTCAAAACCTAAACTGGTAAACATCATGGGTATCCAAGGGCTCACTGAATTCTCAGTTGTGCCTCATGCCACTTGTGTGATCTTCAGCAAGTGTTCTTGCCCTCTGTAATCCACAAAGTCCAAATAATATTCTAATAGTTTGAAACTGTTTTGTAGCTAAAATAACATGTGTAAAATGTCTGAACAAAGTTTGGGGCATATTCAGAACACACAATGAATTGTTTTTGCCTTCCGTCATGAACGGTTTAGTTTTTGTGAGATTCTTAAAGGTCGGGGGCATGACCTCCACCTGCTTATACAGGACCACAAGCATGGTGATTGTATAACAAATTCTTCCATGAATGAGTTAAAGCAGGCCATAAAGTGTTCTTGTGCAACTCACTAAATATATTCAAGCCCTTTTTATCAGAAATTTTGTTAGCTTCTTCACTTACTAC
Organism: Condylura cristata; assembly: GCF_000260355.1. Lineage (NCBI taxonomy): Eukaryota > Metazoa > Chordata > Mammalia > Eulipotyphla > Talpidae > Condylura > Condylura cristata. The sequence goes on along the minus strand of NW_004567107.1, from coordinate 55,801,427 downwards.
TATTTTGAAAGTAAATGCTGAAGAGACTAAGATGTTAAAGTTTTTGAAAAAAAGATGCTGCCTCAGTAAAATTGAACTGAAAAAAGTGTCTAGATCTCTCCTGAGCCCTCAATTTTTACTGGTTTTGCCTAACAATTTAACCCAAGTCCTAAAGTTAACAATTCTACCTTGATTCACCATTTACTTAATAATTTTGTTTTAAAATAATTATCATGTACTCTATTTACTAAATACTTCATTATGTAAAATAACCTTTCCTTGTAATCCAGTCTTTATGATTAGATAGATTACATAGATTAGATTTGCATTAGAGGATGTGGAGGAGAGTGGCATTTGTAGTTCTCACTTTGTAAAGGAAGATGAGCTCTGAAAAATATAAAAAACATCAATTCCCTCCCAATAACATATAGTACAGGGCCCTCCCTGGTGGTGCAGCAGGTTAAAGCACAGCACTAAGAAGCTAAAGCCACTTCAACATGAGTTCAATCCCTGCCCCAGAGGTGATCCACATGGTGCAGCAGACCTCTCCTGACCCGCCCACTGCTCCCCTCAGCAGTGTACTTCATCAGTCTGCCTGTTCTGCTCCCCACTCTGTCTCTGGTGAAGGCTTTCACTGCCCCTGTGGCACCTCTGGCCTGTACCCCAGTTCTGTATGCATAAATAAATAAAACTTTTTTAAAAAAAAAAAACATATAGTACAAACTAAGAATAATAAGAAATGCTTCACAGAGAGCCAAGCATATAGCAGTAAATATTAACTGAACTCAAATGATTCTGTGAAAAGTTTATGCCCAATACTATGACAGCTAATAGTATTTATGCACAAAGCAGATGCACCATTTATTTTATTTAAAAAGCTTATTTCAATTGCTGAAGTCCACTGAACCGAAGGTAGTCAACAGAATACAATTTGTTTAATATTAGCTTTCAGTGTATGCAATTAAGGTGCTGATGCTGGGCTATTGGTGCTTATCACATTAGCTGGAAAGGAAATAGACCTTTCCTTTTGGGTGTTAGGTGGGATTAATCACTGATACAAAGAGCATCATAAGCAAACACCCTGTTAAAAAGCAATCTATTCACTAAAACATCCACTTATTGAACAATGCAGAGGTTCTGTTGTACTCTATGCTAGCTTAATTAAGTCTAAACTATATTAACTAATTAAGAAAGCCAGAAAAAATAGGTATTTAACATTTATTTTTAAAAATTGACAATTTTAAAACAGACATCATAACACAAATTCCTTTTCCATATATGAGTGACTAACATTAAATTTCATTATAATCACTATCTTCACTTACCCACTACATGTATAGAGGCTCACCATCAAGAAAACTATATATAGCACCACAATTAAAATGACGATAGTGATCCAGTGGATGAAATTAAAGAGAGCTGATCAATTATATTTCACGGTTCTTTATATGGTAATGACTCTTGTTTTTGATTCAGTGACAAAAACTTGTAGTCAAATTTCAATACTCAATTCAATTCTTACCTCCTGCAAAATTAAATTTTTGTCAAACATAATATTTTTGAAGGGAGAAGTCATTCAATAATTAGGTTTTAATAACAAACTTTTCCTTTTCAGGGTAGTTTTAGATTTAGTAAAATTGAGTGGAAGATACAGAGCCCCCATGTACTTTCCACCCTCACACATACACACACGCATCCTCCACACAGTGTCCATTACCCCTAACCCGGAAGAGATAGATGCAGTTGTTCTCCCTAACATATAGTGCCATCTAGCAGAAAAGTGGAAGATCTGCACCCTTAATACTTAAAAAATCAAAATGCAGAGATGGAAAAGCACAACAAACAGCAGCTGAAGACCTCAGGGAAACACTACACCACACTAAGAAAGCAAATCTATAGAACCAAACTACTGAGACATAGAAGGTCTTTTACTTCTATCTAATACAGAATTCAAAAGTGCCATGATAAATTCAAAGAAATGGAAGAAAACAGAGAAGCTGATCAAAGATTACAGAAGAAAACTGCAAACAGATGAGTGTCTTAAGAAATAAGTAATTGAACAGAATATGGGTAGTGGTTTTAAGATTTATTTATTTATTTATTTATTTATGTATACAGAGCTGGGGTACAGGCCAGAAGTGCAGGATCCATGAAAGGATCCACCAGAGACAGTGGGAAGCAGAACAGGCCTATCCACAAAGTACACTGCTGAGGGGAGCAGCAGGCGGGTCAGGAGAGGTCTGCTGTGTCATGTGGATCACCTCCCTGGCGGGGATTGAACTCATGCTGAAGTGGCTCTAGCCTCCCAGTGCGGGTCAGGAGAGGTCTGCTGTGTCATGTGGATCACCTCCCTGGCGGGGATTGAACTCATGCTGAAGTGGCTCTAGCCTCCCAGTGCAGTGCTTTAACCCGCTGCACCACCAGGAAGGGTCTGGATAGTGAAGTTTTAAATAAGAAAATAATTGAGATGCAGGATGTAGAAAGATCATGGGAGAGATTTTTTTTTTTTTTTTTTAAACTCTGGGCAAAGTAGCAAAAGTAGAATAGGCCAAGATCTGGAAGATCAGATCAGTAATCTTGAAGGAGATAATGCATAAAGAATCTAGATGAAAGGAGAAAGATAAACACAAAAAGAAAATAATTAAGAAGTACTTTGGAAACTATATGCCCCTGAGAAGGGCAATATAAAAATAATGACTATCCCAAAAGGAGAAGAGAAATTAATACAGAATATACTTAAATAAATAATAGAGGAAACTTTCAAAACCATAATAAATAAATCTTAAAAAAAAAAAGTCAAAGCATTGTGTCCCAAATGCCACTAGTAATTGTAATTGAATAAGTGTGATCCTTTATGCATCAGAAAACAAAAACATGTGGAACGAATGTAATGAAGGTAATTCCATGGAAAAGAAAAAAAGTAAAGTTACAATTGACATCTCTATCAAACTTTGTAATTTGGAGAGTTGTTTCATATATATTCATATATCTCATATATACATATATTCATATATCTCACTCTACCTGAAGTAATGACCAAAAGTAGTATAAAATTTTAGACAGCATCCTAGACCTTCCTCTCAAGCAACTCAGAATTAGCAAACCTAGTGGCTTCCCTTCCCTCAGGATGAAGCTATATTTTAGCTTGTTAGCAGTTACATGCTTAAGATGCTTTTAATTCTCCTGATCATTTTGTCTATGAATTAAACATGATGTCTAGGGTATAATCAAAATTCATCTTTTTTTTAAGTATTTATTTATGCATACAGAACTGGGGTACAGGCCAGAGGTGCAGGGGCGGTGAGAGGATCACCAGAGACAGAGTGGGGAGCAGAACAGTTTGATCAATGAAGTACACTGTTGAGGGGAGCAGCGGGTGGGTCGGGAGAGGTCTGCCACACCATGTGGATCATCTCCTAGGCAGGCGGGGATCGAACTCATGCGGAAATTGCTTTAGCTTCTCAGTGCTGTGCTTTAACCCTGTCAGGAGAGGTCTGCCGCGCCATGCGTATCACCTCCGGGTCCGGGTCCGGGGATTGAACTAGCACTGAGATAGCTGCCACTAGCTCGCAGTGTTGTGTCCTAACCTGTTGCACCACTAGGGAAGGCCCCAGTATGTTAACTTTTAACTTCAAGCCTCTGCAATGATGACATAGAAAGAAAAAAGGGAGGGCAGGACAATAACAGATTTATTACAACAAGCAGTCTCGTAACTGAGTTATGTGGCATCTGGGTCTGTGGGAAGTTTAAAACTGGTTATATCACAGGACATTTTTACTTACTGGGAAATACTAGTTAATCTCATTAGGAGTTATAACAAAATCATTCATCATCAAGGTTAGTCACAGCAGCATCTACCCAACGTAAACAATGATGCAATAATGTCGTAAAGGATCCCTATGTGTCTCATGCCTGTTCTTACTAAGCCTTTCTGTGTCAAATCTTTCTTTCTACATATTTATCTGAAGTATCTCCTGCTCAGAAGTAAATGACCTTTCTTTTATGCAATTTATGAGAGTTTCATAAAGTAAAATAGCCTCAGGGAGAGAATCATTTTCAATCCATCCATTGTTGTCTATAATATCAAAATCTAGCATTGACTGGGAACCAGATGCCTAAAGTCAAATTTTAGCTCTGCAGCTTACTAACCAAGTGACACTGACAAGTGCCTTAAACTCTCAAGTGTCTCCATTTCCTAAATTTGGAATAGGGAAGATGATGATAGAATTGACCTCATAAGACTGCTTTGAGGATTAAGTGAATATGTGTATATGGCATATAGAAAGTATCAGTAGGGGCACAATGGGTTAAAGTGCAATACTGAGAAGCTGACTGGGACAGCTTCAGTGAGAGTGAGAGTTCGATGCCCAGCCCCAGAGGTGACCCTCATGGCGCTGCAGACCTCTCCTGACCCTCCTGCTGCTCCCCTCAGCAGTGTACTTCATCAATCAGCCTGTTCTGCTGTCCACTGTGTCTCTGGTGAATCCTCTCACCATCCCTGCACCTCTGGCCTGTACCCCAGTTCTGTATGCATAAATAAATAAATCTTAAAGAAACAAAGAATCAGTAAGCATCAAGCACAGAATTATCAGCACACATCAAAGGGGCCAGGCCACTGCAATAGAATGGGCAGAAAGGTAGTTTCTAATCACCGCATTTCCTTAAAGGATGTGATATTATGTAGAAATAATCTTTTGTACCCCATCAAAATGATTCTTTTGTATTCTGTTACTTCCAGCAATTAGACTTAGTACATCAATGAATTTTTGTTTTTAAAGATTTATACCAAACTGTTTAAATAAAGAGAACTATTTAAAAAGACAGAACTCTGAAAATCTAGAGGGTTAGGAATTGTGCTACTATCTTTATTAACAATACAAGAAACTACAACCAAATATAGTCATGTATTTTTGGAGACTGTCCTAGCTTCAAGGAAATAAGCAGAATTTGGGGTGTTGGTTTTCAGATGAACATTGTGACAGCATCATAACAGAATAGGACAGTTTTCAGTGAACCAATAAAGGTGACTGTCAAACTGAAATCACCATGATATACAAAATCATGTCACATCCTTTATGCATAAATATTATAAGTCATGAGTTATGGTTCAAGACATTTTGTTCAGTGTGGCTTGTGTATCACTGAAGATTGATCATTAGAAGAGAACAACCCACTGATGAAATGGTTTAAACATAGAACAATGTGCAAATGCATGACAAGTAAATATTACAATTTTAACACCATATATAGGTTTACCTAAACCGTGCCAAAACAGATCCTCAAACTAGTCTCATTCAAAAATTGTTATTCCCACTATGGTAATTTTCACTGAGACTTCTCTTCTCCATTCTCCTGCGAACATTCCCCAAATTAGTTAGTACTTAAAATCACCAATGTCTAAATTATCAAGTTGTATATTCAAAGATTTTAGCTTTTATTTTTGCATTAAATTATATTTCTATAGGAAAAAATCATTTCAAAAGTGATCACATTTTCTATTCACTTTTTTCTCATTTTCACTCTTTTATTAAGGTAACTGGTTTACAACACTGTACATGATTCAGAGATATAGGATTATTGCGCTTCAGATGTATATTACTATGTCAACCACTGAAGGCAAAAAAATATTCCTACCCAAATAAATATAGACCTTGAATATGGTCAAAATAAATGACCCTTACTTCTATGACCACTTTGGATAAGGCTTCCTCCAAACATCTAGTCTAGTATCTCAATATGAGAAATTTAGTATCTGAAGGCATTAATTCCCATAATGCTCCAATGAATAAGAAGTAAGGTTCAATATCCCTAACCAAATAATCACTGTGTAACATACACCAGATACTAAATTCAATTTTCTGCTTGGGTAAAATGGAATAATAGTCAGCCTCTGTTCCTGTATGACTAAGACTACTGATGACACTCAAGGACATGTTAAGACTTCAAAATAGAGATATGCTAGATAATTTTAGAAATCATTTAGATTTCTAAATGATTTCTAAAATTCTAAGAGGTTTATAAATTTTAAATATGTTCAAGTAGCTAGTTCTTAACCAACAAGTTAATTATCACTGATACTAACTTTTAAGTTCTAGGCATTTGCTAGCATTCTTGTAATAGGTAAATGTAACCATTTTCTTACTCTACATCCTAAGTTAAGTTTTCAAAACGTTTAGAATATTGTCTGTGAATTTTAAATATAGAAAAAAACATAATTAAAAAAATCCTATTATCCTGATCAGGAGAAAAGTATTAGAATAAATGAGTCACATAAATCAAAGCCAGAAACTTGCATATGCCAGCTATAAAATATATAATGTGTTAAATTGCTCAAGTCTCGGCACATGCTAATTACTTTTAACTTTCACTTGTTGTTCAGGAAGTAATACAGACTACTTCTTACAAACTTAGATAAGTTTTCATTACTAATATAGCACTTTCACTTTTAGCACTGAAATAAAGAGACTAAAAGAGTCATAGGTATCTTTGCCTTCATACCCTCTAATCTTACAATAGGTTTTGCCTATAGTCAAAATGCAGCTGTACAGCTAATTTCAGGCCTACCAGCCTTGACAACACTCTCCTTCATAAGCAGCTGATAATTAACCATATGGGAAAGTGTGACTGAATTCCAGATGGAGTTGACTTCTTCATAGAGCTGCATACTAGTCAATTTGGGGATAGATATCTTTAGTTCTACTAACTTATTGAATCACCTATTTCTTTAAGTTTCCTTAATACTGGGGAATTTTAATGTGCCAAAGAGAAAAGTGAAACAAAGTTGTGTCATGGTTCTTTTCTTTCTATTGGGAATAACTTCAACAAAGAGAATTTAGGTTTGGGTACCAAACCAATGCTGATTTAGATAGCAGCATATTTAACTACATGTTCTGAGGCAGAATTCCTAATGAGATAATAAATGTTCAACTGCTTTCTTTCTTGAGAAGATGAATTTAAGACCACACAAATTTCAAAAAATATCAGTATTAAGATAAAACTAAGTGTTCATCTGATAAAAATTATCAAATGTTTTTCCCTTTGGGGATCTCAGTATACACTACTCAGAATAAATGCTTTCCTAAATAGTCTTTGTCTTCTAAACATTATCAGAAATGGCAAAGGCAATGAAAAAGCAAACTAAAAACAAGGGTATAGCATAAATTTTCCTCCTTCTAAATAAAATATCAATTTCCCACAGCTATATATTTTGGATTTGTGGGCCTTAAAATTGAGAGATCTTATTTTTTCCTTAAAATTTATGTAATATTTTCTAAATAAAAGTTTACATTCCAAATAAATTTCTTAAATGCTCACAGACTCACAAAATTTTGATGCTATAAATTGTTTTACATTCATCTATGTTCATATTCTATAGTGTACGTGACCATCCATAATTTTATAGTAAACACACTTCAGCTTCAGGCCATATCTTTATCTTTATGATAATACAAAAGCCCATATGAGAATATTTTTCCTTCCACTATAATTTTTAATTTGAAGTTAATCTTTAAAATTGATGTAGCGGGTTTTCTTTTACTCTCATCTTTTGTTTTAAAAAGCATTACCAAATACTAGTATTAAAATAAAACTACCATAAGTTAAGTTCAAAAACTAAAGTCAAATGCACTTTATGTAAAAGTCCATGCAAGATGTATAATAATTCATTTCTTTAGAAAGTAATAGCTTTCTTAAAATTATTTTTTTCTAGGTTCCAATTCTTCATAAGAACCAAATAGATAATATTCACTGGCTGCCTCACCAATTTATATAAGAACGTGATTAATGGATTTATCACACAATCAAGTAAACACATTTGGTACAACGGATCTCCTATAACAAAGTACACACAGATAAAAATAAAACAAAAAGGCAACTCAAGTAAGCAATGGCTTCAATGATCAGTCAATGAGCTGCCTCTCAGATAGAAAGAAAATTCATCAAATTTCTCATATAACCCATTTACCACACATTGAAATACTTAATGAAATCCATTTGTCATATATGACTAATTATGTAATGCTATCTTAGAAAGTCATATGTAAATCAAACATTTCTATAGAACTGTGCAAAGTGGTTGAAATATTTACAACATACAATAAAATAATAATACAACATTAAGTGCAGACCCACAATAATCTAAGACAATAAATAGCACAATTACGTTTCTCCAGTCATTAACTTAGCTTATCCCTAGTATAGAGAAGCATATATTCAAAAGACAACATTGCTGACAGTCTAAACTCTCTCACAAAAATTACCTACAGGAATCATTCATAATAGCATTGCCCAGAACCAAAACTGTAACTTCTTATCACACCAAATCCTACTTCTGTGTTTTTCGCACCTTGATTCTGTCGTCCCAAAATATCTCCTTCCAAAGCCAATTAGCCAAATCTTTCAGTGACCACCTCTTCCATCACATTCTAGCCAATATTGATTGTTTCCTTTGTTGACATCTTAGAGAATATACATTGAAGAATTTGAGTTCATTAAAATAGTAATGTTTACAATTCTTTTCACACTTTATGTTTACCGGACTCCAAATTAACAAAGAAATAAATGCACAATTTTTATCTTACATCAGCCATAAAATTTGATGTTACTAATATCCTCTTTTCACACAGCAGAAAACTAAAATTTGAAAAACTTAAGAAGCATATCCAGAGTCATATCACTATTAAGTGGCAAAGTCAGGAATTTCACCCGAGTTCATGGTTTGATTTATATTGCCATCAACTTAACCTAATAATATTTTCTGTAAACATCATCTCTGCTAAAATTATAAACTTTTGGTCTTTACAACTCTCACAGAAACCAAGAGGCTGATTCTTAACACATTATATATATTTAAAAAGAATTTCTCAAAGTGAATCTAAATAAGAGAATGTAAAAGAACGGTTTTTATCTTCTATATTTCTTTCTTTTTTTTTTTTTTTTAAGATTATACATACAGAACTGAGGTGCAGGCCAGAGGTGAAGGAGCAGTGAGAGGATTCACCAGAGATAGAATGAGGAGCAGAACAAGCAGATCTATGAAGTACACTGCTGAGGGGAACAACGGCTGAGACAAGAGAGGTCTGCCATGCCATGTGGGTCACCTCAGGGCCGGGTATTGCACACACACTAAAGCGGCTATGGCCAGCTTGCAGTGTTGTGCCCTAAGTCGTTGCACCACCAGGGAGGGCCCTTTCTGTATTTCTTAATTTACCTTTTTCTCTGGTTTCTCTAACTACACACTTCTTAACATCTCAAAGTGTCTTATTTTTGTTCCATATCTTCCATTTGATCATGAAGTGAGTTAAAATTCACTGCCAACTGAAAGTATTTCATATCTAAGGCAGAGACTATATATTTTGACAAGAAATAGATTTATAATGAAATAAGTATAGTCTCGTTTCCATTTTATTTTCTTTGAAGACTTTGGTATATGAATAGGAAGCAGTATGGCACAGTAGTTTAAGAGAACATTGTCTGGCATCAAATCTCTTTCAAATTCCAACTCAGCCCTTAGTTACATGACCAGGGAAAAAAATATTTAGTTCTCTAACATTCAATATTCCTATATGGAATATAAAGACAATATTTCCTGCCTTAATGGTTCTAAAATTCAGTGACTGCTATGTGCTTCCCATTTTCCCCTTTTTAAATAAAATTCTTAAAGGGGAAAATGTACTTGTAACTTTCATTCAAAGATCATCAGATTAAGAATGACACTCAATGATAGGTCTCTAAGGAATCATAACTGTGATTCATCATCTAGACCTGCTGTGGTTTATGAATGAAATCTTGGACACTGAGACTGAAAACTTAATTTGCAATACTGTCTTTCATCACACATGCTCTTCTTGGAGTTTTCTATTTCACATTTAATGGTGGTCTATAAATCCTATCTTTCAACCAAAGTAGGATTTGGTGGTTGTCTTAATCATTATAATATGGTGTTACGTTATATATATATATATATATATATATATATATATATATATATATATATATATATATATATATTCTACCATGTTTGAAAAAAAAAATCATCAAATCAACAAATCTCACTACAACCCAGAAAATCTATATTCCTATTTCAATTTTTCACACAAGGTAACAAAATCAGAAAGGTCATAGTGATATATTTAGGAAGGAAAGAACCAGATTTCAGAGGTCTGTCTTCCATTAAAGACTGACGTGTTCAAATAGAACATTGACCCATGCTGATCACACTTCCTCAACATGGTTCAAATACGTGGGCATGGAAATTTAAAAAAAAATTGTTATATATTGAGGGATATTATATGTTGACTATACATGTTGTTGAATTTATTTTTCCCTAACGACTTTTCTTCTAGGCAAAACTGGTACATCTTTCCTCTATAAGATTTGTTTGTCATTTCATAGAATTATTAACATAGGACTCCCCCTGGTGGCGCAGCGGGTTAAAGGCCAGCACTGCAAGCTAACCGCAGCCACTTCAGTGCATGTTGGATCCTCAGCCCTGGAGGTGATCCACGTGGCGTGGCAGACTGTTCCTGCCCCAGCTGCTGCTCCCCTCAGCAGTGTATTTTGTCGGTCTGCCTGTTCTGCTCCCCACTCTGTCTCGGTGAATCCTCTCACCTTCGAGCACCTCTGGCCTATACCCCAGCTATATGTATAAATAATTTTTTTTAAAAAAAGAACTATTAGCATAAAGTTTTATATATCAATATTAAGGAGACAAAGACAGTCCACAGCTGTTCATTCTTTGCAGACTAGACTTTGGCTTCCCTCATTCCATATGAGACAACTTATTGTACTCATTGAACTGCTTAGAAACCTTAGTCACAAAAGAACCAATGCTTCATCTCAATTGCAGAAGAAAATAGTACTAATATTTATATAAGATAACTGAAATGCCAAGCTTTATGCTTTATTTTCACACTAATAAGCTAGACTTCTCTAAGACTCCAAGGGTAGAGTCACAAGAGAAATTGTTTCTTTAGCCAATTTCCTCTGATTTCACACTTTACAAAATAAAAGAATATCTGAAATACAAAGAAAATACAAATTAATAAAACAAAGGGTGAGAATCTTCTATCAGTGTGTAGAGGAATTATGCACATACACTATCACACAGGTTTCAAAACAGACCCTATAGACTTCCTGTCACCATAGTAATTGCATTTTTTTTTAATGTAAAAGTGTAAACAAATGAGCACAGCTCAGGTAGAGCATCAATGTCATCACTGACCTCTGAGTACATGTCACTTTTTAAAATGAAATAATAATAATCATAATTTATATCCTTGACTTCTTTGTCTGTGAACATCTTCTCCTTAGAACCTTCTTCCAGTGCTGTTTGACTAATTCTTCCTAAAGAAGAGCTTCTAATGAATTATTAATAACTGTCATTGAAACAGTTTAGAAAACTATACTACAAACAGCAGATAGTGTAAATATGTCACTTTTACCAAGTGTTTGCATTCTGTTCTCTCATTCTGTTAATTTTAAACTGCTCTTTCAGCTACTCGTGGAAGAAAGGTGTGGTAGGGACAAACACAACTTTCAGAAATTAAACTCTCCTGGAAGATGAATGCAGGTTATTTTCGGGAAAAAAAAGTAAAGCTGAAAATGTTTGCAGTTGGAATAATTAAAGGAATGAAATGTTGGTGGAGACAGATATCAAAGATCTACAATCATTAAAATAATTGAGCACAAAACTATAGCTTTTTTCACAATTACAAATATATGGTTTTACTTAGAGTTCTGACTTCAGGTTTAGGGCTGTTCTAAAGTCTCTGAGAGACATAATAGAAAATAACACAAACCTCTCTCTTTTTTTAAAGATTTAATTTATGCATACAAAAATGCGGTACAAGTCAGAGCTGCAGGGGCAGTGAGAAGATTCACCAGAGACAGAGTGGGGAGCAGAACAGGCAGATCAACGAGGTATACTGCTGAGGGGAACAGTGAGTGAGAGAGGAGAGGTCTGCAGTGCCATGTGAGTCACCTCTGGTGCAGGGATCGAACTGGCACTGAAGCAGCCATGGCTTGGTTTAGTAGTGCAGAGTTCCAACCCACTGCACCACCAGGGAGGGCCCT
>NW_004567107.1:55770141-55788447 GCF_000260355.1 Condylura cristata | reverse complement strand
ATATATATATATTCATCATTCTAATAAATTGCTGTCACTTATTGAATACTTAAAATGAGCTGGACTTTGTGGTATATGTTACATACATTAAAATTTACTTATTGAAACATCAATTTTGAAGTTGATGTTGTGTTCAAATTCTTATCTCACTGCTTGTGAATTATATGATCTCTTTTACTAATTACTTATTGAACTTTAGCTGCTATGTAAAATGAAGAAAATGATAACACTTATCTCAATTCTTTCAAAGTGCTGTTGTAAGCAATACATGAAAATCCCATTTAAAATATTTAGTTATCATTTTAGTAGTGTACAGATTTACCTAATCTTGTCATAATATCATATTTAATATCTACAATAACAGGAAGTAGATATGATTATCCTCATTTCACAAATAAGAAAATTGAGGGTCAAAGGACTTAAATTTGACCAAGTAATAGAGCCAAAATATGAACTCTAAGATCTTCCTTATTCTAAAATCTGTTTTTAATGCCATGCATGCTGAATCAATATGGAACATAATGCTTTGAGTCCTAATGACATTTCTTCACTTTTCTCTGTAACTTAGAGTCTCTTTGTTAAGTTTCTACAACATTCTGATACATTTTTACACATCAAATGGACACACAAAAAATAGTTCTTGACCTCATGGAGGTTACAATTTATCTGAGAAGACAACATGAAAGAAAAACTATAAAAAATGAAATTGCATTTTCTTATCAAAGATTCAGGATTCAGCTACAGAAAAGCATATGGCCACTATCAGAGTATAACCCATAGAATTAACTTGAGTTTTAGAAAATGATTAGAAAAGTAGATGATTACTAGATAGAGACAGGCAGACATACAGACAGATGAATGGATGTGGATATTCTTGGAGAGGAAAAGAGGCTATTTTTTTAGCATAAAAAAAGAATGAGGAAAGGTATCAATAATTTGGAAATGGATTTGGAAAGTCTAAATCATGGAGTTGAAAATGGAAAGAATTGGGTAAATTTAACACACAATTGTTAAGGGAATCACAATAGACATAGAAAAGAATATGAAAAGAAACAAAAATAGCTTAGAATGTTCTTAACTGGGACATGAGAAGAAATTCCATGTGAAGTAGTAAAGTGAAATTAAGAGGACACTTTTATTGAGAAAAGGAAGCATGGGGGGATAATACTTTCAATTTGGGTCTTACAGGTATTTGAGAAGCTGCTTGAACAGTTATTTTATTCTGAAGATCATTAAGATAAAGAAAAGCAACAAAAGTGATAGTTAAGATCTACAAAGAATTTTTTTTTTTATAAAATGCATTTAGTAACAGAAGACATGAAATAGATCTAGTCACATTGCAAAAAGATTGACATCATCTTGGGAGAATGTACTGGCCTAGTAAAGATTTTTTGTTTGTTTGTTTTTAAATAGAAGCTAAAACCCAAGATAAGCAAATTTCAGGCAGAAAGAAGAGAGATGAGAAAGAAAAGTAGTTTTACAGAAAGCAAGGAAATGCCAGTAGGATAATAATAATTATCAAGTGTCAAGAATAATTAAGACACTTTCTTGTAATATCTGAACTCCTACACTCCAATTCTAGAATTCTGAATATAGGGATTTAGATTTTACAATTTGCTATTCTCAGCAACTTTGGTCACACCAAGGTCTCTGCTACATGGACAAATTTTATTTCCTTATTTGTAGAACAAGAAAAATTATCCTCTGAAAAAGTCACAAGTTGCTTGTAGATGTTCAACAAATACTAGTAATACTTATTTCTACTTTCATTTGAACAAAATAAAGAGAGGTGATTGGAGTGGTTATCCTAGAAACATACAAATCCAATACACCTGTTTGCTTCAGCCTAAAAGAATTTATATCTAAATAAAAAAGCCATCCCTATAGCAACCATAAAGGACACTTACATGTCACGGAGTTCATGGACTATACAGCAATCTTATATTTACTTCTTATTGTTCGTAGACAAAATTAGTTGTAATGCCCTTCTCTATGTGAATACCTTCAAATGTCTTTCTTATCCTTTAAGATAAATTTTTAAGTCTCCTTCTAAGATCTAGTCTGGGGAGAGCGCAATTTTAGCCTTTACCTTATGCCAAACATACAGCCAATTCACAACATACATAAAAATGGTAACTGTCTATATGTCTTCCTCTATGTGTATAAAAAGTTTCTAATAATTCCCTAAATTCTATTTTCTATAAAAATAATGAATTTATAAAAAGATGAAGGTGGGAGTTAAGAGAATGCCCTTGTTTAGTTCTCTTCCCCTTCAACCTTTCTCTGTCACTTCTCTGCTTCACTGAAGCAAATAATGTATTTTCTGTATCACAAAACCATTTTGAGAAGTACACTCATCCAGTCCTCTAAAGATCATAGTGTGCATTGAAACTACTAAGGATTTTTATTATTTAAGCAATAAATGTACTTTGGTTTTTGGTCAAACAGAACAACTAAGCTTTTCTCTATAAAATATTTACTGATTTCCAAAAACATCCTTTTATCTACACCAATTATATTCTCACTAGTTTTATTTATGAGATCAAGGAGAGTGAACTCAAGAAAAATCTCAAAATAACATTTTTCCTGGTTTTAAACAAGGGATAGAAAATATAAATAGGGAAGTGTGTATATTTAGTTTTATCAAAATTTCTTAAAATTTAGAAAAGACCTAATGCTTGACTTTTGGCAGGTGTTACTTTGTCCCTTTCTTCTTCCATCCACACCCAAGAAATTATAGATTCTAGACTTACTCTAGAAAGGGAAGTAGTTTGTCACACACAAAAAAAAAAGTATTAAAATCTTGGAAAAGCAATAAATTCTTAGATACAAAGACATTTGAAAGCAAGTAGTAATGTAAAATCATTTAGCATAATGACTAATAAAATAGTTGACTCCATCTTTTGTTTCTCTTACCATCAGTCTTTTAAAGATATTCCACTGTCATACATGGAATGCGAATTTTGTATCTATGTGTAACATACACACTTAAAAAAATCAACAAATATTAAAATCTCCCAATGATATTTAAAAGTATAAATCATCTTTTGGCATATCTCAAAGCATTTAGCAGTATCATGCTTTTACCATTTCCTGCCAAAATCAAAACAGTCCCCATAGGGTCATTTTTCTGGAAATAAAGAAGAAGGATGAATAAGAGAAGATATTATAAAGAGCAATTAGTAGGTAACACTAGTGACAATTGGAAGATATTACTAATATACAACTGAGTACTTATGGATGGTAAAAGCCATAATAGACATTTGTCTGAAAAGCAAAACAGATAAATATTCAAATGTACTATTATAGCTATCTATAATTATTGGATGCAATATTTCAAATTTCCCCATCTTTGAAATCAGGTATTTACCACAGAATCTTTTTGCCTAATATTTGATACACTGGTGCATGCTTAGAGAATGATTAATCCACCAGACTAGAAACCTAAGCTATGGAAATAACTTGCTCTATTATATATTTCCACAAATATGCAGGTTTGGTTTTACATAATATAACAGCACAAATCATTCTGCTCTTTTCAATGTAAATATGGCTCTAGATCTTAATCAGCATCTTTGAAAGCCTAAACTTGGTTTATATATGCATAAATGCAGATGTCCTATAGCTACTATAAGCTAAACTGGGTAAGTAAGCCTTACCAAGGTAGCTTTTGCCATATGCAGAACAAATGACAATCTGCTAATACTATTATCAAGCACATTCCTATCAGCACTAAACACTCAGCTTGGAATTTTCATAGCTACATTTTAAAGGAAATAAACAAAATGTAAATCTTTATATGTTAAACATTTCCTTCACTGGTTTAGCAACTAAGAAAACCAGATGAAGTTTGGGACATAGTAGACATGAGATGGCTTCAGTGGTAAATTCTTATAATGAAAATGAACACTCGAAAGAGGTATTTCTGAATTTGTGCTGCAATTCCAGTTGAACGGTTGTTCATATGTTTATTTCACAAGCAATATTTACAGGGCTCACCACATAATGCAGGAAGTCTCCCCCATGTTACATTCAACTTAACTCTACTCCAATAAGGAAATTTTAAGGAAAGTATTAGACACAACTTTTGAACTAAAATAGCAAAACTCCCCTATTTTGCTATGTGGCTAAGATGGTAGAAATGAAACTAAAAAAAGAAGAAAACTGGGTATCTCTTCACCAGCCCAAACCTGTCTTCACTCACATTCTGCTTGGCTGAATTCTTGTTTGGTCTTCACCTGTGCCTTTCTAGATCGTGGCTTTTCTTGTTCTTTGCTAAAATGTTACTTTTTACTTTTTGACTTATTTAACTTAACATAATTTTACTTTTATATCTCCCTTACTAATTCTGGCCACTTATTTGGTAGTTGGCCAAAGGAATTTTCTACATTTGCAACTTCTGGATTTTGCAAAGGTTTGGTGACTGGGTGTCTCTATAAGAACCATAACAGACAAATAGGACCGTCTAGAGAGACAGAGAAACTTTCCTAAGACACATGGTGAGCACAAGGCAAAAGTGTGTTTCCATTACCTGTCTGTCTTAACACACTGTCTCTCTGAGGCTAAGACTATGAGTAGCTTATCACTGCATTCACAATATGTACTTTTAATACAATGACTAATACAAAATTGCAATAAATATTTGTTAAATTTGAGAGTAAATTTCTGCATAATTTACACAGAAGAATTAAGCTTAATCAGATGACCTCAATTAGAACAAATGATATAACTTAGAATAAAATCCTACAAGTCCAAGGATTATACAATAAGAATAAAAATTATAGATTTTAGAACCATAAAGTGTTCTTGAAAATCAGCTTACCCCAGTTACATACTTGTCCACAGAGCTTGAACTAGAACCAAGTGAAAGTTTATGAGCTATGTTTAATCTTTGCATAGAGATACCCTGTATTATTGAAGAAAGGGCCTGGAGAATAGACTTGTTGAGAAAAGGCATAAATTTGTATTCTGAAATAAAGCTCAATAGCAAATTTGCTTAAAATTAGAAACACTTGATTCAATTTTCAAGTAATAATTAACACAAGAAAATATGGTACATTGCATATCATTGATGAAAACATGCATATTGCTTGTCTACTTATTGCACTGTTTCAGAATAAAAACTATTTTTAACATGGCTTAGCCCCTCCCCACAAAAAAATCAGCTTTCTGAAATCAAAGCATTTGGGAAGGTGGGACAATATATCAAACGAAGTCACATAGTGTGTTAAAATCCAATTTCTGCATCAACTCAGAAAATATTCAGCTTCTCTGTGGTATAAATCATATGAAAATAAAGCATGTGTTCATTGTCTACTAAATACACCATCTTGAGTACTTAGAAATAGTTTTTTTTTAATCTTGAAATGCAGGCTACTTATAAATACATATTTAAAATGATTAATACTATTTTATGTTTGTATTATTGTACCTAAAAATGAAGGGAAAAAATGTCCAAACTGTCATCATCTGTAATTCACACCACAGCAAGCAGTTATTACAGCCCATATGGAATGAAGATCACCCACTGCTGAAAGTTCCGTGAGAGCGTGACAAGGTGACATGCGGGAGTTAAGCGTTGTATGCTGGGTGGCAGCTCATTTCATAGGGGCACACAACTGTGATATGAAAAGAATGTACAGAAGCTGCCATGCCGACAGGGGTGAAAACTGAGGAATCAAACAAATGTTGCTGATTCAAAGTTGTTCTCCTACAATAACAACCAGCACCAAATGAGTCGCCGTAGTGGAGAGCAAGCTGTGCTCGAAGACTAATTGCTGCACTTGTTAGAGTGTGCAAGAAGGTGTTTATTTGTTTTACATGTGTTTGGTGCCAAGACATCCCGGGGATCTGGAACTGAAGTGGAAACAGAATGACAGTGTTTAGAAAACTAAACACAAAAACAAAAGGGAAAGCGAATTTTTTTCCTGAAAGTGACTTGAGCATTAAACATATGAAAAGCTTGAGGCTCTTAACCTGGGTGATTAATTCCTCATTCTCCTCCAGATCAATCCGTGGGAGTCCACGCTGGAAGGGAGTATATTAAGTCTGAGATGCTTTGATGCTGTTACTTTTATTTAGGTGGTGAATTATTCAAAGCAGGGAGGATCTGTCTAAAAACTACCAACAGAAATAAAAGGGAATGAACTCAGGAAAGGAAGGAAGTGAAGCGCAAAATGAGGGTGTTCAAACAGTTCCACCTGAATGGCAAAGTTTAGAATATGGACTACAGGGAATTTGCCATACTATCTTTCCAGCTTCAGAAATAATAACTAGGTTTTGACTGACATTTTTAAAGGTTTAATGATGGAAACACACTTACTGAACAACCTTATTTTTCTTCTCTCCCATTTCATTGGTCTCCAGAGCCTTTCTTTGGACAGAAATTTGCTATTCTGCATATAGGCCCAAAATATATCTGGAGTATTATTAAAAGTTAATTCTTCCGGCCCTCCCTGGTGGCACAGCACTAAGAAACTAAAGCCGCTTCTGCATGAGTTCAATCCCGCCTGCCCAGGAGGTGATCCACAGGGCACCGCAGACCTTTCCTGACCACCTGCTGCTCCCCTCAGCTGTGTACTTCGTCGATCTGCCTGTTCTGCACCCCACTCTGTCTCTGGTGAAGCCTCTCACCACTTCTGCACCTCTGGCCTGTACTCCATTTCTGTATGCATAAATAAATAACTCTTTAAAAAAAAGTTAATTCTTCCAACCCAGGAACACGGTAAGTATTGAAAGTAATTATTGTTGTTATTTTCTTTTGTTGCACAGGTATATTTGGTACATTTGAGCATTAATATACTCCTCAAGGATAAATTTGATATGCTTACATTTTTATCATGCTTAGCATATTATATGGACCACTAATTATTTAAAATTGAATAATAATACAAATCATATTCCATATATACATATATCATTTTGAAACATAAATTGTATCATAAAAAATCAAGCTATTAGATTTTTTGAAAGTTATTACCTCAGCAATTTATACAAAAAAAGTTTCCTTGGTTTGATGGCTTGATTCTCATATTCATATTCATATTCTCTCTCTGTCTCTTTCTCTCTCGTCTCTCTTTGTCTCCTCCTTCCTTTCTTCCTTCTCAGGTATTTGAATCTGGGGAAGTAGTAACCTTTAATTCTCACACAATGACAATAATGCAAATCTACACCCACTAGAAAGAAAAGCCTTTAATGTGTTAGTGACACTTAACTTACTTTCTATTTTTTGTTGCTTCCTATCACATACAGTGTGAATGGTTCATTAATGTGTAGTGAAAAACATATGCTAAATTGGGACTTATGCAAATCATCAGTTCCTCTCAAAGAGCAATTTTCATATCGATGAAAATCTTAGTTTCTCTGATATACTTAGCTTTGAAGTTATATTCACTTGATCTTTAAAAAGGTGTCAGAAAGAGTACAGAATTTGTACCTTCTAATAAAAATTAATTTCATGTTTTTCATTTGGTTCTCTGCACATAGGGAATGTTTTCAAAAATAGCTTCATGGCAAAGAAAAATCAACCTGCTTTCCGAAGGACTGAACTTTTTGTTTCTAGTTTAATTCCAAATACATGAAGTAAGTCAGCCTCATGTTATTATTCCAACTATGTCAACCATAAAGGAGCTGTTCTGTCTCACCAACACTCCAGAAACAGATAAGAACCCAAAAAAACAACAGATGAGCCAGTATGTATCAGTGTGTTCATGTGCCTATGTGTGTATGATGGTTACCCTGTTGTTTGCAACAGAAGAAATAAAAAAAAGAAAGAAAGAAAGAAACAAAGGTATAAGAGGTTAAAAGAATTTAACTGCAGGTGGTAAAGAAATAACTAACACAATCTATTGAATTTATACCATTATACAAAAATATGGGAAAAGTAATAGCACAAAAATGAGAGAAAGAGAATAGAACTCTGTAGTAAGATTTTCCACATATTGCTAGAATTAAAATATGAAGCTGATTCTGGTATATTAAAATGTATATGGTAAATTTGAGAGTAATTAGTAGAAATAAAATTTATAAAGCATAGTGAGAAAATCAATAAGAAAGCCAAAATGCTATACTGGAAAACACTCAATACAAAATAAAGCAATGAATAAAGAACAAAAAGAAAATGAAAGAGAGAGAAACAAAAATTATAAGGACAGACACAAATCCTGCTATATTAATAATAATACTAAATGTGACTGTATTAAACATTCCAATGAAAAGACCCAAGTTGCTAGAATTAGAAAAAAAAAAAAAAGACATTACCATCAACCCTAAATAGGTAGAAGTCTGAAGAATTACAATGAACCACTTTACATTAGCAAATTAGATAACTTAGAAAAAAATGGACAAATTCTTTGAAAAACTCAAACTTCTAAAACTGACTCTTGAAGAAATAAACAACCTGAATAGCTCTATTTAAAAAATCAAGAATTAAATGTACAATCAAAAAGCTAGTCACAAAATGTCCTAAGTCAATTAGTCTTCACTGCTAAATCATACAAAACACTCGAAGAAGAATATGAACTTTCCACAAATTCTTCAAAAAAAAAAACAAAATAGAATATTTTCAACTCATATTATGAGATCAGATTTACTCTGATGTTGAAATAAGACCAAAAAAATCAGAAAAAGAAAAAAAACTGTAAAAAACTAATTTCTTCTAAATATGGATACAAAATTCTCAACAAGATGTTAGCCAATTGAATCCAACAACATATGAGCAGAATATATGCTACAGTGACACAGTAGTATTTATCCCATCATAACATTTCACATTATTGAATCAAAAGACTTTAAAATTCATCCCAATATATCCCAATATTGGAGAAATGTGTCCCAAACTTATCCACAGAGTCAAACAATCCAGGAAATCACAGACGATAATTTTTTTATAAATTAAAAAACTAATTCTAAAATTCACATGGAATTGCATGGTGCCAAGATTTTCCAAAATAATCCTGATAAAGAATACTAAAAAGGAGTATTCACATTTCCAATTTCAAACTGTGCAATGCAACAGTAATCGGACAGTGTTGCTTGGATAGACAAGTAAATCAACAGTATAGAATTGAAAGTTCAGAAATAAACCCAATACTTACGGTAAAATGATGTTTTGACAAAGGTGTCAAGTCTTTTCAATGGAGAAAAAATAGTCTTTTTAACAAGTAACACTGGGACAACTAGAATTGCCACATGCAAAGGGATAAAGTTTAATTTTTTCCTTATACTATGCATAAAAATAAACTTTACTGGCATGAAACATTTATTAAGGTTACCAATATTTATGTTTGTTTTTTATTTATTTATCAATAGTAAGAATATTAATGAGGTTGACTCATGATGATAAATAACAGGTTATTATGTTGAGAATAGTTTCTATGTGTTTACATATGCAATAAAATGGGTATGATGTGGTAGTTTATAAACAATGAAAGATTATTGATTTACTAGGTAACAGTGCATATTTAAGGGTCTCAGTGATTAGAAATGTATGTATTATGTTCTTTAAGTAAACATATTAATTTATAGGAATATATCATTAAGGTAGCCCTGGGCTACTGCATGCTAAATACATAGGGAAAAAATAAGAACTAGTTTTATAAATTCAGATCTACAAAGAGGATATTAAGGTTTTCCCCATAAGGTTTCTTCTTTGTGGCTTTATAATTTTTATCTTGGAATAAAATGCCTTTGAATGCAATATAGAAATTATTTCAAGCTTGGTACCAAGGTCACCTCCATGGTTCTGGATTTAGACTTCCTGGGTGCAATTCATAGTTCCATTATTCCAAATGAGTACAGTTTTTTCATCAGAAAATGGGTATGAACATAAACATAATTCCTACTTCATTAAATTGTTGATGGGATAAAATTACTGTCATATATAAAATCTTCAGTAAATGATAGCCATTGATATCTTTGTTCATTTTCTCTAACGTCCACCAGAGAAAAACATGTCACTATAAGCTTGCATACATTTGATCAAAACCACAATTTTATTATAACTAATTTCAATTAATGAACAGAATAAACAAACATCTGATTTCTGTGACATTTCAGTTCTTTTTCTGACTTACCATTTATGTTGAAGGTGACAGGAAACCTTTTATGTGTCTTAAGACATAAAAACCCTTTTCACAGGGAGTCATTTAATAAACATAGTTTGAAAACTTACTATTATTACAGGCCACTACGATTTTAAGGCTGTAACAGTTCTTGTGCTTAGAATAACAAGTTAACCCAACAGTATTACTTACAATAACAAAGAGAAAGAAAAATGTGAATTAAAAAGATAAATTATACATTGCAAGAATGTGTGCCCAAAGAAACAGATTGTTCCATAAAACAGAAGTGAAAGCATTCTGGTCAGTAATGCTCCAAGCTGTTATTTCAAAAAGATACCTCCTATGTCATAAAATAAATGTTATTGGCCTTTAAATGAAGTTCTGCCATTTGCCTCACTAAAATTACATTTGTTAGACAATATTTTTCCTACCATTATCTTCCCCTTTGTTATCATCAGTGTTATCATCTTTCTAATTATCCTTGCCCCCATTAGTCAACTATTTTAGATGTTCTCCAAAACATATTGTAAGCTACAAAAAATATAATCCAAGTCATTCTCTGACAATGTGAAAAATTTCAAAAATGTATTTGGACCATAATGCCCCAGCGTAATCTAGTCCTGAAATCAAGATCTCCTAAATAACCTGTGTAGTGTTCTTGAAAACAACAAATCAAAATATCAATGAGCTTGTGTGGTAATCATAAACTATCACAAATATTCCTGATCTTATGCTTCCTAAACAAAGATCCCTCCTTCAAATGAAACATAGTGATGAATTGTTTGTGCCAGTGAAAATGAAGTCTGCTTCTCCCAAGTTGAAGCCTAGTCAGAAAATGATTTACCGTATTACTCCTACTGGTATGAAGACCAACAACATCCATTCTACCATGAGGTCAAACTGTTATTTATATACATTTATATAAGTGGTCACTGTTAAATTAGCAAGGGTAATTGAAATTTGACCAATTTAAACTCCAATTTTAACAAACATGAAATACTTTAGGCCACACACACAAGAGAACCATGATAAATACTGTAAAGTAGAAAACATACAGACAATAGTCTCTGGTCAAAATGTTTAAAAAAAGAAAAGAAAAAAAACTAAAGACCACAAGCAAAAGTCCATTTTACTTGGAAATTTTTAAAAATAAGAATCAAATCTTATATCAAAGGTGCAAAAATATATCATCTAATGCTTTGTTAAACTACACGGTGATTGTTAATTCATTTTTATTCTATTAGTATTTTATATTCATTTTATTTTGTGCATTTATTTTAAAATCATATTAATACTTTATGCATATTAGCAATTACAATATATAATAAACCATTAGCATAAAATTGGGACTTTTGGGGGGAGCCCTCCCTGATGGCCAGCAGGCTAAAGCACAGTACTAAGAAGCTAAAGCCACTTCAGCGTGAGTTCAATTCCCGTCCGACCCAGACGTGACCCACATGGCACGGCAGATCTCTCCTGACCCACCTGCTGCTCCCCTCAGCAGTGTACCTCATTGATCTGCCTGTTCTGCTCCCCACTCTGTCTCTGGTGAAGCCTCTCACCACCTCTGCACCTCTGGCTATACTCCCGTTCTGAATGCACAAATAAATAAATCTTTAAAAAAAAAAGAAAATTGGAACAATTGTTTTTGTTTCAAAGTAGGCTAGTCCTTTCTGTCTTGTACTCAAAACTCCAAAGTCATAGAATAAAAATTAATACATTTCATTATATAAATACTATAATTAAAATCAAAACTTCTGCAGAAACAATATTACCCTAAGTCAAAAGACAGATGAAAATTAATGTCCCTGAAATAAAATTGTAATCTCCAGAATATAGAAAAATTCCTAAGGTTTATAAGAAGAAGATCAACACAACAGAAAATTCTGTAGAGAATATATTCAAGTGGGTCACAGTAAAAGAAATAAAGATGAATGCCCTCTAAGCTTCTAAAGGAATGACTTATTTTATCATAAGAGAAAAGCAGATTAAAACTAGATACTCATGACTTTGATCTATTAAAAACTAAAAACTTTCTGACACTCTGTATTAATGATATTTGTAAAATGCTGTTGACACCACAATTAGCTTAACCTATTGAGACCAATTAGGCAAGGTCTTTTGAATTTATAGGTTACCTGGATTCAATTTTATAGAATTTTTCACACCAATATAATTGTACAAATACAAAATGTGTAAAATGTGTACAATGTAATTGTACACATGCAAAAAATAAATTTTAATATGCGCCATTAAAATATTTTTTTCAATCATATGGAGTTAGCAGCCACACAGATGGCCTTCAATGGGAAGCCACTGAAATGGCTACATTCATACACTGGATTATTGTGCAATTATTTTTAAAAAGGAGAAGACAAAGAATCACCCTGAGTTTGATATCAGAAAATCTTCAACATGTACTGCTAAATGGTAAAAATGAAGATACTACTACTACGTTTTGAGTTATATTAAAGTGAAGTGAGGATAAGAATAAAATATAAGACCTACCGACTTATATTTGCATAAAGAAACTGTGGAAATATACCAAGAACCTAAGAAAAGTGACTAAGAAAAGGAAGTAAAATAGTTCTGTTTTACTGTATGTCTTTTACGGTGCTGGCTATTTCTTAAACAAATGCATTTTAATATGAGAAAATACTCGGTTGGTTATATGTTTCACTGAGTTAAAATGTCATCGTCAAAGAGTCATTACATTCCAAGCAATTTTTGGTTAGCTGTATCTTGTCTGGCCCTCTTCTTACAATTTTCACAGAATTACATGACTCTGTGAACATAAATGTCAGAATTTTCCCTTTATGTGCTCTAGATTTGGGAAGTAACATCGCTCCCTCAAAGTCTCAGCACTGATCAATATGATCAACCCTACTTTACATCTTTGAAGTGTATGAAAATTCTCAGCCAGAAAGTTAATCTTAAATGAGCTATATGTTTATAGAGAAAACAGGCAAAACATTTCAAAGACTTCCAGTAAGTGGATTTATGTTTTTGACATCAGCTTACCACATTTGCCTGTCAAGCATAATGTGTGAGAAAATGTTTTATCCAGTTCTGACATTTCTCAAAGTGTTTCATCAGGAGGGCCTCTGGAGGGTCAAAAGAAAGCTCATTCAACTAGAACTTAAGACCTGACAGTAGCAAGCCTCGGGCAATCCCTGCTCTTGGAATGTTAAAGGGCAGTGTTAAAATTTAAAACATATTGTTATCTAACATAACACTTGTGCTGATGCATTCTCAAAAATTTCCACTCTGACGTATCTGAATCAGAGCTTTTCTCATGAGCTGGATCCTTAAACATGTCCCTTCGTAGCAGCATGGACATAGCAGTCAGTTCATTGGTATATTTATGCAGATGCATCCACTGGTTGTGAATTAGCTGGTCCTCTAGTTCTGAGCATAGACAACATACCAGACTTTGAAGAAAAGATTGCTTTTGCAGTGACTCTGATTTGGCAGTCTTTGATCACCTGTTTTATAAGTGAATGTGTCACACCACCTCTAGCACAATTCAGTACACTGGGTTTTGTTATTTTTTTTTTTTAATAAAAGACAGAGTAGTAGTAAGAATATACCCAACATCTCAAACTTTCCATTGTCCTATCGAGGTGACTGTCCTTAGACCAAGAAGAGCTGTATTACATAAAACATGGAAATGTTCCAGGGAAGATATCTAATTCTAAAACTCTCTACACCAAGGGAAAGGAGACAAAAACAGTTCTTATGAGCAGAGTGATTACTTACACAAAGCTTGTGTTAATACCTCAGTGCTCTTCTCATCTTTGTGTTAAACAGACTGAGTTTGAACATTTTTTAAAAAGAGAATTCAATCTGGACACCATTTTTAAAAAGGACCATGGCAAATACCAACTGGGTTACCTAGAAGAATCTTTACACATTTGCATAGAAATAGAATAGCAATGCACACTATCTCTATTGGTTTTTATTCCTGTTGGGAAATAGTAACTTTATGTAAATTAGTAATTTAATCTGCTCAGGGAATTGATTCCCTAAAAATACAAATGATATTATAGTCTTTACCTAATTCAATTTTGCAAGAAATTGGAGGAGGTGGGGAAAATTCAACTATTAAATGAGCTGAGGTGCTCTTCTTTTAGTTAAAGCAACTCGTGGTACCAACTAAAATGTGTTTTGTTTCTAGACAGTAATTTGGTGTTTTATTATAGCTTTCCAATGTGATAAAACACTTGGATGTGCTCGCTTTAGCACATTTATTGCATTATTCATCAAGAAAACAGAACTTCCTCTGCAGGCAAACAGTTGTATCTGAGTATTTTCTTCATCACAGTATTTAATTTGGGCCAATTTTAAATTTAATCTAAATGTAATATTTGCTCATCAAATTGCAAATGTACATTTATATATCACATACACATATATGTATATAAGTCCATGTGTTTGTACACATTTATCAATCTGTATATATATATATATATGAGAAAGAGAAAACTAGTTTTGTAGTTAGACCAGTCTAGGTTTAAGATTGAGTTTCATACTACACACTAGTAAGGACAATTTGGATGAATTACATAACCTTTCTCAGACTGCTTGCTTTTATAAAAGTAGGTTAAGTATTCTCAATATATTTGAGAAGATTAATGCAATGTAACAAAATGGCTAATACAAAATGCTAAGCATACGTCAGGATGCCATTCACCAATCAATAAGACGAGCTAACATATCACTGAACTACAATGGAAATACGGTCCATGTTAACTCAAGTTCCCTAAAATGGTTCTTGTGTAGTCAATTCTCGCAGCAGTAGACAGCGCCCTCAAGTGGACGTTTTAAAAATCACTCTGTGAGTGGAGACATTTTGAGTAAGGTATAAAAAGTCACCCTACAACTAATAGAACATCCCAGGCTGTTAGGGGCAGACAGCCTATGTTGCCTAAGGCCAAAGATTTGAAAACCTTAAAGCACAAGATTAGATGGTGTGGTGCTATTTTCCAAGATCAAATGTTTTATCTTCTAAATTATAATCTGTTAAAGATGACAGATTTTATTTGTAGAGGCTTAATGCTTGCTGCTCAGTGTCAACATACAGATATATTATTTCCTTTACTTTTTATTTTTAATATATGTGCTGCAGAGGAAAACACTTGCATATCTGTGAATCCACCTCTCTCCCCAAGGAACAATCCTCTGAGCTTGTTGTTTATTGTCCTAATTGTCAGATGAAGAAACAGCCCGTTAACAAGTCAGCCCAAAGTCAGTGAAATAAAAACTATTAAAACCTAGATCTGAACCTTAGGAACACCATGTTAGTTTTTAAGTTGTCACTATACTTTGCAGTTCAGGAAACTGGAAAAGAGTAAAAGTTCCAGAACAATAAAGATTTTTTTTTTATATAACAAACAGAATAAACAAAAGAATATTCAAATTTTAATTATTCTAAATGAAACTTGAAGACTTCATACCTTTGTCCTCTTTCCAAAGGTTCAGGGGGCAGGAGATAAGAGGATTCCCCAGAGACAGAGTGGGAAGCAGAACAGGTAGAGCTACTAAAATACACTGCTGAGGGGAGCAGTGGGCAAGACAAGAGAGGTCTACTATGCCATGTGGGTCATCTCTCTAGCCAGGGATTGAACTCTGGTAGCAGTGGATTCTGATAGCTTGATAGCCTGAGATTTCAACTCCTGCACCACCAGGGAAGCCTCGCCTTTAGTATTCTTAAGAATAAGGTATTGTTGGACACAATATAGTAGTATTCAGTCAAGAACAAATGATAGGTTTCAAAGTAACAAGTAGTTTGAAAAAAATGTAGCTCAGATTTCCATGGCTCTGACTCCTGCACACTGCTGCCTCTCTACTTTGGCTCATCACAGCAGTGTGAGGATGAAAAATCTGAATTTTGTTCACAGACAACCTATATGCTTTTCTGGCACTATGTGAAACACAGAGCTATTGCACTATAGAGGAGGACTGATGAAGTTTTTCCAATGGAATAACTTCAGGCCATGCACCTCATTGTTCATCTTTTCTCAAAGGAGAAAAAGATTGAGATACATATTTAAAATGAGTCTTGGGCAATGGTAACAATTTAATTGGATGATCAGCAATTTAGAGAAACATGATTGAAAGAGAAAACATGGTCAAGAGAAGATGTGGAAAGACTTCTTCAGACGGGCACAGATGTTCACCAAACAGCAACTTTAGAAAAATAAAGAACTTTAAAACCTTATGTGCAAGGTAACTTTTTATTCTCAAACATACTCATTCAGCTCATGAAGACAGGGATCATGGAAGAAGAGGTGGTGCTATATGTGGGGTCAACAACATAGATTTCCACTCATCAAGGTTAGTTTATCTAGAATCATGGCTGAACACCAATCTGCAGAACAGAGGTCAACAGTGAGCCCCTTAAGTGGGATCATTCTCCAGGGAAAGAGACAGTGGTAGTCAGCCACCTGGAAGCAGATTAATTACATTGGCTCATTTCCATCATTGAAAGAGCAGTTCTTTGTTCTCACTGGAAAGATATTTATATTGGATATGTTTTTTTTTCCTTTTCTGCCCAAATGTTTGTGCTAAAACCACCATCTTGTGGGGTTTATGGAATGCCTTATTCACCTTCATAGTATTCCATTCAACACTGTTCCTGACAAAGAAACTCAAGTTTTAGCAAATGAGGTACAACATTGGGCTCATACTCATGGAATTCTCTGGTATCATTTTTTTTCCCTCATCCTGAAACAGCTGGCCTAATAAAATTAGGAAATGGTGTTTGGAAATCTGTTATGGTACTAGCTGGTAACAGCATTTTATGAACCTGAAATAATGTCCTACTCGATATAAGATATGCTTTGAATTAGCCAAAAAATATGTAGTGATGTTTCTGCTACACCCAAAATTCAAAAGCTTAGAAATAGCAGGGTAGACATGAAAAATATACCTCGCATATTAATCTTTAATGATTCACTGATATTTTGTTTCATTCACTACAACCTTTCTTCTTGGTGTTGGTTATAAGTCTTAGTACCCAAAGGAAAAGTAATACCACCCAAGTCTACATTGCTCTGGAATGTGAGACTACTTCTGGCTACACTGGGTACCTCATGCCATGCCACAGAAACAGCAGGAAAGAGGTCAGGTTCTAGTTGCACTATGCAGATCTGTTATCATAAAAATTAATGGAAAACTACAACAACCCAACAAAGGTCTATGACACAGTCTTCAAGAGTAAAGTTTTAAGTCATGCCAACAAATAAAGAATCATAATTAATTTCTGTCCTTCCTGGGAAGCCAAGAAAATATAAAATGGGGATAAAAATGAAAGTTGTAAACACATCTATGACCCCATGACCAATTACAGACACAAGGGGCCGAGTATCGGGACATTTATTTCTTCCTTGTTTCTAAGTAAATGTGTGTGTGTGTACCAATTTTCTCTCTCCTATTTCACTATACAGCCTAAGATTTTGTAATAGTGGTGAACTATATCTCCAGGCTAAAGATACAGGGTGTTCAAAGGGAAAATTGACTCAGGTCAAAGAAGAATGAGCATGCCTCAAACATGAATAAGTCATTTTATATAATCTCCAAGGAGGAAGAAGGGCCTCTATTTATTGTACAAAGGGTAGTTATGTCAAGTATTGGTGAAAAAAACGAGTTTGGTTTTCACTTTATTTGCATGTAAATATAATAATAAAAGTGAATGTGAATGCAAAGTTGACAAGAGGAGCAGCAATCACCAAAGCTGCTTGCAGATCCACAGACTCAGCACTTACGCAGACACTAGGTTTCCCAAGACCCCTGTACATCTCCTTGGTTGGAACCATTTGAGTGACTGATGTTAGTCTCACAGTTTTCCGGTAAGTTCTCATTTGTCCATTTTTCTACCATATTAATACTTTAAATATGTTGTTTGGAGTCTCTCTGATGTGTGATTTTCCTTCTTCCAGACTTTCACTTTCCAGCTTTTGCTATGTTTATGTAAGATCAAATTTCTATACGCCTTTATTTCTGATGTGTGTGTGTGTGTGTGTGTACACACTTTATGTATTTATGTAAGTATATATGTGTATGTGTGTGAGTGTGTGTGTATGTGTGAGAGTGTGTGTATAAAATACTTAAAGGGGGCCCTCCCTGGTGGCTGGTGGTGCAGTGGGTTAAAGCCCAGCACAAAGAGGCCTAAGCCACTTCTGCATGAGTTCGATCCCCGCCTGCCCAGGAGGAGATCCACATGGCGCGGCAGACCTCTCCTGAC
>NW_004567107.1:55682392-55770041 GCF_000260355.1 Condylura cristata | reverse complement strand
CGCCCGCTGCTCCCCTCAGCAGTGTACTTCGTCGAGCTGCCTGTTCTGTACCCCACTCTGTCTCTGGTGAATCCTCTCACCCTCCACATCTCTGGCCTGTACCCCACTTCTGTACGAATATGTATATATATATATATTCAAAGGGAAAATGACTCAGGTAGAGGAGGAATAAACATGCCTCAAAGATGAGTAAGATGAATTCAAAGACGAATAACACACTCACATACAGACATGTACATTATTACATTAAATTAAGACAGTTATTCTTAACTACATTCAGTAAAGAAAACAGTCTCTTCATATTGATATGGACTAAGAAATGTAACCTGAACACAAACCATCATTTTGCTGTTCATCTACTCCACATAGATATTAAAAAAATCCAAAGAACATGTTCACTGGCATGAAAGTGTGATATAACTATGAAATAAACAACTACTAATCAGAAAGTCTGGAACAAGCTGTGTTTTTCTGGTGTTCCCCATCTCTTGGGTTCCAAGACCACTAGAAGTGGATCAAAAGAAACAACAATGCACTTGTTGAGACTGCACAACATTTTAAGCAAAACAGTAACAATGAGAGTAATTTATCTAACCCCTGGTATGTAAGCATACTGTACTATGCTGTTTAATCTTTTATGTCCATAACCTTGCAGATTAGAGATTATCCTTACTTTTACCAAAGCAAAACAATTGTCCAAGGTGTAAAGGTTATCCCAAATTTCCTCAACTCCAAAGCAAGTGCTCCTTCTCAAAAGACATGGTGCATACTTTTCAAAAATGTGTTCAGTTTTATCTTTAGTGCTTTTCTATGTTTTTTTTTAGCACTTCTCATCTTTTTTATGCCTTGCACGCCTACTGATCTCATGCTAACCTCGTCCACCCTGAATCCTTGTAAATTCACACACTGCACTTTGTTTTTTCCTTTGTTATCTACCACTAAGAGGCTATCGATACATAAAAAGTTCTGACGAACCAAACTGCAACAAATTTTATTGACAAATAAGCTGTTTTCATTTTCATGGCCTTAGAAATAAAACTCATTTATTAAGAGAAAACTTTATCATAGTTGGTTCGAGAAATGACTTAGTTCCAACACTGATAAAAATACCATCACTCTGGGCCTTCCCTGGTGGTGCTGTGGGCTGGGGGCTCAACACTGTAAGCTAGCTGCAGTCACTTCAGTGTGAGTTCGATCCCTGTCCCGGAGATGATGCACAGGGTGCATCAGACCTCTCTTGTTCCGCCTGCTGCTCCCCTGTTCCCCTCAGCAGCTACTTTGTCGATCTGCCTGTTCTGCTCCCCACTCTGTCTCTGGTGAAGCCTCTCAGCACCCCTGCACTTCTGATCTGTACCCCAGTTCTGTATGCATAAATAAATCTTTAAAAAATAATACCATCAGTCAGATCTGACTTGTAATTTCTACTTATTAACTTCAATGAATAGAGAAAGCATTTCTACACAAGGCAGCCATTTCACTTTTTGTTATTAACCACCAAAAAGTTCTTTCTTATATTCTTCTGAATTTTCTTATTGTACTATTTACTTCCTATGAACTTTACACTATATACAATAAACCTTACTCACTTTATTTCTAAATAAATACTTATAAACCTTATTTTTAAAACTCTCATCCTATGTATTTCATTTTAATGAATCTAATGTAAATTTCAACAGACTTTTAAAAACAGTCATGGTTCACAATAATCCATAGTAAATTTACTACTATGTAATGAACACAACTTTTTCTCATAAAAAATATAAGATCTCTCTCCACTGTTAGTTGTGAGTGCAATGGATCATTTTGTATGACTAAGGTCTTGAGTATTATATAGGCTCACCTGATTGAGACAGGGTGAGAATTGTGTCAAAATTTATCCTGACATCCAAAAGATCAGCTGCAGTTCTCCAATATATATTGTCCATAAATAACAATGAACTTTAAAGATTTATTTCCTGATATGGATTTTCCAATGAATAATTTTTTGCCATTTTTGCTCAACTTCCTACATTTTTCTCAAAATTGTACCCAATATTTGGTCCTGCATTTTCCTGAACTTGCTTTAGGCTGGATTTTAATAAATGCTATTTTAAAGCAACTGTTTGATACAGATGCTTTGGTAAGACATCATTTGTGCATTAATTTTTAAATGATGTACTTCCTCATACTTCCTACATAATGTAGTCATTTTGAATTGATGACATTGTGACACAATACAAAAATTAAAATGCCAGTATTTTTCAATCACCAAGTGAGCAAAAATGAGAAACAGACATCTTCATGGTTCTCATCCTTATCATCTGGTCTCTCTTAAACACACATCACTAGTGTGGAGTTCAGAAAGAGATAATGGTAATGAAGTTCTCTCATTTGAATAAATAAATGAATAAAATATTGTGAACAAAAGTTATTTTAGTGTTTGGCACAGCTGCTCTGCCATTATATCAAAACAGTTTCTGTTTCAGAGTGGATGATATCAAGTAACCAAGGCTCTAGTTTTGTAATGTTACATAAGTAACAGGATTTTTTGGCAATGAGTGGGCATGGGAGAAATGGATCTGGGCAAGAATTTTTCTCACTGTCCTTGACCAAAAGGTTATGTACCTCTTTCTAAACTCTAACTGCCCTTCATGAAGACCAGTAAGCCTTACTTTTCTCAAACTGGTGATGCATCAAGTAAATGATACTATTTGTAGTCTTTAAGAAGGTCCTTTATCTCCCAAGCTTCTCTTATATTCTGAGGACTTTTTTATTTCAAAAATAAGCATGTATGTAAGTTCACAGATAGACATTTCTAGGAGAGAAGGTCTAAAAGCTGCCAGAATCCTTAAGTTTTAGCAGAAGTACAGGAAAAAAAGGAAACAGATCATTTGGCTCACATTATCTTCAATTCTAATTCATTTTCCAAGAATAGCTAGAAAGAGCTTAAACCTGGACACCTCTGCATCCTGAAATGGAAGAGTTCTACAAAGCAAAACTGAAAGTGGGATTGGGCCATACAGTAACTGACCCAGAGACTATGAGATGTTAGGGTGACTTCCAAACAAGACTCCTTTCAAGTGAACAAAACTTCCTCTCTGCTCACTTCATCGCCATAGATCTAAAAGTTATTTACCTTTCGGGCACATGGAATGGATGTCCCTAAATTAACAACATGAAAACAGATGTCACCCCTTTTTCTTCCTAATCCTAATTAGTAATTTAGGAGATCAGGCTTCAAGTAACACCCAAGGCCACAAACATCAGGATTACACAGAACACATTTTCAAATAGTAACCAGCGTTCTTTGATTTGCTGTTTTCATATAGGCTGCAAAATTTAAGGCAAAGTTGGGTGTCCTGTTCACCTTTTATCCCCTATGTTCTACTACAGTGGCAGGTACAAAGTAGGTGTTGAATAAATAGTGGGTGAATGAGTTCCTGAACTAGTATTTTTATTTTTATCTCGATTTAATTCAGCCTATTGAAAACTATTATTGAGCACCTATTATGTTCCATAAATCATAGAGCTACAGACTAGATAAGAATCCTCCTTCAGATCTTACAATCTAGTTGAAATTGGTGAAGCAACTTCCAATCCTTATGACTCACTCTATTATTTTAACCATGAAGATGAACTCTGCTCTATTTTCTCACCCACAAGTTAATGGTTGACCAAACTAACCTATTTATACATCTATTTTATCTCTAAAATTATTGGAAACATATGAAATGATACTCATGAAAGTTAACTAAGTTTTAAGATTACAAAATTATTTATAAAAATTTAAATATTGCCCAAAATTAATGTTCTTTCCATTTTAAAAGTAATTCAATCTCTCAAGTAGATACAAAAATATCATTACTAAACTCTAGAGACCTATTATGCAAAATAATAGACCACTTGGTATATATTAGTAAAATATCAATTACTGATCAGGCATTATACTATAGTTCAGGCTTAGAACCTAATACTTTTTATAAATAATAATTATTGACTATCAAATTTTATAAGATATGCTTTCTCACAATTACATTATTAAGTCATAGCCTATTAAACATATCCTCAGCATAAGATACTATTCAATCATTTAATATAATAGTTCCTAGGAAATACATATTTTAGAATATATTCTTAATTGGCTTCATGAAAAAGCCTTCATGATAAGAACTGATAGGGCTTGAGTTTATAATATACATGTACATATAGTTATATGCATATATATAGATAAACAAACAAACACAATCAGAGATAAATTAAGAAGTCTTTTGTGAATCATACTACTTATATTCTCAAAACCATCTTTAACTCATCAACTCTCTTTGCCTCAGCTGGGCTACCACTGATTCCTCACAATAACAATAAAGTACTGTCCTTTAAAAAAGTGATGACATTAAAACAACTTCATAAAACTGTTTTATAAGCAGTTTTTTCAGGGACTTTCCACTAACTGATATAAATAGCTTTCAAATGCTCCAGATGGAGAACAAAATGTATTTTTAAACTCCTAGAAAAGCCTCTAATGACAATTTTTCCCTATCTTATGTCACTCTTCAATGTATTCAGCATCATCTATGTAAAGTTAATTGGTATTTATCTGAGCAGCAATTTAAATTTTCTGAATAATATATATTTACCTTGGCAGGACCACTGTGAAGTTCTTATCACAAACATATGGAAGGAGATATTTACCCAGATGAAGGGATCGCACACTTAAAGATTAAGATTCTTGTCTATTAAGGATGTTTGTTTTGTTATAAAAACTACCAGGCTATATGGTTCAAAATCACTATTTTTTTTAAGATTTTTTTTATTTATGCATACAGAATTGGGGTACAAGCCAGAAGTGCAGGGAAGGTGAGAGGATTCACTGGAGACTGAGTGGGGGACAGAGCTGGCCGATTGAGGAAGTAAACCGCTGTGGGGAGCAGTGGGCAAGACCAGAGAGGTCTGCTGCGCCATGTGGATCACCTCCGGGGCAGGGGGTCGAACTTGCACTGAAGTAGCTGCGGCTAACTTGCAGTGCTGTGTCCTAACCCGCTGTGCCACCAGGGAGGGCCCAAAATGACTTTTTTTTTTTTAATTATTAACTTAGACTATTTAAGAAACTATTTTCTAATTCCTAAGCGCTACCAGAACCGAGTTGCAATTGGGATAGTAGCCAGGAGATGGCGTAGTCTCATTTCCTAAGTTTTATTTTAGCACCCTCTGAAATTTTAAACTTGAAAGAAAAGTGTTTTATTTATGGAACTTGCTATCACAAATAGTAGAAATGAATGAAAATAAGATATTCACAAAAATTTAAACTACAATTTTTTTAAATGTTTTACATACTACTAATTATTTTATATACAGATAAAATATTTTAAAATACTTGAATAAACTTCCTGTATACAAGGAACAAGGGGAAGGAAAAGTTTTAAAGTTTTACAGTAACTCAATTTTTCAGTTCTTCCTGTTGGCTCTTTCTATCAATGCTGGAGTGCAGGCACTAACATATTTCACAATTTTGTTTTAATAAAATAAAGAGAGGTATAGTTTTAAAATATGAATTTTACAACCGATCGCTTAAGGAGAAAATTCATTAAAGTAAAAATATTTCCAGAAGTAGCTTTATTCAAGGCACATAAAACGTTAAAATGTTTCTGTCATTTAATAAATGCTAAGAGTAATCAGATTGCAAACCCGATATACTGTTTGAAAAAATAGAGCATTTTCAAGACCTGATAATTCACTCACATATATTGTGAACCACATTAACAAATGTGGGGGTGAGGGTGTGGGGAAGGGGTCTGTAGTGCATGCCTCTAATAATATTCCAGAAGAGAGAATGGGCAGATACATTACAGATTGTCTTGATTTGGTCGGGAATATAGTCTGCCACCAATTAATGAGTCTTTACTGGAAATGTAGGAAGAATCCCTAATCATCCCCGAAAAGGCATAATCCAAAGCTGGCCGAAATGGCAAAGCTGGTACCAACCCAGGAGTGAGGTAGGGAGATATAAAACCAGATAGCCCTCTTCCTGGAGAAGAATATGCCAGCCGTAGTGGACTGATACCTAGTCTAGGATTTAAACTGTATAGACTTGAATCACCTCCATAAGAAGTTGAAGTGGTTTGAAGAGGAGAAAAGGCTGATTTATTCCCTAGAGTTCCAAAACCAATTCCAGCTAAATTAAAATTGGAAACTCTCTGAAAAGCTGTGTTTTCCAGTTCTCCTGAGCTTGGTAGGTCCCTGGCGCCTTTTCGGTGCTCTCTGCCATTGAGAACCTGTTCGATGGCTTGGACCACATCCCCTTTGCAAAACTGCAAAATGCCTTCTAGCCGGCTGCGCCTGTAACTTGGGAAAATCTTGGTTAGGATATCAAGCGGGTCTCTTGGTCTGGAGGATGCTGTGGGAAGGCTGCCTCTGCTGGCTGTGAAGTCTTTGACCCACTCACTCTCATTTCCTGACTCCAGGTCAGAGGAGGATAAAGACCTGGGGCTCTCTTCACCTCCTGACTGCTCCCCAGGGTGAGGAGACAGAATGCTATCATCCTTGTTCGAGTTTTCTGAAATAGATGACCTGACATTTTGTTTTCCAATGATACCATTAGACTCAGGAGATGATCCCAGGGTAAGTTGATGTGATTTGGAGACCAATTCTTCTTGTATACTCTGGCACGAGTCACATTTACTCTCTTTTTGTTCTGGGGAAGAAAAAAAGAATCAAGTAAAGGGAAAACTTCCCAGAACATAGTACTGCCCCCACACAAATGATACTGGATAAAAGCTTTCATTGACCTCATAATATATTAGCAATACTTATTCATTATAAGAAATTCAAATGATAAAATTATAATAGAGTAGTGGGAAATGCCACTTGTTATGTCCTTTCAGGATCACAAAGATACACAATATATAAATGCTACAGTTTCTTTAGACTTGGGAAGTTAAGAGTGTATTGTTACTCCCACAAGTTAAAATTGCACAAATATCTTACACTATTTGCCCCACCTGATAAGTTGAGATTTGCCTAAATGTTACCCAAGTTTTGTTGTTATCCAAGTAGGTTTTTTTTTTTCACAGTGGCACTATGTAAGATGAACTAAATAAATCATTATGTTCAGATAAAAATAAAAAGAAGGGACAATGTTAGTATGAAAATAAATATTCTATTTCATCACTAGTGCTAAATCTCAACAACTGGTGTTTTAATGCTCATGTTTCAAGTTCTAAGTTACCTGAGTAATGTGAAAAATAATAAAGCATTCATTTCATTTCAAAATATACACCAATAATGACTACCGACTACTGTGCCAATCTCCAATTATATGAGAGTCCATGCTTATTGTTTTACAAGAAAGATAAGTTGGTATTTTTCATAACCCTCTGTGAAATATGGACTTTCTCTTTTGACCCCTAGGAAGTATTTAAAAAAGAGTTTACAATGAAGTTGTTTAGAAAAGTAAATTGTAAATTGCAATAACACATTCATACAATCTGTATGAATCTTCAAAATGTTATGAAAGCATGATATTGTGAATGTGCTTCAAATTACCAGAAGAGGAAACTCTTCTATTATTTAGAGCAAATTTTTCAAAAATATTTTCACACAAAAAGATGTTTTTCAATGCCTACTTGGGCTGAAAAATTGTTATTTTAGTATATAGTTCCTCTTACATTAGGGACATTGTATCTCTTCTTATCAGAAAAAGTAAACATCAAGTAGGATACATAGAGTATTTCTGTCAAACTCTTTTCTACAAAGTTTATGCAAGGAGAAATGCTATCTAAAATCATGATTTTCAGTCACTATTTGCAGTATTTCTGTTTTCTCAAGAAATAATCTAATGTTTAATGTAAAATTAAAGTGTTCATGCCATTTAGCACCTTGAGGCTTATATATGATATATAACTTAAGCATTAGAGCAAACAAAATATGCTGCTCCTGCAAAAGTGCAAAGTTTCTAGTATTTTCAACTTAACATGCTAAAGTTTTCTAATAAAGTCTGACAAATGACAATAGATTGGCATTGGTCTGCTACTAGCATGCCCACTTATGTAAAGTTTCAAAATTCATCTCTACAGCAATTTATGTGCAATATTTTTGTTATCTTATTGTATCTGTGGAGTACAATATTATGTAATAAAAGACTAACTGCATGAGACTACCTAGAAAAGTGTCTCTAAAATATTATGATATCATTCATCTCATCTCTCTATCTTCGCAATTCCTGTAATTCTGTTTACTTCCTTACTTTTGTTATTGTATATCATGTCTTGCAGTTTTTGGATACATATCACTTTCTTCCTTTTTAATATAAAGTTCTTTTGTGTAGAAAAGTCTTATTCATCTCTGCACCACTGTTTGTCTTCATCTAATGGATAAGTTAAATAAACTACCTTAATATAATTCATAGATTTATGCAAGAGAAAGCAACCAGCTTAGAAAAGCCATGGAAGTAGATGTTTAGATATTGGGGGTCAATTGTGGCAAATAATAAAATAATTGATCCTATAAAAAAACTGATTGGGGAACTCCTAAAAAACTGACTAAAAAACTCAGTCACACAAAACAATGTCTAGCAGAGTTGTCGCATGATCAATCAGTTTAGTTTATATAATTCTAACTTTCGCTTCTACCCTATTGTAATTTTGGCTTCTCAGGCCTTTTCAGGCCTCTGATATTTTTGAGTCAAATTTGTCTAAGGATTTAAATTAAGATGCGCAAAAAGATTGAGTATACACAAAATGATATATGCCACACTTACATATGGAAGAGAGTGCTTCAAAAGTATATCCTATGATCTCTTAAAATCTGCAATATTCACACTTCAAGGAAGTTTTCTAATTAATAAGCTACTATATCATTATCATATAACCTCATATGATACAACCTATCTTTGTATTTCTGAGAAAACACTGCAATGACATTTTCACTGCAAGTGGGCCCAGTAAAGAGCTATGATATTCACTAAGATATGGTAGAATATACATTAACAGGAAAAGTTCATTTGAATTGACCTAATCAAAATAAGTAGATATAAAATAGGTATGTGGATTTCTTTTTAAGCTACACAAAGGATAAAAGTGATCTGGGGTCAAAGAATAAAGGGGGAAAAGTTAAACTGGTGAAGAAATCCACAATATTGAACTTTTAAATTCATAGCCAATAGTTTTACAAATGTGGAGGACCTAAGTTTCTTTCCTATGGAAAGAGTTGAAACATCAAACATTAGAACATCATGCACTTTTAGAAGCTATAAAATAGTTAAGGAAAATTGGATTGTTTAAAAAAAAATTAAGGAGAGGTGATAAAAAGGTAGATTTCTGCCTCTACCCTTCTAACTGGTGCCAAAGATTTGTCCCAATGGCGCTCCCAAGCATCGCTGAGTTTCTCTATTCTAGAGCAAGAGACTAACTCTGGGTTTACAGCAGAAGAGGGTATTGAACTAGATTAAAATCCAGGACCTCACACTAAACTTTTTTCTGGATGTCCCTACTAAGTTCTACTTAAAGACAATCACCGCAATTGCAGACACACAGCTCCATTCTCTGCAAAAGTTGCTCCTGTGAATCGCTTACTCTTTAATGTTTAACTGCCTTATCCCACCGCCTATGGATTCTTTAAAAGTGATGCAACAACAGATAACAATATCGCAGGGCAGTTTCCTAAAACCTACGTGCTGCTCTACATCACTGGCCTGCCTGCAGGACGTGGCTGCTTGTTTCAACGAGTTTGTTTGCAGAACAACCATTTTCTTTTGCAAAGAACAACGAAACATCAACTTACCTTGTTTTTCTTCAGTGTAATCTGCCTGGAAAACGTCGAAAGCAGGGGTTGCCAGGGCACTCGCCGGTCTCAGGGCACTCAGTCCCAGCGCAGTCGCCGCCTCCGCAGCACGGCCGCTGGAAGCCTGCGGATTCTCGGGCCTGCTGCCACCCGGGGCGCGACTCCCGGGCCCCGAGGGTCCCGTGTATAGGAGCCTCTGCAGTCCCCGGGCCTCGCTCTCCTCCTGGGCCTGCTGCCTGCGCAGCGCCACCTGGGCAGCCATAACGCGCTGGCGCTCGGCTATCAGGGTGCACTTGGCACAAGCGCAGTCCCGCCAGCGGCAGAAGCGCTTGTGGCCCTTGAGCGCCGACACCACGCCATGGTTGCGACAACGGGCGCACTTGGGTGTCCGTGGGTAGCCGCAGCCCACCACGCCCACCCCTCTCTCCAGACCTGGAGCCGGCGGGCAGCCTCCGCTTCCAGTGGTTACTGCAGCGGCGGCGGCGGCTGCCCGCAGGAAGAGGCTGGGCGGCCGCAGGAAAGTTGGAGGAACCGGTATCCCCGGGGGCACGGGCAACGCGGGCGACCCGGCCGGCGGCCCCGCCACCACCAGCCCCGGGGCCAGGTGGGCTCGGCCGCTGCGATCTCCACTGTCACACTGTGACTGCTCCATCTCGGAGACGTGTCCAGCGAGAATAGCCACCCGTGAGTGCGAGCGTGCTGCCCACAGCTACCCCTGGGGCGGGGGCTGGAGGGCCTGTGGGTGTCCAGCTGCCTCCCACCCACACCTCAACAGTTTTACACAATTCCCGTCGCGACTTGGGGATGACCTCTTCGAAGAGCCTGGGATGCTAAGAAGCGTAGATTGCCGGTGTGCCTTTAGGAGTCCCGGGGCACTTCTGAGCCGGAGAAAGACAGCCTGAGAAGCTACTCCGCCCTCCGGGAGTCCGGGCTCAGAGAAGAGGCCCTGGAGGGAGGGCCAGGGGCGGAGAGGAGGGTCCGTCTGGGAGGAGGGGAGGTGGGACATGCCAGAAATTGCCTTCATGGGCTAAGAATGTCCCTTCCTTAATGAAGTCCTTTTCTAACTTATTTCCCATAAATCCTTCGACTTTCATTTTTATGAAGTAATCTTCACGTCTGTCCCCTTCCTTTGACTGATCTTAAATTAGATTCCAGTTTTTTTCAAACCCAGTTCCAGGGTTCTCTTTAGCAAGTTTGAAATTGTAGAAGTGAGGTTTTCTTCCCCCCGCACCCCGCCCCTTTTTTCCCAAGTGAAATCTCCAGGATAAAAGCATGATCAATGTTAGTGAGAAAGTATAGTTTTTGCAGGCTCCAAACGTCACCCATCTAAAAGATGCATAATTTTAAATGGGCTATAGAGCACAATGAAGCCAACAGATAAGTAACTGAGAACTGATTCATTCAGATCCTTCTGTTTATTTACTCATTCAAACTTTGATTCTGTTAGTTAAGGCAGAATATACGTTAATGTTTTTAATGGAAAGGAAAGCCAGAACTCTGTCACTTCTTCAAAATAATATTAAGTAGTCATTACAAGCAGTTCATAGTCTGGCCCTTAAGGCAAGTAACAATGACATTTCTTCCATTCCATGGTAGACATTGCTAATCAACCTGGATTTTCTCCTGCTCACCCACTTCACACCATCACAAACATCACACCCTCCCATATCCATATCCAAGATGTTAGCCTATGGCTCTACCAGTCCTAAGCATTAAACTACCTGAGGAAATTTTAAAAAAATAAAGATACCCCAATCTAAGTTGTATGATTATTTTAATGTAAGTCTTTCAAATGCTCAAGGTGATGATTCATATACAACCAAGGTTTAGAACTCTCAAAATTTCTAAACTCTGTCGATCCCATCACACACAAACTTTATCCCACTGCTAAATGTTTGTTCAAATCACCCTTCCTTAAAAAACAGTTATTCCAACTATGGAATCCACATCCAATGTATGAAACATGAGTTTTTTGTGCGACGTGGTTCATTACAGTACAATGGATAACCTAATGAGAAAACACTTTCTTTTTCCTATTATTTTAAAGACATGGAAGCATAACAGAAAATAAAACCCACAGCTTAATGTAATCACATCTTCAGAATTTTAAGACTTGTTATTTGTCATTTTTAAGAAAAAAATTAAAAAGAATCTCAGCAAGTAACATTGTCTACCTAGAATTTAACACGATTATCAATGATTGTCCAAATTAACTTTCAATCAAGGCAAGTGATACTGGTTTTCATTCAAGGAAGTGAAAATAATTTTAATAAATAAATAAAATGTGTGTCTACTTACATGGAAAATGGTAAAATATATGAAATATTGAATGCCATAGTTTGCTAACAAAAATTAGAGACAAAAGCAAGTGGAATTGTTATCATATTAATAAGTAAGAAGACTCAACATTGTTAAGAAGACAATCCTACCTAAAAGTAACCTATAGATTAATACAATCTCACTGAACATTCCAGCAGGCTTTTTTGGGTAAAAATGCCAAATCCATTCTTAACTTAATATGGAAATATTAAGGAAGCACTATTAGGAGTAGCCAAAACATCTTTGAAAAAGATTGAACTTTCAACATTAATACTATGTTTATCTCAAGAATTTTCAAAATGTTACAGTGCTCAGAACAGTATAGAACAGTGAAACAGAACAGAACATTTAGAAAGATTCACCCATAACCAGACAACAAATTATAAACAAAGGTACATTGACAATGCAGTGGTGGATAGCTTTTTCCCAACAAATTTTGCTGGAATAACTGGACATTTGAAAGCAAAAAGCACTAACTTTGATCCATACCTCATGCAACTACAAAAACTGATTTAAAATCTATCATAGACATAAAACGTATAATACGTTGTGACTTTGGGTTATGCACAGATTTCTAAGGTATAACATCAATAATATAACCCACAATAAAAATAAGTTGATAAACTGTACTTCATCAATATTAAATACTTCCCTTCTTTAAAATATGGTGAAAGAATGAAGTCATACCATTAAAGAGGAAAAAAGAGCTGTATATCTGATAAAGCACTTTCACAT
This sequence comes from Condylura cristata, assembly GCF_000260355.1. Taxonomy (NCBI): domain Eukaryota; kingdom Metazoa; phylum Chordata; class Mammalia; order Eulipotyphla; family Talpidae; genus Condylura; species Condylura cristata. The sequence continues at coordinate 55,757,231 of NW_004567107.1, read as the reverse complement.
ATAATATATAAACAACTTTCAAAATTCAATCAGAAGACAAACAACCATTTGTTTTGTAAGGAGCAAAAAATTTGAACAAATGTCACCAGCAAAATTACATGAAATTATAAACACAAGATGCTGAACAGCTTTAGTCACTAGGGAAATGCAAACAAACTACCACATATTACCATGACACAGCTAGTAAGAATAATGAAAATTTAAAAGATTGAATGTATCAAGTATTGGCAAAATATGGAGCAGCTTGGACTCTCATTCACTGCTGACAGAAATGTAAAGTACAACCACTTTGGAAAATAGCTGACAGTTTCTTAAAATTAAATATACACACACCTACCCTATGACCAGCCATTCCACCTAAGTATGATCCCCAAAGAAACAAAGTAAATGTGCATACAAAGACAAAATCCATAGCAATTTCGCTATAGCAGCATAACAGAAAAACCCAAATGCCCATTAATAGTTGATATAGCCATATAATGGAAATGTGGTCACAAATGAAAGTATATGGAAACATTCTACAACATGAATGAATTTAAAAATATCCCGAGAGAAATAAAAGTGAGCATATACTGGGTCCTCCCTGGTGGCGCAACGGGTCAAAGCATAGCACTAAGAAGATAAAGCCACTTCAGCATGAGTTTGATCCCAGCCTACCCTGGAGGCAATCCACATGGCGTAACAGACCTCTCCTGACCCTCCCGCTTCTCCCCTCAGCAGCATACTTCGTCAATCTGCCTGTTCTGCTACCCACTCTGTCTCTGGCGAGACACCACCCCTGTACCTCTGGCCTGCACTCAGTTCTGTATGATTAAATAAATAATTTTTTTAAAAAAGTGAGCATATACTATATGATGCAAATTACAAAAAATCCTAGAAATCTATAGTGGCTCTAGAAATCAGTTATAGTGAGGCAGTGAGGATAGGTAGGATAAAAGAAAGAATCAAAAGAAAATTTTTGGTGATAATGTAATTATCCAAATGTAGTGATAATTTTATCTGTGTGTGTGTGTGTGTATGTCAAATTTATCAAATTGTGTATGATGAATACATGCAGTTTATTGTTTACCAATTATACTCTTATAAGACTTAAATAAACCATTTGTCACCTCTGAAAGAGGAAGATATAAATGGCCTGGATCATTTTGAGGAAAGATAATCCTAACTTTAGTACCTCAAAATGGTGTATTTGTATATCTTAGAAACATTGTACTGACTTCTCAAATAGAAAGCAAAGCCTGCATCTCATCTCTTCCCTTCTCATATAGTGCTATGTGTTCTCTCTTTTTCAAATTATGTATAGTTTTTTCCCCTTTTTACTCCATCTAACAGTACTATAACTGAATACTATAACTGCTCTAATAAATCACTGAGATGTTAACAGCTGCAATTTAGCAGTGGCAACAGTTTCACCAAAAGAAGAGGTTATGAAAAAGGAGAAACATGTTTTTAATTGAAGTGTTTTGTTAGTATCACAAATATTTCACTTACAAATTCGTTCTAAATAAGGTTAAAAAAAAAGTCATAGAGGCCCTCCCTGGTGACACAGTGGGTTAAAGCACAGCACTGAGAAGCTAAGGCCACTTCCCCATGAGTTCGATTCCTGCCTGCCCCGGAGGTGACCACATGGCGAGGCAGACCTCTCCTGACCCGCCCGCTGCTCCCCTCAGCAGTGTACTTTGTCGATCTGCCTGTTCTGCTCCTCTCTCTGTCTCTGGTGAATCCTCTCACCCTCCACGTCTCTGGCCTGTACCCCAGTTCCATATGAATAAATAAATAAATCTTTTAAAAAAAAAAAAGTCATAGAAATGGGAACTGTAAAGGCAAGCATATGTAAAGGAAGAAAAAGCAACCAATAATAGAATTTCTCCTAAGCTAAAAACCACCTGTACACTGTATCTTTTTATTAGCATTAACCATTTCCACTCCAATGCCCCATTTATCCTAAACTCTAATAGTCAACTGCCACTTTTTGTTGGTTCACTGTACCAAGCATTCAGCAACTGTAAATATAGTCCTGCCTCTAATAGTAACTAAGCTATTAGATCTTGGGCAAGACATTAACCATCTCAGCTTCACCTTTGCCACTAACAACAACAAAAAAAAAACCCTCTAAGGTTATACTCAAGCCTGTAGCCAAGTGTATTCTGAAGTTTTCATTAATTTTTTTGATCTCAAAATAATTTTATTGCTAACCCCTCAGTCAAATTTCTCCTGCTGGCAGGATGTCTTGTGTTAACCTATTGATAAAGGAAAGTTAAATACACATACTTAGCTTGGTGTGTGAGAAGGGTTTGGCAAGAGGACAGAAGACCTGGAAAGACTTAAATTGCCTATTCTTTCATGCATAAATATGTATACAATTCTCCCCATGGTTTCAGAATATATCTGAGCATACCTTATATGGCTCATCTACTCCAAAGTTTCCCCAAGCCATGCTGTATATGCTAATGTCATGTTTCATTAATTTTGAAGGGAGTTTGAACTGCATGTCTCTTTTCCTGAGGTATTTCAAAAGACAATGAGCATTATCATGACTGAAATGCCACAATCTTCAGGGTGAAATGAATACCAGTTCTTGTACTGTGGTACACCAAAGGGTAGGCGCCCAGGTCTGGGAAGAAACAGGCCTCCTTTGGGGCATAACCTTTCCTGAGATATTGCTGAATGAAGGATGGACATTTTGGGTGATATATGTAATTGGTCAAGAAATGTTACTCCACCAAAACCAGTATCTAACAGTAGATGGTCTCTCCTGAGAATATTCTGCAACTGAGGAGAGGAGAGTCAGTGCACCAGAGCTGAGCTAGTCACAGCACTGTGCATCTTCAGAAAGTGGAGATCATCTCTGATACCTGCTCTGTTATGGCCAAGAGGCAGCTGGTGATAATACACACTGTTCTACTATCAAGGGGACATAAATTGTGAAAAGGGTACAACCTGTTCTGTTTTGTTGCTTTATGAGCTCGTTTCCTATAGCTGAGCATGCATACCGGAAACTAGTAAAGATGGAATATTGAAGTAGCGATTTTTTACAATATGCAATTATAAATGCCCAGCACAGTAAACACTTAACACATTTTTTAAATCAAGAATGGATGCCACAGTACATACTTGTAAGTTGGATGAATAAACACTAATATCACATTACTTTTCCTTTGCATGCTAAAATTTTTGAGAAGTATTTCCAGTGCATTAAAAATTATTCTTTTCCGGTTTACTTCTGTGATGTTTATACAAGCTGGAGTATGATTTATTTTAAATCTAGCTTAGGGTTTACTTTTTCTTAACTATTAAATAAGGTATTTTTTCTTAAAGGAATAATCTTATGAAGCTATAGAGTTACATTTCTCATGCCTCTGTAATTATATTCCAGTACTTTTCAAAATGTTTAGATTGTAGAAACATAGTTGCTTACTAAGGTGATGGATTAACACACTAGGGTATATCCTTCTAATCTTTTTCTATACCCCAAAAAGCTATGATAATATTGTATATTAATACTTTTAACATAACTTAGTGCAAGCATATCCCATTGTAACAACTTTTTCAAACATCAACATCAGATATATAGCTTTTGATTTCCCATTATTTAATCACGTAATAATTACTTAATTTTTCTAGTTCATAACATTTATGTTTCATCACCTATCTGCTCCAAATAAGAGAACAATGAGTATGTGAGCATAAGATGTTTTCTCTATTTCCAATTAATTATTCAGAATAAATTATTATAAATAAATGTACTGAATTAAAAACTGAATTATCAGTTTTTTTTAAAGTTTTTACTTATGTTACTCACTTTTTTCCTGAAGCAGTCATGAATTTGAATTCTAATATGTACTTCAGTTCATTATCTCTCATGTATTCTTTTTTCTTGTAAGTGGCTGGATTCTTACTAGAAAATTGATGCTTCTTTCTCCTAAAATAACAGGGATATCCAGACTTCCATTAGGAAAATAATTCTACAAGGTTTCAGTTCAGAAAAAAAAATCACCATTTTTCAAATCTCTGTTAAGTATGGTTGGGAGGGAATTGAAGAAAACTTTGCACAGCTCCAATCATTGTAATATACACTGATGGTTGCCTGACTAAATTACACTGCTTTTGTGAACTTACTGATTTAAACAATTCTTTATAAAAGAGAGCTGTTGACTTAAAGACTATAACAAGAAACCTTGGTGCCACTGTGGTTAATTGCATAAGAACATGTTCAAAAGCAATAATGCTCTCTATTTAGTTTACTTTAATGGATCTAAGTCTACTGTGTAAATAGGGCTCAAAACTTATGAAACTCTTGTTTCTTAACTCACAGGATATTTAAAGTAAATTGATGCTCAGAGATTGAGATAAGCTTTGTGATTTGTCATACCCTGATGCTATCCACTCTTAATAAATTAATGTGTGTGAAAACATTTCATTGAAATTCAGTCTTTAAACAGACAGCACCACTTGCGCTCAGGAAGTAAAAGCCTTTTATCAAATGTTAAAAATCATAACAGAGTGAACAGCCTGTATTAAATACTAAGCCAGTCTAGTAAGAAGTTTAATTAAAAACTGTATCTTAGATAAGTTAATTGCAAAGAAAAACAGTAGACATTAACCAACAAATTTCCCTCCTAAACTTTATCATGTTAAAGGATCATTTATCTATAAAGGACAGATACATCTTTTCCTCATTACAGCAGCCTTTTTAAGAGCTAGTTATTCTGTATCATGCACTATTCTGGGGTTTTATATACATTATGTGATGTAATCCCCATAATCACCTTCTCAATGCCAATTATGTCATCCTAATTTTACCAATGAAAAGACAAGTTTCAAAGAAAGTAAGTCTACAAGATATTCTAATATTTAAATGCCTAACATCTCTTAACATCATCATTCTTCTTCTCAGAAGTCAAGCTAACTCCTGCTGCAGATCAGAACCACAAGTTAACCTACTGGGTAGAGCTGTCATGATAAACTTACTTAAAGCAGTGATCATTGGTCAATTAATTATAACTCTTAAAAACGCATATGTTGTACAGTCCAATTAAAAAAAAGAGAGAAAATCAAAATTCTGTTATCATACATGTTCATTTTTAGTAAAGTTTAATGGTGGAGTTTTGGTTTAATGTCTTTTCCTCTTTATTCCTACATCACTTCATGTAAATAATAGGTAGAAATTTAAGGAAAAATTTTTGCTTGTGGTTTATTTATTCCACTAAAAATTTGAAATATTTTTCTTTTACTCCTTTCAAGAAATGATATCTAATTCAAATATCTTTTCTTCTCAAAAATAACCATTGTGAGACCCTGCCAGTTAGCATTAGAAAAAAAGATAAGCATTCACAAGAAAGATAAAATAGTTAACTTTATAAAACATGTATATAATGTATAAATACATTTATACATATATTTTAATGTGTTAGTTCCTAATGTATGCCATTGATTGAACACAAACAAGGCATGTGGTCAATTCCTAAAACCTCCTAATATCCCTATTTTTTTACACACCTAGAGCCTGGGTTTACAGAACCTATAGAATCTACAAAGTAATGTATTAATTATTGTTATCATATATGATGAAATCAACTTTAAAAGGTTACACATTTCTGCCTTTTTCTCTTTTATCCAATGCTGTGCCAGAGTCTGTCTCCTGGAGCTTTCATTACACATGTCCCAATTAAAAAGCCATGTGAGCAAAAAAAAAAAAAAAAAGGAGTCTAAGTAAGAGGTAAATTTGGTAAATCAGTTCCTCCCTGGCTCCTAGCCATTCACATCTTTTGGTTTTGAAATTCATTTCTTTGTGAGCATAAGGAGGTTGTTATGAGGTGTTGTCAGGCTTCTGACAGGGTTATTGTGTGTGGAAGAAGGTGGTGGTTTTTGATCAATGTCTTCAAAGTCAATGCTTGGAAAATAATAGCTGCACATCAAAACCCAGGGCCATAATGCAGTTAACATTGGACTCTTTCAGGTAGCTCCAGGGAATAACTTAATTCTCATGTTGAGATTTACTATAATTAGCCATGCATAATGGTGTCATAAGAATTATGTGAAGCCTTATTTGAGATTCATTATCAAATGAGGTTTAAGAAAATCATTACAAGAAAAATAAAGACACCTATCTATTGATGATCTCCTTATGTGTTACCTGAACCCATGATTGATGTTATCTTTTTTAAAACATCTTTTAATGACCCATAGTCCATGTTTAATTTTTTTAGATCATATATGCATTTACTTTGATATCCTGCCTTGTAGGTAAAGTTACTGACCTTAAACTTTTTGTTGGATCTTTTTCTAATTCTTATTACTTTTCCACAATGCCTTAAATGTTTGCAATTGTTTAAAACCAATACCAGAGCTATTGGTAATGTCCAAGAAAAAAAAAAAGGCTATCACATTCATACACCCATGGCAAAAGCAACACAGTACATATATTTATTATGATTATATAGCATATATATGACTTCCTAAAGAAACTATAGAGTCACAGGTGGAAAATACACAGTAAAAAATAAAAAAAAAATTCAATAGTTAAGAATTAAATATGCCATATGTTCCTCTAACACTGAGGCACAATGGGGTGCATTAAGAAACTCATTAAATCAATGGAGATAGCAGCTGGGCTCTATCAAGTTGTCTATTCGCCTCATTTCTGAAACAGAAAAATAGTGAACACATTCCCTTCTCCTTGGGTTGGTACTGGTCTTGTTAACGTGGGGTTGGTGCAATGCAAACTGCTAATGTATCTTTTCTCTTGGCATCTTGATAAACTACACTTTGATAACCTTTGTTTATGCTTCATAGTGAAGGCCCACATGTCTAGATCTCCTTATTTTTTCAAATTAAAAAATTAAATATCTGTCAAAACTCCTAAATAGTACATGTAGTAGAGGCATGCAAGGGAAAAACCAACTATGATGTGTGACTTGAACAGTAAAGAAAGTCTTACTATGTCTGCTTTGAATTTAGGGACTTTAAAATGAAATAAATATCGTAATCTATAAATTGCTCTCACCAAAATTTTGTGTGATTTGGGGAAAAGCTTAGTTCTTCAGGCACTGGGTTTTCTCTTCTATAAAATACAGTTGTAGATGCTTTTGTTCTGTCAGTCATGTTAAGAATCTGCTGAAAACTATGAGAATTTGAATATATACATATATGTTCCAACTTTTATCAAATATGTTCTTTATACAAAGCTCATTTGTTTAGCATATCCAACCTGTTAGAATGAGAGCATAAAGAATTCCTAGAGTCCCTACTTAGTTAAAAAGTCTACAATTCTATGCCAATATAAATACAAAATTTCCTGATTCATAAAGCAAACATACATAACTGAGATTATGTAATCTTAAACTTACAGTGTATCCTTAGCATTGAATAGTTTCTTCTATTAAGATATTATAATTCATAATATCGAGGTGAAAATATGCCTTAAAAAATAACACCTTCCAGCCTTTTGGTTCAATAACTCACATTCCTCTTATACCTCCTCAACTTTTCCCATTTTTGAGAAATATTTAACTAAGGGGATGTAACAGATATGGTTTTCCCCACTTTATAATCAGCAAGTGCTAAACACCTCAGAGGACACCTCAGAGGATTCAACACTAAATTCAGATGCACTTAAATTCTAAAGATAAAGACCAAGACCCTCCCTGTTGGCACAGCAGTTTAAAGCACAGCACTAAGAAGCTAAAAGCCATCTCAGCATGAGTTCGATCCCTACCCCAAAGGTGCTGCAGACCTTTCCTGACCCGCTCGCTGCTCCCCTCAACAGTGTACGTCACTCAACTTGTTCTGCTTTCCATTCCGTCTCTGGTGAATCCTCACACCACCCCTGTACCTCTGGCCTGTACCCCAGTTCTGATGAATAAATAAATAGGTCTTTTTTAAAAAATTCTAAAGACAAAAATTCACATTTTTATAATGGCTCAGTCATCTGAAATCCTAAAATGGATAGAGTTAGGTTCTATCATCCCTGAAAATTTCCAAGGGTTCCATCTTACTTTTCACTTTCGCTGTAGCTACAGAACTTTAAAACATGAAAAAAAAAAAAAAAAAAAAAAAAAAAAAAAAACACCACAGTTGAGAGGTATAAAAGGGCTCTCCCTGGTGGCGCACCTCGTTAAAGCACTGCATTACAAAGATCTCCAAAGCCACTGCAGCATGAGTTCAATCCCTGCCCAGAGAGCTGAGTTTTCAGATACTAATTATTCTGAAATTATCTTAAAATGCATAATCTTTTTTTAAATGCCGATTTTCATTTTAGTAAAGGGAGGTTTCTGCCCTGTTCAAATATCTTCCCTCTTCTTGGAAGAAATGAAATGTCAACATTCATTATTCAGATAAAAAGACAGCTTTGTATTATGAATTGAAATTGTCAGATTCCCAATCAAACTAGGGATGTTTGAAATTTGATTTGGTGTGTAAAGCAAGAGGAGAGAGACTGATAGGGTAAAGAGGAGTCAGACTTATGGGCTATTCCCTCTCTTTGCTGTAACTTTAGTCTCTTAATTTTGAGACTAAGCCTCCTTACTCATAAGTCACCAACATGTTCTAGTACCTGCCATCTTCCAGTCCTCCTTCAATCCTCTTGATATAACATTCTTACTTACTTCTCTGTTCACAGCCAACTATCTGAGCTGCCTACATACCCCATTTCCTCAGCTAATATTAAGTCCCCCATCACATCAAACTGCTCCTTTCCTCTGCCCACCAACAGGTTTGTAAAAGTTGTCCAAAAACCCCATTCTGCCAGATCAAAGGATACTTCCAGTCTTCACCTACTGCCCTCTCAGCAGTATTCAAGTGTTAAGTGTACATAACATTCTCTTCCCTTGACTTCCATGACACCACAGGTTTCTATTTTTCTCTTATGTCCATACTCTTTTTCAATATAATTACACTGCGAATCACTTTAAATGTCTGTGGTCTAATACCAAAAAATGAAAGCTATTTTTAGCATGGATGAAATTAAGACACAACTATATGTTCTCTATACAAATCTCATTTTAAACTTGTACTAGAATTTTATAACTTGATTTTTCAAAAAAAAAGTCAACAGATTGCAAACATCTGTTAACAAGTCTTAAATGTCAAAAAATAACCATCCACTGTGAATATAAAGAGAAATATACATCAAAAGTAAAGGAATGAAGAAAAAACATACTAAGACTAAGAGAAAGCTGGACAAGAGCTATAATTTAACTCAGTACATTCATGCTGAATATGCCTTCAATACTAATACAATGCTTTCAATTATTTAAAAGACTATTCAAGCTTCTTTTTCCCTGTTGACCAGATTTATCTTTCCTCTTGATATGAAACAGACAAAATATATATAAAACAATGGTTTCAAATACTGGACAATACAAAGAAACATCCAAAAAGTAATAAAGTCATTCGGAGACTGTCCATTCTGATCAAGAAAAAAAACAAAACCTATTTGGAAATGGAGGATATAATCATAAGTTCAAACAAGACAAACAGACTCAAATGTGTTCAATGATTTTTAAGCTCAAAAGGCATTTTCTGAAAACTCAAGCAAAGCCACACAGCTATGTTTCAATTCTAGTTTTAACCCTGACGATAAATGTTCCTGTATCATTAGGAACAATGATAAGGAAATAAAAGGAAGAAGAAGACAGATTAATCATTTGTTGAAATGTTCTGAAGCATCACACAAGATGTAGATAAATCAGGACCTCAGCAAAGTGATAACATTACATTTTTTTTTTCCATAAGAAGTTTCCATCTGAAATCCACAAGCAGCTAAACAGCTCTGATCTGCAGTCACACAACTTTATAATGACAATAGAAAAAGGTTATAGACTATTTTCCTGTAATTGGAACAAGCAGTAACACATTCAATGATCTTCTCTATCTCTTCTTTAAATTACTTGGGATATCAAACACAGGTCCTAATATATACTATGTGCCTGTTGAATTACTGTGGAGTAAATGAATGAATATGTGCATCAAAGAATAAATTAAATAGAAGTCATACACATTAAAATATTCCCTACAAAGTCCAACTATTCTTTATTTCTTATTTCTTAGAATCTGCTGATAAATTGTTTTCTTCATATTTAATTATGTTTTCAAACATATTTTTGAATTGGCAGATTAGATTCAAAGAGACTAATAAAAAAGTACACTAGAATTTCAAAAATACACTAGTGTTTCTTTTTTTTTGTCTTTATTAAAATATTCATGTCCCTTATAATTCACCACTCACAAAAGATAATTTATCCTGTATTCTCTAATGGAAGAATGCAACACTTCATTCCCTTTGTATTTCATTATGCACATGACTCTGAGTTTGTGATGCTTGTCTCTCCCATAGACTTGAGAGTACATGTCTCCCAGACCAAACTGAAGGTTAGAATGATTTGACAAATTATTGAAGTTACCAGTAAACTGGGTATCTTACAAATTCACCTCACAACACAATGTTAAGATCTGCTTAAAATTACACAGTAGTATGTTGAAGTACATGAAAAGAATTTAAAATAAAATGCTATTCACTGTGGGGAGAGAGAATGGCTGCAAACATAAGCAGAAAGAATTGTCAATGACTTTGTCTTAGCACTAGCTCATGGCATTACTGCAGCAGTAATGCTGATTTCATTCACGAGCATAATATGTAGTGGTAGCATTAACAATATTAGTGATCAACATAGCTGTAATAGGCCCCTTTGCTAATTAGGTAGCTTTAAGTTTCATGGTCCCATCTTTATCAATACAATGAGTCAACTGAGTTTGATACTATGTCCATCATTCAAGTGAGATGTCTGTCACTTTGTCTACCTATCAATTTCCTCATCATTAAATTAGGGATGAAATACCATTTTTAATTGGGTGTTTTTGAAAATTAAATAAAATGATAGATGCAAAACACCTTGGATAAAATATATTTCCACTATTATTACTACCTCAATGCAAAAAAAAAAAAAAAGGTAGGTTTGTTTTGGTGACTGAATTCTTGAAAAGATATTCTTCCAAGATCATAATATTGAACTTATTTCTTTCTATTCTTCAAGAGTAAAGAACTGGCATATAATTTGCCTTACAGGGACTTCTATGAGTCAGTGTTTATTTCATCAACCCCCAAATTATTTTATAGAAAAAGTGACAGATTTCTTCATAAATTTCCTCAAAGCACTCCAGAGACCTTTTTAGCAAGCTAACTATCTCTTTATTCTATCAGCTTTTATGACTCATTTCCATCATTTTCTCTCAAAAACTCATTTAATTGAATTTAGAAAATTTAGGAATCAAATCACAATCAAATCTGAAAAAAAGGCTAGATGGGAAGAGTAGGGAATACTTCAAATTGATATTTTACAATCAGTTTGCTGCTACTCACTTGTTGGTGATGGCAATTCAAAGTATAGAAATAGATTCAATTGAAAGTGACACCTGTCCAGTATACAGCAGATATCAAGAAGTTATCAAGGTCAGACTTTATCTTATCTAATACTAAAGCATTAAGCAAGGTGATTAATTTTTTCATGATCGGAAAATTTTTTTTAAAATAGAGCCTATGATTTATTGCTACCTTCTAGTTCTTTTTTTTTTCTTGACCCTTTACTTGGTTCCCATATATTCCTCCTATAAGTGAAACTACCTGATACCTTTCTTTTTCCACCTGAATTATTTCACTGAGCATAATTCCTTCCAGCCCACCCATGTTGCTGTAAATGACATGAGTTCAGCAGTCTTTCTGACTGCTGAATAGTATTCCATAGTGTGTATATACATGTACATGTATATATACACACATGTGTTTATATGTATGTATGTATGTATGTATGTATGTATGTATGTATACACATACACCACCTATGAAAATGTAGAACCTATGAAAATGTAGCTTAGGAAACTGCACATACCAAATTTCAGAGTATCAATGTGTTCCAAGGACTCTCTCAGTCTATCTATGTATCCTTTACTGTTAAACTGTAAGCAGATTTTTAAAACCTTGGTTTCAAATATAATGCATTTTAAAGTTGCACTTATTTTGCACTCAGTCTTCTCATAGGAAGGTAAGTTTACGCAGATGCCTACACATTGACAGTTACAGCCCCTCCCATGCACATCCATCAATTCATAATACATGTGTGTTTGTACACACCAGTCTGTACTTTAACTCTTTCTTGATAAAGTAGAACTGTGAGGTGACCTCCATATCCCTAAATGCAATTATCCCTCCACTGCCCCTCAGTAATGTATATCCTCAATCAGCCTGTTCTGTTCCCCACTGTCTCTGGTGAATCCTCTCACTGCCCCTGCACCTCTGGTCTGTATACCAGTTCCATATGCATAAATAAATAAATATTAAAAAAAATTACAAGTACCAAGAAAACACACCCTCAATACAAGTGATGGCTTTATTCGTCACATATTTTATAGACCTAATTTCTGAATCTTAGTAACAATTCTTCAAAGTGTGTAAGTCATGGTTTTACAGGTAAGGAAATCCAACTCAGAAGATTGGTATTTGGCATAACACCAAATAGATCCTTTCCACTGCACCAAAGGGGATAAAAAAATCTTAGGAAATTTGTTCTCTGGATATACACCACAAACTGCATACACCTTTGTCTAACTTTCCTCGGTGTTCCGCCAAAGTGTTTATGAATGATAAGGAATATAAATTATATTCTCTCAGTTGTGGTTCACTGGTTTTGACACAATTTTTCTCTCTGGACATCTTTCAAAATCAGTAAGTTTCAGATTCACAAGTGTCTTGGGCTGCCACGTTGTTGTTTTAAGCCATTAGCTCTACATCTGCGCATCAACTTTTCATACATTCAGCTGAGTTCTGTGCTTCCTCTCCCTCATCTGTTCCTCCTGCCACCTCCTTCCACTGCAACCCCACCTTTTCACTAAGTGACAGACTGACAGACATGGCTAAGTGTATCTTGTTTAAACATCTGCTTTATTACTGTTGAGTGACTGCCCTATGGGTAGGCAGGGTATTTCTTATCTTTCACTCAGGAATTCAGATGGCCTGATTAGAAAGTTGAACTGCTCAGAGGACCCTGACAGATGCCTCTAACTTTCTTTTGAGACCACCATGAATGCTTAAGCATTCCTCTCAGACAATTTTTCGTAGTGGGACAACTGTCTGTTTAGGTACCTAGGTACATCAAACATGCATTTAGCTGAGGAATCCACTTCCACACCCAAGGATTAGTTTTCTCTTAAGAAATAATAGGATAAAGGACCATTTATTCTGTAAATGTTATGAGTATGTTAAGGGTCAGTTGTTGTAATTGTATAAAGGAGTGACTGATGAGAATGACTCTTATAGAACTGAAACAAAACCCAGAGAAACCTAAACACAAGGAAAAAAGAAACAAAGTCCCAAATATTAAGTATATAAAGCAGAGAATATAAGGAAGAATGTGAGTTTCATAAAGCAACCCATAGATTTCTTTAATATGCAACTATTTTTACATTTTCTTCTCAAAATAATTGAAAACAATATTTTGGTTCAAGTGTCAGATAATTTTTAATTCGGTGGTACAAATGAATATAAATATAGACTTTATAAAATTAAGCATCTTTCGGTCCCTCCCTGGTGGCACAGCGGGTTAAAGCATAGCACTAAGAAGCTTAAGCCGATTCTGCATGAGTTCGGTCCCTGCCTACCCTGGATAAGATCCACATGGCATGGCAGACCATTCCTGACCTGCCCACTACTCCCCTCAGCAGTGTACTTCATTAATCTGTCTGTTCTGCTCCCCACCCTGTCTCTGGTGAATCCTCTCACCCTCTGTCTCTCTGGCCTGTACCCCAGGTCTGTATGAATGAATAAATAAATCTTAAAAAAAAAATTAAGCATCTTTCAAAAAGGAAAAAAAGTTCATTCTGATTTCATGTGAAAGTTTATTAAGTGCAAAAAAATTAAACTAATTAGAGCTCTAGAATATTTTGTGAAAAAAACCTGAAACTCAAAAAAGTGATAGGTAATGTTAATAAAAAACAATCTTTTGTGAAAAAAAAAAACTGAAACTCAGAAGACAGAGTGATAGGTAATGTTAACAAAAAACAGGGAAAAGGCCCTCCCTGGTGGCGCAGCAGGTTAAAGCACAGCACTAAGAAGCTTAAACCACTTCCGCATGAGTTCGATTCCCGCTTGTCCCGGAGGAGATCCACATTGCGAGGCAGACCTCTCCTGACCCGCCCGCTGCTCCCCTCAGCAGAGTACTACTTCAATCTGCCTGTTCTGTACCCCAGTCTGTCTCTGGTGAATCCTCTCACCTTCCACATCTCTGGCCTGTACCCAAGTTCTGTACAAATAAATAAATAAATCTTTAAAAAAAAAAAAAAAAACGGGAAAAAGGAGAGTAAGGGATTACCATTGGCTCTTTCTACATTTCCACAGTGTTTAGCTCATAGACTTTGGTAGTATATCTTCATCTACAGTAATAATCTCCCTCTAGATCTTTCCTCCTGGTTTTATCCAAATTTAGTCATTTCCTCACTTTAAGCTGCATCATTAATAGTATAGCTCAAATGTCACCAGAGAGAGGTTTCCCTAAACTTGTAATGTAAAGAGCCCCCTGGCCTTTTTTTGTATCTTTTACTATTGCACACTGTCCTTAAATTTCTTACTTCCAATGTGTTTCAGAAAAATCTATGTCTTAGTCAACACCATGTTTCTTTTAGCATTTAGCATATAACAGATGCTCAAAAAGGGCTTCTTGAGTGAATTAAACATAAACAAAAGGAATCCAATAAAGATGAAAACATTTTTTTTTTTTAATTCATGATGGGGCAATTGTTCCCAAAAATACAAAGCCCCTTCCTAGGCCTACATTGCTGAAGTTACTTCTTTGCAAATGTACCCTTACTTCTGGAATGGTTTACAAAGCAAGCATGAGCTACCTTATTTTTTTTTCTTTCTTTTTCAGTTTCTGCTACAGATTCCAGAAAGTGGTTTTCCTCCAACACACGAAGCCCTGATTTAGAAGACTTACAATGTAGTCAGTTGAAACAGAAGTGTAGGTCTCAATGAAGTAAAACTAGATGTAATAAAGAAAAGCAGTAAACCTCCTGCTTCCCAATGCTTTTCTATGGACTCATTCTGTCCCCAGAAAGACACTGACCGGAGGACCCAGTCTTTCCAATTTAACCAAAGCAGTAACTCATATTTCTTAGGCGAGTAGAAGATTAAATTATCTGTGGTGACTGGGTCAGAAATTACTTTCCTCAATGGAAATGTTAGGCTATAGAACAATACTCTTCGTTATTGATTACTAACAATAGTATATTTTCCAGGAACTGTTGATGAATAATTTATTGAAAATAGAAATCAAATCTAAGGGCATTAAGGAAAGGAATCAAAGATGTTCCCATATCTGTAAAAGCAAGAGAAGAAAACAGAAGTAAAACAAGAAAGTGTACATATGTCGTATCCATAGAGTAAAACAAAGTGTCCAACAATTTCCTTTTGTGCACATAGATATTGAGAACTTTGTGAAGAAAATAAAGTATTTCATCTTTTGAAACACCAGTCATTTCATTCTCCATTGTCTAAAATACAAAATCTCAATAAATAATTGTTGAATCAGACTAATTTGAGAGTAAGATAATAAAAATAAATAAATAAAACTTTGGAATCTCTTCCTGTTGATAGTCTTGCATCCACAAGTGTCTTCCCCCAAATCTTCGTAAATCTATAGGTAACTATAGAAAAGCATGTGTGTGTATAAGTCACGTCCTGACCATGAGGCAACTACTTAGGAAAGGGAAACAGATACTTGTCTATACATTGGAACACATGAAAAAGAAAAAGGATGGCATCTTCTTGATATTATCTCAGGTTTATTAAAGTATAAAAGTACTTCAAAGCATCTGGACTCTTTTTTGATATATAAGTTGTAAACTTTTTAAAACACAACATTTAGTAGAATATAAGTCAAGAAGCTATCAGTAAAAAATAATAAGTTAGTGAGTTTAATAACATATTATCCTAACTGTGACCACCAAAATCTATATAGTGTATTTTAATCAAAAAATCCCCTTATAGTTTTCTTTGCAATTAACCCCCAAGCCTATGTCGACTATCTAGCAACCAACTATGTGGTTGAAGTACCTAGAGCTTTGCCTTTCAGAATTTCAAGCAGATGAACACAACACATTATGTGACTTTTTTTTTTTTAAGATTTATTTATTTATGCTTAGAGAACTGGGGTACAGGCCAGAGGTGTGGAGGGTGAGAGAATTCACCAGAGATAGAGTGGGAAACAGAACAGGCAGATCTACTGAAATACACTGCTGAGGGGAGCAGCAGGCAGGCCAGGAGAGGTCTGCCATGCCATGTGGGTCAGCTTCCTGGTAGGGAATCGAACTCATGCTGCAGTGGCTTTGGAGAGCTTCATAATGTGGTGCTTTAACCCGCTGTACCAGCAGGGAAAGCCCTATGTGACCTTTTAAATCGTGTTTCTTTTACCTAGCAGAATACTTTTAAGATTTACTAACATCACTGCATGTAATAATAGCACATTCCTTTTTATTGCTGAGTAATATTCCTCTGTGTGTGTGTGTGTGTGTGTGTGTGCGTGCTCTTCTCCACTCAAGAATTAATGGGCTTTTGATTATTTCTACTTTGAGGGTATTAAGAAATAAACTTTTATAAGCATTCTGTACAGGTCATTTATTACTCTAAGTAAAGGCATAGAAGTGGAATTTCTAGTGTATTATGATTAGGGTATGCTTAAATTTAAATGAAGTTGCTAAACAGGTTTCTAAAGAGACTGTCCCATTTTGCAGTACAACCAGGAATATAGGATAGTCCCACCTGCTTTGCATCTTCACCAGCAGTTGTAGGTATTTAGTAAAATCTTATTATGATTTTAATTTGTATTTCCCCAGTAAATAATAGTGGTAAAGTATATGTCCACACTCTTACCCATTTTTAAATGGTTTGTCTTAATCACTTATAAGAGTATTTTTCTAAATAAAAGTATTTTTCAAATATTTGAATATTTGAATATTTAATATTTTCAAATAATTTTAATGATGTTCAAAGCATCAGTTTTTCTATTCTGGTTTCAGCTTTTGTGAATCATCTATGATATTTTTCACCTAACATAAATTGACAAAGATTTTTCCTACTATGTTTCCTTCTAAAATGTTCAGAAGCTCAGCTTGTAAATTTATGTCTATGTCTCATATCAAGTTAAGTTTTTATAGTACAAAATTTATTTGTTTACTATGTTTGTCCAATTGCTCCTACACTAGTTTTTTTAAAAATATATTCCTTTCCGGCCCTCCCTGGTGGTGCAGCGGGTTAAAGCACAGCACTAAGAAGCTAAAGCCACTTCAACACAAGTTTGATACCTACCCTGGAGGTGATCCCACATGGCACAGCAGACCTCTCCTGGCCAGCCCACTGCTCCCCTCAGCAGTGTACTTTTTCATTTGGCCTTTTCTGCTCCCCACTCTGTCTCTGGTGAATCCTCTTGTGGCCTCTGCACCTCTGATCTGTACCCCAGTTCTGTGTGCGTAAATAAATAATTTGTTTTTTAAAATATTGATATTTTTTATCACTTCCTTTTCAAATCTATGTGACTTGTTGTTAAAGCGTATATGTTTGCATACAGGTGTACTTCATGACTATATTAATGAGAAATACTGGTTTTTTTTCCTTATATTTTCACTTTCTAGTTTTCATATGATTGGATAGAAGTCTCTATTTTTGTAATTTCTAGAGGAGTTTACGTAGGATAAATATTAGTCCTTTCTGAAATTTTTCACATAGGCAACAAGAGAGTGATGTTGGATCAGAAAGGTTTTTAGTGGACAGTACCGTCATCAACAAATTGAATTAATAGTGATAGTTCAAGTTATCAGTTTCTTCTTAAATGAGATTTAATAATCTGTGTTATTTAAATAATTTGTTCATTTCATCTACATTGCGGATTTATGAGCATTGAAATTATCTTCTTATTCATTTTGTGTCTGACAGATTGGTAGTGGTTTCCTCTTTTCATTTCTGATATTAAAAAATACGTGTCTTCTTATGTTTTCTTGATATTACTGCTCTCACCAAAGTCCTTGATCCCTAATCTATAATATTTTTAAATGTATGTCTCAATTGTTGGTGATATGCTTACCTACATAATTATAAGCTATCTTATATTTTACTTGGTTTTATATAAATTTAACTTCTCCACTAAACTGTAAGTTTCCTGGATGCAATGCTTATGCTTCAGAAAATGTTTGTTATATAGTCAATATTTCCTAAGAGACAAGAAAATTCTGTTTTCAAAAGCTTCTGTTGTTATAATACTTTTGATTGTTTCCCACATAATATTTTCTACATCTAAGAGGTTCTTTGTACTAAGAGCAACTTCATCAAGCATTTTAACTTGAAAATGTGCTTCATCTTCAAATTTTCTTCTTCCTTAGAGCTTAGACACTATATTTTTAATCAACATTTGGTTTTGTTTGTGGTAACCTTACATGAATGTTCCATACTAAAGGCACTAGTCTGGTCATATAGAGAACACTGACTGCCTGACAATATAAATGGGACATCTAGGTTCTAGAACTTTTTTTTTTAAAAGATTTATTTATTTGTACATACAGAACTGGGGTACAGGCCAGAGACTCAAGGGCAGTGAGAGACTTCACCAGAGACAGAGTGGGGAGCAGAACAGGCAGATCGACGAAGTACACTGCCGAGGGGAGCAGCGGGCGGGTCAAGAGAGGTCTGCCACGCCATGTGGTCTCCTCCGGGGCAGGCGGGAATCGAACTCATGCGGAAGTGGCTTTAGCTTCTCAGTGCAGTGCTTTAGCCCGTTGCGCCACCAGGGAGGGCCTAGAACTTTTTTTTTTTAAGATTTATTTATTTATGCATACAGAACTGGGGTACAGGCCAGTGGTGCATGGGCAGTTAGAGGTTTCACCAGAGAGAGTGGGGAGCAGAACTGGCAGATCGACAAAGTACACTGCTGAGGGGAGCAGCGGGCAAGTCAGGAGAGGTCTGCCGTGCTATGTGGGTCACTGCCTGGGCGGGTGGTGATCGAACTCATGCTAAGGTGACCCTAGCCTCTCAGTGCTGTGTTTTAACCGGCTGTGCCACCGGGAAGGGCCCAGTTCTAGAACTTTTTAAATACAGTCGTCTAACACATGTCATAATCCTTGAAATATGTGAACATCATTTTATCTAAGAAAAGGACTTTGATGACATAATCAAGGTTAAAGACATTGAAACAGGAAGATTATCCTTGATTATTTGAGTAGATCCAGTATAATCACATGAGTGCCTAAAAATAGATAGAAAAGGAGACTAGAAGAATAATTAAGAGTGCTGCAACATGAGAAGGACCTTAACCCACGCCACCATTGCTAACTTAAAATTGAAGAAAAGAACTATGAGACAAAGAAACTGGAAATGGCCCTCCATTTACAGCCTGCAAGAAAAAAGGGACCTTAATCCTATAAGCCCAAGGAACTGAAATCTGCCAAAGGAAGGATAAAGCTTTACTGAGTCCTTGATTTTAATCCAGTGAGACATGTATAGGATTTATGACCTATAAGAAGTTTTGTTTGAAGCTGCTATATGTGTGGTAATTTATTAAACATCAATAGGAAACTTATATACCCCAAAATGGAGTGAAGGACCTAATATAATAGCAGACTACATATGCATTAAATATTCATAAATGATAGATTATAGTATTTCAAACGCTTCCAAGGCCAAGATGTAATAAATAAAAGGAATCAAAGATACGCCACTTGAAATATGCAAAAGAAAGAAGGAATGGAGGAAATGGAGGAAATGAAGGAAAAGAAAGAAGGGAAGGGAGGAAGGAAGGGGGGAAGGAAGGAAGGAAACTATTTTTCTAGACACAAGACACTAAGTAATAAGATAGAGATCTCTGAGATAGGACAAGTGAGCTTAACCCTATAACTGATTGTGTCAGTTTACTCTGGTTAGAGTTTCCAGGGCTGAAACAAAAATGAGAAATGTTAGCCAATTGTTCTAGTTGAGAAAAAGCTGTCAATACAGGAGAATAATGTGACCAGAATTCACAAGATTATTTCCAGGGAAGGGAAAAAGGTGCAAGGAGAGAATCCTTCAGGAAATGAAGAGAGATAAAAACGTCCTCAAAGCAATAAAGGACGCATACCAAAAAACCTAACAGTTGACAATATAATAATGAAACATCAGTGTTTTCTCCCTAAGATCAGAAGAAATACAACTTCTACTGATTAGAAATAAATACTGGCTAGGGTGCAGCACTGCAAGCTAACCACTGCCAATCAGTGCAAGTTCAAGTTCAATGCCCCACCCAGGAGGTGATCCACATGGTGTAGCAGACCTCTCCTGATCAGCCCACTGCTCCTCCTAACAGTGTACTTCATGGATCTGCCTTGTCTGCTTCCCACTGTCTCTGGTGAATCCACTCACCAACCCCCTGCACCTCTGGCCTGTACCCCAGTTTTGTATGTATAAATAAATAAATCTTTTTAAAAAAATAAAGGAAACAGATACTACTATTCAGTATTACACTGATGTAAGCTAGTATAAAGAAGTAAGGAGAAAGAAGAGTAAGGATCATCTCTTTAAAAAAATCTGGTGGAATTTACCAAAAGCTCTTAGAACTACCAATTTCAACAAGCTAGGACATAGGATCAGTACACAAAAATTATTTGTATTCTATAAACTGACAAAATATGATAATAAAATGAAATTTAGTAAAGCAGTATCATTTACTTATTCATTTTTAATGAGGTAATTGTTTACAACACTAGTATATAATTTAGAGTCTCTTAGCCATACTTACACTGCTGATGAGAATGCAAACAGGGCCAGCTACTCTGGAAGGCTGTGTGGAGGATACTTAGAACACTAAAAATGGACCTACCATATGACCCAGCAATTCCACTTCTAGCAATATATACCCAAAATATCAATTTTTGGACACAAATTATATTTATATTTTTGAACACAAAAATATTAATTCAAAGGGAAACCTGCACTCCCATGCTTATTGAAACATTATTTATAATAGCTAAGATATGAAAACAACTTAAATGCCCCCCAAAAAAGATGAATGAATCAAGAAGATGTGGTGATGATGTTTCAATGCATGTATGTATGTGTGGAATACTATTCAGCAATCAAAAATATAAATTTGTGCCATTTGTGGCAACAGGGATGGAACTGGTAGGGATTATGATAAGCAGAATAAGTCAGAAGGAAAAGGAAAATGTCAGATGCTTTCACAGGAGGGATGTAGGGGAAGTGAAAAAAGGTTCAGGAAAAAACACAAAATTTGCACGCAAACCATAAAACTGAGGCATCTAGCAGAGAAGGGAAGGAGAAAGGAATCAAAACAAGGGAGAGAAGAGCACAAAGGACTGTGGTGATGGTCACAGTGCTGCAGTGGTGGGAGAATTATTGGGACTACACATGAAGACAGAAATCAAATATTGTAAAAAAAAAAAAAAAAGAAGAAGAAGAACGAAGTTAAAAAAAAAAAATATATGTCCATGCAATGTCATATACATGAACTGCTATAGAAATATCTTTACTAAAAGTTCCAAACTAGAAACAAACCAAATGCCAATTAACAGCAAGTAAGTAAACAAGCAAACTGTAGTATACTTATGTAACAAGCTACCATTCAGCAATAACATGGAACATACTACAAATGCACACTACAATGTGGGACTACCTCAAAATAATTATGATGTGTGAAAAAAAAAGGTAGAGCTCAACTACTACCCTCCCCCCCAAAAGTAAATGTTGCATGACTCCATTTATATAAAACTAGAAAATGCAATGTATGATGACAGAGCAATGATTTATTGAGGGAAAGAGAAAAGAGGGTAATGTAGGGTACAAGGGAAATTTGGGGGGTAAAGTGTATGTACTCCATTTTGACTGTGCCTATAGTTCCATGGGTTATTAAATTTATCAAATTGTATATTTTAATCTGTATGGTGTTCTATGTGATAATTTTATCTAAATAAAATTCATAAAGATTTGTGTATTGAATATACATGTGGAGATATATTCTATATGTATATTACCTAAAATAATACAATCTAGTAACTATTTAAAACACCATTTAAAATGACTGCATCTATGGTCTTATAATAAGATATACAAGGCAAACAATATTGAAATAGAAATGCCATGTATAAAAATTAATATTTATAGAAAGTAGATCAAGTTATAGAAGAAATATTCTTAGCTACCAATGCCCTATTAAAAAAATTGTCTAGAATCTATGAGACTATTAAAACTAAAAAATTTCGTTCAAAATATCACATAAATGAAATCAATAACACACCTTTTAGACTAAGATACAGAAAATAACCCCAAAAAATGTGAGTTCAGCAAATACTTATTTTTTTCCTTGGTAAGTGGAGAAATTAAAATTATTCATGAATTGAAAGTATTACATTCAATTATTTAGGTAATATTAACTGCTACTCTCTGGTAAAATAGCCAGTGTTCAGTAAACATTAGTTCCTTTCTCCATCTCATTAAAGAAAACATAAAGTTATGTTTGTTGATCACAGAGAAAACATAACTGTAGCAAAAGGGAGAACTGTATAATACCCAGTTGCAATCTTTTTTTTTTTTTAAGATTTATTTATTTATGCATACAAGGGTACAGGCCAGAGGGGTACAGGCGAGAGGTGCAGAGGCAGTGAGAGGATTCACCAGAGACAGAAAGGGGAGCAGAACTGGCAGATCAACGAAGTACACTGCTGAGGGGAGCAGCTGGCGTGTCTGGAGAGGTCTGCAATACCATGTGGATCACCTCCAGGGTGGGAATCGAACTGGCACTGAAGCAGCTACATTAGCTTGCAGCGCTGAGTCCTAACCCACTGTGCCACCAGAGAGGGCCCAATTGCAATCTTTTTTATAGCTACATGTTTTATACTCAGCTTCAATCTTTACAAAAACAAATTATGCACAATATTATAAATAAAATTATGTTTCTGGAAATTAAAATAAATTTCATGCAAAACCCTCTCTGTAGTCCATGTAATCGCAGTTCAGAGTAGGAGAGAATACAAGCAGTGAGAAGCTGAAAAGAACTGTGGGTAATATGCTTATTCTGCAAGGTTTTTTGGGTCAGCATCTAAGGATGTTACATCAGACACGAGCAGGAGAAAAGGAAATTTTTCAAATGAAAAAGCTGAATTTGCATAATATTTTAAATAATCTAGACTGATTTTGCCATAGTAAAAGTCCCAACTATGACAAAGAAAGAAGTGAGCTCATGACAAAGTTTGTTAATGAGAACAAATCTCAGAAAAGAGAATGTTTGCTTAGAAAATGAGCCCAATTCTCTGAACAAAAAATACCTGAGATATTTCTGAGTATGTAAAATTCTAAACACAGGTTTTAAGTTTCAGTATGTTCAAATTTTTTTTAATATGCATAATAGAAAAGACATGTCAATTCATTTTACTGAATGTTCTGGTTAGTTCTTATTTGTGGCAGTACAGAGCATGCACCCATGCACACACACACACACAGCTACCTTAATTCAACAGGCCCTACTTACCTCCTCTGTGCCCCCAAATCTCTTCTGTAAATACAGTTTCTATTTCCAACATCTCTTTAACATGTGAAGATATCATTTACTATGACTCTATTTTTAAAAAGATACAAAAATAGAGTCATGCAAAACCCTCTCTCTAGTAATGTAATCTCAGTTCAGAGTAGGAGAGAATACAAGTAGTTAGAAGCTGAAAAGAACTATGGATAATGTGCTTATTCTCCAAGGTTTTTTGTTTTTTTGGGTCAGCATCTAGGGATGTTACATCAGATACTATCAGTCGAAAAGGAAAAAGCTGAATTTGCATAATATTTTAAATATTACAAAGATTACAAAGCCTAAATTCACTGACAGCTTAAAAGTTTTAAAAGAGCAATTATCAATTTAAATTAACAACCAATCTCTTTTCAGTAATTTTTTTAAAAGTTGAACCCACTAGCCAGGGAAGACTGAGCAGGGCAGTCTCTTTCAAAATGAGTAAGGTATATTTATTCTAAAACTATGAGTCTGCTGTGTAGAAATCTCAGCCCTGAGATTTCAGAAAGATTTTCTATGTGGAAATCTCTTACAATTAATGTTTAATATTTTTACTTCATATTACATATTCATGTTGTTACTCTTTTTGCATTTTTGTTATCATTTTTCATAAATTACTAAATACTCTTATTAATTTTTCTCATTTTCTACCTTTTTTTTATACTGTGATTACATCTTTGTGGTCATCTCTTATTCTTTACTAATTTAAAAAACTGCCTTTATCAGGCTCAGTGAAGGAAAAAGAAAAATATCGAATGATTTCACTTATAGAAGGAATACAGGTGACCCAAATACACCTGAGTGGGGAAAGTAAACATTGTTTTAAAATGCACAAATATATAGAGATATATAGAGATATATACGCATATAAAATTTTAAAATATATATATAATTGCATATAATTTTAAAAATAAATGTTTTCAATATTGTCTAAAAAATAAAAAACTGCCTTTGTTTTCCTTACATTGTTTGCTTAGCTCTAAATTTTAACCTGTGCACTTGGCTTAACAATATCTAACTGTATTCATTATTTCTTTCTCCTCCTGGAACATTAAAGAATATAATTAACGCTAAACACCTTAGCACATTATTTTCTAGTACCTAGATTTGGTTTCAACATCTTTTTAAACTCCACAAAATTACCCATCCATACTGTTACTTTCATAAATTCATCTACATACCCACTCACATACTTCTTGCATTGTACTCGATTTCTAAAGCATTAAACTCTTTAGTAATCTTCCAGTTTTATACCAAGATTTTAGTTTCAATTTTCCAACTTTTGTTGGCCAGGACCAACCACACCCCTTGGCATCACACATCTAGTGCCTGTTTTTATCATAGATGGCAACCACGGGTAGCATCTTAGCCTATTAGCAGCAACACGTACACAGGAACTCTGAGTTGGTTTTAATGTCTTTTTTTTTTAATTCCTATGAATTGGCCATTATTTCTTCTAAGCTTCACTGTGTGTAGTGGAAGTAGAGGGAGTGCTAAATTTGAATTATCTTAGATTATCATAAGTCTAGGGAGTGTTCTAGAACATCTTCTGGAATCTAACTTTTTTACTATCTTTTTCGGAATATTTTGTTGTTCGTTTCCATCCTGCAGAGGTATATTTACAGCTCTTGGTTTCATCTAATTTTATGGGGTCATTTTTATTTCTTCTATATATTTTATTATAAAGAACGAAGTATGTGGCAGTCATCATCACAAACCCACGTTATGCTACTTGCAGACTCCAATGACCCCGTTTCCCATTCCTCACCCACCCCACCCAGGCCCAGCTCAAGCCCTGGCCCTCCAGCCCCCCTGGTGTTCTAAAGAGGGCATTTCCTAGTCTCAGGGATGGGGTGAGGGACCTAAGGCGCTTCTTTATTGCAGGGGCCTGGCAGCTGGAAAAGAACTGAGTGAACAATGCCCTAAAACTGTTCTCCAAAGGAAAGACAGCAGTGGGGATGAATTCTCCTTACCTCTGAGGCACTGTGAAAAACATCCGTCCGGCCTGTGGATGTGATGGGACATGGGGTCTTCTCAAGTTGGACCTCAGCCAGGAAAAGGGCCACTGGATTTCCAGCCTTCTGCCAAGTCCCCCCAGAAACAGAACGTTGTTGGAGAGCACGAGCGCAGTGCACCCTCTCACCCCTGCACAACCTTTGCGCTGAAACTGATCCCTCACCCTAGGCGCAAAACTGATAGGCTCATCCTGGCCTTGATTTTAAAGCACAGCTGCTGCCTGCCGAGTGAGTGGGGTGGGAAGCAATATCAATGAGAATTGGGGTTGCTCTATAGGTGAATTGAGCCAGGCTCCTTAACATACGTTTCCAAGAGCAACGCCCCCCCCCACGGCGCCCCCCACTCCAAGTGTGCCTCAACCCTGAACCCCACAGTTCAGACCTATAAAATGCCTTAGATCTCCTGAGTTCTCTCAAAAACTAATTTCCATTGAAAGGCTTGGTTGGATATCTTTTTTTTTCCCCAAAAATTTATTTATTTACTTAGACATATAGAACTGGGATACAGGCCAGAGGTGCAGGGACGGTGAGAGGATTTACCAGAAACAGGGTTGGGAGCAGAATAGGCAGATCGACGAAGTACACTGCTGAGGGGAGCAGCGGGTGGGTCAGGAGAGATTTGCAGCACCTTGTGGATCACCGCCTAGGCTGGGGTTGAACTCACACTGAAGCACCTGTGGCCAGCTTGCAGTGCTGAGTCCTAACCTTTTGTGCCACCAGGGAGGGTGGGATGCCCTTTTTTAAGAGGTACCATTAAATTAATATATTTCTCTGATAATGTAAGTGGGAAGAAAAATCGGAGTGTGATCGCAGGCATGGGGGTGAAAAGAAGTCACCAGAAACAGAGTGGAGAACCGAAAACAATGGATTATTGAAATAACCTGCAAGGGAGCAGAGGGGAAAGGTCTGTGCAGGAAGGGTTTTGAAGCTCTTTTATACGCCTCCTCAAAAGGTTTTCTTACTTAGAGCACCGGTTTGCACCAGCTGTTTATCTGCTGGGATGTCTGGTCTTGTTACAAGGCAGGGAGAAGGGCATCCCTGAGTCCCCAAACCTGCCTGCTCTAAATAGGTTCTGCCATCCGCGGCATCAAGACAAAACATAAGAACTTTAATGGAAAGGAAATTTAATACAATGAGTATACAATACAGAAAAGACAAAGGACATATTTCTAAATCAAACACCCAGAGTTACCCATCCCCTCGTGGGAAAAAGTCTCCCCAAAAGGGATTGGTACAAAGCAAGTCCTGAAAGCCCGCCACAAATCTAAAGCACCTTCTGGCAGGGACCCATAGAAAAGTGTCACACATGTCAAGACAAGGCTGGGAGGAAAAGAGCAAAATCAAAATCAAGATAAACACTGCCATAGTGAACCTCCCCACAGGTCTCTCATCCATATTTGTTTCAACCAGTGCTAGACCAAGAAGCAAACACAGTTTCTTCACATGTCTCTCTGCTCCATGTGGCTTCCTCAGGTCACCTCCTGGCTCTCTATCCTGCTTCCTTCTTCTTCAGACTCCTCTCTTCTCTGCTCAGCTCCACTCTTCTTCTGGGTGGGGCAGGAAACCTGGAACTTCCCCTTTTCCTGGGACCACCCAGTTACAGTCTCAGGCTTTAGGCTTTGACCCAGAAACACGTGGTCTCCGCTTCCGTCTTCCGGGAGGTGGGTTGGCTTTTCTAGTTTTGGTGATGGAGCTTAAGGCCTTGTCATCCTGGCAACATTACCCCTTCCCCTATCCAAGCCTCCCAAATCTGCCTAGGGACAAGGAATGGAGGCTTAGTTCTTCACCTTATTAAATGATACTATACTACTAAAATATATTACAAATGTTTGTGGAGGATGAAGTACTGCACAGAGAAATAAAATGCTTAAGCAATGACTACTTTGACCTCTTTGAAAGAAGAGATTTTCTCAGTACATTAAAAAGTATTTATTGAATTATTCCCAGATGACCTTTACCTGTTCTCCCAAGAGACACCTAAAGATCTGTCTCAGTAAAATGCCACAAATACAGTGCCAAAATTAGAATATCTTAACTTCTAATTCAAATACAAGGAAGTCACAAAGGAAGTCACAAAATGTGTCCCCAGCATGATCCAGGCAAGGTTTCATCAGGATTATTTTCAGGAATAATTTCCTACTCTCAAAAAAAAAAAAAAAAAGGATATAGCAGATTGTAAAAATCAGAGCTTTGCTTTTTGCTGCCCCCAACTAGGTCTGAATTCTTCACTTTCACATATTAGGAAAACAAAATCTTCAAAAGAGACTTTATAGAAGTGTAACTGTGACCTTCTGCGAAGTGTTTTATTTTTGTTTACATTTATAGTAAGACATATCTTCAAGCTTGGGTCTTTCTGGAAATCTTAATTCTATTAAGCCTTTTAGGTTTATGAGAAAAATAAACAGTAGGGCCCAGCTCTCATATTTGCAGAGCAAAGCCAAGGTAACTAGTCTGAGATTTGGTGTATACTTTACACTGTGCCTCTTTGTTTCCAAAGACCTGAGAGATCTGAAGTCATCCAGTGTTCTTACCAGCTGGGAGGGATTGGAAATGAGACATAATTTGGGGGCATGCTTCACAAGTAGGAAGGTTCTATGTGAATGTTAGCAGCAGCTATCAATGCAGTTTCTATTGAGACAGTTAGCAGGTAAGGACAGGTTAAGAACTGAGATAAGGTTTCAGATGCAGAGATAAGAGAGCTACCCAGGAGGGCATTGAGGACTGCATGGGACTCTTTCCCATACCATGTTACTATGGCAACATCAGTATAATAAGGACCACATTATGTTCTTTCAAATAAATATAGATTTCTTATATAATCTGACTTTTTTTGGGGGGATGACAAAATAGTGAGAAACTGATACAGCATATATCATTATATCTTAATTTTTAGCAAAAGGAAATGAGGTCTTTATGTAGCTACTTTATTGCATTTAAATGTCAGTTGTATGTTAAATACATTATTTCTTGTGTGTCAACAGAATTTCTTGTTTCCCAATGTAAGTTTGTTCTTACAATAAATCCCCACTAGTAAATAGTCAAATAAAAGAAAAATATATTCAGCTCCTTATTTGGATCATGTGTCCTCAGTAGATTCAATGTTTGCATTCAGCATTGCATTAACCAGTCATGCATGTTTTCAACAAACATCTGACTCTGGAAATGTACCTGAACTGTGCTGAAGGCTAGAAATAAAAGTGCTTCCAACATCTAGGTCCTTGTAATTTAGGGAGAGATACAAGTATACTAACAATTAACAGAAATTTAAAAAATAGCTTCTAAAATACAAACATCTCTGGTATGCCAGGATGACAGAAGAAGGATATGTTCATGAGCCTGAAGAAAGTTTAAGAAGTTTTAACGAAAGAGGCAGTGTTTGAAAGGGGTCTTAAAAAATTTCAATGACGCCTGGAGTAGGCCCTCAGCTCTGCCAGTCTTGATCTTCTTGAGCAGATCTAGACATGGGTGAGGTTTCAAGTTGTCACACTGTTTGGACCCAATCCTACAGTGGGCATGGACAGGGGGTGTAAAAATATCTTGACATGAGAAGAAATTACTGCACAATACAGAAATGCCCCACAATTCACTCCATTTTTTAATTTCTGGACATTTTCGTAGCTGAAAACCCAACCAATAACCATCTGACCTTTAAATTCAACTCTGTTTTATATATAAATACAAAATAATTTTTTGTATGGTATCAATACTGAATTTTCAAGAATTAAGACTGCTAGGTAAATTGAGAAAAGACTGAGGAAAAATAATTTGAACTTTTCAAGATTAATTCACCATTCTATAGAAAATAGTATAATACATGACACTGGTGAATTCAACATAACTTCAAGTCTGTATTTGTAGCTGTTTCATTCTTGTTAAATTTCTATGTATACAGGTATGTATAATATATTCAAAATGTGATAAAAGCTTCACAGTAGTAAATTCAAAATTAAAATCCAAATGTATTTATCAGTGTCAGAGGCAAGCTTCTGACTATTTCATTATGTCTTCAAACATAGGTGAAGACATCTACAGATTGAAATATATATTATTTTAAATCCTTTTATTTTTCATATGTTACTGGTAGAGTTTTATAGTGACTTCAATTTTTACTGAATTTTTATTGAATTATAAATAAGAAAAGTAAAATGCACAAAAAATCTATATATTTATTTTTTAAATAGTTCTTTATTTACACAAACAAGAACTGGGGTAAAGGACACAGGTGAGGGAGGTGCGAGATTTCACCAGAAACAGAGTGGGGAGCAGAACAGGCAGATATATTGAAATGTGCTGAGGGGAGCAGCAGGTGGGTCAGAGAGATCTGAAATACCGTGTGGGTCACATTTCTGTCTGGGGACTGAACTCATGCTACAGTGGCTGCAGAGAGTTTCATAGTGCTGCACTTTAACCTGTAAAGCCTCCAGGGAGGACCCACAATCCATATATTTAATACCTCATCAAGATGTAGAACATTTCCTTCACTCTGCCTATCTCATGCTTCTTTAATGCCAGTCTCCCAAAGGTAACCAGAGTTCTGACATCTAATCCGCATGATTAATTTTGCCTGCTTTTGAATATCTAAAATGCAATCACAAATAATGTACTCTTCTGTGTCCATATTTCCTCCACATAATATTTTTGAATTCAGCCATGCTTCTGCACCTGTCTGAAATTAGCACTTTGTTGTGGCTGAGCAGTTCCCTATTTTTAAATAGAATTTTTTTTTAAAGATTTATTTATTTGTGCATACAGAACTGGGGTACAGGCCAGAGGCTCAGGGGCAGCGAGAGGCTTCACCAGAGACAGAGTGGGGAACAGAACAAGCAGATCGACGAAGCACACTGCTGAGGGGAGCAGTGGGCGGGCCAGGAGAGGTCTGCCTCGCCATTGTGGTCACCTCCGGGGCAGGCGGGAATCGAACTCATGCAGAAGTGACTTTAGCTTCTCAGTGCTGTGCTTTAACCCACTGTGCCACGAGGGAGGGCCTTAAATAGAATTTTAAAGCTTTGTAAGCGGGTAGGTAACACTATACATTTTATTCCAGAATAGAAAAGGATAACTTTCAAATAACTATTTTAAATATCAGGCCTGATAGATTGAGAACTAGTGGTATAATAGTACACAGAAGAATGATTGGAGGTTTGAATGTACTTCCGGATTTACTTGCACTTTGAGAGTAAGTCACAAAACCTCCATGAGGGGCTCTCCCTGGTGGTGCAACAGGTCAAAGCTCCCGCACTATGAAGCTCTCAGAACCACTGCAGCATGAGTTTGATCCCCAGCCAGGGAGTAGACCCTCATGATGTGGTGGACCTCCCTGTCCCACCCGCTGCTCCCCTCAGCAGTGTGTTTCAGTACATCTGCCTGTTCCGCTCCTAACTCTGTCTCTGGTGAATCCTCTCACCCACCACACCTCTGGCCTGTATCCCAGTTCTGTAAGCATAAATAAATAAATCTTAAAAAAAAAAAACCTCCATAAACTTCACTCATCTCACAAACAAGAGAGTCTAATAACCCCCACCTCACTGGATTGATGCAAGTTTTAAATTAATATATGTATATAATTCTGTATTATATAAAAGGCATTTAATATAAGTATCATATATTGTAAATAATTTTATTTATATGTGTGACATAAATGTATACATTATAGTTACATATTATATGTGATAAATAATTATAGTTATGTATGTATATGTGTGTGTGTGTGTGTGTGTGTGCCAGACTCACGTTTGGCATTAAGTTTTTGAGCACATGTCATGGTGGAAAGCAGCCCATTAAATATTAAGGGTTTTCAATTCCTTTTTTATTTTGGTAACACTGATTTACAACTTGATTGTGTTTTGGAGGGACAGGATCTTCCCCTTTGGGTATCGTCATACACCACACCCACCTCAAAGCACCCATAGTCCTCCAGCACATATGGATGACAGTTAGCTCCTGCCCCTCTCTCTCACTATATCCATCTGTGACCAAATATGCTAACTGACTAGATTCCTAAACTGGCTGCTGGTAGGATTTGGCTGCTTTTACAACAGGAAGTTTACAGAAGGCTATCAGATGTTTACCTCATACCAATGTCACTTGGTGCTTAGTGTTAGGTTACATTTTTTTTCAGGTTACATTTTTGAAAAGGGTGCCCCTCCCATTATGAGAACAGGGAACCAAAGTGAGACTCAAAAAACTAGTAAAGAGATCCCAAAGATCATAGGTGGTATAACCCCAGAGCTCCAGATGGAAATTTGGAAGTAAGGTCAGACTAGTCAAAAATACCTCCTTTGCCTAGCATATAATAACCTCTAAAAATATATAATAAACTCTAAAAATTATGTACCCCTCAGGCATCAAATTCAGAGCTGACTGACTTTCTGGTGCCAGAGTAGGAGCAAGAATAGTTTTGTATCTGTAAAGATGAATGACTTCTGCAAAAATTTACAGGTTTACAGAACATATACGAAATCAGAATATTTAAGGTCACTTGTCAATGCATCATTCTGATAGGAAACAAAGCAGAGTCTTAACAAAATGGAAGCTTAAGGTGAGAGCTTTTTTAATCACTCCAGGAAGAGTGTACACTGTATAATCTGGTAGTGGAGAAAAGGCTGAGCTAATACCAGAAATTTTGGGTTCTGCAATATCAGGATCCTGTCTCATAAGGCCATACAACAAGTTAGAGCTTCCATCAGGGGTCCAAGAAGGTCAGGCAGGAAAAGCAGCACAAGTATATGACCTATTGCTTCAGAATAGCCTAGAAAGGGGCTGTCAAGCACTCTTCCATTCTGGGCCATTTGAATCTAGCTTGACATACTCTTTCATTCAGGATGGCATAAAAATATCTTCTGTTCTCCAAAATATCTCATTTTTTTTTAAGATTTATTTATTTATTTGTGCATACAGAACTGGGGTACAGGCCAGAGGCTCAGGGGCAGTGAGAGGCTTCACCAGAGACAGAGTGGGGAGCAGAACAGGCAGATCGACGAAGTACACTGCTGAGGGGAGCAGCGGGCAGGCCAGGAGAGGTCTGGCTCGCCATGTGGTCGCCTCCGGGGCAGGCGGGAATCAAACTCATGCGGAAGTGGCTTCAGATTCTCAGTGCTGCGCTTTAACCCGCTGCGCCACCAGGGAGGGCCCCAAAATATCTCATTTTTATATAAAATTATAGTTCAGAACAGTGAGTCTCTTTGGGATAAACCGCGTGTTTTCATAATCTTTGTTTTGAAGGGTGCAAACAATCAAAGTTAAAGACGTTATTACAGCAATTTTTTTCTTTTTTATGCTAAGCATTTAGCATCTACAACTGGAATTACTTGAACAAATTGTACTATCACCTACGCCTGTGAGAATATGCATTCAAGAACAAAATATATTGGCTTTGGGACAGAATGAAACAATCAGTAACTCTCAGAACTCGTTTAGCCTTCTCTGTCCTTCTAATCTTGGAAGACACTTAAGATAATGTTTATCTTTCTTTTGTTATTGCCTGGAACCTATAGTCCCCCTTCCAGGGTGGAAGCTAAATTTGCCAAGATTAAAATTCATTTGATCTTTAGACCTTTCGTAATGTTGGCAAAAAGTAACTTCCTGTTTCCGACCCCTTTTATGAAGCCAACTAGGCTACTGAGGCAGATACATATGGGCTGAATTTCCTTTCAAAAATAAATATTGGTTTAAATCTTAATTGAGAGTGGGTCGGGCCAAATGCATTACATTAAACTTCTGTGACAGATAATGAAACTATCCCACATTTCCCTCTTCCCTTTTCACACCCCCAACTAACAAATCACCTTCTCAACAAAGAGAGATAGGTTTGATTCTTTCACAAAGAATCTGGAATATGTCACTGGACTTTTAATGAAAAAGTAATTGTTTTATGGCCAAAAGAAGCCAGAATCTACAATAGGCAGATTTAAATTTGATCCATCTCACAAAAGCAGGGCAGGACCAACCTGCGAAGGAGTTGTTGCTCTTGATATGAGAAAAAAGTTGCAAGTCCCTATCTAGACTTGTAACTCAAGGGAATTCATAAACTAATCTTTGAACAGAGGAAAATATTAAATTTTAAAATGAAGAATATTTTTCATTTTAGTGAAAATACAATCCACAAAAATGTAGAAAATTCCCTAAGTCACTATCATAGTTTGTACTGCATTATTTAATGTCAGAATGTATATTTTTTTAATTGAAATTATATTTTCTGTTTCACTCCCTGCAGATTCCCTAACACAGGTGTCATCCTGAAGACATTTAGGAAAACACTGCAAGACTTGAAACAATAATTAATTGTTCTACCCTTCAGTTTTATGCTATTCATTAACTCCCCCAGCCCAGGTCACAGTGAAAGACAATCAAAAGCTTTTTGATTTTCCTCTTTCCATGTGCCAGCCTGTTTACTTTATCTACTGAATTGCAGAGCAAAGAATACAAGATTCAGTCATGAGAAGACTACATTCAGGTTCTGGCTCTGCTACTTACTAGCTAGTAACTGTACAAGTCATCCATCAGAAGAAGTGATGTCTGCATGCAGGTTTCATGAATACAAAGTAATGAGTATGTTGTTGTTATTGTTGTCATTTTGTTATTATTATCATTGCTACTTATAAGAGACTGTACTCCCAATCAAGGCCCTGCACAAAACCTGCAAGCTTTGAAATCATCCTCAAAGAGATACTAAGAAGTTACCACTGGAACATGTGATTTTTATTGTTGAGGAAACTAATATGTAGAAATGTTAAATCACTTCCCTTGTTAGAACTAGAAACGTTATGTCCTCCCCCCTTTATATCGTGTTATTAAACTCTCTCCTGGCTAACTCTGGTTTCATAGAAGGATCAAAAGCAGAGAAAAAATAAATGACCTTGCAGAATAGAAAGAAAATACATGTGGAAGGAGTAACAGAACATAAGCTATAGCCCAAGCTCACCTGTTTATGGAGGCTGAAGAGCGGCTTAGTGCCCAGGAAGAGAAAGGAGATTTGTGTTGGAATGTGGTAGGATGAAAAGGCATGATTGCCTGCCGTTGGAATGTTAAGGAAGGATAAGGAGAAGACATGGAAAATTTGTGAACTATGACATATATGTCAAAAGGAAGCCACCTTCGTAAAGGTGACAAAAATAATTGCATCTGTTCAGTAATATCAAGATCACCTATTTACATTAAGATGATAACACTTACTACCCTAGGATTCAAAGTTCCTTATATCACCTAAACCAAAAGAGTCCTATAACACTATGAAGGAGATTATCTGGTAACATAATATCTGAGGGAATAACTTTCTTAAAGCAAACTATGGCAAATAAAATAGATCCTAATTCTCAATCGTATTTATACCCTTCAGAACTTGACAAACTCTTGTTTGTTTATTCACTCCACTGCTAACTTTAGAACCTTAGGCAATTTACCTAATCTCCGAGTCTCCCTTTTCTTATCTGCAATATGGGGGAAAGATTAATCCTTTGCAGAGTTTGTACAAAAGTTCAAAAGATTATACTGCCAAGCAGGATCTAAGACAGCTTCAGAAATTTCTTGGTGTACTTCATGCAGAACATAAGTAACGTAGGTCTCTTTGCAAACTAAAGAAAGAAG
Organism: Condylura cristata; assembly: GCF_000260355.1. Classification (NCBI taxonomy): domain Eukaryota; kingdom Metazoa; phylum Chordata; class Mammalia; order Eulipotyphla; family Talpidae; genus Condylura; species Condylura cristata. The sequence continues at coordinate 55,722,058 of NW_004567107.1, read as the reverse complement.
TGATCTTAGAGAAGGAAAAATCCCAAACAGCATATTTTAGGCTATTGAGCCAAAATAGTACAAGCTGTTTCAGTTTATTATAAAGGGATTAAGAAAAATGGCAAATTCTTAATGTAATTTATTGTCTACATTGTAACAAGTACTATACTAAGCACTTTGAACAGTATCTCTCTTACTCACACCACAGACTTAAGAATTGATATTATTATCCCTATTTTAGGTGTGGAAACAGACTCAGAAAAACTAAGTAACACCATTTACCAGGTGTATTTTCTTGTCTTTAGCTCCTGCTGTATTTACAGCTGATTAAAGAATCCCATGAGTGATATTTCTTTTACCTATTCAGGATGCTAAATACTTTTATACCTTTACACAAACACACTCATGGTCTTCCTTCAAAAGCAGTTTCAACTTTTTTTCTCTGAGTTTGCTTGTTTCTGTCACTACAAGGGAAACCCTGCCTCTGAGTTTCAGCTGGTTTTTCCTCCATGAATTGATGCAAGATCATTATGAGACAATCAATGCCAAGGGTTTTTGTCTGTTTTCCACTGCCTTAGCTTGAATAAATCGTTAATGTAAAGGAAGGGGAAGGTGTCATACTCACTCACACAGATGTGCTGTCGCACAGACACACAACCTCACAAAGACACACTTTGTCATGGTTCACTTGAAAAATCCAAATGAAAAGGGAGGGATGGATGAATAATAAAGCAAAGGAGAAAAAGGAACTAATTTAGGGATAATGAGTGCAAGACTGCCCAATAAAGAAGAAAGACGCAGTGTGGCAAGCTTAACCCTTGGGCAAGATTACACATCCCTCCTCCAGTTACCTGAGTTTAAGTATAAGTGAAGGGTCAACAGAAAGGAGGCAGGAATATGTATTCTCACTAAAATGTAGTAACATTCAGGGGAAGTGAACTGTTGCTCTCACAGAGACACTGTTTTTCCAACTGCAATCCTGAAAGGTGAGATGCTACCCTGCCCCCATGAAACTCTGCATGGTTCATCAGATAGAATATCATTTTTCCCCACTGGTCAGAAAAATGGATCAGGAGCAGTGACAGTGTTTCTCCATATTTGTATCTTGCTTGCACAGAATCTCAGAAGTCTCTGAAGAAAGCACCGAGCCTTCGCCCGAGGTGACCTGCACGCAGCATGGGTCAGTTCATGAGAATAAGACTCCTTTGCCACTAGGACTAATGACAGGGCAGGAAAGCCTGCTGATGAGAAAGCCCTGAGCCTGGACAATGCATACAAAAGGCTGGCTAAGGAGCACTTCCAAAGTCACTCCTTCCTCACCCCGCCAGTGACCATTCTGTATTAAGTTAGGGTAGAAGGATAAAGATGATCAAGGAAAGGAAGTCATAATAAGAGGTTTATCTCTGAATAACTCAAACTTCCCCGTCCCAGATATCAACTCTATTACAACTGATTGCCTTATCTAATCCCAACCCAATTTGGGGGTAATTGTTGGCTTTACAAAGGTAAGCAGGAGATATTCTTTTCACAGTTGCCTGCTTTTCTCAAGTGTCCAGCTTCCTAAAATCCCCTTTAATAAGGATTACTCGCATGTAAGTCAGCTTCCTTTCTGATGCCATAACAAGTGTTCCTTGTAATCTGGCCAAGTATAATTTGAAAAACCAAGTAGCTAACAGGTGTGTACTTCCTGCCTGGAGGTGTAATTGGCTGCTCCTCCTCAAATTCCAGAATATGTGTCAACATTGTCTCCAGAGAGATCAGGAGTCCTTTCCCTCACACTGCTCCGACAGGGAAAGCAAAGTTTGAGAAGGAGAATATTCCAGTTGTTCAGTCTTATTCATCATTGCATCCTGTAAAAGAGACAAAAGACTTTATCAAATGAATGACCTGTCCTCTATAAATGCATGTTATCAATAAAATTTTTAATTCACATTAAAAAATCAGCAACAGGGCCCTCCCTGGTGGCACAGTGGGTAAAAGCACAGCACTAAGAAGCTAAAGCCACTTCAGCATGAGTTCCATCCCCACCCTAGAGGTGACCACATGGCGCCGCAGGCCTCTTCTGGCCTGCCGGCTGCTCCCCTCAGCAGTTACTTCATTAGTTGGCCTGTTCTACTCCCCACTCTGTCTCTGGTGAAGCCTCTCACTTCACCTGTGCCTCTGGACTGTACCCCAGTTCTGTATGCATAAATAAATAAATCTTTTTTAAAAATCAGCAACAGAACCTTTGAAATTATAAAAAAAAAGTTATAGGATTGTTTTTTAATAGTCATTACTTTGTGATGTGATAGGAATTGAGACCAGTACTTCTCAAACTCTGGAATCTATCAGAATCTCCTTGAGAGCTTGATGAAAATTCAGAGGCTCAGGCCATATGCTTCTGGACCACTGATTGTTTATTAGCTCTCCAGGTGATTCTCAAAGGTTGAAAATCTCTAACTTAGACAATGTGAAGTACATTGACTGACCCTCCAACCACATCTCATAATGGTGTAGCCTCCACCTACCTTACTCAGAGCTGAGGCTCCTGTATGTAAAACCAGTTTGCCTTCAGTTTCACAATCCCAAAAAATAAAGAATGTGAAAACATTCAGACTATAGAGAAATCAAACAAAGTATCAGGAAAACATATAAAACTTGGAAGGTGACCATAGAACCAAGGGGAGGAGAATTAGCTCAAAACAGGGGCGGGAAGAGCACAAGGGATTGTAGTGATGGTTCATGGGTTCTGTGGAGGCAGGCGTACAGTGAATACACCTGAGAGGAGAAAGCAAATGCTGTCCAAAAACTAACAAAGATGAAAGAAAATAAATTGGTTAATAACACAAAAAAATAAAGAAGACTGGGAAAACAGGCCAAAAAAGATAAGACTGTCAGTTCCTTACATCTATTTTGTATGTTACTGGTGCTCACCAGTTTCTACCTGCAGCTCTGATCTCTCTGGAGATTAGGTTCTTTCTATCCAACTACAGCACGATATACATAGCAGGTATTTGAACCAGCATATTCAAGCCAATCTCTTCATCTTTCCCTGCAAAAGCCAACTCTTTTGCCCATATTTCCTATTTTGTGATATAAAAGAAGAACGAATCATTACCCTTCCCTAATGTTTTAATCATAAAAAGACCACTTAAAAGCTCTTGCAAATCAAAGTAAAAATCCAATAGCCTACTGAATTGGAAAGAACTCATGCTTATAGCTATTTAGACCTAGGTTATCACTTCAACTCAATTATTTACTAGGTAAGAAAGTGCAATAATTTATGAAAATCCTCTTGACCTTCTTTTCTTCAATTCTGAAGTGGGGACAACTGAACTAATACAATCTAACCATAACTTTAAATCAAGTAATTAAGTCTAATTTCTATAAAACATATAAATGGAGATTCAAATCTTAAACATTTACTCTAACAGAAACAAATTGAAATTCAGAGAGGCTGGCTAATTACTAAATTATTGATTCTAGCAAGATAAAGTAATAACCTAAAGCCACACATAAAGGAAGTACAAAACTCACATCACCATACCCGGGGAAAGGAAGGAAAAATGAGTGTGGAAAGTGTTTTATCATTCTCCAATGATACAAATCCAAAGGGCTATTTGCCTCTTTTATTCAAGAACACACCAGAAGAGATGATAGAAGAGGCTAACCATTTTAGCTAACAATTTTAAAGACAAAGTAGCAAATGTACTTTGTCATATCCTACTACGCAAACCAAATTGATGCAAATGTAGTAGACCATGCTTCTTTCATTCTAAAATATAAGTATTCTTTTATTAAAAAATAAAATGTACTAGAAAATAATAAAATTGAGTTGTGATGTTTAGAATTTTTTCACCCTAGATATATTATTCTAAAATACCATACTTAATAACTAATAACAGTACTATATGATTGCTATAAATATACTGCTTATTTTTACAATTTTGAATGCTTTGTTTTATGACCAGCATCTTCCCTCCCAGCTTATTAAAAGAAAATTCAATTTAAATACTCTCAGTGGGGAAAAGAAAAAAGTTCCCAAGAATAGATAGTACTATATTTTACAGATCACAAAATTTAAAAAGCAAGCAGTGATAACAACTCATGATAGCCCCGTAAAACAATGGAATTAGTATTCATGTTCCCAGTCTTCTGGAAAGCAAAATAATGGCTCTGCACTGCAACACAAACTGAGACAAATAGTTGAATATGCATGGAGATTTGCACAGTTTCATTAGAAATACAAAGCTCCAAAAAGTCTTCTGTAAACCAAGGGATAAAGTCTGAATGCATTCTTAAAAGTAGGATAGATTTTCTCTGAGGTCACAGAAAAATAACAGATGGGGTATGTAAGAAATTACATTCTGATCTTTGAAATATATAAATATCCAGAGATACTCTTTTTTTTTAAAGATTTTATTTATTTATGCATGCAGAACTGGAGTACAGGCCAGAGGTGCAGGAGCGGTGAGAGGATTCACCAGAGACAGGGTGGGAAGCAGAACAGGCAGATTGATGAAACACACTGCTGAGGGGAGCAGTGGGCGAGACAGGCGAGGTCTGCCCCACCATGTGGGTCATCTCTGGGTATCTAACTAGCCCTGAAGCCGCTGCAGCCAGCTTCTAGTGCTGCGCTCCAACCCCTTGTGCCACCAGGAAGAGTCCAATATCCAGAGATATTCTAATGAGTCAGGCTGGCTATTTAGTATTTTAAGAGAAAAATAAAAACTGAAGTGTTTATCTTTTGTGCTGTTACTATTTGCCATGTTTTCATTTACTCATTGGTCTTCGCAGCACCCTAATGTGGAAATTATTAATCCTAGCTTGACAGGTAGGAAGGGCAAGTTTCAAGAGTTACCTACCCAAAGTTACTGAGGTTGTGGCAGAGAAACACTTGAAATCATGGTGCCTGATCCCCCGAATTCATGCCATGTCTTCTACATGAGTCCAACCTAATAATTTCTTTTTCATTTTGGAATTTGTTTTTCTTACCTCTACCTACTGTGAACCTTTTCTCACAAATATCACTTGCATTGAATTTGTCATTAGCAAATGCTAACAGCAATTTACACTTAAATATATATTAAAAATCAAATTGACCGTACTTTATGCTGTTAAAAATGTTTCTTCTTAAAAAATGTTTTCATATGCTACCATACTTTTACTTCACTACAATAAAGGATGCGAAATGTTCCTTTTAGAATAGCAGAGGAAAAAAGTAAGGGCCTCCCTGGTGGTGCAAGGGGTCAAGCACAGCACTATGAAGCTATTCTCAGCCACTGCAGCATGAGTTCGGTCCCCAGCCAGGGAGCTGACCCACATGGCTCAGAGGCCTCTCCTGTCTCACCAACTGTTCCCCTCAAGCAGTATATTTCAGTAGATCTGCGTGTTCTGCTCCCCACTCTATCTCTGGTGAATCCTCTCACCTCCTGTACCTCTGGCTTCTACCTCAGTTCTTGTATGCGTAAATAAATAAATCTATTTTAAATAAATAATAATAAATAAATAAAATAAGTAGAAAGAAGAAAATGGAATCAACACTTTACAAAGATAGGTTTTTACCTTCCAATAGCTATGTAAGAATCAATATATCTGTCTTATAGATGAGGAATGAACACTTAGAGTGATTGACTCAGTGTCAGTATTCCAATCCTCAGTTGCCTTTTTCAGTACCTTTTCTCCTATATTTTATGCTACTTTTCGATGTTACTTTTCTTTAAGTCACATTTAAGCCAACAGAGACAGACACAGGGGAAAAAAACAATATCTTAATAAACTTCTGCACTTTAGTAACCTCAGAAGATGCCTCCTATCTCAAAATTTCTCACATTCTCTTCACCTCCGCTATTTTCAGTGTTGTTTACTATATGCTTGCCACCCTCTGCAGGACCCAAGATAGTAAACAATACATTATTCCTGTGCTCAACAAGATTATATTCTAAAAAGGAGAGAAAAGTTTACAATTGAATTGGCTTTAATTTCTCAGGGCATACTTGCAAATGAATGAATGACAATAATAAGTGCAAAACTACAAAAACAAGCTAGAAAAAATTATTGACTAATCTTGATATTAGGATGGATTTTATAAGCTTAATACAATGAAAAGTCACAGAAGGGGAAAAATAGCTCCGATGTCTTTCTTTTCATGTTATAGATCATTTATATTCTTCTATGATTTTTCCCCATAATAATTGCATCTTTTTCTATTGGAACACTCTTTTCTGTTTGCAGGAGACCTTGATATTTTAAACACACTCGTGGATCTTAGAAACATTCTTAGATGGCCACTAGCTTTCAAATTCGAATGATTGTTTTTTTTTAGATTTGTAGAGATGTTTTTTTTTTTTTTTACCTTATTCTTTGTCTTGTTATCTACAATGGGTTTTCTAGTTATGATATTAAATAATTATTTCTCAAGCACTTTAACAAAGTTTTCTTTACATCTAATGTTCTAACCAATCTGAAGTCATTTGGTATGTGTTAGAAAGTTAGAATCTAACTTAAATATTTTAAATAAATTATTCACAGCTACCACATGGCATATAGTTTTCCATTGACTTGACCTGAGGTTGGTACCACATGCTAAATTCTTACACATAGAAAAATTCTAAACTTTCCACTCCGTTCCTCTGACCACTTCCCCCTCCTTTTCTCATTCTCTTCTCCTGGATCTCATCCTCTCCTTTTCCTTCCTTTTAAGTGTTCACACAATTTTTTGAGCTACACAATGTTATAGTTACTCCTGATCTTTAGATTCATTCATTCATTAAGGTCAGTGTGTAACCTGTATGGGTGACAGGAAAAACGGAAAACTAACAATGCTCTGACTTAGGACAAGCCATAGAATGGGAAGGAGAGAGGAGCATATGAAATATTATGGAAAGAGACCCTACTTGCTAAAGCAGTCATCTAGATGCAGACCTTAAGAAAAGGGATAGTCAAGGGCACTATTGATGTGGAAGGCATTTGACTGGGGTGGGTAGTAGTAGTAATAATAAAAAACAGGGAATTTCAGGAAGGAAAATTAGGTAGAAGTAAAAGAGAATGAGGTTGGAAGGGACAAATGATTGAACAACCCCCCTCCCCCTTAAAATCCAGAAAGAATAAACCCTCGCCTGAGTCTGTGACTTTGAGAATGCTACCATATCAACAGGTAAAGTCACATTCAAAATACAAAAGAAAAGTTTGTTGTCTTTGCCCAGACGGGGCAATCACAAAATTAGTAAGAAATTAATATTCTACACAGGCTAGAGAACATGTGTGTCATTTCGTTTCCCTGCCAGAGTAAGAACATACAAAGAAATAAAATGCATATTACAATCATTATAGATTTTAATCTTAGTTTTTCCTTCTATGAGATACAAAATACTGCAAAGCAACAACAAAAATGCAACATTCTTTTTGAATACAGCTGATCTTTGGGGGATGATTTGCTTCTTTTATCAAGTGAAAAGCTACAGACCCTGTCCAAATTTGTCTTGCAAGGTTGTGGAAGCTGTTAAGACTATCAGGACTCTCTAAAGAAGAGGGCTCTGAAACACTCTTTTAAGCTCCCAAATGACTCACATCCACCAGTATTCTTACTTCTGGATTATCTTACACGCCACTGAAGCCAACACTCTTCAGCAAGATCTCTCCCTCATTGAACAGCTGCAAAGCAAGAGGAAGGATAAAGGAGGATCATCCAACAACAAGGAGGGATAAAAGATTGATAACTAAGGCTTTGGATGAAACTGTTATCTCCATTCAGTAACCCAGATGTTAACATTCCATGCTCATTCAGGGAGAGTTCTTTGATAGACATGACAAAGGTTTTAAGGAATGGAATTCGTTAGTATGAGGGCTTTGTCATGGGTCAATAACCACTAAGCTCTCTTCTTTGTGTAATCTTGGGTGCACCTATGCAATGGCCACAACGTATTACAGTAACATTATTTTATATTTCAAAGGCAATTTTTCATAAATGTTAACCCATAGAGTATGAACTATGTATTTTTTTCTTTCCTCATCTCTATTTTCTGACAATGGCAAATGTCTCTTGTTGATTTCTTCTTCCTTTTCTATAATCCTCAATCATCTTTCATATATTTTTTTAACTTTCCCTTCCACTATGTGATCAGAACCCCCAGGCATTCTGATGATGAAGAAAAAAATAATAAAGAAAAAAATAATAAAGAAAAATTATAGGTAGGAGGCTTAAGATCTAATATCAGCTCTATTCCTAATTAACCATATGAACTTGAACCCATGCTTTCACTTTTCTAGGGGTGAATTGAGGTAATGTGACTTCCCCTTTTTCATCTCTAAATCCATCTGCACTTTCCTTCCCAGTTTTAAGTTAGTTGTTACAATTCTATTTGACTTACAAATTTACACAATCACTTTTAGTCTAAGATGCCATTAAGTAAATGGAAGATTTTAAGCTGGACTTGAAAGTTGCAAGATATTGAGATATATAGAGAACTGAGTGGAAGGTATATGAGAAGAGAGGCATATTAAAGACAAGATGCACAAAATATGTTTAAGGTCCACAAGAAGTTCTCCTGACAATGATGGTTGAAGGAAGAATTATCAAACTATAAGAGTGGACTTATAAAACCATACGTTAAGAACACTGTTTCCCCTTTAGACTGAGAACTCTAAAATAAAATACAAATCAATGAAAAGTTACATTGCACTTTTATATTGTTCAGTAAGGGTAACCATGGAGAAATGCAAATGGAACAATCTCAGGGACAAAATCATTAAGTTCTTGTACCGTTTTGAGAAATATTGCTCAAAGATAAAAATACAATGACTTGGCTAGCTGGAAGTTTTGTAACTTCATCAAATAAACTACACCTTCATCTCAGACTAGATAGCTTCAGATTCTCCTGAGGCAAATGTTGGTGTTAGTTCTGAACACATTATTAAGTCATTCAGGAGGGCGAAATAGTGTACATTCCCAAAAAGGAGGAATGTGTTCCCTGCCTACTTAGAAAGATGTTCTTTCAACATATCTACCTTCCTGGTGGGAACAAGTTTTAGAAGTCTATAATCTCATCAAAGGAAGCCAAGTGGCAGAGACTCTCTCCACAGGAGATGCTAATCAGCAAGGCTTCCTTTCTTTTCTTGCAGGCCGTATTCATTGTTTTCCTAGGGCCTAGTTTCCAAGCTATTGAAATTTTCCTTGATCCCTCTCAACCTTCAATCAGATTTGAGGAAGTGATGATTTCCCCTGGATTCTTTCTTTTAAGTTCCCTCTTTTGAATTAAAGAGTTCAGTCAGGTCTTCACACAATACTTGGTTAGCCTAGCATTTGACATTTTGCAGTCTTAGACACTGGTCTGAAATGAGTCTGGATATGGAGGCCCCCAAAATGGTTGTCTTCATTAAACACTTTTTCCTCAGGTCTTGGCAGGCAGCTCTGGATAAAAAGTAATCTGATGCCTTCAGAATATATCAGGAATCTTCAAGACTGAGACCCTCATAGATTAGGTTCTACCCAGTGGTGATGCAAAACTGAAACTCCAATTCAAAACAAAGAGGGCCTACTCTAGCAAACCCCAGGAGTTTAAACAAGTTTATTAAAGAGGTTATTGAGTCTGTACACTTTTAGCCCACAAAATCCACAAGGAAGTCCTGACAGTCCTCTTTGTTCTATATAACAAAATGTGGCAATCCTCACTTCTTTTTTTCTTACATTTCTTTTCCCAACTAACCAGAGGGATGTAGAAATGCTCTTCTTCGGAGACGATGGGAGAGTAATGGCTTCTCAGCTTCACACAGATGGCTACTAAGTGGGTAAATCACAGTCCCAATAACCCACCTCTGCTTACTAGGCTTTGGCTTCCCATTTCTACACATGCTGGAGAACCACACTGATGGTCATCTTAGGAGATGAGTGGTGGGTTGCTGGCAACGTGGTTAGAGGTAAAGAGGAAACAAAAGGCTCTGGTTTTTAAAACTACTTTGAGAAAGTAGTACTGCATGATAGTCACTTGGCTAACCCTTTCAGGGAGGAAGTGGTTGCCTAGAAATATGGAGGTGAACATTCTGTTCCTTCTATTAATGAAATGTGGGATTGTATTATTTCTGACATGAGTTATCTTGCTACCTGCTATAATGTCATTTACATTACCACACAGTTAGCCAAGACAGAACAGACATTGTGTGACTTCAAAGGTTTTCTTATTCTGTTTTTCCAGTTCCCACTTAGAGGAGGTAGTAGCTGAAACTTAAGAAGGAGAAAGGCTTCTAACTTGGTTGGAAGCCTGCAGACACAGCCCACTTAATTATCATCTTTATAATCAGCACAGAGAGAATGTAACACTATCCCAGTCGCACAATAGATGTTAGCAGTAGTCAAATGATAAAGTTTCCTTTCCTTCTCAGAGCTCTCTAATGTTAGCAAGGCATTCTGTTTATGTACACTTTTTAAACAATATGTTTAAGACATTTTGAAGTATTTTTATTGATGAGCACCAGAAACAGCTGGTGTTCAGTCACAAATCATGGATCTTGGAGGGTGCCAGGGAAGTAAACATGGAACCATGAAATGATTCTCATAAACATTTGACTTTCACTCTTGGCAACTTTTCACAGCTTCAGCTAACAGGGCACCCATGCGTGGAAGAGAAACAATTAGGACATGCCCTTAAGTGGCAGGTTTCAGCCAGGAACAAGAAAGCGACCTTTTTATTTCTCCTCAATCACCAACTTCCTCGCCCCCAATGCCATTTGAGAAATCAATCAGTATATAGATTCAAGCAATTTTCACTTCCTCCAGAAAGTCTTTTTTGCACCCCAGGATGAAGTTTTCCTCAAAAGATTAAATCCAAATACATTAGGAGCTTGTGGGTCAAAAACAGCATTCTCATGCTGATTCAAACAAAATTCATTCTAGCACTGTATAAAGGTGGCCAATACCACCTTCTAGCTTTTAAAAAATATCTCTTGAAATGTGTATCTATCAATAGATGGTATATGCAGGATATTCTATCTGATAGGACGCTGCTGTGACTCCATCCCTGAGAAGAATCATTCTTCATTGTAAATATTTAAATTAATAAGGAAGATTTTTTTGAAGAGTGGTAGAATATGTCATCTCAAAATATGACTGTCATAGTTTAGACCACGCCACCCAAAATATGTGGTATTGATATATTAATTATTTTGCACTAGCTATAGGACATTAAAAACAGAAAATGAGGGTCCTCTGTGGTGGCACAAGGGCTTAGGACACAGCACTGCAAGCTAGCCGCAGCCCCTCCAGTGCAGTTTGATGCCTGTCCTGGAAGTGATGCACATGGTGTGGCAGACCTCTCTTGACCCGCCTGCTGCTCCCCTTAGCAGTGTATGTAGTCATCTGCCTGTTCTGCTTCCCTCTCTGTCTCTGGTGAAGCCTCTCACCGCCCCTGAGCCTCTGGCCTGTACCCCAGTTCTGTATGCACAAATAAATAAATCTTTTTTTTTTTAAAGATTTATTTATTTATACATACAGAACTGGGGTACAGGCCATAGGCTCAGGGGTGGCGAGAGGCTTCACCAGAGACACAGTGGGGAGCAGAACAGGCAGAGCGATGAAGTACACTGCTAAGGGAAGCAGCGGGCGGGCCAGGAGAGGTCTGCCTCGCCATGTGGTCACCTCCAGGGCAGGCGGGAATCGAACTCATGCAGAAGTGGCCTTAGCTTCTTAGTGCTGTGCTTTAACCCGGTGTGCCACCAGGGAGGGCCAAATAAATAAATCTTAAAAAAAAAAAAAAAAAAACAGAAAATGCAGGAAGAGACTCATTGGACTCATGTTATCAGACAGATTCTCTAAAAGGAAGTAAATTGTCATTAATCCCATCCCCCGGAGTTTCATCAAGGAGGCTAAATTGATTTTATCACAAGTTGTAGTGTAGAAGTCAACATCACACTCAGACACTTTGTCGCAAACTATCATCCTTCCCATCTATTCTAAGCACCCATTCATTTATCCTAAAAATAATTACTCTCCTCTAATAGACCTATATTCCCTTCCCTTTTGCCTAATATGATATTTGAGCCTGAATTCGAAGCTGCCTCAAAGAGTTAACTCATTTTCTGTCTCTCCCATGTATGCACCGAGCCATGCTTGTTAAGAAACTTCTGTTTGTTTTTCTCTTAGTTGATCTTTGATTATGGAGGTCTCAGCTAAGAACTCAGAAAAAAAAGAGATAAAATTATTTTCCTCCCTTATGGTAGGCACAAGTGGCAGGAAAAAAATTTATGGCAGTGGAAATTCAATGATAGCAGAATTCTAGACAAGTTCTGTGGCAAGAAATACCAGGTGTCGCATCACTGACAGTAACACTGATGCCAGTGTGTGCCAGGAAATGACAAACGAGGAATGCCTGGAATGGGCTCCAGCTGACCTGTGCCCACTTCCTTCAGAAATGTATGAATTATATTAAGTGCACAGTTTTTAAAAACCTACAGCTAGCATTCATCTTTCTGAACAGAGGGTTCCCCAACATCCCATTGACATTTTAAGATTTTCCTCTAGAGGCTAACACAGAAGGCCTGAGCTATGTTATAGTGACCATCTTAGTGATAAAATAGATGTTAGCAGGAATTTGGGCCCTTCAAAATAATTTAGGAAAAACTTCTGAATCTCTACCAGGATGCCACCCAGCTAAAATACCTTGTCCCTTTTTGAAAATGCTTAGTCCTGGCAGTATTTTCACCATAACCACTGTGGGGATATCATCCCACTAAACTAAGTGATAAGTGGAAGAATGCATAGCTTCTAAATGTCAGAGCAAAGTAAATGCTCCCAATTTAGTACTATTTCTACCACACAAAAGCATTAGTGTACAACACTTGAAAGTTTAGGTTGTTCCTAACACACAGTAAATACATGATCAATAACCAATACTCATTCTCCACATAAATTAATGTCAATCCTTTTATTCTTTCTCTAGGACTCAATACCATTTGCCTCCCTGCCTATTTTGTTTAATATAATTTGCTATTTAGACCAACTTTTAGATGGTAATCAGTAAATCATTCTGTATCCAATTGTGTATCTTATTAGACCTAATAAAATACGTAATCTGACATTTATTAAGATACTAATAAGTATATCACTTTCTTAATGTTTATATAGTCCTATGCATCAACATAACAGTTTATATGTGTGAATGGACTCAGCTGACAGGAATTTGCCCATAATAAGTGGTAGAAATGAACTTATGGCCCTTCCCTGGTGGTACAATGCCAAAGGTGATCCACAAGGCATGGCAGACCTCTCCTGTCTCACCCACTGCTCCCCTCAGCTGTGTACTTCGCCGATCTTCCTGTTTTGCTCCCCAGTCTGTCTCTGGTGATTCCTCTCATCACTCCTGCTCCTCTAGCCTGTACCCTAGTTCTGTATGCATAAATAAATAAATCTTTTAAAAAATATATGAACTTAGATCCACCAGGGACAACAATGCATTAATGTAATATTTCTGAGTTTCAGCAATCTCTGAAGTCCTTGGCTTATTTCTTGGCACGGAATACAAATCTGAAAATTAGGTATAATGATTATATTAAAACCTAGCACATTATATGTGAGTAAATGGTCTGAGTCTAACAAAGGTGTATTTGTATACTAATAAAAATTATTGAGTACTTTTGCCAGAAATGTGTTAACATCGTCACAGGTCCATACAGTCTCATGTAGTCACCATAACCCTAAGTGATGGAGCCCTTGATTATTAGTCATATTATCCCCATTACACATACAGAAAAACCAAGGCTTAGAAAAGCAAGCAATTTAATCAAGGTCACTTGGTTAGTAAGTGACAGAGGAGGCTAGAACCAGGTCTGCCTGACCCCTTAACACATTTTAACTACAATGTCAGTGTCCTTCTAATTGTTTCTTTATCAAGGAAAAAAGAACATGATTCTATAACTGTCCTTGAAACTGTAACAAATGCAGATCATCAAGAACTATGATCTTTATCTGAATACACATAGTTTTTGAGATTTGTTTCTCAAGTCCTACCTAAAAATGTAACACCACATTTGGGATAATAATAACAATTAGTTTATTAAACCATGGAATTGTCTCCTGTGACATTTCCCAAACAACCAGACTAGCCTGGTGGGGTGCAGTGGGAGTGGGGGATAAGCATTATGAGGAGCGAGAAAGGTCTCCTCCTGACACCCCCTCACCTTCTGGTGAAGAGCACAGCTGGTGTGTTGGCCAGTGTTCCAGGCAATATGCTTTCTCTGACCTTAGGCTTTGATCCATATGGCACTGCCTCCCTAAATAGAAAAGGAAAGCTGTTTTATTTTATTGAAAATTAGGTTTATATATACATAGTGTTGACAAAGGCATTATAGGAGCAAGAACCATTTGTTAACTTGTAACTTAGCGAGATGCCCCTTTGGAGATGGAAGAGAGCTTCAAGGAGCAAGAAAAGTGCCTGCTTGCTGTTTGTTCAGCATTAATCCCCCAAAATCCACTGCCTGAAACCAGACAAAAGACAAATTACATGGCTGTTGAGGAGTTTATTTTTCCAGATGGCCAACTTGAAGCTATAGTTCACTGGCAAATTAAGTCTCCTAATACAGAGAAATCCAGTCCAACCATGTGTTTAATAAAAAGCACAATGTGTGCTGCTCAAACACATTTATTTGAAAACGTGGAAAGCTGGAGAGAGTGTATAAAGGGAAGCCCTTGCCACATATTGAGTTTCATCTTTCATGTTTGGTCAGTTGGTAAGAAAACAAAGCTGTGAAAACTATTTTCCAATTTTCCAGTGACTCCTGTTGATATTGGTCTAATTCTTCAAAGACAGTCACTTGCCTTTCTACCTTGATACAGTCAAACTGTGTCTGTGTTTCTGTTTCTATTTCCCGGTAATCTGGTTTTCCTCTTTAATATTTCTGTATGGCAAGGAAATAGCTACCTGTCTATCTGTCTGTCTGTCTGTCTGTCAGTCTCTCCATCCCTAATATGTAGAACATTCATGTGGGAGATTTAAGTAAAGATGGAGTAAATAAGTGTGTGTGTGTGTGTGTGTGTGTGTGTGTGTGTGTGTGTGTATGTATATAATCTATGTAAGGTATGATATATGACACATAAGGTATTTTAGGTTATATAGTTGGGAGGCAGAGAGAAGATATTTGTTTCTATGAAGGCAAAAATCTTCATAGAATCTTTTGTTTCTATGAAGGCAAAGAGTAGAAGTGTAGGAATGGTGTGAGAAAAGAACAATCAATCTATCATACCTTTTAGAAATTTAGTTAGTCATCAATTTTACTACTTTGATTTTTTTTTCAAATCAGAGAATCATGAAGTAAAGGGATGGATGAAAATGGTTAAGAATTTAGAGTCCATTTGTCTTCATGATAATACATAATAGTGTGGTAGCTCTCTTTTAATTAATAAATGCTTATTGTCTATCAGGGAATATATTCAGCACTTTGCATACATTTCTGCCATTTAACCTTGCTGTATTATGATATTGTAATTTTCATTTCAAAAAGGAAAAACAGAAATGAAAGGCAATTATCCTACTAGAAATTGGTGGTGGAATAGAATTCAAAACCTACTAGTCTTACTCCAGGGGATACTAGGCCTAACTACTATCACTCATTGTTTACTCATTCACTTGTCCAATAAATTGTAAGAGAATACCTGCTCTATGCCATACATTATATAAATATCAGACTTTCAGAAAAAGGAGTTCTTTATTCACTTAGCTGTACATCTATTGAGAGAGACAGTTATAAAAATAACTATAGCATGTAAGGAATGTGTCAGAATGGAGCTCTATATGAATCCCAGCGGCCCAAAATAAAGTTAACTCTTACTGACCCTTGAGAAAGGGAGATGATGAAAGTTCAAAGGCAGAAAATTAACATACTGAATAATTATCATTCATCTGCCTCAAAACTAAGAGAAATGTTCTAGGCAGGATTTATCTTAAGCAAAAAAAGATACTTGTTTTCATGCTAAATGTTCTCTAAGCTTCCATTTTCAAACCCCATAAAAGTAGAAAATAGATTCTATCCCCAAATTTCTTTTGTCTCGATTCCAAGTCCTCTTTTCACCTTGTAGGCTCTGGTCCTCTATTTTTTAGTACTTTCCTGATGAATTTCCTGCCCTCTAGCTTAGTCCTCAAGCAACCCAACCTGCATCCTGCTATCAGGATGAATTTTATTTCTTTTTTTTAATGTTTACTTCTTTTTGCATAGAATAACTGAGGTGGGGGTTGGAAGTCTGGGGGGGAGGGGTGAGAGGATTCATCAGCGACAAAGTGGAGAGCAGGAAAGACAGATTTACTAAAATACACTGCGGAGGGGAGCAGCAGGAGAGACAGGGGAGATCTGCAGCATCATGTGTGGATTGCCCCCTGGTAGTGAAGGAACTCAGGCCCTGCAGTGATAGTACTAAGTCTTAACCCTTAGGCCACCAGGGAGGCCCCAGAGTGAACTTACCAGTATGAGGAGATTAAATATCCTTTCACCATGTCCTGCTTTACCCATTAATGTGCTCCTCTTTCATTACTAACAGCTATTTGTCCAGTGGTGATTTGTTTCAAGCAGTTTATACAGCCCATCCCTAATGTTCATAGAGACATTATAATGTAGCTATTATTCTTATTTATAAATGAGACAATAGAAGATCGGAACAACTGAGCAACTCACTCAAGATCATGCCACAGTAGAGGGCACACTGACAACCAACACCTTATACTTTCCTTACTGGCAAGTGGGTACTTGATTGAAAGATAAAAAGCTGCAACTTGTACATCTGCTTATTACTGTTGTCATAGTGTCTGATGGTGAACCGATAGAATGAAGAATGGGCACAATTCTGCTATGTATAAAATTTGGTTTTAAGTTCTACCTTCCTTGTTTTTTATTATCAGATTCACTGCATTTCATAGACTTCCTCAAATATCTATTACAAAATTAAAGCAGGCTTTGGTTCCTTCCCTCACTGGATTCTTTTTTCTTTCTTCTTTTTTTTTTTTTTTAAAGACTAAGTTTATTAGAAAAAGACAGGAGAGGAAAAGACACTTGCATAGGCACAAGTGAGCAGGAAGAGCCGCCCTGAAAGGGACAGGTTTGCAGAGAGAGAGAGACCTGCATGTTTGCAGGCAGAGGGTCTTAGGAGAGCGGCCTCCCCTGAAGGTGGTTCTGCAGAGGGAGAGAGCAGGTGGAAAGAAGCGCCTGCATAGTCATAGGTGGGCAGAGGAGTGGCTGCCTCGATCCTTCCCTCACTGGGTTCTAAGTGGTAACCTCCAGTCTCCTTGTAGACTCCTCTTACCCACAAGCAGAAAGTCAAAGTGGACATGATTATTCCAGTCTTTGTTATTTAGTGTTTTCAAAGTACTGTCAAAATCTCTAAGACATTGCTATTGTGTGGAGCTAGACTACCTCAATCAGTTCTGGCTTTCTCATTAAGAATGGGTATAGGCTCTCCCTGGTGGCACAGCGGGTTAAAGCACTGCCCTGAGAAGCTAAAGCCACTTCTGCATGAGTTCGATCCCCACCTGCCCGGAGGTGATCCACATGGTGAGGCAGATCTCTCCTAACCTGCCCACAGCTCCCCTCAGCAGTGTACTTCGTCAGTAGGCCTGTTCTGCTCCCCACTCTGTCTCTGGTGAATCCTCTCACCACCCCTGCACCTCTGGCCTGTACTCTGTATGTACAAAAAATAAATCTTTAAAAAAAAAAAAAAAAGGAATGGGTATAACTGGACTATGGTGGTGGCACACAGGTGAGCTGGTGATTGGAAGCCCATGGGCTTACAACTGTGATGGGAAAAGACACAAAGTGATGTAAAAATAAACTATTATATTTAACAAAAAGAATGAGTATAAATGACTGTGTAGATTCTTGATTCAGTTCTTTGCTGGAACATATAAAATGAATTAGAAAAGGAAGATGTTGAAACTTTCCCATGGGCACATCTCGTAGTGCCATCTTAACTAAGATGAATGCATATATATGGAATTCTCAGAACAGTATCTGGCACAGAATCAGCATTCCAACTGTTGTTGTTAGTCACATAATTTCCTCTTATAGGCATGCTCTGGTGTTGTAAATAGTATTTCAGTTTTACTGAGAGGAATATGAGAGAGAGATTAGTCATATTCCAAGGTCTCACTAAAGTTTTTATAACTAGAAAACATTTCTTGAGATGAACATAGGAACCAAAAGTGCATGTCAGACAATGGAGCCATATCTCTCCTGCTAGCCCCGCAGAGGCCCCAAATGGGGATAATTCAGGAGGGTCCACAACCAAGTCGGTTTATTTGAGTTTACCAATTATATTTGCACTCTGTTCATTAAGTTCAGATCCTGAAGTTCAAAATGATAAGAGTTCTAGAAAAAAAATTAAGTGTTTGTCATTAGTCACAAAATATGAACACACAGACATCAATATTTATCAATATCCTTTTCTAATTTGTATTATTTACTAAGCCTTTTGTATACACTGGCTTATTTAATTATGTTTTAAGAGGAATAAGTTGAGAGACAATAGCTCAGTTTAAATGGAATACAACTCAAATCTGGAGCTGTCAACTGACAAGACTTTGTCCCTCAACAGTTTTCTGTCAGGTAATTCAAAGTCCGTGTTAGAGCTTGAAGAACTAAGAAGCATCAACTATATAATTTTTCTTTTAATTTAAAGATTCTATAAGGTGACAGGCCTCTTTTTGATAATGACCCATATCCCATATCCTGCTTGATATTTTCATGCTACAATCAATTTTTCAAAAGCCCAATATAAAACTATCAGTTTATATTAATTCCCTGGCTAATGAGAATATTCAAGGGAAAATCAGGATTTCATTTGGAAAGAAGAATATGATGCAGAGTGATTTTGCACTTACACCATCAAAGACATTCGCTACACAGACCAGAAGCGGCCTGCTATAAACAGAATGATACATACGGTCAAAATCATGATAAACTGAGGTTATTTTTTCAACTCTTCATACATCTCCCAAATCAAGGTTTTTTAGCAATAATTATATATGGCATTTCCTGCTGACGAAAGCCTTCCCAGGGGCTACAAAAATACAAAGGGCCATTTACACAGTTACTCAGTAATCCTATGGAAATAAATGCTTATTTCCAGAGTCACTTTGCATAGATAAGTTATTCTTGGGAGATAAGGGGTAAAAGTCCTAACAGAGAATGCATGATTCTTTTGAACTGGTAGCAAAAGATGCTGTGTATGTCCAAAAAGAAAAAAAAAATCAATGTATACTATTGCAAACTAATCTTCACTAGCAGAAGACTTGTCACTGCAGTGGCTAAAGTTTCTGAAGCACAAATTATCAAACCTTCATCCCTTTCTTCCTACCCACTCTGTCTACCACCAATGAAACATGAATCTATCATCAGTATCATATTCTATACATAAGATTTTCCAACCTTTGATCCCTCTGCAGTAAGCAATACTTGATACCTACTGATTGAAGGCAATAATTAGATAAGAATTGGTATTTCATCTTAGGAGTCTTAAATAAGAAATAGGAATTCAGGGCCCTCCCTGGTGGTGCAGCCAGTTAAAGCACAGCGCTGAGAATCTGGGGCTGCTTCCGCATGAATTCGATTCCCACCTGCCCGGGAGGTGGCCACATGGCGTGGCAAACCTCTCCTGGCCAGCTGCTGCTCCCCTCAGCAGTGTACTTCATTGATCTACCTGTTCTGTTCCCCACTCTGTCTCTGGTGAAGCCTCTCACTGCCCCTGAGCCTCTGGCCTGTGCCCCAGTTCTGTATGCACAAATAAATAAATCTTTAAAAAAAAAAAAAAAGAGGAATTCAGATTCATATGAGGAGATACTATCCCTAACAATGCTTGCACACATAAAAGACAGCAAGTGTCCTCTCGAATCCAGATTGTGTCTTTCATTTTGTTGCTTCTTATTCTCCCATTCAAATCATGCCTATCAATCAAAATTCTCTCTTAATCTCCAAGAAGCTTTTCTTAGCCTCCAAGAAATTTGTAATGACTATTAAAACTAACTGTATGTCCTCTCCAGATTTCCAGAAAATATATTGTGTTTCTTAGATTAAAAAGTTGTCTGCAGGGCCCTCCCTGGTGGCTCAGCAGGTTAAAGCACAGCACTAAGAAGCTTAAGCCACTTCAGCATGAGTTCCATCCCCTTCTGCCCAGGAGGTGATCCACATGGCATGGTAGACTTCTCCTGACCCGCCCACTGCTCCCCTCAGCAGTGTTCTTCATAAATGGGTCTGTTCTGCTCCCCACTGTCTCTGGTGAATCCTCTCACCACCCCTGCACCTCTGGCCTGTACCCAAGTTCTGTAATGTATAAATAAATAAATCTTTTTAAAAAGTCTGCACTAATTCAATAATATTTCTTGCTTTTGTTTTTCTCTTGTAGCTGTCAACATATGGATAACATCATCAGTTTAAGAGGGAATCGTCAATAAAAACCTAAAGTTGAACTTATGGTTTGATAGAAAAAAGCCTATTCAGTAATTTCACCTATAAGCTTCCATAATGCTCAAATCCTCACATTTCTTTGGCACATCTCATTAAAAGATTTTAAAATAAACTTTTCATGCAGAAGTAGAGAATCCAATAATGTTGTCAATCATTGAAACTTCAATAGGATGCAGTTATGAGACTCACTAATTACTGATCAATAAGGAGCTAGGTAACTAAAGCCCAGATCAATAATTACAATAGCTAGAAAGTAATAAAATGAACTTGATTGCATTCCAGGAACAATTCTAGGTTTTTTCACATGCATTAACTCATTTAATCTTTACCATCATTTTCTGTGGTGGGTTCTATAGTTAAACATTTTATAGAGAAGTAAATTAAATCACAAAGACATTAAACAACTTTCACAGGTTTCACAGGTTTACACAGATTTTAATTAAGGGGACCAGGACTTGATTGCAGACCGAGTGATCACAAAACCTATGCTTTGAGCTACACATTTCACTGCTAATTAAGTTTTGGAGAAAGAAGTGATAGTAATGTCCTGAACTCTTGAATTCTCCACCAGAATGAAGACACTTGGTTAACACCAACAGAAAATGTCATAAAACTCTTACGTGAATAGCCAAAGATGCAAATCCTGCTGTTTGTTTTATAACTTTATCTAGTACTTAACAATTTTTTATTTTCATTAACATCCATCCAACCAATAAATGCTCACTGAGCATTTACCATGTGGTCACAATGGGGTCTGTGTTCCATAATGGGGGTGAGGGGAATAAAACTAGATCCTTCTCTCAGAAATATTTTTTAATAATTTGGCAAACTATTTTTTAATATTAAAACTTACAATAAAGACATGTAAACTAAATCTTGAAGACAGATCAATATTTTTTTCTATCTAGGGGAAATCCTGAATATAATTTACCTGGAAGTGTTGCTTTAGAGGTTTAGAAGGGAAGAGAAAATTCTCTGAAACAAGGAGACAGATCAACCCAGGAGAAAAAATAAAAGGTAAATTTTAGAGCTAAAGAAAAAATTTCAAAATCTGTTCAGAGACATATACCAAAAGAGTGTGTGGTGGCTGATGATTGTGGGAAAGGCAGGTTCAGTCCTGATTCAGGAGTTTGGTGTCCCTTTTAGACTTGAGTCTATGCCCAATGGGAATCATCAAAATTGATATTTAAGGAAATAAATTCCGTATTTTAGAAAAGTTATCTAAGAGCAGAGGGGACTATATGACAGAATTTAATAGAGTGGAGGCAGAAAGTTGTTTAAAAAGCTATTGCACTGAGACAAGACACTGAATAAAACCAATGGGTGTGAGAACTAAAAAAGATCAAGAATTGATGTTGGCACAACTGTTAAAACATAGCACTGCAATCCAGCAGCAGTCACTTTAGTGTGAATACAATACCCCCCTACCCCACCCTACTCCCAGGTGATCCACAAGGCCCAGCAGACCTCTCCTGACCCACCTGCTGCTCCCCTCAGCAGTGTACTTCCTCAGTCTGTATGTTCTGCTCCCCAGTCTGTCTCTGGTGAATGAATCCTCTCACCGCCCCTGAGCCTCTGGCTGGCACTCCAGTTCTGTATGCATAAATAAATACATCTTTATAAAAAAAAATAGGACTGATAGCAAACTAAGAGTGCTGATTTAGTGACAGGAGATAGTCAAAAATATAATTCTTAGATTTCTAGCATCTATTACCAGGTGAATGATGATGACATATGAAACCATCTGGACAACTGATAAAAGAAACATAAATTGCATCATTTACCAAATTGTGATGGCAGCTTTTTATATTATTCCAGAAAGAGATTCAAACTGTTAGCCTCATCAGTTTTTAATAAAGGAAAATCCAGTGGCAAGATGGTGGCTCATCTCTTCCACATAGTCACAGCTAGATTACAGCAAAACACAACCAACAATTCCTGGTACTTTGTGAGCTGATGTCTCATTGGTCCATCTTCTATTCCAGCCCAATATTCAAAAACAAAAGCAGGGCTGGGTGTCCAAACCCCAGGTCAGGTAATCTTGCCTCCGTGGACCTTTTTAAAAGAATATTTCTATAGTTCTCTTCTAATCCAGGAACTGTAAAATTTGTGTGAACCTTGTTTCTTTAACTAATCCACCAGAGTTGGCTCCAAGATATAATAAAACCTACTTTTCATACAATTGTCTATAAAGTCTAAAGGTACATTGTCTCAAAAATGGACGTAGATATTCTATTTGCCAAAATTCAGAAATTTGCCTTTTCTTATCAGACCAAGTATGATGAAATAAGCGCATAACTGAAGAAAAACCAAAGTAGGAATGCAAGAATAATCTTCATTGTGAACAATAAAAATAATCCTAAGAAGCAAGTTCAAGCAAATGCTTATGGTTTTTTTGTCTCGTTCTTAAAGTTATAACACTTTTGGGATCTTGTTGGGATTTTCAGTCTTCTTTTCTCTCACAAAACAAAAGCAAACAAGATAATTATAATCTATGCCTCAATTTTGGGGGAGATTGATGGTGAATCATTCTTTCACATAGATATTTCACTATGAAAATATTTTGATGTATTTATTCAAATCGAATGTGTTTTCTGAAAACAGCATTATTAACTCCTGGTGTTAATATCTCAGGATGCTTTCAATTGCATGTAACTCAGTAGCATTCAAGATCATTTGCCAGCCAGCCAACAAAGACACTTAGTTTTCCAAAGAGCCATGTGTACTTTGATAATCTTTATACCTGATAGAAAATGAAAATATATACATGCATCCTTTTTTGTGTGTTTCCTGTTGCTATTTCTGTTCTGGATAAACTATCCCAAGTTAACCAATAAATAGGCAACCCCCCTAGTTCAGAAATGCTCCCCCGGGGTGATTTGCCTTAAATTAGCATTGCTTATAAATGCTTCCAAGAAGACTATACAATTATGTCCAGATGAACACATTCCTCATACAATTTCAGGATTAATATTAGCTTCCTAACAACCAAGAAACCATGATCATAATTACTGACTGCCATTTTCCCCTATTGTCCAGGTAACTGGCCTTCAATATATGACCAATTTGAAACCTGGGAATCTTGGGAGAAAGCATCAGCTCTGCTGTTGGGAAATTGAATTCAAGTGCAGCCCTGCTCCCTGAACACTCATATGCTTCTTTTCTCTTTGTGCTATTTGTTCGTCTCTATTGTGCAGAGCTATCGTTTGTGCACACATTCTGTGTTAGATTTTCTACCCGATTGAGCTTGAAAAACCAAAGCTTAAGTACTAAATGTTTCCCTAAGGCCTGAATGGACTTAAAAGGACATAGGTGCAAAAAGAAAAGAATAGAAAATAGGGGGAGAAAACACGGCTTGTTAAGTTGTTGCAATAATCTCATGCTGAGAATAAAGACCTTCAGAGTTAAGAGAATGAAAAACACTCTTCTAAATAGATTGCCTGCTTTTGTTACACAGGTGGCAAGGCCTGGAAATATAAGATACAGGAACAGCAGGGCAGCCTGCTAGCATTTCATTAAGCTGAGAGAATAGCAGAATTGTGGAATGGTTTCTTCCCACTTTGCAAGAGACAGAGGCTTCTTGACAACTTGTTGTAGTTTGCTGGTATGTTTTCCACTAGGAAAGACTTTGGGGAAAGGGTTCATCTCCCTAATTATATTCAGAGTTGCCTTCTCCCCCCCACCCCGCAACTAAAACAAAGTTTTCGCACATGGAACATGGGTTTGGGATCATCAGTGCTTTACACTTTCCCTCCTTTACTTAGTATCAGTTTTAGAGAAAATGTTATCTCTGAGCTGCCACTGAAAATTATAGAAGGGTAATGTGCCCTGGCATTGAGCAATCCCTTTGATTCAGGCACTGAATCATTCTTCTCAGTGAGTGAACAATAACTAAAACACTTCTTCACATCAAAGAAAACAATCAAAAGAATGAACATGCAACCTATGAAATGGGGAAAGTATTTGCAAATCATATATATGAGGGATTAATTTAAGATATATAAAGAACTCTTACAATTCAAGTGCAAAAAATAAAAACGATTTCAAAGTAACCCATTTAAAATGAACAAAGAACTTGAATAGACATTTCTCCCACCACCCCTCCAAAAAAAAATTCAAATGGCCAACAAGTGTCTGAAACGACGCTCAACATCATTAATCTTTAAGGAAATGCTCATCAAAGATACAATGAGGTATGACCTGACCTGTAGGGATGGCTATTATCAGAAAAATAAAAGTGTTGGCAAGAATGTGGAAAAACTCAAAAACCCCAGACACCATTTGTAAGAATAAAGGTGAAGCCGCTATGGAAGGGAATATGGAATTTCCTTAAAAACTTAACGCTAGAGAACCCATAGGATCCAGCAATCCCACTATGGAGCAGATACCAGAAGAACTGAGATCTGGATGTCAAAGAGAGGTCTAAACGTGTTCATAATAGCATTATTCATAATAGCCAAGAGATGGAAATAGCTCCAGTGTCCACAGACAGGTGAGCAGATGAAGCAAATGCGGATATGCATTCCATGGGCCATTATTCTGCTTTTAAAAAGAAGGAAACTGGCTTTGGTGAAAACGTGAATGAATCTGGAAGACATTATGCCAAGTGAGATAAGTTGCAGGAGGAAATACACTGCGTGATTCTATGTATAGGAGGTATCTAAAATAGTCACACTCCTCAAAGCAGAGAATACAATAGTGGTTGGCAGCAGTTGTTGGGTGGGAGGAAGGGAATGGGAGTTATTGTTTAATGGGTATAAAGTTTTGGATATGCAAAATGAACACGTTTTTTTTTTTCTTTTTCATATTTATTTATTTATTTACACAAGAACTGGGGTACAGACCAGAAGTTCTGGGGTGAGAGGATTCACCAGAGACAGAGTGGGGAGCAGAATAGGCAGATTGACTAAAATACACTGCTGAGGGGAGCAGTGGACTGGTTAGGAGAGGTCTGCCATGACATGTGGGTCAGCAATCTGGCCTGGGATCAAACTTGCACTGCAGTGACTACAGACAGCTTCAAAATGCTATGCTTTAACCCACTTTGCCACCAGGGAGGGCCCACAAAATGAACAAGTTCTACAGATCTGTTGTACAACATGGTGCCTAGAGCTAGTTAAAATGGTATTATATACTTCAAAAATAAATTTCATAAGTGTTCTTACTACAAAACTAAAACAAAGACTAAAAACAAAATGGGCAAAAGAAAAATCTAGGACATGTTAGGTATATATCATGGCTGTGATAAGGGTTTTGCATAAGTGAAATGTCCAAACTCATCAAACTGTACATGTTAAATGTACACAGTTCTTTGCATGGCAATTATATCCAATAAACTTGTTAAAATACAAGTAATAATAATAAACAAAACTAAAAGCTAGTAAATGCCACTGAATGTAAAGAAAGAAGAGAAATGTTTTAAAATAACCCCATATGGACTGCTTTTGTTTTTATCACAATGTCAAAAATAACATCACTTGGCCATTTATAAGTCATAGCCCTAACTCAAAGAACTAAAAGGCAGGGTCCTTAAATACCTGTTACAGTATAACCCAATGTGAACTGGGTTGCCTGTCTGTGGGTCCTCACCCCTGTGCTTAAAATTCAGTTGTATTACAAGCACACACAAAAGGGTCAATAATGGGTTTATTTACAAAGGGGAAAGGAAAAGGAACAACCCCAGGAATGAGAGAGAGAGAAAGAGAGAGAGAGAGAGAGATACAAGCTAACTAGAACATCCTACCAGCTCCGCTGACTCAGAACTCCAATAACATACTAAAAGCTCATCAAGAGCCAAACGACCAGCCACCAGCCACATGGTCCAGAGAAAGAGAGTGTCTAACATGGCTCCCTTATATATTCCCAAAGTCCCAGCATGCCTGCTTAGCTCCACCTTTGGGTCCTCACAGTTCTCTCCATGGTATTCCTGGGAGTTGTAGTTTTAGTGACTGGAGTAGGCGTGGAGTTCAGAAAAGTGGAGTAGGAAGTGGAGTCCACAAAACTCTGCAGCCTTCCTTTAGGACACCCTTTCCCCCTTACATACCTACCACCAATTTTATTTCATGATTATTTCCAATCAGTTTAAACGTTTGTGTTTATTCTCCATACAACCACTTCTAACTTCAGGAGCTCAACCTAAAACTAGAAATCCAACTAGGAAATGAAGGAGCAGCTAACAGACAGCTGATATTTATTGAAGGCTTAGCTCAAATCCTGAGATCCTTGTGAAATTACTTTCAAAATAGTAATTTATTTAATCCTGACAACAACTTCATGAAGTACTTATCTTACTTTCCTTATTTTATGAGGCAGAAACAAGTGTGCTAAGTGGGTAACTTACCCAAAGTCACCAATTTGTAACTTCACAACCCAATCCCAAGCCTGTCCACATGTTCACCTGCAGGCTAACAAATCCTTCAAATTCCAAATATTTTCCCACACATAATGCTCCTACCCTTAATTTTAGTATAATTTTATATAACACTCACTCAAAGAAACGCACTGAATTATAATTATAAACTTGGTGATGTTTTCCATACATTAAATTATTTAATCTTCTCATCCACATAATGACATAAGGAATGTTCTCTTCACTTTGAAAACAAAGTAAGGCCTAAATATTATGAAGTTAAATGAGCTGCATGATTCCTCACTTTTCATAGTGAATCAGAATATGAAGCCAGTTCTCTCTTTTCTATCCTTGCCACTTACCAATTCTCCTCCTCAACCAGTTCAATTCTACATGAGCCATTTCATCTTCTCCCCTCTCTTAGCAGTTCATTTTATTGTCATTGAGTCAGAGAAATGCCACGTTCATCTGGTCAACCATTCAGAAGAACTTGCTAAGGAATATTTGCCAGCAAGAAGCGCGTGTTCATTACCTCCTTAATCTTCACAATAATCCTCAGAGTCCTCTATTCATCATATTCATAAAAATAGAGGTCTGGGAAGTTGATTATCTGTCCCAAAGTCATAAAACTAATAACATGTCACATCCACTCTATCACACTGTCTGGAAAAATAGGCAGAACACATCTAACAAAAAACTCTATAAGAAACACAATGTCTCCATGTGGTAGCTATTATAGCATCACTTTATGGATAAGGAAAACTGTGGCTCAGAGAAGATAAAAGGGTTTCTTTAAACAGGTATTTTATTTATAAAGATCTGGTGGGAATAGCATCATTACTGCTCTCAGGTTTCTGGTTAGCTGTTAAATTCATGTTCTTCAATGTTTACAGACTTACATATCTCTTCAGGCTGTCAGAAAATAATAATTCACAGAAATGCAGAAATAAAGTATGAGGGTTATTTTCAACTTTACAAACCTCCCAAGAATGATTAAATATATGACTCATGGGCAATAAAAGTTTAACTCACATAAAGCAGAAGATTGTGACTTTAGTTATATATATTGAGGGAAAAAGAGAGAGAAAACATAACCTTGTACCAGATTGACTCCCTCTCAAGAAATTCTGAATTCTGATTCAAGTCCAAATATCTGAAGCTAGTTGAACTAGGAGTCTGCCTCCTATCGTATCTTTTATTTATTGCCAAATTAGTCATTAACAATTTACCATGTGCAAAGAACAAAGAGCCATAAACCCTTTTTCACATTAAACACCGCAAAGTTGGTTTTAATAATGGCTGCACAACTCTGGAAATATACTTTTAAAAAGTCATTGAATTGCACACTCATATTGGGTGCATTTCATGGCACGCAAATCATATTTCATTAGATGTTATCCCTTTTCTGTCAAGAGTCTAGGAGGAAAGACTTTAAAGAGAGACATCATTGCTTAGTGTAAGAACATAAACACTGGCCTAAAACAGATTTGCCGTAATCTTCACTTAATTAGATCTTATGAATATAAAAAGAAATAATATATTGATGAATGCCTACTAGAACATAAGCTATAAAACTCAGTGAATATTCATTTTAAGATATTGTACCTTCTGGGGTGGAAAGAGGAAGGCCTTAAAGTTTCACATTCTCTCCCCTTCTGTGAATACTGGTGTAAATCAACAGCAACTTTAGTCTTCAAGAACTAAGAGTTCCTTAACTCCTTTAACTTTTTATGCAACCAACCCAGCAATTCCATAAGCCTCCTTACTTCTCACCCTTAGAGAGGTGCTAATAGCAAGCCCTCTGCAGATTCTGCTATATAACTTCCAGGTCTGGAAAATGAATGTTCCTTTGAGCATCAGGCCAATGTCAGGCCACTTTCAGTCATTTCCCATTGCAGATGTTAGACCCACTGACTGACTCAGATGAGGTCTACCTATAATAAGGGGGCCCCCAGTAGTTACAACACAGAAACTAGAGGACCCAGCGAGAGCATCTATTCCTAGGAATTTGCCAGCAGACTTTCTTTCTATGGCTCACTACTGTTTCCACAAGGTAGAGGTAAAAAGAAACTCAGTGGTCTTGAGATGTGTTCTTTATTATTATTTAAACACTCAATTCCAAGTAGCTTATGATATAAGAAATATGGCACAATTTAGAAAAATCCCCAAACCCACTTAAGTAATGACATTCTCTCCCAAATTCTGGCATCTTACATACCTGTTGTGCTGGAATATTAAGCATTGGACAAATTAATAACTTCAAGTAAGTGGTCCTGATTGCTAAAGATGAAAGGAGTAATTAAGGAAGACTGATAGTTTAGAACTGCTGAACCACATTTATACTGTGTTAAAAAAAAAAGTCTATTTGCTAATCTTTTTGAAGCTGATCATAGCTTCATATTTTTTTAAATGTCCCTGCATTTGCAACCTATGAGTACCACCTCTTATAAAACTGTCGCAAATACCTTAAATTGGAAAATAGAAAACAAAGTATATGCTTGCTTCTCATTCTATATCCTTGCATAAGTATCTTAGTCATAAAAATCAGTTGGGAAATTATGCATCATTATCTGCACTGTGACACAGATATGATGACATTTGCTCATTCTGATTATTCTGATTTATGAGACCAATAAATCACTTTACTTCTACATACTTTTTAATTTCTCTGTGATGTTAGCATTATGCTTGTGTTACTTTCCCCAAATTGCTACATTTTTCAAAAAAAGAAAATGTTTTCATATTGATTTCATGTATACCTCTAGTTTCAAATAGCATTTAGAACTTGATAGGTACAAATTTAGATATTCCTGTGCCTGCTTGGTGATGCATGGGGGTAAGTCTCAGCACTAGGAAGCTATCAGCAACCACTGAAGGAAGAGTTCCATCCCCAGCCAGGGAGCTGACCTCCATGGCGTAGGAAGAGTTCGATCCCCAGCCAGGGAGCTGACCTCCATAGCGTAACAGACCTCACCTGCATCTCCTCTCCGCAGTGTATTTCAATAGAGCTGCCTGTTCTGCTCCCCACTCTCTCTGGTGAGACCTCACACCCCTCCCACCTCTGGTTAACACCCCAGCTCTTGTATGCATAAAAAATAAAAATATTTTTTTATTTAGATATTCCACAATTAAGCTTTCTTTTGGGCTCTTTATTCATATGTAACCACTTGCCTAATCACAAACTTCTTAGACTAATACGGTCAGACCTATCCTCAAATCAAGCACCCCACAAGTTTTTGTTTTATTTTTTTGAGATTTATTTATTTGAACATACGGAACTGAGAGGTACAAGCCAGAGGAGCAGGGGTGGTGAGAGAATTCACCAAAGACAGAGTGGGGAGCAGAATAGTCAAATCTACAATGTAGACTGCTGAGGGGAGCAGCGAGCAGGTCAGGAGAAGTCGGCAGCGCCATGTGGATCACCTGCGGGGTGGGGATACAAATCTCACAGAAAGGGCTGTGGGCTGCCTCTAACTTGCAGTGCTGCGTCCTTACCGGTTGCACAACCAGGGAGAGCCTGCATCCCGCAAGTTTAGCTAACCGTCTTTTCTCTTTTTTCTCGCACATGATTCTCCTACTACACTACAGTCTGTATTTTCTCATGCTTTTCAAGTTGAAGCCTTCAGGCCAACCTGAGTCTTTTTTATCTTTTAGTTATATATTCATGCTAGTTCTAATTTGTATCTCAAAATCTCTGAAATACATCTTTTTTCCTATTTACTTACAAAGGCACCATGTTTTAGATGAACTACAAGAGCTTCTGCCATGTGTGCTAGTTGCAATGTCGATTCATGTGAGTCACTCCTTTCCACATCATCCAGCTACCCAACTGATCTTTCTAAACACAGAAATGAGCACGTCCATTCCGGAGTCTAAAAGACCATAAAGCTCAGAACACCGTGCACATGGTTCTTTGCCATCTGCCTAAAGGTGTCCTTTCCACAGATGTCTCCCCAGTGGTTCCGGGCACAGCTCCCTCCTCCCAGGTCACATTGGGTTTCTCCACATTCTCTGACCAAATTGGGTATTTAGTAGATCATTGATGACAGTAGTTTATCTGCAGATGCGCTGGGTTAAAGAGAACTACATTTCTGAAACGCTATTTCCTTTCTCCTTGAATTTTGACAGACAAAAAAAAAGTGATACTATGCCAGTTTCTAGGCCCAGAGCTTAAGAGACTTCTGCTTCCTGTCTCCCAAAACGCATGATTTTCAAACAAAGCTTCAGCACTGAGAAAGCCCAAGAACTTCTGTAGAAAGGACAACAGAGGGGGCAAGAGTACAAGGGACTATGGTGATGGATCATGGGTGCTATGGTGGTGGGAGGGGAGAAACCAAATACTGTCCCCAAATTAACAACAATATAGAAAATAAATAAAAAGAAAATTTTAAAATAATAGTAAAAAATTAAGAAGGACTTCAGCTCCTGTTAACCTGTCAACCAACAACCTGGCAACAAATTGTCAAGTCACACA
Organism: Condylura cristata; assembly: GCF_000260355.1. Lineage (NCBI taxonomy): Eukaryota > Metazoa > Chordata > Mammalia > Eulipotyphla > Talpidae > Condylura > Condylura cristata. Next base: position 55,690,847 of record NW_004567107.1, on the reverse strand, counting down.
GCTGAAATCACATTGACTAGAAATAAGGTGTCCATGTCAGTCCTACAAAACAGATGATTGTTGTTGTTTTAAGCTAACTCTAGGGTTTTTTGTGGATACCTACAACAGTACTAAATATCTTTCCAGCTTTCTCTGCCTGACTGATTTCTTCTTATTTTTATAGATACAACTCAAACATTATCTTACTGATGAGTATAGTTCTTAAACTCTTTTTGTAAGAATTTTAACAATAGAAGGTGACTTAAGAATAAAGACTTCCTCATTTGCGGAGAAAAAAATCAATTATTTTCTTCCATGCTTCTCCATGGAAGCATGCTTACCCTACTGAAGTGATTATTGTTCACCTCCCAAATGTATTGCAAATTTCTTGTGAATAGGATTTGGGAGTTTTAATCTTTGTGTCCTGGTAGCTAAAATAACTGTCATTTGAATATTCAATGTGGTAATTCTGATACTATGGTTATTTCTACTTTTATTTTAGTTTGTTGAGCACTGTGGGCCAGACAGTAATTTATGTGGCAGGAGTACATTGTGAATAAGGTGTGGTCACTCGGCCTCAGTAAGCAGACTTGTCTCTAAGTTACCACAATCATCTCTGTGCTACATGGCACAAATCTCTATGCTATTAACCAACTGCCTGCCAGAGGGCCCAACAGAAACAGAGGTCTAATGGGAGAATGATATTGATCCTTTTTGCCAGACCACTTTTTCCAAGAAGAGTAGATGGTGACTGACCAGACGTTTCAGCAAACAAAAACAACAACAACAAAAAAAATTCCACTGGACTCATCAAATTCACAAAAAAATTTAAGTCTGTTTCCAAAATGTCTGGTTTATAGTATTACGTCAATGAACAATTCAAAACACAAAGTAAGTGAAAAGTAAGTGTAAATGAAAAGCCCTTCATATAAAATATTACATTAGATTCTGCTTCAGAAATGAGTTGTGAATAGCCTGTGACCCAAAATTTACCAAAAGCTCATTTTATACATCTGATATTAGAGAAAGGAGTACATAATAGAAACACTAAACTTTTGTTGTTCTCAGTTCTCTGTGCTCTGGGCTAAATGTGTGGTATAACCAAACAGACATCAATAAAGAGCTAATATTATGTGCTAATGTTAGTAAAAGTAAGACACAACATTGTGAATAAGTTGCAGTATTATAAGATCTTTACTTTTATAAAATCATTATGTACTATTTTAACTTCATAGACTATTAACTACTTGATTACAGAGACCTTGTCTTACCTGGCCATAAACCTGAATTTCTCACACAGTGCCTTTTATAAGTGCTCAGTTAAAAAAAAAAAAAAAAGAATATCAACTAATTAAGTAATTTGGGCCTATAAATATAAAATGAGCAATCACTTCACCTTCAGTTCAATGCCAGTAAAAACATGGTCCCGACTTCAAGAATTATGCATTTCCTCTTATCTGACAAATAGCACTACATAGTCGAACAGTTTTCACTTTTTGTCTTAACTGTCAGGAAACTCCATGCTAAATCTTTTACTCTACCGTAAGTTTCACAGGAATGTCAACAGCACAGAATTATGAGGAAATTACAGTGCTCTCTTGTTCATTCATCAAAGCATGCATAGGCAAACATAGTCAGCCTGACTCCCATTGCCTTAAGATTGTCAGCCTCACTCTCCACATACTCGAATGCAATAGAATTGCATTTCACTTAAAATAATCTATACTTCTCAGTGACTTTCTTTCCTCCTTTTTCTATATTTCAGGCCAATGAGATTTTAGAATGTCTATTCCACCTCATTTTGGCCTTAGGAATGAAGTCCAGAACAGAACAAACAACTCTAAAAACCAATGCGTTAAAATAAGAAAGCATTGGTTCCAAAAGTACAAATTCTCCTTTTTGAACCAGATGGACTCTATGAACAAAGCTGGACCTTTGAATAGCTTACTTGTGCCCATAGTAGGGATATGGGTTGGGTCGTAACACAGTGGGTTTGCTAACACATTTTTAAATATTGATCTCTGTGGCTTCTTCTGTATTAGTAATATGCTCTTTTCCAAGGGGAAAGAACTGTTCCAACAGAAACAAACCCAACCATGGTCTCCAAGAAGCAGACAGATGGTAGTGCTGTTCTTCACAACATTAGTCTCACAAAAGCATAAAGCTCAAAATAATTCTGATGTTAGCAGCTGTATATAATTCAGTACTTGTGCTGGCTCACCGATAAGGAATGATAATCTCTTCTCCCTTATAAAAGGGATAAATCTGAGTTTGTTTGCACAGACTAAGGTTACAGAGAAGGCCTGAAGTGTAGAGGGCTCATAAGCTTATTTGGTTACAGATATGATCTTTAACTTTCCCTAGACTGAGAAGCCAAAAATAAACATTTCATAACTTTTAATGTGTGGTTAGCAAATATAGCTGGCCCATGGTCATATCCCACAGCCTGGAGTCCTGGACACAGTCAGCTTAGCCTGATGCCTGTGGCCGCCTGCTTAGAGCCTTCCCCAGTAGTTTCAAAAGAACAGGGTCTTTTTATCTGCTTAGCTCAGTTGCTATAAACGCTTGCTGTATGTTAAATGACTTCTTGGGTCCATCCAAACCGACATGCACATTATTAGTCTGTGCAGAATGAAATGGATGCCAATGGATATGTAATTTTGCTAAATACTAAGACTTTTGTAAGTGAAAAGTCCTTCATATAAAATATTACATCAGGGTTGGCTAACATTCCTATTTCATGAATCACTAGTACCTCCAAGTTGTCCTTGAAATTTCAAATTCACTGTAGACACTTCTAGACATGTACAGTGCTTTTTGGGGTTTGTTTTATTTATTTATGTTTTGATTTAGATGCCAAACCTGCTATGAAAAAATGTGCAAAATTTAGCATCAGAGCAAATGCCCTTCACGTACATCAAAAAGGGAAAAGAAAAGCAGCATTGCAGACCCAAGAGAAAATGTTAGTCTAAATGCAAGAAAAATTCATCATAGATCCGTGCTTTACCCTGACTTAGCACAGTATTACTCAGGGACCATCACTTACCTGTTCTGTTTCTCATTGGTGATGGCCATATTAATAACTGCTACAAACCACTACTTGTTATGTTCACTCAGGTTTGAGTTAGAATATTGGTAAATAAGCAAAAAGCTGGAAGTCCTTGTAGACTGCATTTTGCAATAACTGCTTCTGATTACAATTAGGACAGATGATCACTTTGGAAAAACTAGGTTTTAATTAGAAAACCAACCATCAGAGCTTTCAAAGCTGCTGCTGTTATAGGAATGCACTGAAGCAACTGTAATGTCTCAAGGCCTTTTCTGCGAGGATGACTTAACGGCTGCTCAGGGACCAGCCTTCCCTGAGATGTCGCTGAGGTAATGAATGACTTACCGCGACAGCAACACCGCAGAGAAGTAGCTTGACAGTAGAGTCACTAGCGTTTCTTGGGAATACTCAGTATCATTTTCCTCATGAAGTTTTCATGTTGATATTAGATTAGAGCCATGGGGCCAAACACATCTGAAGTACTCACCAAGTTTCAGTTTCCTATCATTCTGGCTGCAGTATTTCTGGTGCCACACTGACAATGCTACAGATGCCTTCACACAATGATTTATTTTGCCCCAATAATCCTTCCACTTGGGTTAGAATTTTTTTAATGTGAGGGAGCATTTGTGTTCAGGTTAAATAAAAGTGAGATTTTTTGCTGTTTCCTTAATTTACTCTATGGTGAGAATGTTAAGATACATGTGTGCTTCATTTAAACACAATAAATAACCTTCTAAAAGAGCATATCATCATCCTTGCTTTACACATATAGAAACTGATTCTTGCTAATTGCGTGCATCCAGAAAATATTGTTAAGTGGCTTGGTGAAAGTATGACAAGAAGGCAATCATTTTTGAAAATTATAAAAACTGTAGTAGAATATATTTTTAAAAGATTTATTTATTTTATTCATACAGAACTGGGGTACAGGCCAGAGGTGCAGGGGCAGTGAGAGGCCTCACCAGAGACAGAGGGGAACAGAATAGGCAGACTGAGGAACTACACTGCTGAGGGGAGCACCAGGGTGACAGGAGAGGTCTGCTGCACCATGTGGATCACCTCGGGGCCAGAGATGGAACTCACACTGCAGCGACTGCAGTCAGCTTGCAGTGCTTCATTCTAACCCATTGCGCCACCAGGGAGGACTGTAGAATATTTTAAATCCACTGTTTAGAAGCAAAAAGTGGAAGGAACTCCTGAATGATAAAGTAGACAAGATTAGGCCTAAGAAAAATCAAAATCAGAGAGATTTTAAAACACAGAGAGGTGAAAACCCCTGTCAGCCTACCAGTGGCTGAAAAATCCTCAGGCCAGAATGAATAGATACAGGACTTCATATCTGGCCCTGGTCAAAGCAGCCAATGTGTCTGTGTGAAGCTGTTGGGAACACTGCCATTTTACACCCAACTCAGGCCATAACTATGACCACTGAGATGAAAGAGACAGCACAATGCTCCAGGCAGCTGTGACAACAGGCTCCAGGCCTGGAAGGTAGTGAGTGCAAACTCGGAAGCATATTCCACATCTTTTCACAATACGCAAACATTGCCCATAGACAAGTGAATGGAGAATTTTAAATATAAGAATAACTGCATGATTAAGTCACTATGTTAAACATTGAAGAGATCACAGTTATCCATAGAATAATTATAAATTCAATATGATCTTAGCTAAATTCATAATAGAACTTTTTTTTTCTAAGATTTATTTATTCATACAGAACTGGGGTACAGGTCAGAGATGCGGAGGGTGAGAGGATTCACCAGGGACAGAGTGGGGAACAGAACAGAAGATCAACGAAGTTCACTGCTGAGGGGAGCAGCGGGCGGGTCAGGAGAGGTCTGCCACGCCATGTGGATCTCCTCCAGGGCAGGCGGGGATAGAACTCATGCAGAAGTGGCTTAAGCTTCTTAGTGCAGAGCTTTAACCCGCTGCACCACCAGGGAGGGCTCTCATAATAGAACTTTTATGGAATTAGATAAGGCTATTTGGAAGAGACAATTGAAATTTACTTGCTATAACAGACATCAAACATACTATAAAGCTATGAAGATACAAGCAGTATGTTAGCACAAGAGTAGACAAATAGATACTGGGGAGTCCAGAAGAAATGTTGTGTGTATGAGCATATGCATTTGTGTATGAACATATGAGAGAAAATGTAATCCAAATCAGCAAAGGAATGTTGTATTCTTTAAAAATTATAACTAACCCTTTAAATTAAAGGTCAATTGGGAGCTGACTTAACACCATACACAAAATAAATTCTAGGATGATTACTGTGGAAGTATAAATAACAAAACTATTAAAAAATTAATACAGTCAAGGTTTTTAAATCTTGAGATATAAGAGCCTCCCACAAATCACAATAAATGATAAAAAAAAGCTATATGTAAAAACAGCTATATGAAAATATTAAAACCTTTTTAATCAAAGATCATTGTCAACAACAATAATAAAAGATATTGAGAGAAAATATTTGCAAGATGTTTAAGACACAAGTTTAGTGGATTATCATTGTCTGTGGAGAGCTCTCACATTGTTAGGAAAAGAGGCAACTTCTAAGAAATTGGATAAAAGGTACAAGAAATACATTTACAGCAATGAAAATTATATACTAAATAATATATGAAATAAAGCTAAACCTTACCATCAATAATAAAGAGAGAAATTAAAATTAAATCATTATAAACTTTTTATTCCTCAGGTTATATAAACTATTAAAGTTTGATAACTTCCATTTAACATAGGTGACCTTGAAGGAAGGGACAGAGAAACAGCCGCTTTCATAACCCATTCACAGAAGGCATTTCTGGAGGGTACGTTGCAATATCAAAATTTAACATTTCTATAAACCACATGCATGGATTTTATATACTTAGGCTATAGAAATCCATATTTCTCCAAATATTTTCACAGCTGTATTGCGTAAAAGCAAATAAATCAAGTCAATCTAATTTCTGACAGAGCAACTAAATAATCACGGCATATCAACACTATGGAATATTTTGCACTTAAGAGATAATGATAGATGTCTACATAGACTAACACAAAGGAGTCACCAAGAAAAACTCTTCACGAAGCAATAATCCATCTCATAATACCTGTAGTTAAATCTCATTTATATTTTTCAATTGTATGTAGGTGAAAATATAGAAATCGTTCAAGAAATTATTTTCAACAATTTTTAGTTCTGAAGAATTACGACAAGATAAAGAGATTATGCGGACCTCCCTGGTGTCACAACGGGTTGGAGTGCTGCACTACGAAGCTAATCCAAGCCGTGGCCTCTTCAGTGAGAGTTTTATTCCCTGCCCCAGAGATGATTCACATGGCGCGGCAGACCTCTCCTGTCTAGCCTGCTGCTCTCCTCAGCAGTGTATTTTGTCAATCTGCCTGTTCTGCTCCCCACTCTGTTTCTGGATCCTCTCACAGCCGCTACACCTCTGGCAGCCCCTACACCTCTGGCCTGTACCCCATTTTTGTATGCATAAATAAAAGCTTTTTTAAAAAAAAAGATTATTCATGTAAATAATAAGAGAGTGAAAGAGTGTATGTGTAAATTCAAGACATAATGGATTATTTTGAACAAAGCTTTTGGTGGCAGAGAAGTGGCTAAAGTTGAGGAAAGAAATACATATTTGTTTACAACAAATGTTTGTCTCATGTCTATGTGCAATAAAAAGTTAAAGTACATAAACTTTCGTCTATAGGCTTTAAATAAGCTTTGACTATCAGCTAACAAAAATTATCTGGTTTTATAGGATTCACAAACCAAAAACAAAAGTTCTGCCTCCCTATCCCCCAGGCAAATTTTATTAAAAAGAAATTACAGCCCTTTGTAAACACCTACATAAAATCTAGCTAATCAATAATTTTGTTTAAAACATAATATCTACAGTTCTACTAGGAATTCAATAATGTAGGATTACAACTCTTTACTTTCAAAACCAAGACAGCAAAATATTTAGAGGAGGAAAAAAAGGAAAACATTGGAAAAGACTGTGTCTATGTTGAATATTACCACTGCTTGTTAGTAGACCTTAAATCATTTTACTACTCACTCCATGTAGAAAACTAAGTTTACTTCAGTTACTTGGATATTTGGAACCAAATGAATTTGAAATATGAATAACAAAAATAATTACTATAAACTTTTGCTCTGTTTTTGGCTGGGAAAACCTTCAGGAGGTCCTTACTTGACAAGAGTTCCCAACATAATCTAATAAACAGCTAGCTGATGTGCTTGGCATTCTTCTGTAAATAAAATTTGTTCAATGTATTCATAGCACTAAAATTGGAATAGTCTTAGTATTCCTTAAATATGGGGTGGTCATATGGTCTTAAAAAAATTAAACATGAATAATCTATTTATCCTGTTGCAATTCTTCAGAACTAATGATAATTGAAAATAATTTTTGTACAATTTCTGTACTCAGTGTTAAGTAATAAGTGGGAACAAAACAACAGCAAACATAATTTTCTTCCATTATAAAATCTTCTCAAGAAAGATTTTTTTCTTCTTTAATTCTAATCAGAAGCCATAAAATCCCCTTTTTGTTTGTGTGTATTAGCTTTAAAGATCTCCACAGCACTCATAGTGTCTGGAAGTAGGAGACATGTGGAAAACTAAATAGAACTTGTCAAATTACTTCTCTTCTTGCATTTAAATTTTGGAATCTGTAAAAATCAGTTAGACACTATTTATCGAATATTAAATTTGGAAGCGGCAATTAATGGGATAAAGGCAAGAGCAGGTTTGTGTGTAGAAGGCAGAAATAGGAGGATTTTGAAATGAAAACTATCAACTAAGAGTTTGGAGAGGGGCTAACTGATCTTTTAAAAGAGATGGATAAAGTCGATGCATTCAGGCTGTATTCTAAGGTTTCATTTTAAAAATAGCATATTTTAAATGCGACTTTATAACAATCTAGTAATGATACGAGTAGCTGCGCCACTGTGTTGTATAATGTTGTTTGTAATCATGCCAATGGAAAGGGTTTGTCCAATATTCACCATAGGTATGGTGATTAAAAACTAAAAGTGTCCTGGTGGCACAGTGGGTTAATGCACAACACTAAGAAGCAAAAACCACTTCCGCATGAGTTCGATCCCCACCCCGGAGGTGACCCACATGGTGTGGCAGCCCTCTCCTGTTTCACCCGCTGCTCCCCTCAGCAGTATACTTTGTCAGTCAGCCTGTTTTGATCCCCACTCTGTCTCTGGTGAACCCTCTCGCCACCTCCGCACCTCTGGCCTGTACTCCAGTTCTGTAAGCATAAATAAACAAATCTTTTTTTTATTACAAAAGTTTATTTTTACATCGTTTTGTACATTTTTTTTTATCCATCTCGATTGTAATCCCCGCGGGTTTCCCATCACCAAATCACCCGTGTGCCATCACCATAATCCCGTGCATTTCTC
>NW_004567107.1:55662971-55681546 GCF_000260355.1 Condylura cristata | reverse complement strand
ACTGTTGCCACATGTGCCTCTCCCTGCAGGGTTGCTGTGAAGACAAAACAGCTTAAGAGATAATGTTAAAAAGTATTGATTTTGCAGACAGGCTACCATGGAGAGGAAATAGGAGGGATGAAGGAGAGGAAGAAGGAAAGTGGTTTGTCTGGGCTCCTGAGGCCAGATTGGAGTGGCTTCAGCATTTGCGGAGCTAGTGTATTTGAGACCTGGGCCAGGCTGAACTTGGAGAAGGTCGCTGTGGACTCTTGAAAGTGGAAGCCTCCAGTAGCCAACCTTGGAAAGGAAAAGGTTGGAAGTAGCAGAGTGACTTAAAACAGTTCCTGGTTTTTACTCCTGATAACAGTCTGGCTTGGCTGCATGAGTGAGGACTTTTGTCAGATCATTTTGGTGGCTGTAGCTACAGTCCTGAGTGTCTCTTTTCTGGTGCTGTGCCAAAGCATCCTACAGCTGTGCAAGCGTCTCCTGTCATGTTTTCTGCTGTCTTGGTGAATGGAAACTGGCCTGGAGTCTCTAGCTGCTGTGTGCCCAGGTGGGCAGAGGCAGGTAGATGCCATCTTAGACACGTGGCCGTTGTTTGGAAGAGGAGCTGCACATCCTCAGTGGTGGGAAGACGCCATCCTAACGGTCTTTGTGAAGGACAGTTCTGGACATAACTTTGGGGAAAGTAAATGGCCATTATTAGCCTCAGGAACTCTTGTTTTTTTCTGTTTGTTAAGTAAACCCCTTGTTGTTGAAGCCTGAGCAGAATTGTGTGTCCTCCTTCTCCTGAGGATTTGCATAGATTATCCCTTGTTTTCAATGTTCTTCTGTAAACCTCACTTCCCTTACCCTGATTATTCAGAACTTTTAAATGTAGTCAAAATGTCATTTCTCTGAATCTGCAGTCTATGATACAACCCTCCTACTACGTACTGTCATAACATATTTTTCCATCATTTCACGTATCACAATTAAATGTATTTTTCAGTGTAATTTATATTAACATCAGTCTTTTCTAGCAGGCAAGAATGACTTGATCATGAACTTCTCACTGACTCCTGTATATTCAGTGTCTTTAGTACATTCTGGACCCTAGTAGGTGCTCTGTGACTGTTGGTTTAACCCTGAGGTTTAATGGTCTCATGTTCAGGAAACACAACCAAACTAAAACATCACACAAAACCCTGAGTTCTTGCTGCTTTGGAACTGGAACAAATATTTTTTATAGAGGGAGACAGTCTTCCTTTATAAAAGGTAGAATAATTTGTTATTAAGAATACTATAACACTTTTTTTGTCTTCTTTCTATTTACAACCCACATGAGAGTGTTAGACAGTAAAATCTCTTGTTACTTTGTAAGGAATTAAGATTCTTAAGTATTTCAAGCCTTAACGAAACTTTAACAAGCTCTAACAACACAGTTTGGAGGCTAAGCAGAAATGAAGATACGATGGATAGATCAAAAATCATGGATGGATGCATGGATGCATGGATGGATGCATGGATGGACAGATGGATGAAACTAGATACATACATACATACAAAGGGAGGTAAGGGAAGAAAAGAATATAGAAAGAAAAAGAAGAAAGGAAGGGAGGGAAGAAGGAAGAAAGAAAGGTAGTTATTCCTTACATGAGCCCTTTCCTGTTGATCTGCATATATCATACATGACATTTTACATCATCATATTTTATCCTTCTAAAAAACTTTACACTGAAAACTCTTTGTGTTCAGTTACAAGTGGATTACCTTTCCCCCACTGAGTTTTAAATCCTAGAAATAAAGTCAACTCCAAAATTATTACTCTTTGTAAACAGTAAAAATTAACTTTAGGCCCTCCCTGGTGGCACAAGGGGTTAGGATGCAGCACTCCAAGCTGGCCATAGCAGCTTCAGTGAAAGTTCAATCCCCGGCCAGGAGGTGACCCACATGGCGCTGCAGACCTTTCCTGTGGTGCCCACTGTTCCCCTCAGCACTGTACTTCATCGATCTGCCTGTTCTGCTCCCCACCTTGTCTCTGGTGAATCATCTCACCACTCCTGCACCTCTAGCCTGTACCTCAATTCTATATACATAAATAATAAATCTTTTTAAAAAGTTAATTTTAAATAGCTATCTTCTCATGGATGGGGGGATATCTTTGTTTCTATGATGAGACTCAATTTTCTTGACAGCCATTTTTGAGGGGTCAGTAAGGACGGTTGAGAGCCCTGAGCTCAATGCCTCATAGAGTTCTGCAAAGCTCATTATTTTCAATTAGTTTCCCAAATCACAATACATTATACATTTTATGATTTACAAATCAATATGATGTAGGCCACTATACTCTCTGTATGGCTTGGCTATATAGAAGTGTTTTTTTCTTAGCAATTTTCAGTTTCAATAACCATCTTTGGAATTTATGCATTGTTTCCAGCACTACTTATTATATTCTCATTAGAAAACAAGGCAATCTTACCAACTTTCATTAAATCACTTGCTGTAGGAACACCATAGCTTGAGCCACAGAAAATTTCTAAATTGAACAAGACATACTATATTCAAAAGACAAATAATAGAAAAGAATCTGAAGGAAGCAAATACATAGAATATTTAAGGATTTTAACTTGTGGGAATATGAATTAAAGTTCAGAGGAAAGTAAATAGCTATAATTAATACCTGTTAACTGCTTTTGGCCTTCAGGCTCACCCTGCCCAATGATGCATAATAATTAGAACACATTTCATTACCAGCTGGCATCAAAGGATTAAATGTGTGTGAAAGAGCTTTGCAAAGTATAAAGTTATAAAACAGGGTTGCTTTTATTTCCATTATTAATATCAAGTTGTGCACCAAATGGGCAGGTTATTTGAAACTTCACTGATAAATATTTAGTGATTGATAAAGTTTAAATATTGTATATACACCATTAGGGCATATATTGGGTGATTCTTCCCCAACACGAAAGCCCGAGTTATATTCAACATTTGACTGAGAGTTACATTTCGAATTCTGTGATATTAATGGCACCAATTTATTTTCAAATACAAATTCTTCATATAACCAATATGAAGACAGACTATGCTTCCCTTAATTGAACGTAAGGTTAAGATTAAGCAAAACTCACATACAGCAATCAGCAAATCAGGGTAATGCCCATTTACAAATATAAAAACATGTTTGAACTTTTAATACATTATATATATATATATATATATATGTTGAAATATATATATATCTATGTTGATTCTCAATGGACACCTGAAACATATAAAGTTATAGTAAAATGTTACTTCAATTTAAAAATGAAAATACATGATCAGAGAGTTTCAAATGTTGTCATACAACCAATAAATATTGGATATGATGGAAATTGAACAAAAGGTCTGTCAAATTCTATAGCTCAATATGCCTCTCTGATATAAAGTATTTATTTAGAAATTTAATTTTACTGCATGTATGTAAATTCAAAATTACTACACACTAAATAAAGTTTTATCTATATTTGTTCAATGAGCACTCCAAGGTCTCAGAAAGATGGAAGAAATATGTGTGGCTACATCTTTATGTTTTCAGAATTCACTCAGAGCAGATCAGTAAGTGGTTGCAATAGTTAGATTTTTTTTAATTGACATGTTTTCCCATATGACTTGATAAACAAAGTACACTATTTCATACTCAGCAGTCAAATATAATCTACTAATATGCTCATCCAAAGTGTTTATGATGGATTTCTTCCATTCAATCATCCATCTATTCAAACAGGTAGTAACTCCCATCCACCAGGCATTTTGCAAGGAGTTAGGGATACAGAAATGAACAAGTCATATTACCTGCCTTTAAGTGGTTTATATCCTACTAGGAAGCCATGCCTGTATGTGAGTAACAGCTAAGCATATGGTGATTGTTTTAATGCAGAGAAGGTCTGCCAAGAAGACAGAAATTATTTCACCTGTAAATGGATGGATGCATTTTTCAGAAATGTGCCAGGCATTTAAGCAAAGATATAGTATGGTTGCTTGGAACAAACAGTAGGTGGTTCCATATGTCTAGAGAGTAAAGCACAACGATTATATGATGTGGAAAGCTGACAGATCAGACAAGCCAGATAACTATTGATTTTATTCAAATGTAAAGGGTTAAAAGTAACTCAGTCTATAAAATATACTGGGTCCTTGACGGTAAGATGTTGACATAACCAGACCTTCATAGATAAATAGGGGGCCCAGAGAATATAAAAAATAAGCAGTAAATTTTATCAGCTATGAAAACTAGAATTGTATCCATCTGTTATAAGGAATTTCTGCTAGATATAATGCACATCAAACTAACCAAAATATGATATAGAGATCAATGACAAGGACACAAAGAAACACAAACTGAATCTCTCTATATATCTTTTGTCTATGAAGGATTAGAAAATGTCAGACCGAGGCCAGTTAGGTGACACTTCCATCAGTCAGTAACAAGAGGCCAGAAGAGGACTAGAATGGCAGATGTCTTCATATCTCTCAAGATGGCAAAATGTCAAAAAATGTATGAATGATTATTTTGGAAAGAGGAGAATGACATTAAGTATTAGAGGAAAACCAGTGAGCATCAGAAAACAGGAGAAAAATGCAAAGAAGGTTGTTTTCATGTTCTCAATAATATTCAAGAAAACAGCTTTAATATCACAGTAAGAAGTCATGAAAATTGATAGCTTTCATAGATCAGAGAAAATAACATGGACACTAATTATCAAATAGCAGGGAACTAGGACACAACATATACAAAAATGTAGACAATGCATTTAAAGTGCATTCTTATTCTAAAAATTGTAGAAATTGGTCCAGAATTCAAAAATATTTAATAAAGAAATGTAAATAATTAAAGGAAATAATTTGGAGACTAATGAAATAAGTTCTCTAATAAAGAAATGCATGAAGTCTTGAGATAAGAAGGGTTTTATCAAGTAAGGCTACTTCTTAGCATGTAAAAAATCAACTCCTAAAGTGTTTAAGTGATTCCTGGGGCAGGATAAGAACCATTTTAGTCTAGTGCTTTTTAAAGTCTTTTTTTTAATGAGGTTTGTAATTACCTCAGTGAAGAAAAGAAAGGAAACTAATAACAGAAAGGACAAAAAAGGAATCAAATTGAATCAGACTTCTCATCTGCAGTGCAAAATATCAGCAATGAATGGCTTGGGAAGGAGATGATTCTGAAACACATATTCCATGTCTTGTCAATGGGTATTACAAATCTAGAAACCACTAGAATTTTTTTTTTCCCAGACAAATAAGGAAACCTTGACATTTCTATTCCTATCCTGAAAATTTGTTCAGAGACACACTGCAGTTACTGAAGAGGTGAGCCCAAGAAAGGAATTCCACTACAGAGTAGTAGTGATAGTGACAAAATAATAATCCAAGCGAATAGTTTGTCATGATAAAGATGGTTAATCCTGTAATTAGAATATAATTATTTATAATAAATCCTTAAATTTAAAAGTAAATTTTTTAAAAGATTTATTTATTTATGCATGTAAGAACTGGGATAAGGCCAGAGGTGCAGGAGTTGGGGGAGAGTATTCACCAGAGACAGAGTGGGAAGCAGAACAGGCAGATCTACTGAAATATACTGCTGCGGGGAGCAGCAGGCCAGTGATGGAACTCATGCTGCAGTAGCTGCAGAGAGCTTCATAGTTGTTTTAACCAGTTGCACAACCAGGGAAGACCCTCAAAGTAAATTAAAAAATGGTATTTATAAGTTAGTTTCAAATAGACCAATTTTTAGTATTTTTTTAAAGATTTATTTATTTATGCATACAGAACTGGGATAAGGCCAGAGGTGCAGGCAGGTGAGAGGAGTCACCAGAGACAGAGTGGGGAACAGAACAGGCAGATCAACGAAGTACACTGCTGAGGGGAGCAGCGGGCGGGTCAGGAGAGGTCTGCCACGCCATGTGGTCACCTCCAGGGCAGGCGGGAATCGAACTCATGAGGAAGCGGCTTTAGATTCTCAGTGCTGTGCTTTAACCCGCTGCGCCACCAGGGAGGGCCAATTTTTAGAATTTTTTAAGAATGAAACTAAGGGTGCCCTCCCTGGTGGCAGCGAGTTAAAACACAACACTGCAAGTGAGATGCAACCGCTTCAGTGTGATTTTGATCCCCAGGCCCAGAGGTGACCCACATGGCACAGCAGACTTCTCCTGTCTCCTCAGCAGTGTACTGCCTCGATCTGCCTATTCTGCTCCCCACTCAGTCTCTGGTGAATCCCCTCACCCTCTGCACCTCTGGCCTGTACTCCAATTCTATATGCATAAATAAACAAAATCTTTTTTAAAAAATGAAACTAAATCCCGACTAATATAAAAAAGTTTAGAGGATAGACAGGAAGGGAAGAAATTTTTAATCAAATTTAACACAAATCATTAAATATTTTCTTATTGACATTTAAAATTATGAATATAATCAACTATATGCTCTATGTTTTCAAAACTTTCTCACAATGAAAACATGCCATTAGAAAAAATAACAATAACTGCAAAGTTATTTTCTGTAGGCTATTTAAACATAAAACACACATCACCATACCTCATACTCCTTCATCCTTTCTGCCACCATCTGCCCTCCTCACCTCCAGTAACATCAGTTCAGTTTCCCATGTCCACTTGTGTGTTTTTAGGTGGTTTGTTCATCCACATTGTTTCCTTATATGACCCAGATATGGAAATCATCCAGTGTTTGTTATTATCTTTCTGGCTAACTTTGCTTCACATAATCCTTTCAAGTTCCTCCCATTTTGCTGCAAATGGCCAAATTTCATCTTTTCTCAGCTGAATACTATTCCGTTGTGTACATAGACCACACTTCTTCATCCAATCTATGTGCTCTTAAATTGTTTCCCATAGATGCAAAGATAATCACATTAAAGAAAAACAAAAAACACAAAATTACTGATTTTTATATGATTTGTGTGATAATGATTTGCTTGCACATTTTTGTGTCCTCAGTTTTTCTCCTTTGCTTCCATATTACTAAACACTACATAAATAAACCTTAACGAATTCAGGAAACTCTATGGAATTTGTCTATTTTTCTTTCTCTTTGGATGATAATCTATTAACAGCAATTTTGGGAACTAACAATCAATCAACATTCTAATCAATTTAAGCATCATTAGAGTTTGAAGGACTATTTTGAAATTCTGCTATGTATTCTCAAAGCAGATCCAAAAGAAAAGATGTTAAAAAGAATATACCACAAGGAAAAGCTTAAGAAGCATTTAATTAGTTTTAAAGAAGTAAGGAAATAAAACAGAAGGATGAGAAAGCAGGCTGGTGGGGTAAAACACTTATCCAAAGGCGTGTGCTGCTATCCTGAACATACACCTTGAGATTTCATTCCTTGCTCTGGGAATTGGGATGCACTACCAACAGCAATGTCACTGCAGGGTTTGCAACCTTGGGGCCTTAATGCATTCTTCATCATAACTCTTCCCAGGGGTTCCAGTCTCATTTGTTTAGAATGTTAAACACAATGTCATAAGCAAATCAGTTGTCCCCATTCATCACTGACTCATTTGTCTGTCTAAAGCTCTTTTATTTTATAAAGAAAGAATCTGCTATTTAAAAGTACAAGCCACAGCTCTGAGGGTTACTTTTCACCTCTGTAAAGTTAAGATGTTGGATTAAATGACCTCTGAGTCTCTCTGAGCTCCAAATCCTGTAATTTTACCATCTGGTCACCTCAGGCTACAGAGTTCACTGAAGTGCTTCTGAGGTAGACTAATTGAAGAGTATTTCTAGCTAAAATAAGAGCATTTTAACATTTAGATTTTAAATAGCATTAGTCTAATTTTTAAAGCCAACAGTATTAGGATTTCACATTCTTTCTTTTTTTTTTCTTCGTCCACAAAACAGGGCAAATATACCATTTGTTCAATAAACTTGTTTAAATTGTAGTTGGCAATTTGTCAAAATATCTAAATCTAAGACATGAAGAAAGAACTTGAGGTTTTTGCAGAGAATATAGAAAAATAATTATAACCACAAATACTGTGTCCCTATCTATAAGTTACAAGCTTGCTTAAACCACAGTTATCTTTATAATGAAAATGCCAAAACATGGCAACCTTCCATCAGATTGTATTTTGCTCCATTATACTGGTGCCAGGGATATTGTAACTTGAATTTCAGAAGCACTTACATAATAATTCGTCTAAACTGTTCTACTTAGAGATTCTGCTGCAGGCATGATCATTTACTCTGCTCAAAAAATGTAACTAATGTTTTTCTCAATATAACATGTCAAACACCAGGAAAATCTAACTTTCTGTAGCCCACCTCCACCACCTGTGACTCCCACATTAACTCAAGTCACCCAAGCACCATATGTTGTAATGCAAGTGTTAATGAGATGTCAAGTCGTGCAGTTGAGACTTGTTACTTTGATGATCCCATGTTAGATTCTTAAAAACAAAACTAATTAAAGCATACTTGGAATGTGAACTTCACTAGCTATAAAGGGGAAAAGAAAATTTTACATATTGAAATTGAGTTAGACTTCATGTCCAGAGCTCTTGGAGTCATAAGTCACTACACAACTTCAGAGCTCTTCACTCAGAAAAAGCTAAACCTGAAAAACAAGACTAGAACCCTCACAGTGCGGATTTCCTGTGTCCCAGAGACTCAAAATTAGCAGTTACAAAAGAAAGCAACTCTCTGCTGATGGTTTCATGAGTGTGTGGATCTGGCCAATCTCATCACATTGTATATTCAGTTTTTATTTATCTATCAATTTTTTTTCAATAAAGATGGTTAGAAAAAATGGAGTCTTTCTTTAATAGTTCTCATTTTAGAAACTATGTAAATGATAGAAGTAGACTAGAAAATTTTCTTTCTCCCTTTCTGTATCAGAACTATCACCATGATAGATCTTGCTTTAGTGGGAAGATCAAAGAATCATCTTGAAGCACAAGAAACAGTGATGTGCCTTTTAAGGTTCAATAAGATTTACACTATTATCAATGAATATTTATACAGCACTCTGCATTTTCAAATCTTTTTAAGGTTAAACAATATTGGTAGTGAAATGGTCAAATGTAAACATATTCTGAGATGAGAAGTTTTAAATTTTTTTTTGCAGAAATTATTATGACATCCACTTGCTCCTGCGGGGATATATATCAAGTGAGACTCTAAACAAGAAGTTACCATACTTGCTGAAAGGAGAAAAGCCACGCAGAATCTAAGTGTACTTTCGCTTCAAGTACAGAAGAAAATAAAGGGAAATAGATACAGAAATATGACAAAATTTGCCATCCAAAGAGCACACTCACCTAACAAAAATTGCCAAATCCCCAAGACTAGATTTTGTTTGTAAAGGGATTTTCAACTGCTACAGAACATGAAACACTTAAAATAAGAAAAGCAAATGAAGACTCTGCCTCACACCAAGGCCTGTCCTGTCTCTCCAAGAATATTGGGAACTTTTCTATAAGATATCTGCAAGGTGGCTGTTCTTCTCAGCACCAAATGAAAGAAAGTGAATTGTAATTTTTAACTTGCCATAAACATATGGGGAAAAAAGTGTATGTACATGTGTGTATACATTTTTGTTCATATATGTACACACATATGTACGTGTGTGTGTATGTGTAGAGACTTTCCAATTACAAAACTGGCACAACCAACACAAAACAAAAAGAAAGAAAGAAATAGGAGGAATTATGTCATTTCTTTTTGAGAAGCATAGTCATTATGCAGAACTTAATGAAAGAATCATACCTTCATAAATAAAATAATAAAAATTTGAACTTCAGATGATAGCATTAACAGAGTACGAAAATAATTTGCAAGGAATATAGGATGCAATAAAGGAAGTAGATGTAAAATTTTTACATGGATTTTTCAAATGACATTAGAATATTTAGGTAAAAGAATACCACTGCATATCGAACAAAATGGCTAAAATTTTACAAAACAAAAACTTCAGGAGTTGATAAGAACCTGGAGCATCTGTTTGTGACAATTACCTTGGACAACTAATGTGTCTCCATTCTATTTTTCAGGACCCCATTCCTTTTCAATTAGTGCTCTAATTTTAACAGAAGACATCCCAAGAGGTTGGGAATTAACTGTTACAATTCAAACTCTTGCAAAAAAAAAAAAATTATGGATTTGATTTTTCATAACACTTGACTCCATGGTTTCAAGAGATAAGTTTCACTAAGGAAATGTGAAAATTTAGATCACTTTATGTAGAGTTGAAACTAGGAATTGAATTACACAGACAAATGTGTCAAAATAATTCAGTGGAGAAAGAATTGTTCCATACATAGTGCCGGGCCAACTGACTATACACATACAGAAGAATAAATCTGAAGCCCTACCTAACATTATATACAAAAATTAACTCCAAATGGATCAACAACTCAATGTAAGAGTTAAAAGTGTTGAATTTTAAGAAGCAGTGGAGATGTAAATCTCCATGTATTTGGATTAAGCAATGATTTATTAAATATGACACCAGAAGCACAAACAAGTAAAGGGAAAAATGATAAATTGGATTTTTTCAAAGCTAAAAACTTTATGTTTCGAAGGACATTATCAAGAAAGCAAAAAGGTAACCCCAGAGTAGAAGAAAATACAAATAATTTATGTGATCAGAGTCTAGCATTCAAAATGCATACATAAATCTTACAACTCACAAATAAATCATCTAACACAATTAAATACATATCAACCTAGGCTTACCATGAGATTTTGTAATTTGAAAGTAACATTGAAAGGAAACTGTATTAAACATCTACCAAATATCATAGCTTACCTAGCTTATCTTACATGTACTCAGAACTCAGAACACACATTAGCCCACAATTCATGAAAATCATCTAATATAATGCCTATTTTATAGTCAATATGATGTGATGCATTTCCATATAATTTATTAAATATTGTTCCAAAAGAGAAAAACTAAATGTTTGAATAGGTTCTTACACAAGTTGTTAAAAGCACATTGGGCGGGAAGAATGTTTCCAACATTGAGCTAAAATAATTGCTGGATGATAAGGGTATTACAATGACAGGGTCATAGTTTCTTTTTCTTCTGATGAGACTCAAGGGTAGCTGGTAGACAGCTGTAGGTACTCATGATCATGTGACTCTCAGGAGCTGTGGCTCACAGCTGCTGCCCAACATCGTGAGAGCATTGTATCTCATGTCACCAGCCAGTAGGGATAGGTCAAAATTCAGTGAAGGGCATCTACTGAATGTGTATCACTTTTACAACATAGTAAAGTCAAAACTCATAAGCCAGGGTGGCGCAGCGGGTTAAAGCACAACACTAGGAAGCTGGAACTACTTCAACATGAGTTCAATCCCTGCCTGCCCCATACGTGATCACATAAGGCGGCAGACCTCTGCTGACCACCCGCTGCTCCCATCAGCAGTGAACTTTGTCGACCTGCCTGTTCTGTACCCCACTTTGTCTCTGGTGAATCCTCTCACCACCTGGCCTGTACCCCAGTTCTATATGCACGAATAAATAAATTTTTAACAACAACAACAAAAACTCATAAGTCAAACTTTATAAGTTGTAGATAGTCTATCGTTGACAAAATATTTATTTCTCCAAAAGAGATCTAAAAATGGTCAATAGGTATAGGATAGGATAGTCAACATCATTAGTCATTAGAGGAATGCAGCTAAAAACCACAATTCAGTATCACGTCATATCCATTAGGATGATGTTTATCAAAATGGTAGATGATAACATACTGGCAAGGATGTGAAGTTAGAACCCCACTAAAATGGTAAAATGGTACTACCACTATGGAAAACAAGTTGGCAGTGCCTTAAAAAAAGGATGGGGTTACTGTGGTCCAGCAATCCCAATCCTAGGTATATAACTAAGAAAACTAAAAGCATTTATCCACACAAAACTTACAAGTGAGCATGCATAATAATATTGTGAATACAGACAGAAAGCAGAGACAGCCCAAATGGCTAGGAACAAAAGGAAGAATAAACAAAGAATGGCATATTGTTGCAATGGAATGCTAATCAGCTATAAAAATGAATGAGGTACCAATATAGTCTATAATATGGATGAAACCATATATAATATCAACAAAAAAGATATTTGTATATGAATAAAATTTAGAATGGTTAGAAATAAACTTTACAACATTCCTAAAAGACAAAATATGAACATATGGAACATATGGAAGGACATCCTTTGCTTGGGAATAGAATAGTAACATCATAAATATGTCAGTTCTTTCTAAATTAATTTATAAAAATTTATTTCTAGCCTAATAAAGTATTTTTGTGAGACTAGGCAAATTGATTCAAAGCTGCAACAGGAAAAATAAACATGCAAAATAGTTAAAAAAAAAAAAAAGTAAGAAATGCCTGCATTTTTGAAACACTGCACATAGTAATTTTTTAAGAATATAGTTCATTGTGTGTGATACTAACATACCAGTTTTCTCTCAATTAGCCATATGCTTTGTTAGGGACCAACACTTGCACACTGCATTTAATGTAGATTTGGCTAGTACACTTTTCTGGAACCTAAGAAATGATAGCCTAGTTCACAGCCATCAAAGAATTCCTCTGCTATAAACTTGGTACTTCTACACTCCTTATTTCAGCTTGCTTTTTTTTAAGATTTATTTATTTATGCATACAAGAACTGGGGTACAGGCCAGAAGTGCAGGGGTGAATCAAAGTAGGGAGAAAAATAAGTGGATTAACTGAAATACACTGCTGAGAGGAGCAGCAGGCAAGACAGGAGAGGTCTGCTGTGCCATGTGGGTCACCTCCCTGGGATCAAACTCCTGCTGTAATGGCTGTGGATAGCCTCATAGGGCTGTGCTTTAAAATACCTTGCGCCCCCAGGGAGAGCCCATCTTCACCTTGCTTTTTTAAAGCAAGCTTTGCAGGGATAATGTAGAACTATCCCATTCCTACAGCTTACTGGCCAGGAATCACATAGAAAACATGGCCACAGCTTATATTAACAGAAAAAGGAAAGGTTGTCAATGACATTAAAGTGAGGCAACATCTGATCTTGACTGAAGCTAAAGGTACTTTGCTAAAGGTACTCTCTCAGAGGCACTCACTAACAGCCTAAAACAAACCTTTCATATGCCAATTTCCAAAGGAAAACTGTCCTCCATAGGAAGGTTTAGCCATTGATAAGTGGTCTGGCTTTGCTACAGCCATTCTCCCTGCCATCTTCATTTTGTTTCTCATTCTGACCTGATGTATTTCCCCAGAAGTCAAGTGTAACTGTGACTGGAAATAAGATGATAGAAATTTTTCTGCTGACACCAAAATGGTGAAAGTTAACTAGAACTCAGAAATTAAAAGTTGAATTTAGGAGGAGCACCTAGTTTCAAACCTTTAAATACTGAAGACATTTCCACAACTGCAACACAGAACAAAGGAGTTAATATTCTGAAGGTTTTTGATTTGATGCAGGTGAATCTTTCTGGAAGGAAGCCTGCTCCTAAATGTGTTCATGTTGATAGGTTATGGATCCTACATAGGTAGCATGGACTGATTGACACATCAGCAAAGCTAAAAGTTCTAAGGTTTTTCATTTTCCCTCTCTTTCTGCAAATCATTAAAATTTATGCTATCCTAAATGACCAGCAATATTAATGTGAGTTTAAAAAACATACTCTCTGGCCCTCACTGGTGGCGCAGCAGGTTAAAGCAAAGCACTAAGAAGCTTAAGCCAATTCCTCATGAGTTTGAACCCCGCCTGCCCCGGAGGACATCCACATGGCGTGGCAGACCTCTCCTGACCCGCCGGCTGCTCCCCTCAGCAGTGTACTTCATGGATCTGCCTGTTCTGCTCCCCACTCCGTTCCTGGTGAATCCTCTCACCCTCCGCATCTCTGGCCTGTACCCCAGTTATGAATAAATAAATAAATCTTTTTTAAAAAAATCCTCTCTGGTTCTGTGAATTAATAGTTCAAGTGATAAGGTACTTTAATAGATGAAAATTTACTTTTGGAATTCTCCAAAGTTTGTGGGAACAAGGGGAGTCTTATCTACCCTCCTAACTTGTTGTCTTTTTTGTTTGTTTGTTTTAAGATTTATTTATTCATACAGAACTGGGGTACAGGTCAGAGATGCGGAGGGTGAGAGGATTCACCAGAGACAGAGTGGGGAGCAGAACAGGCAGATCGAAGAAGTACACTACTGAGGGGAGCAGCGGGCGGGTCAGGAGAGGTCTGATGCGCCATGTGGATCTCCTCGGGGCAGGAAGGGATCAAACTCATGCGGAAGTGGCTTAAGCTTCTTAGTGCTGTGCTTTAACCCGCTGCACCACCAGTCTACCCTCCTAACTTTTGAAAATTTATACTAAGACCCTAGAAAAATCTGAGTATGACATAGTACCAAAAGAAGACAAAACTGGCTTCACCTTCCAGATTTCCTGGTTGATCTCACACAAAATAAGAAACTTAGGAAATCAAAACATTTGAACTTTAATTTCTCTAAGACATTAACTATTACAAACAGACTACTTCACTTTGTGAGTGTCACTTCTCTCAGTGAGAATTTAAACATGGTTTGTATTACTCAAAATTGGGGGGGTTTTACATAACTAACATTGTTTAACACAAACTAGCATGTTACTGGACATACTAAACCATAAATTAATGATTTATAACTGTCATGTACAGTTGTTTTGAGAATAAGAAAAATCTTTGTAAATCTGTATGTTTCCTACCATGGAGAGTGTATGGTAGTGGTAGACCGTATCCCCCTAAATTCCTGATGTAACCAGGGATTACACGTTCTACAGTTGCTTCATAAAAGCATGAGCTAAATGTATAAAATCAATGCTGTCATGGAATTTGTCCAATTTTTTTTCTATATGGAATATCATCTATGATCACTTCTCTGATCTCCCCAGTCAGGAAATTTCATTCTCTTTTTGGAACTCTCCGTGTACATTTTTTTTAAAAATTGACCCAAATTCAGAAAGACAGAAAAGTACAAAAATAAGCTCACTGATCTCGGCACTTCCATCAAGATTTCCCAATTGCTAGCATTTAGCTATGAGGTAAATACTATTATTATCTCCATTCTACAGATGAGAAAACTGAGACTTGGAGATCTTAGTTTATCTAAGAATACATAGCTAATAACTAGTAGTGCTAGTATTTAGAACCAGCCAGAGTGACTCCAGGACAAATCCATATTCTAAACTGCTACACTTATAGTTAAATAAATATGAATGAGAAAGCTGAAGTTTAATCAATGCTATAAAGAAGATGAAAGATAAAAATGTTGCATGCTAGTTGGAAGAGAAGATTTAATTCAACTAAGAGAGCAAAGGAAGGACTATCTTAAAAATATAATGTAAACAATATCCTGAGAAACAGTTAGCCAGGCAAAGATCTTGGAAGAAATATTGCAAGCAGAGGGAACAGCTGGTGCAATGACACTGAAATAAAGAAAAGATCTGAGACATCTCACATCAGAAAGCTTAGCGGGGCTGTTGGGAAAGGTGGTACATGGGGTCTGCAAGAAAGCAGAGCTCACAGTTAAGTAAGATCTTCCAGGCCATAGTAAGGTTTAAATTTTATTCTAAATAATAGATTGATATGATATTCTCCCATTTATAGTTAGCAGATAGAAGATGGGTTAGGACAGGAAAAGAAAAGGGAGAAGACATAGGAAGAAAAGATATCAGCTGATGCTAAGGACCTGACCATGGGTGGGAGTAGAGTTTTAACAATGGAGATCAAATAGATTTTGGATCTATTTGGGAAATACAGCCAGTGGTATTTGCTGAGCGATTAGGAATAGATTACACATGAAGAAGGAGAATCCTGAATAAACTCTTAGGGTTTGAATGGTGCAATTGAATGGATAATGGTGATGGCATTGGTGGATCAAATTTACAAATAAGTAAATTGATGATTTGATTGTAGTCATTATATTTGATATGATCCTTGATGGAAATTTCCTTTGTAGTCCAAATTTTTATTTGACATTAGTAGTCATATGTTCCTTAATAAGCCCTCGTCTCCTGGTTAATTGGTTTCCCTTGTGAACAATTAACCTAAGTAGTCAACATAAAAACAAGCTAAATGATGGGAACCACTATAGTGACCATTCAGTAAGCTGATCAGCAACAAAGAGCCAAAAGCTCAAGCCAAACTATGAACCACATCCAATATCAGCAGGCCATGCCTCAACAAATCTGCTGGGATGAATTACTGAACAGTATTCACAGGCCCCACGAATTCCAGATAAGCTGAACTGCCCTCACTTGCTGAATAATTGCTCATATCTTAAAGTCACCTAGAAGGTGAAAGTTATGGCCAAATTGGGTTTGAGACATACTTGAAGACAGACATTTATTCACTACACAATTCTCTGGTTAAATCAAGAGCTGAGCTCATGTTGTTATCTCCTAAAGTATTTCTTGACCCTACACTTTTGCTGGGGGGAGGAGAGGGGGGAGGGTGCTCTTTTCTTATGACCCACTGTCAACTCCTCCACAAGACTGGAAATCCCATGAAGACAAGAGGTGTGTCTTTCTATCCAAAGGGCATTCCAGAGAAAAGGATGTGGAGCCCCAGCATTTATTGTTGACCCATTGGAAAAATTACCCTTGCAGTAGAGAACAGTAATCAGTTTACCTGGATAAACCCTCTTAAACTATTAAGGTTAGAGCTTTCATTCTGACTTCATGCAAACCAAACAATCTTCAAATGTGGCTTCCTTAAAAGTTCCTCCTAATGAGGACTAAGTCTCTAATTACATTGTTCAGAAAATGCAAGTTGCATTTCTTCTTTTTTTGAAAATTCATTTATCAATTAATCCCTAAAAGATGAATTTGCTTTGGGCCCTACCTCGTGGTGAAATGGGTTAAATCACAGCACTGTGAGGCTATCCATGGCCACTGCAGCACAAGTTCAATCCCCCTCTGAGGAGATGACCTACATGGTGCGGCAGACCTCTCCAGTTCCACCAGCTGCTCCCCTCAGCAGTGTATTTCAGTCAACCCACCTGTTCTGTTTCCCACTCTGTCTTTGGTGAAACCTTTCAACCCCCACACCTCTGGCCTATACTCCACTTCTTGTATGCATCAATAAATAAATCCTCAAAAAAAAAAAAAAATGGACTTGCTTGGAAAGTGTTGTTCTACCCAATTCCTGATTTTGCATATCTGTAGTGACTACCGCCCACATAGACCCTGTGGGAGGCAGCCATTTGGCCTGGCCTCAATGCCTCTCATTCAGCTGAAACTTCAACACTATGAAATAACTTTTGTAGTTTCTTTCATTTTTGAGAGACTAAGAATAGTAAATGTTAACTTCAACACTATGAAACAATTTTTGTAGTTTCTCTCATTTTTGATTACTAAGAATAGTAAATGTGTTCTTATTAATGGCTTGTCAAAAATCATCATTTTGTTGTTGTTTGCTTTTAAAAGATTCATTGCATTAGTAATTTTATTTTGTCTTGCCTTAAAAATATATGCAGTGAAATGTACTCTCAAGTATTTGTTAAAATTTAAGGATAATGTTCCATTTCATCTATACCTATTCAATTTTAACAGATCTCTTCTGGGAAATAAGCATTCTATAAATGATTAATGCTTTTAGTACATTGACTAAATTTATCATTCTACTTTTCCATGGTAACATAATATGTATAAAAAGATAGTAGACAAAACTTATCTCTACCATTGACTGTGCTACTTTATAAGCAGAAAGGTTAGTGCTTTTTAGACATTTCTCCTTTGATTATGTTTTGTAGTCCTTAGAATGTGGCACAAATAAAATGAAAAACATCAAGACCAAAGATTTCACTGCCATTTTCATGCTACTTTATACTCACTCTTGTCCCTCATCCCCCTCTCTGAATCTTTCTCTGTCTCTCTGTCTCTGTCTCAGTCTCTGTCTCTGTTTCTCTCTCTCTCTCTCTCTCTCTCTCTCTCTCTCTCTCTCTCTCTCTCTCTCTGTTTCTCTCTCTCTCATACACACACACACACTTTTCTAGTCTTTATAACAGTCTCCAGGCAGCCAGCACATTTTAGTACATTTGGGCATATACTCCATGCTTTTCTTGCTCTCAAAGTGTGAACTCAATCAGGTTGTGATTACAAACGCCAAAATTGTGATATTCCTGGTTGCCTAAACTAAGTGCAGTTGGGCATCATTCCCACTGCAACATCATTTCCCAGTGCTCTTTTCCAGGAGGAGAATATTTGGAATAGATGTTAAGCCAGAAAAATTAATCTGAAATGATAGCAGATGTTCTTTTTCCTTTAAGGAGCTAGTTAAAAGGGATTCTGGCCAAAATTTTCTCAAGGACTTTGAAACACACTGAAGAACTTAAGTTTACATCTTCCAATAATTTTTCGTGAAGGAGTTCATTTCTTTTGATCATTTTCTCCATCACACTTCACCTCCCAAACTGTTTTGAATGTGCTACTGGGAAGCTAATCAGCGGTGCCTAAAAAGTGAAATACATGAGCGCCCTCTAGTGGGTCTTTGAAGTCACTTCTGAAACTTGACGCTCCAGCCACTCAAAGCCTTGTTGGTGACTTTGGTCTTTTTCTCTGAAGGAAGAGTTGGTGCCTTGTCCCAC
>NW_004567107.1:55647074-55662381 GCF_000260355.1 Condylura cristata | reverse complement strand
GGGGGTGAGAGGAGTCATCAGAGACAGTGGAGAGGAGAACAGGTGGATCTAGTGAAATACACTGCTGAAGGCACCTGCGGGCGAGACAGGTGAGGTCCCCTGTGCCATAAGTGGGTTAGCTCCCTGGCTGGGGATGGAATTCAGCCCTTGTGATGATGGTGCTGAGACTTAACCGCTTGATCAACAGTGAGGGCCCTACAATAAATGTTTTATAAAGGACTTTATTCATGTATAGATTCATGAGATTAGTGATTCATGAGATTTATGGCAATAAATGCCTACCATTTGCTTAGCTAACTTTATAGTCTGCAAAGAACCGTCACCTATTATTTCATTTGATTAACACAATAACTATTCTGCAAATGTGAAACTATCATCTTCACTTCAAGTTGGGAATCAGACAAGGACAAATATGAACTTGCATCCTCTGACATCACATTTAACAGTCTTCCCATCTCACTGAAACTTCGCCCATGCATAATTGTAGACTTGCAATTCCTTCTCCCAGCGTGAGATTCATTCGCAAGTTGCAGTCTCAGGTCACTGCTCCAATGCCTCCTTCAAAACACTCATGCCAAATATTTGATTCCAAAATCAAAGCCAGATGTTTTTAACTCCTAAAATGTGGCTGTTTATGCTGGCACCTTTTTCCACAGTAGTACTGTGTTTGAAGAAGAATTTATATAATTTTGTAAAGTATGGGACTGTATTTGGGGGCTTAAGTATTTGAAAACCTTCTCTTAAAAATTCAAAACTTGGACCTCCCTGGTGATGCAGCAGGTTAAAGCACAACACTAATAAGCTAAAGACACTTCAGCACTAGCTCGGATTCCCTGCCCCAAAGGTGACCCACATGGCACAGCAGACCTCTCCTGACCCACCCGCTGCTCCCCTCAGCAGTGTACTTCATGGATCTGCCTGTTCTGCTCCCCACTCTGTCTCAGGTGAAGCCTCTCACCGCCCCTGCACCTCTGGCCTGTACCCCAGAACTGTATGCATAAATAAATAAATCTTTAAAACTTCAAAACTTAAGGTTTCCACTCTTACCAATTTTTTTTGTTTGATTTTACAGAACCCTTTATTGAATTCCAATGTAATTGCTTTTATCTAGACAAGGGCATTGAATGAAATCAATGGTAAATGATATCTGTTATTTACCAGGAAAAGCACTATAAGGCTTAATGCAAAAAGATATGTTACATTTTACTTATCCCCTTATTCACCCTGACAAGTTCTTATCTGTTTACAACCAGAAAGCAGTATTGAATCTGAAAATCAACTCTCCCATTAACCGGGTCCTTGAGTAAGTTACTTAACCTGCCTGACACTCATTTTCTTCATTTGTAAAATTAAGGCAATAATAAAACTTACCTCATGGGGTTGTAGTGAGGATTAAGTAGAACAATGCATGAAAAGTACTTAGCAGTATCTAGCACAGATTAAGTAGCCAATAGATGTAGCTGTTAATAGTGATATTAGTATTATTGATCCATGAAGTCTATAAATGTCTCAATTCTTACTGCTTTGGTGCCATTCCTGATATCGAATCTGCCTAGTTTTCGCCTCTCTCTGCACACAATCATTTACCCTGACCACACTTTGTTCTTGACCTCTATTTCCTTTTACCACACACTTGGGCTCTCAGCTGTGATAGTGGCTTGTGAGTGCCCCACACCTACCAAGCCAATTTTCCTGCCTTGATCACGGCCCTCTCACGTCTTCTCTGTTACACTGAAACTTACCATCCTGACTGTACATGAATAACCTTAGGCTGTTGCTCCAACATCCTCTATGAAACCAGGACAAGAATATGGCAACAACTCCTGAACCCTAAATCTCTAAGCCCTTTCCATATTCTCAAATATTAGCCAAACAATTTACAAGTCAGGTCAAGAGAATTCAGTAACACATGGTGCCATATAGTCATGTGTATATTTATTTATTATTTTTCTAGTTAGGCTCAACTGAAGATCAAACGCCTATTGCAACCTCGTGACAACCACTCTTAATTTCCTATTACTGTCTCCACACTTGTGGTTCAGAGTAAGAAAGAGGTAGACAAGTGAGTGCTTATGTACGACTCCGAACACAGAAAGAAAAAGGGAAAATCGCAAAGATGTAAGCAGATCCCATGGACTTGTCTGATATGGAAGGAAAGACCAAAACCCAGGAAAGGGAGAGACATGAAGCTGGAGCATAGCAACATGATTCAAAAAGCCGAAAGGCAGGAAATGATGGTGGGCATTGTGAGAAATACACAAAAAGGACACATTTCTGCATAATAAATATTCATATAGGGATCACACAGGGATCTCAGCAGTGAACCCCATATTCATTTTTAATGAATAAGAAGAAATTTGCTAGATTAAAGCCAGTAATGACTACTTTCCATGTTATTGCCTCCATTTCTTTCTGATTTGGATTTAATCTCCAGGAACTTTGACTAAATAGCTGTTTGGACAAGGACCACAAAGAAATATTTCTACACTCACATTCATCTCAACATTATTCACAAGAGTGAAAAAGTGGAAACAACCCAAATGCCCATCAATGAATAAATAGATAAAGAAAATGTGCTACAGATATATAATGGAATATTTACGCAGTCTTTAAAAAGAAATTCTATCTCATGCTACAACATAGATGAAACTTAAGGACTTTATAGTAAGTTCATAAGTCATTCACAAAAGACAGACTATTAGGAGGTATCTAAGGCAGTTAAAGTTTTCAGTTTAACAGAACGTTTAATGGCGGTTTCCAGAGGTTAGGCTAGGGAAAAATAACTTGTCATTCAATCAGTGTAGTTTTAATTTAATCAGATAAGAGGTTCTAGAGATCTGTTTTATAACAATATAAATACTGAGCATGACGAACTGGTTTAAAGCCCTTAATTATTTTAAAATGGTTAACATGGTAAATTGTATGTTGTATGCTTTTTTAGCACAATTTTTTTAAAAGATTTATTTATTTATTCATAAAGAACTGTGACACAGGCCAGAGGTGCAGGGGCAGTGAGAGGATTCACCAGAAACAGAGTGGGGAGCAACAGGATGACTGACAAAGTATACTGCTGAGGGGAGCTGCTGGCGGGTCAGGAGAGGTCTGCCACGCCATGTGGGTCACCTCCGGGGCAGGCGGGGATAGAACTTGTGCTGAAGATGCTTTAGCTTCTTAATGCTGTGCTTTAACCTGCTGCTCCACCAGGGAGGGCCCTTTAGCACAATTTTTAAAGTAGCTGATTGAATCTTCAACATGGTGTGTGCACACACGTGTGTGTTTTCTTTTGGCTGAGATTAGTGAGTAAATCACAAAAATTAACTATCAAAACTGCCCCTAAGCAATAGCAGCCATGATAACGTCTATAGTGAGGTGTAAAAGAGACCACAGAAATCACCCATGGAGACTTAATATGGCTGCAAGAAATGAAGGAAGATCCCTGCTTCCTCTCTGCTTGGGGAAGAACTTACATGCACCTGCTGTGGACCCAAAGGTAGAGAGAGCACTCGGTGCCAAGCTCTAAGGGTCAAAACACAATATCTACTGGGGGCCCCGTGGTGGCACAATGGTTAAAGCGTAGCACTATGAAACTGTCGGCAACCTCTGCAGTATAGTTCAATCCCCACCTAGGGAGATGACCCACATGGCGCAGCAGACCTCCCCTGTCTCCCCGGCTGCTCAGCAGTGTACTTCACCAATCAGCCTGTTTGTGCTCCCCACTCTGTCTCTGGTGAGTCCTCTTACCAACCCCTGCACCCCCTACCACTGGCCTGTACCCCAGCTCTATCTGCATAAATGAATAAATCTTGAAAAAAAAAGTCCATATCCTCTAAGATGGTAGTTCTCTTTACTTAGGGGGACATGTAACACTGCTTTGTTGAGGATAATGGACTTTTCTATGTTCTCCATCGAAGTCAAATTCCATGGTTTCAGTATGTCATTTTAAAAGTATTAGACATCTGGCCCTCCCTGGTGGCTCAGCGGGTTAAAGCACAGCACTGAGAAGCTAAAGCCACTTCCACATGAGTTCGATTCCCGCCTGCCCTGGAGGTGACCACATGGCGTGGCAGACTTCTCCTGACCCGCCCGCTGCTCCCCTCAGCAGTGTATTTTGTCGATCTGCCTGTTCTGCTCCCCATTCTGTCTCTGGTGAAGCCTCTCACCACCTCTAAGCCTCTGGCCTATACCCCAGTTCTGTATGCACAAATAAATAAATCTTAAAAAAAAAAAGTATTAGACATCCCCCCAAAAAAGTTTTTGACATCCATTCCTCCAAAAACATTTCTCACAAACTCCCTCACCCTCACCCTGCTTCCTCTCTGCTTGGGGAAGAACTTACATGCACCTGCAGTGGACCTAAGGTAGAGAGAACACTACACACACACACACAACACACACACGCACACACACACAATCTTAAAGGTTAACATCTCAAGAATCTTGAAAAAATTTCTGCTTCACCATTGTGATTTAGTGCTGATGACTTTATAATTTGGAGACAGTTAATATGAATAAAGGTTCTGTCCATTTCCGTTGCTGGGCTTACTACCCATACTCATGTCAGACTTGCCTGTATTCATTTGCTATAATGAGACACAGCCAACCCCTTCAAAGTCTGTGTTTCATTGTGAGTCAAAACAGCAGAAATGAATGTAGTCCATTTTCAGTACATATCACAGGCTGGGAATCTTTGAAATGGCAAAGGTCAGTTTGTAAATTTCTGCTTGTTAAATGTTTCTGTATTTATAAAGTACCACCTGTAAATACCAGCACTTTCTTACTCTCAAAACAAATTCCACTTTCAGTCTCCTGCTGAGGAAAAGGTGCTCTACAAACATGACCATTTTCATCCCTCACCTAAGCCTATAAGAACAGTATTATCATTATTAACTCTGATTTAGGAATGATAAAATTGGGATTTAGTGAGATTAAATAGCTTGCTAAAGTTACATAGTAAGAAAAAGAACAAATATTTTAATTCCTTTCAGCGCACATTGTGCTCAGTCACTGCTTTGCTACCCGCCAATCCAATATCCAAACCTAGCTTAGCTCATTATTCAACATAACAACACAACAACCTTCTCAAAACATTACCTCCTGCTCAAGACAACACTACAACCTCCACATTTTCAGTGCCCAGATGCAATCACTCATTTTTTCATTCATCATCCATTCCATGACGTATTCCATAGCCATGGTTCCAGGGAGTAGGCATAGAGTTACCTACAGAGTCCTCTCGGGACCTCACAGTCTGTCCACACTGAAGGCTCTGTTTACCCATACACACACCGAAGCTGTTCAAGAAGGAGTGTCTTTCATACGAGGGTGGTGGGGACAGCTCAGGACTGAAGCCCACACAGAGGGTGAGCAACGCATTTCGTGTCAAATGTGAAGACTAATGTTCTTTGTGAAGAGTGATATATGTTCTATTTCTATTTGGGTCAAGGTTTACAGACCAATTTATCTAGGTTATGGGAATTTTCACAAATATTCTTCAATATATGTCCCAGGGATATAGAGGTAGGCATGTATAGATAAGAGCAGTTGTGTCCAAAATTTCCCTTTAACTTAACATCTACTCTGACTCCTCAAATACTTCCTTGCCTAGCTGTGATTAAAACCTTCAAAGGTCATTATACTGGAAGAGTTAGAATAACTCATGAAATGACTGACGAAGACACCAAGTGTCTCTACTTTTCATTTTCCAAGATGTTCCACATCTAGCACATGGTCTTGTACAAAATATGTCACAATTAGAAATAAAGCTAATATTTTGGCAAATGGAGATTTAAGTTGTCATCAGAAGAAACTTCTTTGTTAAGAAGGTTACAGCCTCCAAGAAGCAAATCCTAGAAGGGGACAGCTACCATTAGTTCATGAGTCTTAAGATCTCAAAATTGCCATCTGGGCAACTTCCATGCCCCATTAAATGTGCAGACTCAAAAACCCTGGGTTTGCCCTTATTTTATTTAATAAGGGTTGATTAGCTTTGCAATTAAGCCATAGAGTTCTTAGGCTTTGCTCTGAAATTCTACGCATCTACTTACTGCCACTTAAAAAGTCTTACTTGCTGTATAATAGCCTTTTCCGTTAGTTTCAATTGGAAAGAACAGACAATATCTCACAGCACCATTTAACACAAACTCAGTCTATGAGCGCACCAAGGAGCAAGCAACCCTCTCAGTCTGCAGTTAATGAATCAAAGTTTAAGACGACAAATTGGCTCGCTGAGGCAAAATAGTTAATTAACTTTTAGTCAGAAATATTCATCCTGCTTTCTTGGCATAAAGAAGTCTCATAAACTCTGTTTACTTACTCAAGTGTTTTTCTCCTCTTCTACAACCCTAGGCATCCTTCAGAGCTCTTAATATATCATGTCACAGTAGCTTCATAACTTTAATCCAACTTTTTATGTTTTCCGCCTCTAAGAACAAAAGTAATACATCTCTTCATCATTAATTTAGGTTCTGTAAATGCTGTAGTAGAAATTTTATTTTAAAAGAAAACCTTCAACATTAAATTCTGTAGCTCCATGACTTTGGATGCTAATTGAATCAGACTTTGTGTTTCTTAAAGTCAACACATTAATTCGAAAGGTTCGGTTTAGCCTGTTTAGCTGTTTAGCCTGTCAGGAACAGCCGCAGAGTAATGAAGCAGCCGCCGTGGCTGGCTTTTCCAGTTAGCAAAGAGGTTTAACAGCAACCACTTCAGACCCTCTTGCTTCTGGTGCTTTACCGATGCGTTATTTCCTTAAAACAACATTTAAAATATTAGCTAATAAGAGAACTATGTCAACAGCTTTGATGAATATATACACAAACAGACATTACATTATATACTCCTCACATCACCTTTTTTCTAATTTTCTTCCCCAATTATCATGTTTCTTCTGGGGAGAACACTCCTACTTTCACAGAGAGTGGCATGTATTTGTTATCTCCTGTCACTGGTCTGTGTTTTCTAAAGGAAGGCTGTCTGCCACTGTGAATGTGTGTATTTAACAGCTACTGACATGACTCTGCTTCCATTTTGTTCTTTGCAGTGTTGCCATAAAGTTGACTTTTTTTTCTCATTCTGTGCCAGGTTTCTTAAACCTCAAGTCATCATCAGTTCATGAGATGATTTTTCCAAAAGCAAATTACAGATTCATGAATTAAGTAAGTGTAGGGCCAGAAATGGTTCTTATTTCTGGAAGTGACTCATTTGTGTGTGTATATAAAAAGTCGTGCTAATACCTTTCTACATGTATTGAGGAATAAATACTGTCCTAGAGAAGGCAAACTTCAACTATAAAATAAATTCTTGTTCAAGGTTTGCTTGTAAATTATTTTATTTCCCATAACTGAGTTAAACATACATTTAAGCAAGTATTTCACTTCTCCCACTTACTAACAAATGTAAATTAAACATATTTTCCCATAATGACGTTCCTCAGTTTATTAAAGCTATATTGGACTCCTGCAAGGTGTCAGGTGAGAATCTAAGGTCTCAAGTATATTGAGATGAATATGATAGAGAACTGTTCTCACAGATCTACAAGATAGTGAGCAAGAATTCATTTTTATGAGAAATCTAATAGCTTTTCCTTGAAAGTTTAAACATGTGTCATCTTTCACTCTCTGTTGAGTCCTCACAACTCTCCATCTACTACCTGAAAGAAAAATCCTATGCAATGTGGTAAGTGCTTGTAGTGTCAGTGAAACAAACAAACAAATGGCTCACTCAATGTGGGGATGTAGATGGGAATATAAATAGATAAGAAGTTTTCCTGAAGGTGGTTTAGATTAATTAAGTTAGGAAGAAAGGACAACACATTGGCAAAAAGTTGAGGCTACAGTTGAACACCATCAACATAATGCAGAACCTTGTTAGAAAAATAAATTATTGGGCTCTACCCCAGAGTTTCTGAATCAAAATCTCCAAGAGCAATAATCAACAACCAGAGTTTCACCAAGATTTCACCTGAGCTGATTCTGATACATGCTAAAGTTTGAAATCCACTGTATCAAGCCATGTTTTCAGGCAGTAGAGCAAGAGAGGCGGGGAACTGATGGTTTCTCAGGAGATCAATTACTTAAGCAAGCACTTACAGTAGTTTAGTCAAGACCCCAGCAGCTCTGACTAGTGCTTGCTAACAGCTCACAGTGGCACTTGGCTTCCTGGCAAGTGGTCTGAGCCTAAGAAAGGTGGCTCAGAAGACCGTTGTCTTCCCAAAAGAAGGTGCCAGTGGTAGGCTGATTTGAGGATATGATGCATGGTGGACTGATTCGGGGGATGTAATGCACGCTTCAGAGATCGCCATAGTATCATCTGACCACACTTCTTTCCCAGCTTCTTTCTCTGTCCTATCCTGCTTCCCTCACCCCAACCCAGGTTTTTCCTGAAAGCACTCTCTCAGTCAGCTGTGGAATCTTCATCTCAGGCTGTTTCTAGGAAACTCAACCCAAGACCGATGTATACAGGGTATGAATGCCTAGATAACTAGAGAGAGAACGGTTGCATTGATGTAACATAAAGTATAAGTCTGAATGTGATGAGAGAAAGCTGGGAGGGTTTGGGAACCAATCAATGGGATACAACAATCCATAAAAGCATCAAAATTCGCAGAGAGAAATAGAAAGGAAGATGAAACCTCAATACATGTAAAATATTGACATGGGTGGATAGAAAGAAAACCACTCAGATTACCTTCTTGGAAAAACTGTTTCCCATTTACAATAAATCATCACTTATATTCTATCTCTCATCAAGCACTGGAAATAAAGAGACTTCTAGATCCAAGCCATCGGTTTAGGGGCTGTGTAATCATGAGTAGAGACAAATTCTGAGAGGCATGTGGAAGGAAAAGAAGGAGGGGGCAAAGTGAAGGGCTGGAGTAATCCTCTAAGGGGGGGGGGGTTGGGGTAGTCCTCTAAGGAGTAAGAGATTATGAGGAAATAGACATGGGCATGGAGAAACAATGATGCCAAAGAAATAAGATTCAGTAAGAATCTTATGCTTCCTTTTCCCAAGAATCCTGGCCTTGTGCTTCTTTTTTCCCTTCTGTTTTCTTCACCTGCTTCTTCCTTTGTCCCACAGACTTACTGTTAGGACAGACTTACTAGTGGTAAGTCCAGTTTAGGGAAGTGGTACATGTCCAGTTTAGGGAAGCTCCACACATCTGCTTCCTTTCCACTCACAATGATGACTTCTAGCTAGGGTGTCGACCCAACCTGTTCCAGAGCCCTGTGGGGATCAGTCACCTTCCAAGCATCTTCCCTTCTGTCATTCAAATAACTACACAGACCTATAGAGCATATTCTTAAGAGTTGTTATTTTCTCCTTTTATTACAGTAGAAAAATGCATCAGGCAGACACACTAGATTGTGTTGTAACTTTTTTTTTTTTTAAGATTTATTTGTTTGTTCATACAGAACTGTGATACAGGCCAGAGGTGCAGGGGCAGTGAGAAGATTCACCAGAGACAGAGTGGGGAGCAAAACAGACCAACAGACGAAATACACAGCTGAGGGGAGCAGCGGGTGGGTCAGGAAGGGTCTGCTGCGCCATGTGGTCACCTCCGGGGCTGGCAGGTATTGAACTCAGGTAGAAGTGGCTTTAGCTTCTTAGTGTTGTGTTTTAACCCACTGCGCCACCAGGGAAGGCCAGTATTGTAACATTTTGATTGTGTGTCTCCCTAGACAGTTAGTCTGGCAGAACAACAATCCTGTTCTTTAGGGCCCACACTGTTCCCTTCTCAAGTTCTCCACCACAAGTTCCACCAAAAAGGAGGTCTCTTTCCCATAGCACAAAATGACTGGACTATTCTGAACACAAAATGACTGGAGATTTCACAGCCGTCACACCACTATCCCTAGAGAGAACGAGCTTCCACAGACTACACAAGGCTCTGAGAACAATGTGAGCAAGGAGATGAAGAAAAAATTTGCTTAACTGCTGAATTTAGCAGTCTGAAGTCAAATTTACCTTGGATTTTTCAGCATTGTAAATGTTAAATTTCTTTTCTTTCTTTCTCTTTTTTTTCTTTAAACCACTTTGAAACAGTTTTTCCTTTTTTTAAGATGTATGTATATGTATGTATACAGACTGGGATATAGGCCAGAGGTGTAGGGGTGGTGAGAGGATTCACCAGAGACAGAGAGGAGAGAATAGACAGATCAATGAAATGTACTGCTTGAGGGGAGCAGTGGGTGAGACAGGAGAGGTCTGCTGCGCTATGTGGATCACCTCCGGGGCAGAAATTGAACTTTCACTGAAGTGGCTGCATCTAGCTTGCTGTGCTGCATCCTAACCCCCTGAACCACCAGGGAGGGCCCTGAAACAGTTTCTATCCTTTTCAGTAGGGTCTTAAATGACATAAGAAACTATGACTGAATCTCATCTTTTTCCAGATGTCATTCACTTTTTTGCTGAAGGACCTTTAAACGTCTTCACCTTTATTCTTTCATCTATACACAATATTCCTAAAAACATAAATTTCAAGGAAAATTAGGTTGGGATACTGAGCCATACAACATGTAGAAGGTTAGAAATGCTCCAAGGTCACATAAATGTGGAAAGTACTTCCTTCCACAAAGTTAAATTGCTTTCTCTATCACAGCACTTTTTAGCATTTAACATATGAGTCATGTACTGCATCTCAAAGGGAGAGTAAGAGAATTCTTAACTACCCTGGGGGGTTGTCTGTGGAAAGCTTACTTTCATTGATTAACTATAGCACAAAGTTACATTAAACATATTTCAGAAAATGAAAATTCAGATGGGATTTAGATTTTTTTGCTGAGCATTTAGGGTCCTTTGACCCTTTCACCTAGGTTTTTTAGATCATATCATCAGATGGACCTTAGAAGGAAATTATATGAGAACAAGGTAAAAGAGAACACTAGTCAAAAAAAGAAGTGTAAATAAATGTGCTTCCCACCTTCCCACTATGGAACAAGGTTTCCTCACCTTTGGACAGATTATAGGTTCCCAATGTAATATGGTAGCATTAATCTCCATCACTTCACATAATGCACATTTGTTAAAAGTGAAGGCCAATAGATCCATAAAAATTTCTGAAACACATTAAAAAAAGAATAAAAGCCCCTCTACCTACAATATGGCAAGTACCACACCAGCTAATTATCTTGAATACACCTGAGCAGAACAGATTTTGAAAGTCACTTCCAAAATTTTGGCTAGATTTTCTGTAAAGTTTTTGATGGCTTTTTAATGTTTTAAAACTCTGATCACTACTCCTGAAAATGAAATACTCTATCAGCAAGCTACAGTTAACTTATTTCAATAAATAGGTAATTTGTTCTTGTAGAAAATGTTGAAAGCATTCGCTGACAATTGATAAAAAAGAAAAACCAGGTGATTTGTGGCTGGGGAGTTTCAAATCTTGAATAGGATCTCAAGTGCTCTGAAAGTAAAAGAGGAATTGGAAATATGAGAGCAGAATGTTCTGGTGTCTCTAGTAAAAAGGGTCAAATTGCAAAACTTCCACTTTACCACATGATGTAGAGAAAAAGGCCACAATATGGAAATTTGATTCCTTTGTGTAGCCTTTTACAAGTACTGTAAAGAGACATGTTGTGTAGAATTTCTCTTGGACCTCACATTTGCAGTAAGGAATGTTCTCACTGTAGACAATATGGGATTCAGGCATTTTCTTCCAAGAACTTTTTGGCCAAGACAACCCTCCTCTAATAGCAGATGCAGCCAGCGGTTTGCTGACTGGATCAGAAATGGTTCAATTTTTCCCTAGTCTTTTTCTACCCAACTGTCTATTTATCCACCTGGCACCTTGGACATCAGACACAATCAACCACTGTTCAAGAAAACAGGTATCAATGCCATATTTCAAAATACAAATATTTGATTTGGGGAATTAGTTACAACAAGTGTTGGACAACTAAGAGAGAATAGTGAGGGCTCTGAGGTAGCCCAAGTAGGGAACACTTGCCCCCCTTGAGCTTGAAGAACAAAAGGAGGAAGTGAGGTGAAAGAACCCAAGAGCTTAGACCAGAAAGATGTGGCATTGTCACTCAGGTTTTGAGGGGAGGACACACCACTGGCCATGACTGGCACCTCTCAGTGGGTAGATAGACACTGGATTTTAGAGGGATGGAAGTTACTAGAGACTGGAACTAATTTTTGCCGCTAGGGCCCTAAAGAGCTATTGGACACACACTGCAGGAACCGACGAAATGGAAGAGAAGTACTTCTCTTCCTCCCATTTCCCAATGTCTTTTTTTTTTTTTTAAGATTTATTTATTCATACAGAACTGGGGTACAGGCCAGAGATGTGGAGGGTGAGAGGATTCACCAGAGACAGAGTGGGGAACAGAACAGGCAGATCCACGAAGTACACTGCTGAGGGGAGCAGCGGGCAGGTCGGGAGAGGTCTGCTGCGCCATGTGGCCACCTCCGGGGCAGGCAGGGATTGAACTCATGCAGAAGTGGCTTTAGCTTCTTAGTGCTGTGCTTTAACCAGCTGCACCACCAGGGAGGGCCTCCAATGTCTTTTTAGTCTTCTTTTTGTCCAGTTCCAAAAAGAGAACCACCTTATCTAAGGGTCTTGAAAATAGAATCTGCAGAATCCTGCACCAGCATCACACACTGTGCACAGGAGTGTAGACCAGAGTGGAGTGAACACTGACAAAGAGCCAGCCCTGCACCGAACAGCCTTTGTCTTCTAAAGCTAGTTCCAGATTCTATTCTCTGCCCTCCTAGCACAAATACAAGCAAAGGTGATACAAGTCAATATCAGGATCTTTGCTGAAACCCAAACCGGAAGTGACCTTGTCCTGGGTCACAATGCCGGTGTTATATTTCCCTAAGATGACTGGCTTTGGGCAAATTTCATAAACTCAGTCACATTAGTTGCCTTTTCTAGAATCATTAAATCTGTCTTGGAAGAGAGGATCACTTATACAAACAGATCATCTGAATAAAAGGCTTAGAACACTGCCAGTCCCAGCAGACACACAGTAAATATTAGTTGACTTAATTGGTTTCCTCCTTATTCCTCATTCTTCTTTGTGGGATGAAAACGTTTGTTCCTTGTTACTAGAATTTCAAGCATCAGTAAACACCTGTGAGGCAGGAAAGTATTTCCTTTTAGCTACAGAGATTTAACTGGTCCAGAAGGTCAGATTCTACTGAGTTCCAAAACAGAGAAAAGCAAATTGCTTACATGGATGAATTTATTGTAAGACTATGTAGGCGACAGAGGAGGAGGTCTTTCAGGAACAATTTTCTGCTCAGGAGCATGAGGCAAACTTCACCCAGAAAATTCTGCCTAACTTTGTGAGGAATAAGAAACTTGGCTTGTATGGCCTGTCTTTGCTTAAGTGACATTTGTGTTTCCTGCAAATCATGAGTCTGAAAAACCTCTTTTGCTTCACTAACTACAAAGCACTGTTACTGAGCAGAGTTCACACAAAAACACCTCAAAGATTATTGACTTCTGAAACCCAGTTTAGATGTGATCAATTCACCATGCTAAGCTAAGAAGTTTTATCTGTTCACTACCTCAAAACAAATAGCTATGTAGACATTTCCCCACAAAGAAGAGCTCACTGATATAAAGAAATTCTATTTTATTCTCCTTCATGATTACTCCATCCCCAAAACATTTGTCATCGAACAAGGGCTTCATGAAGCTGAGCAGTAGAACACCAAGAGTCCATCATGTTAAGTAGGATTCCTAGGATGGGAGATACCTGTGTTTCAACCATGTCATTAAGTTTATCTCAGAAGTGAGGAGCAATCAAAAGAGAAAGATCCAGGTCCTAGATTCTAAATGAACAATTAAATGAATGGGATATTATCAATGGAAATGGGGAACAAGGGCTAATTTGCGATGAATTGATTGTAGGAAAGTTGAAGGCACTTGTGGAGTATCCAAATGCATGTTTAGGCTTAACATAGAGATAATAACTGAAAATCAGAAAATAGATTCTTTTGTTCACTGTTTAGTGTAACAATTCCTAAAGCTTTTGGTTCCATAGATTACTTTGAGCAGCAAATGACCGTTGACGACTCTCTTTTCAGGGAAAAAAAAAAAAAAAAAAACCAGAAAAATATACAGATATATATACAATTAAATAATCTATGTATTTTTGGAAGAATTTTTGAACTCCCAGGTTAATTTCTACAGCCCTGACACATCTGGCAAAAAAAAAAAAAAAAACAAAACAAAAAAAACATATAATTGAGCAAAGTCCAGGCACTGAATCTTATGGTATTAGGACTTAATATTTTCTCCTCTTATAGTTCACCTTCTTTCCCATCCCTGAACAAGCTAAAATTCCATATATGCCAAATAGCTCTTTGCCTAGCAGTCCTTTTGTGAGATAATGAGAAACAAAACAAGGCAATTCAATGATAAATGTCTAACCATTGCTAATAAGAAAATGACCCAAAGGTGTTCATTTTCTCAATTACAGTAATGCTCATTTTCTTGTTGGCTAGGCAAGTGTTCCAGAGCAAACCTGGGGGTTGATTGTACATATCTTGGCACATACAGAGCACCCTGAGCCCAGAGGCAGCAGCTAGCAATTATATTCCACTGATTAATGTGCAATCGTAAATTTACAGGCTTGATGGTCCAAAGAGGCTCCCTGCTATGTGAAATAATGAATAGGAAATTGTCAAAATAATTAGCCAAGTCAGACCTCACTAAGTCTACCTGTGAGTTGAAAGTACTGAAACAAACAAACAAAAAATGCTGTCCTTTTAGCAGAAATAGCTTGGAAGATGGAGTATGAAGAATAGCAAAGTAAAATAGTCCTTTTTATTGTTGTTACTTCATTTAATTCACTGGCCATGGTGTCTGTGTTGAATATAGTGCCACACCCCTCAGATCCACTTTCAGGGTACCAGAACCTACTCCTGTTACATCAGCCACTGGAAGTTCTGCTGTCTCAGTAGTCAGTCTCCTGCAAAATTTGCCCTCATCTGAAGAACACTGTATTGTCCAAGGTCAAGGAGAGGGACAGCTCACATCCAAATGGCCAGTCAATGCCAGATTATAAAACCTGACTCTTGGGCCCTCCCTGGTGGCACAAAGGGTTAGGACACAGCACTGCACGCTAGCTGCAGCCGCTTAGGGCCTCCCTGGTGATGCAGAGGTTAAAGACAGAGCTATTAAGCTATCTGCAGCCGCTGCAGCAAGAGTTCAATCCCCAGCCAGGGAGGTGACGCACAGGGTACAGCAGACCTCTCCTGTCTAGTCACTGCTCCCCTCAGTAGTGTATTTCATTTGATCTGTCTGTTCTGCTCCCCACTCTGTCTCTGCTGAATCCTCTCACTTCCCCCC
>NW_004567107.1:55574504-55644999 GCF_000260355.1 Condylura cristata | reverse complement strand
CGAGCAAGTCAGGAGAGGCCTGCAGCGCCATGTGGGTCACCCCTTGGCCAAGGTGGCTATGGCAAGCTTGCAGTGCTGCATCCTAACACGTTGTACCACCAGGGAGAACCACTGTTGCTGTTTTTTAACTGACAGCACCAAAAACATATTTACTCTAAAGTAAACCAATTCGAGAAACAAAGATATACAAATAAGAAAAGTAAGACCTTGATTTTTCAGATTAAGAGATGTAGGTGGGTGAGCTTTCTCTTAATTTTGCAAGTCCTGTTTCATGAGTGACACCAAGATTAAGTATGCTTTGGAGCCCAATATTTTTAAGATTTTTGCAGTTGAGGACTTTTTCTCTAGGAAAACCAAGATTTCTGTAAAATTTAGGAAGGTTAGGGAATGTTTTCATAATTCAAACTTTGCTTCCATGAAATCTTTGGTGTGACATTTTGAAAAATTCAATTAGACAGACATTCAGTGCCATGCACTCAGTATGAACAAGAGACATTCTCTCTGGCCTTTTTGGCAATGGGTTTTTATTGTAACTACAACTCTTTATACAGCTAGTTTAT
Source organism: Condylura cristata (assembly GCF_000260355.1). Lineage (NCBI taxonomy): Eukaryota > Metazoa > Chordata > Mammalia > Eulipotyphla > Talpidae > Condylura > Condylura cristata. Next base: position 55,644,439 of record NW_004567107.1, on the reverse strand, counting down.
ATGAAATCAAGGTTATTCTTTTGGAAGCCTGATGTGAAATGACCTTTCATGGATGAACTGTTCTTCAGAAAAATGACATCAAACAGAAGTAGTAATTCATACCAAGATCATAAAAGACAAAAGAACTATTTTACTTGTGAGAAACTGGTTTGGAAGCAGAAATCAGACCAACTTAATCTTAAAATTCACTCAAGGGATAAATAGTTAACTATCAAGACTTAAAATAAGGTCAATGAACCTCAGGTGATACATAGTACCTAAGGTGATATTAAATCACAGTGATACATAGTGTTTTAAATAGTTTTATACTTCAAGTAATCATTCCAATTACTAACATAAATATAGATGTCTGAAATGAATATTTCAACAGACATTTGAGAACTAATGCATCCAACTAAAGGCAAGGAGTCCTAGGGAGGAGTCCCTGCTCTGTCGTTTGCTAAGAGTCACAACTCTTGCTAAGTCTCAAACTCAAGTGAGTTTGACTAAGGCCTGTCCTTTTAAATACTGCGTTCTAAGCAGTATTTAAAAAAAAAGCCTTTTATGAACCATCAACACCAAATTGGCTGTGATTAGGGGTATCACCTTATAAAACCACATATATTTACTTTTAAATAGCACAAGGTTGCAAGACCTACAAGTCATTTGAGGGATGAGGTATTTGCCCTCAATTTCACAGAGCCAAACTTCAGATGGTGCGATGGTGTTCACAAAGCTTAGTGAAGAAAATGATTGTGTTGAATTTTAAAATAAAATCAAGAAATTAAATGGCTGGCCCTAGTTTGAGGCAAAATTGAGAAATACATTTCTGTATTAGGGAATTTGCACTAAAGTAGTCTATTTCGGAGACCACACACAGTGCTCTGATCCAGACCTGCTGCGTCACCCCTCAGGGGGTGCACTCAGGTGCTCATTATCCACCAGGACCTAGGACACACAAGGAAATAGTCTCCATGACTTCATGCTCCTTGACATCATTCTAGAACCCATACACAACTCCCTCGGGGAGTCTGAATTTTTTTTTATTAATTAGTGTTCTAATTAATTAATTTTGAATGGAAAGGCTGTTTTCCTTTTTTGAGTGAGTAGGAAAAGTTGGTAGAAGTACGTGGATCTCTGCCAATATATAGCTTTCATCCTCCTGAGATTCAAAGCCCTTTCAAATAAAGGTGGGATGTGGTTTGATCCTACGTAAGGACTCAGAATTAAGGTGAAAATTGCCCTTCAGCTGACTGTCCTTGGGAACTGAGTCTCTATTACCAAAGTTAGGAGAGGAGATGTGTTAACAATGCTCCAAAATGGTGTATAAAGTATAAGAGAATATGGGCATTTTTTTCTAGAGAAAGGATATGTTTCCATCGTTAGGCTCATGGGATGAGCTATCCACACCAAGAGGTAAGAACTGTTACCTGAGGTTAACAAAGAGAAAGGATTTGACTGTCTAAAGTCCTATAAAAATTTCATGGTAAGGCCCTCCCTGGTGGCACAGGTGTTAAAGCACAGCACTGCAAGTAAGCCATTGCTGCTTCAGTAAAAGTTCGATCCCTGGGCCCTGAGGTGACCCACATGGTGCAGCAGACCTCTCTTCTCTCACTTGCTGCTCCCCTCAGCAGTGTACTTTGTCGATCTGCCTTTTCTATTCCCCACTCTGTCTCTGGTGAATCCTCTCACTGCCCCTGCACTTCTGGCCTATACCCCAGTTTTGTATGTATAAATAAATCTTTAGAAAAACAAATTCACGTTATCCTTCAAAGGATAAATTGACAAATATTCTATAAAGCTCTTTTTCCCTATTGTAAGTATTTTTTCAACTTTACCTCGCTGAATAATTTTAAGTGAAGATTAAAAATTATTCAGTAAAAGGAGTCAGTCAGTAATCCTTTAATCAGCAGAATACCATCTCAACTGGATCTTATGCCATGGCTTGACTGAGTTGTATTTCTTGGCACATTTTTAAGAGTAAAGGATTTTTTAAATGATTCCTTTGATTGATTGTATATTGACATTGTAACTTTTTTTTTTTTTTTTAAGTATAAATGTCCTTGCTTCCTTAGCACAGAAAGCATGGCTACAATGAAAGTTTCCAATTAATAAAGCTGTCTCCATTGCTTGCGTTTATCACTGTAAAAACATTTGTGAACTAAATTTAAAATAAAATTCTCTGGCACTGAAGTAAATGAACTATTTTAGATTGGAAAAATATTTCACTGCCTTTTGAAGGCATTTCCTTTCTTGCCAAGACTTGAAGTTTCATGGAATATAAAAATTATTATTATAACTCAATCCTATGAGTATTAAAAAGAAACTATTTTCAAATTAAATATAAAGAAAAGTAGATCTATAATTCGATGTTTGTCTTCCGAGTGCCAGGTTGCTATAGCAATAGTTGCAATAAGTAACATTGATACAGGAATTTTCTGGGAGAAAATCCTTCTCTAAAATTGTATCTCTGCTCAATATTCACAGTGGCAATGTGATATCCGTGTTATCTTTTATTTTACAAAGGAGGAAACAGATTCTAGTTGTGATCTGAATCTTGCAGCTTCAGAAAACTTTCTCATTTAAATACTTCTTCCAGCAATAGTTTATTCCCCTCAATATTAATAAAATGGCATAGTAAATTAGGAGATAAAATATGGAGAGAGAAAAGAAGGAGGAGGACCAGGAAAGAAGGAGGAGGAGGAAGGTGAGAGAAAGGATGCACAATGAATGCTCACAGCCAGAATCCAGTTAGGTAGAGCCCATTGCAATAGCTGGTATTCACTGTTTTATTTTTTTTTAAAGATTCATTTTAAAATGAATCTGGGGTACAGGCCAGAGGTACAGGGGCGGTGAGAGGATTCTCCAGAGACAGAGTGGAGAACAGAACAGACAGACTGATGAAGTACATTGCTGAGGGGAACAGCAGGCGGGTCAGGAGAAGTCTACAGAGCCACCTCTGGGGCAGGGGATCAAACTCTGCTGAGGTTAGCTTGCAGTGTTTCGTCCTAACCAGTTGCACCATCAAGGAGGGCCCTCACTGTTTTTTGTTTTTTTTTTTAACCTATAACAAAATGCTAAAATAATAGAAAGAGGAGGACCTCCCTAGTGGTCTAAGTGGCTAAGTCTTAGCACTATCAAGCTATCTCCAGCCACTGTAGCACAAGTTTAATCCCTGACCAGGGAGCTGGCACTTGTAGCACAGCAGACCTCTCCTGTTTCACCCACTGCTTCCCTCAACAGTATATTTCAGTCAATCTGCCTGTTCTGATCCCCACTCTGTCTTTCACCCCTATTCCTACTCCCTATACCTCTGGCCTGCACCCCAGCTCTTGTATGCTTTAAATAAGTGAATAAAAATAAATCTTAAAAAAAAAAAACAGAAAGAATAGAAGGAGGAAGATAGACAAGTGGTGAACACAAAGATGAGGAAGAGAAAGAAAAAGACAACTTGTTATCTCAGAGCTTTTCTTTACAACATGCCAGACCTTTGGTTTCTGCAAAAATTTTGCACTAAAACAAAAGGGTGGGGTGAATTGAGAGGTTGAGGCAGAGAGAGATCTGGGATGTTGAATCTAATTTACCAAATAGAGTCTTCACCTAAATTGAAAATTGATTTTAAGTGTTGGGAAGCTAGAAGAAATAAAGTTTAAGAAATTTCCAATTTAAAAAATAATAAGATAACCAATGAAGCAAAAGAAAAATGCATTGGATAACAAAAGTAATTAAGTAAGTGGCTCTATTAATGTACCAATTTATGAAACTTAGAAAACAGTAATCTTTAAAATTATTTTAAACACAATCTGAAGGTTGGTAGAACCGTAGCTCAGCCTTCTTTTCAGAGTCCCTGCAAGGCTCCCTGGCGCCACCTAGTGTCAAATAGTCAAAACTGACACATAGTATAACTACTGCTGGTTTCTTTTCCTTAGAAAAACAAACTCCCACCTGGCAAATTATTGGCCTCTTCCCCACAAACAGAAGTTCTGAATTTAGCTCATCACAACCCTTCAGGCTTATCACAACAATTCGTGACTGGTATGTTTACACACTCATATCTTGAAAGAAACATAGCCCAATACATGATTTATTGCTTCATTCCCCAGACTTTCTGGGGCACCCCTGTTGTAACAGGCACTGTTCAGAGGGCCAGGAACAGGAAACAATACCTAAAGTTCTGGTGGAAGAGAGAAATAAGTAATCAAATTCAATAGAGTGTAATAGTATTTATTGTCTGAATTAAATCTTAAAGTTAATAGGAACTCTCCAAATGAAAAATCAAGGCAAAGGTATCTGGTACAGAATTAATGGCCTGTGTTAGCTTGTGAGCACAGATACGAAGCCCTTTGAGATGCCCAGTGTAGTAGAAGACGCTGAGAGGCACAAAGGTTAAGAAGCAGACTCTGAAGCCTGAATGGGCTGGTTGAAACTTCTCCTATTCCACTTCTCTGAACCTTGGTTTTCATGTTCCTTAAGCTGGGATAAGCACAACACCTCTCACATACAGGACGAGTGAGGATGAAGGAAGTTAGTATGTGGAATGCACTCGTCTTGCACACAGTATGCACACAGCACATGCCAACTAAATATTTTGCCTGTAATGTAAATGATCATGGACTGAAAGGAAAGGCAATGGCCAAATCATTCACCAATGGTTACTTTGTGCACACATAGAAGCTGAGATTCTTCTTTCCCTCAACACACATGTTCTAGTGGAATCAACCAGGAGCCTTTCCCACCAGACATTTACTTCCTTTTTTCTACAGACGCAGTCAGAGAGTCTGGAGAGCCAGGTGCTTCACAAGTGATGTCCTTCTTTCAACCACAGCATGAGCAGAAATGTTGCCAGTTCCTCTCTCCCACTCTTCAGGTGACCAGGAGCTCTGTGGAGAACAAGTCTCACAGTCTCAGTGTGGGAACTTGGAAATCCCAGCCACGACCTCCATATCAGTTCAGAAGGTAATTGACAGAGTGGACTGAAAAGTATGAGAGAAAGTTCATGGTTCAGTGAAATGACCTTTTTTACTTGTGTGCCTTCTCTTTCTGATGTGTTTGTCCTATCTTGACACATTCTTGACTTCTATCCACTGACGCACTTATGAGGAAAATAAAGAAGAGAAAAAGAACAGGACAAAAGAAGAAATAGAGGACAGAAGTTAATATTTATTGAGTACATATGTCCTAAGCATTTTGCATGTACTAATCACATTTTATTAGCGCTATGTTACTATTATTCACTTAATAGTACAAATGAGAAAAAAAACTAAGGCCCAAAGGAGATCAAATAATTTAACCAAAGTCACTCAGCGAACAAGTGGTGAAGTAACAATTCAATCACACCCTAACTACCACACTGATTATCTTCAGCAGATCCTTAATCCTTCAAGGTTTTCATCATAATGGGCCAACAGGCCCGCCTACTACTGCATGAGGTGTTTGTTCCTCAAACCTTCTTTTTCCTCCTACCCAGACCCCTGTGTAAATAGCTATTCTTTCAGAATAGCTGAGTTCAACCAGTTAATGATATATGTTAATATATGACATAAGATATACATTAGCTCTGTGTGCATGTATTCAACTTCATAGTCAATGTAAAGAAACTGAAAGGTCTTCCTTTAAGGTCAGGAACAAGAATCTACTCTCACTCTTACTATTTCAACATAGTACTTGAAGTCCTAGCTGGAGTAATTAGGTAAGAGCAAAATATAAAAGGAATCCAAATCAGAAAAGAAGTAAGACCATTTGTTGGCAACCTTATAATATCCATAGAAAATCCTCAGTACAACTAAAAACTATTAGAAACAATAAATTAATATAGTAAAAATGGAGAATATAAAATCAATATATAAAAGTCTGTTATAATCATACTGTAGAGTTAAACCAAACAATTCACATGGCACATTGAAAATGATGAATCTAAGTGAACAGCAATGTCTAATTTTGTAAAGGAAATGAAATGCAAAACCAAGTTCAAAGCATACAATAACTGATGATACATATTCCTGGAAATTCCAGTTATCTGCAAGTTTTGCAATTGCCAGACAATGCATCAGACAGATATGTTAAAATATCTGAGATCTTTAAATACTCAACTTTTTAAATGTACAGATTCTTATGATTATCAAATTTTAAAAATACAGAATGCCTCCCTTCATAATCAACCAGCTGCTAATGCTTAGTCACATGTAGAATAAGTGTGCATTATTCACTAACAAGAATCTAAAGAACAAACTTGGATTTTTACAATTGTTCTCCATCCATAACTAAGAGCAAGAAAAATCTTTTCATTACACAAAACTATCTGCTGTGATGGGAACTGTCTCCCAAAATGGAATTTGAACTGCTAGAAATTTGTATGAAACATATATAAAGAATTACTTGATTTGTTTGTTCTAAGGGGGAAAAGCATTGTTTTTCAATCATTGAAAGATTAAAAACTTTCTCATAGGAAACCTTTAGGATCAACTTGTGTTCATTTGAAACTATCACTGACCAAAAATAATCTTTAAAAATAAGGTATGCCCAGAAGTCTGGTGGAAAAAAAAAAAAAAAGTTTAGTCACAGAAAATGCAGAGCACATTAGTGTGTGGAAATGACACAGAGAGTTTTCTCCTTAATAGGGTTGGTTTTATCCATGTAAAATCGAGTGACCTGCATGAACCAGACAGCTTGCTAGACAAAGTAAATCAATAAACAGAACAAGCATGCCTCTATTTTCACTAACTATACAATTCTAGGGGGTGGGGGACAAAGATAATAAACAATTAAATAAAAACACAAAAAAAAACACATACATAGAAATTATGATAGGTGCTAGGAAGGAGGAATATAAGGAAAGAGAACAAAAGAAAAAACCAATTTTATTTTAGGGTCAGGAAAGAGCTCTCTAAGGAAGCAATTTTATGCTGAATCCTAAAGAATAAGTAGGAAGAATAATAGGTGAAGAATAGGAGAACAAGACTTGTGTGTGATTATCACAAGGGAAAAGAGAGCTCAGATGGTTCAAAGAAGACTTGTTTGAAATATTGAGTAATAAATAAATAAATACAATAAAGTAAAATACTGAGTAAGGGGCTCTCCCTGGTGGTGCAAAGGATTAAAGCACCATACTATGAAGCTCTCAGAAGCCACTGCAGCCTTAGGTCAATTCCCAGCCAGGGAGGTGATCCACATGGCATGGCAGACCTCTCTTGACCTGCTCACAGCTCCCCTCATCAGTGTATTTCAGTAGATCTGCCTGTACTATTCCTCACTTTGCCTCTGGTGAATCCTCTCACCCCCCCCACACCCCCACACACACACCTCTGGCCTGTACCCCAGCCCTGTAAGCATAAATAAATAAATCTTTTAAAAAAATATATTGATTAGGAACATGATAAACAAGCCCCAAGAGTGACTACAGATAAAGTTGGATAGAGACTAAATAGGTGATTCCTTGGCCATCCAGGAATTTCCTGTAGATTTTACAGGAAATTTGATGAGGATGGTAGAAACCATCTTGTCTAAACAAGATTGCTGGAGGTGGGGAAGCTGGGGCAGGGGATAGACATCAACAGCTTCCCTGGCAAAGAGCTGATGGTGTCATATCTTCTTGAACTCATGATTATCAGAGAATTTACTAGTAAAACAGCCAGTTGTATAGCTGTTTTCTATTGAAGTAACATTTCTGTTGAAGTAACATAGTCCCATGTAAGTTTCAGATAAACATCATTATAAATCAACACATGTACATATTACATCAAATTCACCATGAAATGTCCAATTCTACCTTCACCATACTGATTCCTTTTACCTGCTTTACCCTTTCCCTTCCCTTACTCCTGGTAAGCAGTTTTTTGTTTTTTGTTTTTTATTGATGCTAGAGATCATAACAAAACTCTGCCTAGATACACCTGCATTTAATATAAAATCAGAGTTGTCAGGAGGCCCTGCGACAACCAGCAGATCTGAACTGCAAGTGAGCACCAGAGCTAAACATATGCATTTTTAGCTCTCAGGACACAGAAAGGTTCCAAATGGTAATAGCAGAGTTGGAGCATTGACCAGTGTGGATCAGAGGAATCTTCCATAAGATCATGCCCAAGGATGGGGAGGGGGGAGAATGAGCAGGGTATGATGAATGGTTAAGGTAGGATCTTAACCACTGCTTAGTGTGTAAAGATACCACACAGATAACTTGGATTGTCAGATGTCTCCATGCAATCTCCGCAACTCACCTTCCTTTTTTTTTTTTTAAGATTTATTTATTTATTCATACAGAACTGGGGTACAGGCCAGAGATGTAGAGGGTGAGAGGATTCCCCAGGGACAGAGTGGGGAGCAGAACAGGCAGATCGACGAAGTACACTGCTGAGGGGAGCAGCGGGCAGGTCAGGAGAGGTCTGCCACGCCATGTGGTCACCTCCAGGGCAGGCAGGGATGGAACTCATGCGGAAGTGGTTTAAGCTTCTTTGTGCTGTGCTTTAACCCACCGCACCACCAGGGTGGGCCCTCACCTTCCATTTTATAGATGAGCGATTAGGTCATTGATGGAGCACACCTCTGGGGAGGAACATGTCACCTCCAGAGGGAAAGAGGATAAAGAATCTTACAGTCTTCTTTAATCCCCTTAGAATATCTTCCCAAAGCAGAGTATCAATATCTGTTGATTAGTTGATGAACTGACTAGGCTGATTAGTTGATGAACTGACCTTTCTATAGTCTTTAAAAAGACTTCTAGGGGCCCTCCCTGGTGGTGCAGTGGGTTAAAGCACTGCACTAAGAAGCTGAAACCACTTCTGCATGAGTTCGATTCCCGCCTGCCCCGGACGTGACCACATGGCGTGGCAGACCTCTCCTGACCCGCCTGCTGCTCCCCTCAGCAGTGTACTTTGTCAATCTGCCTCTTCTGTTCCCCACTCTGTCTCTGATGAAGCCTCTCGCCGCCCCTGAGCCTTTGGCCTGTACCCCAGTTCTGTATGTACAAATTTAAAAAAAAAATTAGAAAAAGACATCTATTGGGGGCCCTCCCTGGTGGAACAAGGGATTATGTCTCAGCACTACGAAGCTATCCACAGTCACTGCAGCACAACCCTGGCTAGGTTGCTGACCCATATGGCCTAGCAGATGTCTCCTGTTTCGCCTGGTACTCCCTTCAGCAGTGTATTTCAGTACATCTGTGTGTTCTGCTCCCCAATCTGTCTCACCTCTCCCCACCCAGCACCTCTGGCGTGTAGCCCAGCTTTTGTATGTATAACTAACTAAAATAAATCCAAAAAACAAAAAGAGAGAGAGAGAGAGAGAGATCTATTGATGTCAAATAAACAAACTGCTCATTAAAAACCACCACGAAACAATTAGCCCAAGAGAATTGTATTTGCAAGGTGTGAAAGGTGGGAAAATGGGATTGGGGTTGGGCTATAGGATCTGATTAGAGCTGCTCCTCACTCAGCCAGAAAACAATTTTGGCGTCAGGCTTCGGGCTTCGGGCTTCGGGCTTCGGGCTTCAGGCTTCGGGCTTCGGGTTTCGGGCTTCAGGCTGCAAGCTGGAAGGTGTTGAGGAAAACGTTCCTTGTCTTTACTACGTTCTGAGTTTTCTTCAGAAACTTCAATAAACTGCCACTAGGTGTCCTCAAAGTAAAAATAATAACAGAAAAAAGAACTTCGGCACTCTTAAGAACTAGGTTGACTCACTTACCTGGATTCCTGAATCCCTGGCTCTGAGGGGCCCTCACAGTTAGTAGTAAAATCTAAACACCGGAACTCTGGAAAGGAAATGGAGCTCTGTAAGAAAGAGGACACTTAGCTGTTCATTTTTATCCTTATTTAGGATTTATGTTACCCTATAAGGCAAGCCAGGATCAATGCAATGGACAGCAGAAAATTGTTTTCACCATAACTCACCAGTAGTCATGGAGTCAGGAGACCAGGTCAGCTTGTCATTAGCCCTGGAGTACTCAGAATTTCAAATGTACAGAAACTGCTCTGGAAGATTTTTTTTTTTAAAGATTTATTTATTTATTAATATAGAACTGGGGTACAGGCCAGAGATGCGGAGGGTGAAAGGATTCACCAGAGACAGAACGGGGAGCAGAACAGGCAGATCGACGAAGTACACTGCTGAGGGGAGCAGCGGGCGGGCCAGGAGAGGTCTGCCTCGCCACGTGGATCTCCTCCAGGGCAAGCGGGGATCGAACTCATGCGGAAGTAGCTTAAGCTTCTTAGTTCTGTGCTTTAACCCGCCGCGCCACCAAGGAGGGCCCTCTGGCAGATTTTTTAACATCAGAGTATCTAAAAATTTAAATCAGATGAGTTGAAGCAATTGCCTTTTCCTGGGACAATAGTTACAACAGTCTTTTGTTTTCTTAGTTATGACATCAGCAAATAGAAAATCACAACTGAGTGAAGCTTTCCCCAGTTAGTCTGTTATGTAAACACAGACCAGACCTCCCTTCTCACTGCTGGTCTTTGCAGCCTTAGAGTGCCTTCTCTTCGTCTGTTCCCTTCCACCAAGTCCCCATTTTCCCTTCCAATTCTTTTTCCCATCCCCACCTCCTCTGCCTCTCCTCTTTCTCTGTATCCCTCCTAAAATTTTAAAAATTAATTTAGTGGTTGTTTATATTTCAGATAATCCGGAGTATGTTTTTACTCCTCCATCCTTCAGTCAGCCGCCACCAGATCTCATGTTCAATCCTCTTCCTTCCCCTATCTGTTCTTCCGTCTACTAAACAGTATATACTTTCACTACATCCAGTAATTGTTTTTAGTTTTTGCGAATATATTTTTGATAATTTATATTCCATAGATAAGGAAAACTATCTGATATGTCTTTCATTTTTTTTCATTTATTTATCTTAACATACTCATCTCAAGGTCCATCCATTTTGTCCCCAAAGGCACAGTTTCATCTTTTTCATAGCTGCATACTAATCCACTGATTGTATATTTCAGAGTTTCTTAGTCCAGTCATCTGTTGTTAGGCACTTAGTTTGTTCCCACAACTTTACAACTGTGGACAATGCTGCCACGAACTTAGAAATACAGATGTTTTTCAGTATTGGCATTTTCATGTCCTTTGGTAAATTCCAAGCAGAAGTATATTGTTGGGTCACATGGGATTTCTTTTTTTTTTTTTTTTAAGGTCTCTCCATACCATTTTCCATGCTGCACCAAATTACATTCACACCAACAATGGATTAGGGTTCTATTTCTACATACCCTCACAAAAATTTGTTGTTTTTATTCATTTTGGTATAAGTTCTTCTCATAGGGACAAGGTGATATCTCATTATGGTTTTGATTTGCATTTCCCTTATAATAAACAATGTTGAACAATTTTTCATGTGCCTGTAGGCCATATGAATGTTCTTTTTTTTTTAAAGTCTAAGTTCTTTGCACATTCTTTTTATTGGTTTGTCAGATTTTTTGTTGTTTTGAGTTGTACTAGCATTTTATCTACATAAATATTTCCTTGCACACACCAGAGGTGGAACTCACAGTAACCTAAATCTGGTTCTGTTCCCACATCACACATGTCTTCACTCCCTTTCTGAAAAGTCCCTCCATGCCCTGTAGGGCCATGGATGGTTGCCTGTTCTGTGGGGGGTATCTACTTTCCTGGTTGCACCCCCATTCCCTTCCTCTACTCTCTTTCCTACAGTGGGACACAAACCTTAGGATAAGTTCTCTGATGAGTCTCCCCTTAACAGGGTCTCTGAGCAAGCCAGGGCTACAACTACAGCCCGAAAGCAACCCCTCAGTGTAAGATTACTGGCATGGGACCTCTTCCCAAAAGGGTTCCACTGAGTGAAACAGACTTCAAAGTCATGGCACAAAGTGAGTTGATTCTAAGATGGAAACAATATGAAGTACATGTGCAAGCTTCAGAGGTTAAGTGCACAGATCTTAGCTCTTATGATGTAACTGCCTTAAGGGAATCTGAAGGAAAACTAAAGCACCAACAGTAAGGGCTGCACTCAGGGAAAACATCCTTTCAGTGCAGCTCTGACAACTGAAGAACAAGAGATGCCAAGGCTATATTACTCCAACCCAGGGCCTCATACAAGTCCAGCCACCTAGAGCTATCCAGCTGAGATCTACAATAGTAGACCCAGGCATCAACTTGCCTGTAGGTGACCTGTAACAGACTAAAGACAAGCTGGAACAAGGCCAAAATGAACTGGAAGTTTACAACTGATAGTCAAACAGGCTAAAAGTTAATGATAAAGGGTTGAATATTTATCCAAGAGAATCAAGGCAGCTGTTCTGGAGGTGAATTACACAACTAGGAGTAAACTTAACAGAAGAAAACTAAGCAGAAGCTTAAAAGCAGTCGGGCAAATTGAATGACTTCATCATTCAACTTGATGAAGAAGTAGAGGGTATGCAGGGCGCCATCCCAGTTGTTTGGCAACAGCTGCAGAAGATGAGCCAGCACCTGATACAAAACCAAACAGCAATGGTCTCGAGCCTCTTCCCTGGGCCCCAGAGGGACAACATCTTGTAAACTGGTAGGACAGGCAGAGGCCACAGGTTAGGAGTGAAGTCATCTGTTCAGTGGATCAAATAATGGCAGCTACTGTTGGCAAAGGACATCTGGGTCTGGATTTCACAGAGAAGGAGACACAACCAGACATGACTTTGCTTCTCTGGGAATGGTAATAAGTTCTCCAGCAGATCAGAGAAGAGAGCTGGCAAAGGAGGTGGTTGTTTCAGAGACCATTTCTGTGAGGATAAGGAAGTGTAGGTTCTTGGGATTTCCCTGGTGGTACAGAGGGTTAAAGCACAGCATTAGTGAACTATATGCAGCAGTGCTTTGCTTCACCACGAGTTCGATCCCCAACCAGGGTGGTGACCCACATGGCATGGCAGACCTCTCCTGACTTGCCCACTGCTACCCTCAGCAGTGTACTTTGTCAATCTGCATGCTCTTCTCCCTACACTGTCTCAGGTGACTCCTCTCACCCCCCTGAACCCCTGGCCTGTACCCCAGTTCTATATGCATAAATAAATAAAACTTTTTAAAAAATGGTGGAGACTATCCCACAGGCAGAGAAAATGCTCACATGCCACTCAGGACATACGCTCCAATCATGTCCCTTAAGAAGAGAGATCAGTGAGTGGGAAGGAAAATCCCACTGTGGATTCCCATCATGTTCAGAATGACCAGGACTTTAGTGTCAATGTACAGGGTTCAATTTTTGAAATATTTTTTAATAAGGTCATGTAATTTAGAAGAGGATTCTATTCAGAAAACTAATGCATACTTTTGTTACAAGCTGCCATTTTTGTGGGTATGTGTTTTCTTCTCTTTTGGGGGGGGGAAGGTTTCTGCTTGCTTCAATATCTTCATTTTAGGAATTGTAACTGTTACTCTGAATGTTGCTAAAAGAGCATTTAATAGAGGGTGGTTACTTTTAAGAGTTAATGTGAATTTGTAAATGGACAGCTCTCTTTCCTTAAAATATAACAGGATAGTGTCTGTATAAATCTGTGTCTCCCTAGACCCTGTGCTGCTTAAAGCCATTCTCACTATGCTGGTCTTGTACTCACACACCATTCAGATGTGTCAGAGGATCTTTGAGGTGATGACTGCCAAGTTTTACTACTGAAAGTTGGACTTGTTGAAGGAGTCTCCTAGTAGTTTCACATTAGATACATTTTTCAGCATGCATTTGTGTGTTTTCTAGTTAGGTGACTAAAAACTTCAGCACTGTGTGCATGGTTACTCAGATTTTATGCTTTTGTTGTATCCTGTTAATGCATATAACTCTGTGACTCTAGTATGTCTTACCTGGACTGACCAAATCTAAATAAACATCTTTTGTAAGTCAAATAAACAAACAAAAAGGTCCTCCATGTGAAGTCCTGAGATTCTGTCAAGGAAGTTCTGAGTCTTCCTTTGAGCCAGTACTCTTTCTTACTGTGGTGTTCAAGGGAAAAGGTGACCCTTATCTCTATCCAATGTGCTGTGGGTGAGTACCCATTGGTCACTCTGTTAGCCATTTGGAAAAAAAAAAAAACTACAACTATGGGCTCTTTCTATAAATTCTTTTTAAAAAGTTTTATTTATTTATTCATATAGAACTGGGGTACAGGCCAGAGGTGCAAGGGCAGTGAGAGGATTCACCAGAGACAGAGTGGGGAGCAGAACATGCCGACTGAGGAAGTACACTGCAGAGGGGAGCAGCAGGCATGTCAGGAGAGGTCTGCCGTGCCAGGTGGGTCACTCACACTGAAGCGGCTGTGGTTGCCTTGCAGTGCTGTGTCCTAACCCACTGGACATCAGGGAGGGCCCTGTTTGCCATTTTTACATGCACACACTAAATCAATTTCATGGCCATGATCTTGTATACATTCAACTTATATATCATGATGTTATAGAACCAGGAAAAGAAAACAGAAGAGGAAAGGAGAAAAGGATTAGAAAACAGTGTCTCTGACTGTACCTGTTCAGCATTTAGGAAGGGAAATTAAGCCATCAAGTCTGGGAGGGATGATTAAAACCAAAGAGGGCTGTCCCCCTACATTTTCTCTGCCTCATTTGCAGGGCTGTATATCATGTTTTAGGAATTTCTAATCTTTCCACAGCCAGGTGACTCATTCCCACTGGCTGACATGGGCTTCTACAAAACACCTGGGAAGATAAAACCTAACAAAACAATCTCTCACAACAAGTGAGCCTTTCAAGGTAGGTAGGGAAATTTTCAGCTTTTATTTTCATGTTGTTCACCAAAGATCCACAGACCTTAATCATGATTGCAGACATAGTTGTGTCTGACAGCAAAAGCCATTTCCAAATTGAGTAATAAAGTGGCATGAGTAGGGAGCAATTTCCCTCCCCAGGAGGTTTGCTTCTGCCTGAGGGGGGAAACTTAAATAAGTCACAGATGATTTATTTGGGGCCAGAAAGAACTGAGAATTCTGTGGGAGGGCTCCCCAACTGCTTATTGAAGCTGACTCCTCACATTTCCCCCTCCCCCTCCTTTGCTTCACTTCTCTCTCTCTAAGCCTACCTAAGGATTTTTTTTTCCCCCTAAGGTGGATTTCTGTAAATGAAAGTCAGAAAGGAAAGAGAAAATGGGATGCACCATCTCTAATTCAGAATTTAATGAAGACTAAACCCATAAGAACAATCATAAATGAGCAAGACTGTTCTTTTAGTATAAGAATCAGAAGTGGGCTCTCTTTGGTGACGTAACAGTACTGCAAGGACACAGTACTGCAAGCAAGCTGCAGCCACTGAAGTGCGAGTTCGATCTCCAGCCCCAGGGATGTTCCATGTGGCTCCACAGACTTCTCCTGACCTGCCCGCTGCTCCGCTCAGCAGTGTACTACATTGATCTGCCTGTTCTGCTCCCCACTCTGTCTCTGGTGACGCCTCTCAACGCCCTTGCACCTCTGCCTGTACCTCAGTTCTGTATGTATAAATACATAAATAAATCTTAAAAAAAAAAGAATCAGAAGAGAGGAACACATCAAGAAAAGCTTTCCTGAAAGTATACATTGGAATGTTGAATTTAAAAACCCTGGGCATAGAAGGAAGTTACACGTACAGATGACTACATTCCCAATTCTTATTTCTTAGGTAACAAGGACTGAAAATATTATTGGTTTTGTGTTGGGGAGTCAACACATATTCATTAATTAATCCTCCCAACAATCATAAATCATAAACAGTGTTTATTATGCTCACATCCATAAACAGTAAAAACAAACACACAAACAAAAAACTGGTGAGGGATGTTTGACATGTTCTTGACATGAACAGCTGTTTCTCCAGGTAATTTAACACAGGCTGTGACTGACAGCCTAAGGGACCTGGGAGCTAGGAAAAATTTTAGTTACAATTTTAAGATGGGAAATTAGACAATTTATTAAGTTTTGGGCTGAATCTTCATAAGTGAAGACACTCAATATTTCTTTTTTAAAAATACTTATTTTTTTATGCACACAGAATTAGGGTACAGGCCAGAGATGCAGAGGCGGTAAGTGGATCCACCAGACAAAGCCGGAAGAAGAACAGGCAGATCGACAAAATACCCTGGGCGAAACAGAAGAGGTCTGCTGTGACATGTGGATCACCTCCAGGGCCATGCAGATCACCTCCCAGGCCGGGGATCAAACATGCACTGAAGCAGAAACAGCCAGCTTGCAGTGCTGCATTTAACAAACTGTTGTGCCACCAGGGAAGGCCCAACTCAATATTTCTTAGTATACAAAGGAGGGAAATGTACTCTTTGCCCATTTCATTTCTTTTTTTTTTCTCTCTCTTTTAGAAGAATATCCATGTTCTATCTATCCCAAAAGGTGCTCTCTCATTTAAAGTATGAAGTACAGAGCCAACAGGCAGAGGCCAAGAATTTGAACCCAGAATGATCCAGTTCAGAGCCTGAAGTCCTATTTACTCTGCCAGGGGGACCTGCATTGTTGATGTCCTTCATGCCACTGCCAGGGAAACCAAGTTTGTAGGGAAGAGGGATTGAGACAGAAGTCTGTGTCTGTTTTTTATTATTATTACTATATACTTTATTTTCTTTTCTATTTATTTATTTATTTGTGGTAACATTGCTTTACATCACGCCACAGGATTCAGAGGATAGATTCACAAGCTCTTCAGATGGGGCATCACCACACCCCTCACCCACATCCCTTTAGGATACACCCCTCCTCCCTTGGTTCCCTCTGGTGGCCTCATTTGGTAATAATTTCTAGACTTTGGTTTAGTTCCTTAATGTCATCTGTCTATATTCCACATAAGAATGAAATCATCCATTTTGTCTTTCTCCCACTGATTTATTTTTCTTAGCATAATACCCTCATTGTAGCACTATTCACAATAGTCAATGTTATGGAAACAACTGAATACCCAATGACAGATGGCTGGATTACGAAGATGTGGTACATATACATGGAATACTTCTCAGCATTTTAAAAAAAACAACGATGAACCACTTGGTCCTCCCTCGTGGCGCAGCAGGGTAAAGCATAGCACAAAGAAGCAAAGCCACTTCCACATGAGTTCGATTCCCGCCTGCCCTGGAGGTGAGCACATGGTGTGGCAGACCTCTCCTGACCTGCCCGCTGCTCCCCTCAGCAGTGTACTTCGTCGATCTGCATGTTCTCCCCACTCTGTCTCTGGTGAGGCCTCTCGCTGCCCCTGAGCCTCTGGCCTGTACCCCAGTTCTGTATGCACAAATAAATAAATCTTTAAAAAAAAAAAAAAGATGAATCCGTGCCAATTACAACAAAATGCATGGGATGAGAGGACATTATTGAAAGTGAAATCCAAGTGTTCTTGAGTGAAAGAAGGAGAGCAACTATGAAATGCCAATAGAATGGAGGAAAACTTAATCCCACAGTGAACTCTCATTAGAAACTAGCTCGTCTGTTCTATGGGGACTATACCTCAGAAACTTTATGGGGAACTACAAGTGAAAAAAAAAAAAGCAAACATTATGAAAAAATAATAAAAATAAAATAAAATATCATTAAAAAAAGAAACTAGCTTGTAACTGTTTCTCATTAGCAAAACATTTCTTGAGGTTGTTTACCTCAGTGCTACTCAGTATGGTCCAAAGTCCTCTGAATGAGATCAAAACAAAAATTGAGAGTGCATAGAAACCTTTGACAGTAACATACTATACAAAAGATTCTATATGTCCAAAAATATCTAACTTACATTGGAAATAAAAACAATTATTCTTTGTGAGATAAACAGTTTAAGCATCATTGATTTATTTCAATAGTATCTTTGTAGATATCTCCAGGTACTTGTGGTAATATTTAAGAATCATTCGGCAAAACCCAAGTTAACTGTCTATCTCTCCAACGAGAACCACAGCTCCCCAATGATAAGATTTGCTTTGTTTACTATTCAGCTCTCAGTTCCCAGAAGCATGACTGATGTTCAAGGAATATTTGTTGAATGGCTTCACTCACTAATTTTCCAGTAAGAAATGCCCAAAGTCTTATTTAAGCATTGCCCTGGAACACTTTGAAAGCTCAGCTATGAACTGACCCAGGTGATGTCAGTCCTCATCCCTCCACCTATATTTCACCTTCCTACCATCTATGAACATTCCCTCAATGCAGACCTCCACCTTCCCAAGGGGAACTGTAAGAGACATTATTTTCACTTGTTTTCCTAGATGTGAACTTCAGAATCACTTGGATGTGTTCACCAGAAAATTCCATTAAGATTTTGATTGACATTACTCTCAAGGCATAATTTGAATAAATACATATTGTTACACTATCACATATTTGTTTATTTTCTTGTCTTCTTTTGTAACTTGTAATAAGATTTCAAAGTGTTCATGTAATTTCTTAAATATTTATTGTAAGCCAGTTTTACCATGTTTTGCTTTTATGATTGCTATTACATATAAGGCTCTTTCCATACCCTTTTATAAGAGTAGCCATAGAAGAAAAAAATGAACCATTTTGTGAATATTTTGTAAATAATCACTTTAGGCCCTTCCTGATGGCGCAGCAGGTTAAAGTGTAGCACTGCGAGTGAGCCACAGCTGCTTCAGTGCTAGTTTGATCCCCAGACCTTAGGGTGACCCACATGCCAGGCAGACCTCACCTAACCCGCCTTCTTGCTGCTCCCCTCAGCAGTGTACTTCAATGATCTGTTTTTTCTGCTCCCCACTCTGTCTCACCTCTCCTGCACCTCTTGCCAGTACCCCAGTTCTGTATGCATAAATAAATAAATAAATCTTAAAAAAAAAACGGACACTTTAGGCTTTTATTAAGTCTAAGAATTTTTCATTTGATCACCTTGGGAATAGTCGCCTATTATCAATGACTGATCATTTTACCTTCATTTCCTTCCTCTGGTTGTATCCCTTTTTCAGTGCTTTTTCTTACTGCATTCAGCAGGATGAATTCTTCTTAAATAAACTTTGTATCAGGAAGATATTTAAGATGCAATAAAACATTTAATGAACAATGTAATGAGAGCCTACTTCTTAATCTGGGATAATGCCAATGCATTATTAGAGAAGATTGTGCTGGATGCTTGTGTTAGGGTGGGAGAAGGATGATATACAATAAATTAAGTCAATATTTCTTCAACTTGTTATAAGTCAGGAGTAAAAGGGAAAATGAAGTAACAAGTTTAAATACAATGGGGAAATAAAAAGAGGATTGGGGCCCTCTCTGGTGATGCAGTGGGTTAAAGCACAGCACTAAGAAGCTAAAGTCACTTCAGCATGAGTTCAAAGCCAGACCCGGAGGTGACCCACATGGTGCGGCAGACCTCTCCTGACCCGCCCGCTGCTCCCCTATTTACTTCATCACAAGTAGTTTAAGAATACTATTTTACTATACTAAGTCCTTGGTAAATGTCTCTGGATCTTCCTTATAAAGTTTAAAAATTATGAAATGAAAGACATATTTTGTAAAGAGAAATTTTCTTTCGGTCAAAGACTGCTTTCTAGATTTTTGAAGACTATTGGTTGAAAATAAAACTAATTCATACAACTAAGTGTAATTTTTTGTACTTACTGTGCAATGTTATGTTTGAAAGGAAGTATAAAGGTATGATTAGCCATTATCTGCATTTTGATAAAAGAATGGTAGGTTTCTTGTGCTCAACTAGGTCAGCCGTTGAATTCTGGATCATTCTTTATAAAAGTCACAAGTATTCCCTGCCTGCCATAGTAAAAGCAAAAAAGAATCCAGTGCTAATAGCCAATGACACCCAGAGAATGAAAGTTGTGGAGGGCACCTGGGGAAGTGCCCCTCCATTGTTACCTGGAGGCAAGTTCTCATGGAGAGCCCCAGGCTATGGAAACAACTACTCTATCATCAGCACACACCACATCCTGAACAGAAGCTGAGCAAATCTAATTTATAACTTGTTTGTTTGACTCAGGTCTTTGTTCATTGAAGAAAACGTCTTTCCTAGGAATTTTTTTAAAAAGATTTATTTATTTATTCATACAGAATTGGGGTACAGGCCAGAGATGTGGAGGGTGAGAGGATTCACCAGAGACAGAGTGGGGAGCAGAACAGGCAGATCGATGAAGTACACTGCTGAGGGAAGCAGCGGGAGGGTCAGGAGAGGTCTGCCGCGCCATGTGGTCACCTCCGGGGGCAGGCGAGGATCGAACTCATGTGGAAGCGGCTTTAGATTCTCAGTGCTGTGCTTTAACCCGCTGCGCCACCAGGTAGGGCCCCCTAGGAATTTTTAAGTTCTAAACTTCCCAACAGGAAAGTTTGGGGGTGGGTGATCACATTGATTGACATTACCCCAAATACATAAATTGTTGAAAAGAGACACATCATTACAGCATTGGGTCTTCTCAAGCATGAGAAAGTAGCCGGAAAATGCTAAAGTAAATGTGCTCCTGGTTGGATAACACCCCAGAATCTTATAAAAAAAAAATACAAATTCTTTTTGGATTGTGAGCTTCCTCATTCAAGTCCCCTTAGCCCAAAAAAATTATGGTCAGTCAAACAGAAGGAGTAGGAAGTTATCCACATTAAGCAAAAGTATGTGAAAAAAATTATTTATAGAACTTCCAAGAGTGGAAACTTAATTGCCAAAATTAATAGCTCATTAGATTGTCTAAACCCATTAAAATGTGTTATGGGGGGTGGTGGTGAATGAGGAACTAACTTGGAATAAATTATGTTGCGTGTTTCACAGACAAAAAAGGTTGGATAAGATAGGTTAAGAGAGATAGAGTAGAGAATGAAAAAGGCTAAGAATAGTCCAGACAGGGTTCAGAAAGAGAAAATAGAGAAAAAGGGATTGTGTTAGTTAACTCTCACCATATAAAAATTACTCTACAATTTAGCTGTTTAAGACAATGGCATAGTTGTTTCTCATGGTTTCAGAGGATCAAGGATCTGCAAGCAACTAACCTAGTAGTTCTTTCTCAGGTGAGATTATAATCATACAGTAAATCAATGTCACAGTCATCTGGAGCTTCACTATTTTAATTCACCAGGATGATGTAGAAATTCTAGATTTGTGGGACTCCCTGGTGGTGCAAGGAGTTAAAGCACAGCCCTATGAAACTATCAGCAGCTACTGCAGCACAAGTTCTATCCCTGGCTAAGGAGGTGAACCACATGGCACAACAGACCTCTGCTGTCCCACCTGCTGCTCCCCTCAGGAGTATATTTCAGCTGATTTGCCTGTTTTGCTCCCCACTCTGTCTCTGGTGAAACTTCACACCACCCCCACACCTCTGGCCTGTGCCCCAGTTTTTGTAAGCATAAATAAATAAATCTTTTTTTTAAGAAATGCCAGATTTATATTAACATGGTCACACGACATATAAAGAAAAAAAAATGTTTCAAGAAAAAGTAAAAAAATCCACCATCAATGGATTTATGGGCAGGGGTGGAGGGGAGCAATAAAGGAGAAGTTTTAACATACCTTCTACAGGATAAATAAAGCAAATCAATATTGTCATGGAAATGACTATTAAAACAATGTAACTGATCATTTATGTAATGGATACTAATGAAATCCTAATAACCTAATGATCAGAGAGTACACCCTCTTATTTTTTGTCAAGCATATATAAAATATCAATGAAAACTTCAGTCATTATCAGTCAAATCATGCTCTATGCTGTCAGTACAATATATTTGGAATCAATAAAAAGTATTTATTACAACAGAATACATTAAAAAATCATAGCATGCTTTATTAAAACCAGAAGGACCAAAGAAGAAGCTAACAAAAAATTATTACAATCAGTTAGGTTTAGAGAAGCCATAAAACTTCTAGTTTTACAGATTAATTGACCTAGTTATTCATTTATCCGTTCCCTCACTCTTGTAAGTAATTATTAAATGCTCACTGAATGAGACGTAGGCATTTGCAAGGTACTAGAGAAACAGCTAGACACAATCCCACCCCCTCCTCTAGAGTCTACATTCTACCAAATAAAAAATGAACATCAAAAAAATAAACAGACCCTCCCTGGCGACGCAACGGGTTAAGATGCAGCACTACAAGCTAGCCCAGGTGTTTCAGTGAGAGTTCAATCAGGCAGACTCTGAGGTGATGTGCAAGGCGCTGCAGAGATCTCTTATCTCACCTGCTGCTCCCCTCAGCAGTGTACTTCGTCGATCTCCCTACTCTGCTCCCCAATCTGTCTCTGGTGAATCCTCTCACCACCCCTGCACCTCTGGCCTGTACCCCAGTTCTGTGTGCATAAATAAATAAATCTTTTTTTTAATTAAAAATAAGCAAATGTGCCCGCGGGGATTACAATCGAGATGGAAAAAAAATGTGCAAAATGATGTAAAAATAAACTAAAAGAAAATAATAGTAATAAGCAAATGTGTAAGTACTGTGTATTTTTTTTTATGAGGAAAAAACCAGTAGGGTTAGAGCCGCTGGGAGGGACACTTTCGCTGGGTCAAATGTCTCTAAGGAGATAGAACATTTTAACAGAGACAGAGAAAGATATTCCAGATGGAAGGAGTAGAAAATGCAGAGGCCTTAACAGGTGTATAAAGAATGTGCTCCCAAAAAAAAATTTTTAAAGAACTTTTATGTTTCTATGCTTTTAGTTATGGCTTGTATATGTAATCTTACTTTTTTTTTAGGATTTTATTTATTCATACAGAACTAGGGTACAGGCCAGAGATGAGGAGGGTGAGAGGATTCACCAGAGACAGAGCAGGGAGCAGAGCAGGCAGATCGACGAAGTACACTGCTGAGGGGAGCAGGGGGCCGGTGAGGAGAGGTCTGCCACGCCATGTGGATCTCCTCCGGGGCAGGGGGGAATCGAACTCATGTGGAAGTGGCTTTAGCTTCTTAGTGCTGTGCTTTAACCCGCTGCGCCACCAGGGAGGGCCGTAATATTACTTTTAACAGAAGATTGATGCCCTCAGTGAAAAGATGCTTACAGCACCTCTTCAAGGTTACCATCAGGCTGATTACTCTAGATATGTAAATGTTGTTTGAAGGAACTTAATAGCAGGCTCTATAAACTGGAACACATCTTAGTATTTGAGTTCAGACATTCAACCAGAATTTCTAAAATTGAACAAAAAATAGTTTTTTTTGTGCATCGTTTAATCCAAGATTCATCCTTTTTATGGATCAGTGAGGATATCACTTGTATGCTAGAAATGGAGGTTTATCTTTCACAGTCTAAAGAATTCCAGTAAGTCATAAATCAACCGGTCATTTCTCTGTTTAATGATTTACCATCTTATCAAAGGAATCTCCCAGTTAGCTTTTTATGAGGCTTATCATCTAGAGCCAGCCTCCAAAATTAGAGACAAATAAATGATTAGCTACATGTCTAGATGTGCACCAGCTGACTAAGGCATAATAAAAGACACCTCCCCCGTACCATTCAGCTGGGTGATTAGTCTGTGTCCACCCGCATTATCTTGTAGAGATCTGGAAACCATTCTGCTAATGAGCTTAATACAGGAAGCTGGGGGAAAGCCCATTCCAAGTGGCCTTGGAGAAATCTGGTTTCTGAATTACCTTCTTACACTTATCACATTGAAAAATCTCAAGCCTCTACCTCCCTCCATTAGTACAAGAGACAGACAGTGAAGTTTTGATTTTTGTTTATAATCTTGAAAATCATGGGTTTTTCCAGTATGCTGTCAGGTTTTACCCATCTCAAGTCAGATTCCACTAATTCCAGAAGTTCAAGTAATATTAACAATGGCTGCAAAATGGCTACCCTTTTAAGGCCAATCTTCTCTGTCCTGCTAAATTTGCAAACATATAATGTCAAAAGTAAAGATATTTTATATTCTATTTGAGATTAAAATTTTTCATGTACTTCAGAAGTACCCTTTCTTTCCCAACCTAGGTATGTAAATATGTTCTGCCTTGGAAGATGGAAGGTTATGAGATGAGACAGACAGACAGACAAATAGGGAAAAGGAAAGAAGAGTGGTGAAGGGAGAAAAGGAAAACAGTGGGAGAGTGTGAGAGAAAGAGAAGAAAGTAAGAGAGAGAAAAAAACTGATAGATCTCCAGGACCTGCTTCTCAGGTTTGCAGGTCTAGAAACAAGACATGCCCAATTTTCTCAGGATTAACCAGCCTCTCGAAGTGACTCCCTTTGACAAATTCTCACAAGAATATTAACATTTTTATGCCCACAGTCATTTTAAAATCTCACCTAGAAGAAACCTCCCTGACCATGACCTAAGGTCAACTGCTCATCTTCTTCTTTCTTTCTTTCTTTTTCATTAAAGATTTATTTATTTGTGCATACAGAGCTAAGGTACGGGCCAGAGGCTCAGGGGCGGCGAGAGGCTTCACCAGAGACAGAGTGGGGAGCAGAACAGGCAGATGGACGAAGTACACTGCTGAGGGGAGCAGCGGGCGGGTCAGGAGAGGTCTGCCGCCATGTGGTCACCTCCGGGGCAGGAGGGAATCCAACTCATGCGGAAGTGGCTTTAGCTTCTCAGTGCTGCGCTTTAACCCGCTGTACCACCAGGGAGGGCCCAACTGCCCAACTTCTTATAGAAAGTTGTATTCTGGCCCTCTCTGATGCCGAAATGGGTCAAATGAAGAACTGTGAAGCTATCTGTAGACACTGTAGCACGAGTTCAACCCCTGGCCAGAGAGGTGACCCACATGGCACAACAGACCTCTCCTGTCTCCCCCGCTGCTCCCCTCACAGTGTATTTCAGAAGATCCTCCTGTTCTGCTCCCCACTTTGTCTCTGGTGAATCCTCTCACCCTCTGCACCTCTGGCTTATAGCCCAGTTCTTGTATGCATAAATAAATAAATATTCTTTTAAAAGAAAGTTGTATTCTGCAACAAAGTTTGGTTTGTAGAGACAGAACTTGAACCAAAAGAGTTGGTATTCTCTGGCAGAGGTCACTATTATTGACACTGTAAAAAGAACAAAAAATAGCAGTTAAAGTACGTGAACTGACAACTGAGGGAGATGGGGTACCTACATTTGTGGGGGAACTACATTAAAGATTTCAGAGTTCTGAACCTATAGAAACTCAATGTTAATGATACAATCAGCACTGCTGAAGATAGAATTCACAATAGGTGACTATAATGTACTAGCTATTAATCAATACTCTTCACAAAATATTCCTGACTCCACTTTTCTGGTAGGTACATGATAGCATTGCATTTCTCTGCCCTGCTGACTTATTAGACATGTTTATTGCTTTAGCCAAAAATATGTGAATGGAAGTAAAATGTGTCACTTCCAGGCTTCAGCCATGAGACAGGATATAAAATGTTACATCCCCTCCTATGTTATTTGGACACACATGTGGAAGTAACTACCATGAGCAAAACACTGTCATCCTTTGTTGGGTATTTTTGTGAGACAGAAAGAAAACACTATATATATAACTAATATATAAAATATAACTGTGGTATACAGTTCAAATTTAAAATTATTTTAAATTAAGGCACCACCTTCTCAGAGTCAAATTATATTGATAAGCTAGTTAATAGTTAGCAGTTAACCAGGTGTTTATAGAATTAGAACAAAAACAACCAGAGAGTGTTAGGAGATGGCTGGAAACTCAAAGTGAGTTTTACTGCACTATCACATAGTATACTTCATGGATGATTTAATTTGACCTGCCTACAAAACACCATAATTCATTCATCCCGTCATTTATTCATTCCTTCACTCAATGATTTGTTTGGGTGTTTATATGCCAGAATCCTTGGGACCCAACTGTGAAAAAATTGAAACAGTTCTGGCTTTTACAAATGTGCTTAGACTTTTCTCCCCATTCTTCCAGACCACATGTACTTCTCACCAATACATACTCCTTTCTCATAACTGTTTAGACAGCCATTTTCCTTGATTAAGCTCTCATTCTGAACACAGACTGTACATTAGAGCTTCACAAGCTATCAATTTTCTAGTACAGTCTAGTTTGGTAGTTTTGTAGAAGACAAAATAGTACATTATTTGAATAATATTTCATATGACTGCATGTCAAAGCAATGTGAATAAATTATAGAATTTCTAAATGATTACTTATGATTCTGTATGTATCTGCTTCCAGATGGGTAAAAAATTCACAAGTCATCAGTGTTCTACAGATCACATTTTGAGAGAACTTCAAAACAAGCAGGTAGAACTTACACAAATGTGTTTTCTATTTATGAAATGACATCCTTCTTAATCATCACATTAAAAAGTCTTATATACTGAATAAAAGTCTTACATACTGAATAACTTCTGCAGTCATTCAGTTCACTAATTGTATTACTATTAACTTACAGTTTTTTCATCAACACAGTTTCTATGGAGATACATTTTTCAATGCTGAACCCATATAAAGAAAAAAACATTTCACTTGCCATAAATAAAAGATGACTGCACAAAGAAGAGCTAAGGATAATTAGGTATTCGAGTCTAGGGAGATTTGGTTGACTGCTCCAAGGAGTGTTAAAACTCCCTGCCAAACTGCAACATTTACTTGAATACTAAGAAATTGAGAGGGAATTTAAAAGAAAGCATTTACTCATTATGTATTTCACTGCTGTGTAATGTTCTAAAAAAACCAGTTCCAGGAGCAAACAGTAGTTTCTCTATCTCAAGAAACAGGGCATTATTTTAACTCTCCCAGTATGAGGACCAACTGGTAGCTGTCCTGCATGGCTGTCTTTTTGAGACTTTCTGGTACCATAATGCAGAATCTGGCACATCATAAGTACCCCTAACTTGTATTTTTTCCTTCTTTCTTTAATAATCAGTTTTTTCCGAATGAAACAAGAAAAAAATACATACATATATATGTATGTACATATATTTAAAGATTTATTTATTTATGTATAAAGTACTGGGGTCCAGGCCAGAGGTGCAAGGGCAGTGAGAGGATTCACCAGAGACAGAGTGGGGAGCAGAACAGGCATATCTACGAAGTACACTGCTGAGGGGAGCAGCAAGTGAGATAGGAGAGGTCTGCTGCAGGTCTGCCGCGCCATGTGGATCACCTCTGGGGCCGAAATCGAAGTCCAACTACATTGGCCTCTCCCAGCTTTACAAGGTTGAGTTTTAACCCCCTGCACTACCAGGGAGGTCCCAGAAAAAATACATTTGACCATTCAAATTCTGCTCCACTTTCTACTGTTGTAATATTTTAATCATAATCCACAGTTATAATATTGGTGATATTATCCAACAGACCTCAGAGGTTTGGCTTTGTCTTTATTTTTTTTTTTTAAGATTTATTTATTTATTCATACAGAACTGGGGTACAGGCCAGAGATACGGAGGGTGAGAGGATTCACCAGAGACAGAGCGGGAGGCAGAACAGGCAGATCGATGAAGTACACTGCTGAGGGGACCAGCGGGCGGGTCAGGAGAGGTCTGCCACGCCATGTGGTCACCTCCGGTGCAGGCTGGGATCGAACTCATGCGGAAGTGGCTTTAGTCTCTCAGTGCAGTGCTTTAACCCGCTGCGCCACCAGGGAGGGCCGGCTTTGTCTTTATTTTTATATATCTACAACTCTGTCCAACTTGAGGCATTACTTTTGCATTAGGGAACAGAAATTCCCAGGATAGAAGAGTCATTTAACCAGTTATTTTTCCTTTGAATTACTCCAACTAAATGCCATAGCAGAGCTTCTGTGTGCACTAGATCAAGGTGTGACTATCCACAGACTGAGTAGTTAAAGTCTTTATTTTCCCAGAACTGTGACTATCAGCTAAATTTTTATAACAATAGGAGATCCTTCCGCAGACATTTCTTACCTAATGTTGAACTTTTATCAAAGAATTTATTTTTTCTAGCTAGCTGTTTCAAATAAATGCAAACCATACAGTATCTCCTCTATCCCTTCAGGATATACAAACCACAGAATTCCGATGACTCACCCCAAAATAGCTTATGAATATGCCAGGGGCGGAAGGGCACTCTGCTTGGCTCTTTAAAACTTCCTGCCAAACTGAAAAACTGAACATACACGGATATTTGGAGACTAACAGTGAGTAATAATGAGAATTTAGTCTGTTAATCTTCTGCGTTAACAACAACTTGCCTAACATATGTGATGACATCCTGTTTGCCATGAATGCGACTCCTCAAAAAAATAACAATACTTACAGCATAATGTTTCATTGTTAAGACTGCTGTTATCTCCCTCAGTCGTTTGTAAAGATTTGCAGCCATTTGTAGACTAATAGACTAGGGTCATTTCTTGAAAGCATTACAAACTATAACTTCATGACACATCATTATGAAATGAAATACTTATATTATCATTTGAAACAAAAATTCCCTACGTATGGAATTTTCAGGTTGCATAAGCCCTTATGAAGGAAAGCAGAAAATATATTGATTACAACTTGGGTTTGTAAACTGGCTATATCACCTGCAGCAGTTACTTGATCTGAGTCCTGATTGCACCGTGGTCAAATGAGGATAATAATCCTATCTATGTCTGGGGGTATTGTGAGGATGCAACAGAGGTATGTTTGTAAATTGGGGTACTGTTATTAATTTATTGGAAACAAGTCTCTTTTTCAAAAATAATAAAATCCGAAGACCAGAGTCAGTAAGTGACCTAAGAAAGATCACACATTTACTTGTGAAGTATTAAAAGACAGTAGTGTAGGGCCATGTTGTGGAATATAAAGAAACAAAACAGAGACAAAACTAAATCAAAATAGTTCCTGGAAATCTGCCTGCAGAATTTAGGCTGCTAGAGGGGGAAGAGAAGATAGGGTGCAAAGGAAGGAGGGGGTCCAATGGACTATGCTAAATGATTCTGTGTGTGTAAGGAAGTGGGTGTGATAAGGCAATATACAGCTGAAGAAGTGTGACTCTCTATACCTCCTAAATCATACATAGTGTTGTGAACCAACATCACCTCAATAAAAAAAAAGAATTTATTAAAATTAATTTAAGAAGTGTTAATGTTTATACAACAAACCTATCTTTATATTACAATATTTCTAGTATACCTACATACACTTGGTATTGGGAGAGTCTATAAGAAATATAGTTTTTGCTACTAAAAAAAGGGGTGCAATGGAAGAAAGATAATCAGCCCAAGTTCAAGGGCCAGTTTCCCTACTTTCTAACTGTTTCACCGCAGCAAGTCACTTAAACTCAATTTTCTTTAATGTAATACTAAGTTACCAAGATTATTTTTTCTCAAAGGGTTGTTGTGACAACTTTAAAAGATTATGCAACAGTGCCTGTCATTTAATAACTCTTACTCCAAAATTGGGAAGTTCTGGTTCAGCTACAATGAAATTTTAAAGTAAGTAAATGTCAACAATGCCAGACTTTTTAAAGCTATGTCACTAAAAGCAATCCAAACTTGTAATTAAAAAAGCAGCTTAAACCAGGGACCACAGGATGATTCATGGGTGATGTGGTGGTGGGAGACTTTTGGGGACTATAACTGAAAGGAGAAATCAAACATTGGTATAAAAATGAATAATGTGAGACAATAAAAATTAATAAATATTTTTTAAATTTTTTAAAAGCAGCTTAAACATTTTTAATATTGTTTACAAAGTAATCAAAAAAAACATCTGCAGATGTCTTTGATCCAGTACGGAGATACATCTTCTTTAACCATAGCTCATGTATTTTATTTTTCATTCCTTGTAGAGAAAGGATACAAAACAAACAACTTACAAACATTTCAAGCAACCATTCCAATTGCTGAAGAGTTTAAAAGGAGTGTGCCCACACCACCCTCCCGCACCATTTGTGGAGGAAGGCAATAAATAAGGGAGGGATGAACACCACCTACCTCTCTTTTGCAGCCCAGATTCTGCCACTTGACCAACGAACCTCAACTTGCTCAACCTCTGAGTAGCCATCGCTAAAATTGGGACATCAGTGTCATTGGATAAATGATATATGTAATTCACTAAGTGACATGCTTCATAAAATACACTACCCATTATTTGATTTCATGTTTAAAATGCTATTAATGCACATTCACTAGTTTGATTCTACAGATATTGAATTAGGAATTCCATTGTGGGGAGTTTGTAAAGTATAATTTTACAAGCCATTTTGAATCTGTCCATTTTATTATTATTTAAGTAGTTTCCCAAATCTCTTCTGGAAATTTTTAGTTTTTACTAAATTTAATAATAGTTATTCACTGAATAACAAGATCATTCTGACTGAGATTATGAAACTTTTAGATTAGCCAACTTTGGTTGGCTCTTTATTGCAGGAATTTAATGGCTATGAATAAAATAGGGCTTATAATAACGTTGAAACAACTGAAGCATGCATTTTTTTTCTGAAAGATTTATTTATTCATGCATACAAAAACTGGGGTACAGGCTAGAGGTGAGAGGTGAGAGGATTCACCAGAGACAGAGTGGGGAGCAGAACAGGCAGCTCTACTGAAATACACTGCTGAGGGGAGAAGCGAGAGAGTAGGAGAGGTCTGCTGTGCCTACTCCCTGGCCAAAGATGGAACTCTGCAGCAGTGGCAGTGGATAGCTTCATAGTGCTGTGCTTTAACCCCTTGTGCCACCAGGGAGGGCCTGAAGCATGTGTTTTAGAAATTATGTAGTTATTTATAATTTCCTATTTAAAGGGATAGTGAGAGGGCAGTTTTTGTGATTGGTTGTCATCTAGAAATTAGAAAACAACCAATAGTAGAGTGGATCAAGGAATGTGGCACATGTACACAATGAAATATTACTCCACTATCAAAGAAATAAAATCTTGCCATTTGTAACAACATGGGTGAAACTGGAGATTAAGCTGAATGAAGTAAGTCAAAAAGAGAAAGACAGATAAATAATGACTTCACTCATACGTGGGCTATAAAGAAACAAAACAAAGGAACTGACGAACTGAAACCAAAACAAACCCTCGAGATAGGAGTGCAGAATTGAGGCTACTGGGGTGGGGGTGTGGAACTGGGGGATGGAAGTGGGTAGGGGCCCAATGGGCTATGATGGAGGACAGGGGAAATCTTGGTAGTGGTGTGGTAGTAAGATACAACTGAAGAGGCATGAACCTATTTCTCTAAATCATATACAGTGTTGTAAACCAATGTTAGCTCAAGAACAGTTACTTCAGAGTGGGGGGAGGTGAGGAGAACTGTTTTGGAAGAGGTAAGGGTCAAAAATATACTTTTCTTTGTGTTACCTACTCAAAGGACAAAAAGAATTATTTTAAGAAGCAGTGGAGAAGAGAAACAGAAGAAAACTTCCAGTCTCAGAGAAAAAAATAGAATCTTAAAAGTGCTAACCTTCACATGTAGTCAAAATGCATGCCAGATGTACATGTTTACGTCTCTTGACAAGAAATAATTAGTACACAACCCCACACATAGTAGGTATTTAAGATATATTGTTTAAAAGGGTAAGACATATCCTTTTTTTTTTAAAGTATTTATTTACCCATACAGAACTGGGGTACAAGCCAGAGGTGCAGGGGTGGGAGAGGCTTCACCAGAGACAGAGTGGGGAGCAGAACAGGCAGATGGACAAAGTACACTGCTGAGGGGGTCAAGAGAGGTCTGCCACGCCATGTGGTCTCCTCCAGAGCAGGCCGGAATGGAACTCTTGCGGAAGTGGCTTTAGCTTCTCAATGTTGTGCTTTAACCCACTGCACCACCAGGGAGGGCCGACATATCCGTTTTTTATCAAAGATGTTAGTTTTTTTTTGTGTCCAACTCCTAATTGACATCCTTGTATCTTTCCCAATCAGTACCTAATTGTAAATTATTGAGTAGGTTGAGTCACTGATGGCCTTAAGAGCTATATACCAGTAATGCTAGGCCCTTTATTAAAAGCTTATAAAAATGACAATGGTACAGAAAAAAACCTGTGCCTAACCCATCATTTGTTTTTTAAGCAATAACCAGACACTTTATTTTGGAATTGTTTTGAATCTGCAAGTAATTTCCATCTTATATTGAAATCAAGGGTCAAAAGTTCCTGGAACTCATATGTTCTAACTGCAATCATTTCTTAA
This sequence comes from Condylura cristata, assembly GCF_000260355.1. NCBI lineage: Eukaryota > Metazoa > Chordata > Mammalia > Eulipotyphla > Talpidae > Condylura > Condylura cristata. The sequence goes on along the minus strand of NW_004567107.1, from coordinate 55,612,574 downwards.
AAAAAATGAGAGAAAGAAATATCCACATGGCCTTTCTATTTCACCTACCCTCGGTAGTGGATGCATGAGCAGACAAAGTCACAGCCTCTCACAGTGCCTCACATCTTCAAGGAGAAAGCTTGCTGAGCAGAGCTCAGCTTAAACACTTCAGGGAGCTCTAGAGTTCTGCTGCCTCCCTCCTGATCACATCACAACCAAAAATCAGAAGGAGCCCATTATTCAGCAGTGTTTGCTGGCTCGGCCCACTTAGTGCGTCAGAACCTCACCTGACAGTGACTCATATTGGATGACAAGCCAAGCCCTACTTGTGCGGGTCATATGTAACTTGCTTTTTCCAGCCAAGTACTCCACAACTTTCAGAAATAATCCACAAAAATTTCTCCCTTGTTATACCCTGAAATATTTCTAAGACTATAACCACCACAGACTGTTGAATTCTCTTGCCACCATGAGTCCCTCTTAGGATTTTCCTGCTCCAATACAGCTAATCTCTGTATTAAACCTAATGCAGAGACTGGAAGGCTGTAGGTTCTCAATCTTTTTTACTCAGCTCAGTTCAGTCACACTGAGAGGTAACAGACAGTGAGTCTTACTAGATTTCCTAAATGCATCTGAAAATCCATTGCCTGGGATCAGGGTGATGGTATATTTTTCTCTTTATAGAAAAACCAATTTTCTCAAATGCACTACATTAAGTTTCCATACAGATACCGTGTCTTACCCAAACCTTATGAAAAATTCAACATATCTGTCATGGCAGCTTAAGGCTCTAAGGCAGAAAATTGGAATCAAAAACAAAATTCTTCCAAAGTAATAGATGGTTCACAGACATCAAGAAAGAGTCAAATTCATCATGAAGTATGTGTTGGACAAAACCAGCATGGAGTTAGCTTGTCTCATGACATTTTCACACCGTATGTCAACCCATCTTCCATGGAGATAGTATGTTTTGTTAGCTTGGGTATGCCCTGTGCTGCAAAGGGCTAGATAGGTGTTTTGGATTTTTATTTTTCCCCCACAGGAAAAAATAAATAAATAAAAAGAATTAATAGATGCAAGAGAGAGAAAAAAAAGAATCAAAGGGAAAGGAAAGAAGGTCAAACCCATGACTAATCAACATTTATTTTGTGACTGTCAGCACTTGAGTGTACCATTTTGTGTGTATTAATATCTTAAATCTAAAAATAAGTCCATGAAACCCAATTCTGTGTACAACTGAAAAATAATATAAATGATATCTAGCTCTTAAACTCAAAAGGAGAAACTGGGGGAAGAAAGTTTCACCCACATTGCTAAAAAAAGTAACAAAAGCTGTTCAAGATAAAAACAGTGGCTATATAGTAAGAGCAAATATAGCAAATTTACCAAAAACTGGCATATTTGATACTTCGACAATATGAGAGACAAAGGAGACTTCGTGGGCAAGAATACAAAACCTTGATAAATTAAAATGTAACTAAACAAAAGCAGTTGGACCTCAAAAAAAATAATAATTTGCTTAAACAAAATGGAAAAAAAAATTTCAGAGACAAAACCCAGAAAAGTGTTTCCTCCAGGCACATGCAAGTTGAATAATTTATATTAAGGCAAGTTACTCCTCTGTCCAAAAGTGGACAGTTTCTATGAAAATTTTATAAATTAAAATGGTATAAAGAAGCAATTATCATTAACTTATATTGGGAAAGATTTAGGCTCCTAGAATCCAAAAATAATTATACCAAATAACACAATAAACCTAATATACATATAAAATAATACTCACATAGAGTGAAAGCAAGAATGATATAGTAAATATTTATTTGGTATAAAGTAGTAGCCAGGAAGGAGCTTGGGATACACTCTCACTGCTTGGGGTGTCTGCTACCTTTAGAATAGTTGCCACAGAACAGACACTGATTGCTTTTCATCTTTTTTTTTTCTTTTTAAAGATTTATTTATTTGTACATACAGAACTGGGGTACAGGCCAGAGGCTCAGGTATGGTGAGAGGCTTCACCAGAGACAGAGTGGACGAAGTACACTGCTGAGGGGAGCAGCAGGCAGGTCAGGACCACAACATGTGGTCACCTGTTGTGTGCAGAAGGATGGAAAGTATACTGCTGAGGGGAGCAGCAGGAAGTCAGGAGAGGTCTGCCATGTGGGTCACCTCCCTGGCCAGGGATCGAACTCATGCTGCAGTGGATGCCCATAACTCTGTAGTGCTGCACTCTAACCTGTTGCACCAGCAGGGCAGTATTTAATGAACAATGGTTGAACAGAAAAAAATCAACTTACTGCTATGAGCTCTGACAACAGCAGACTTCCCGAGTAGCTTAGACAGGGGTGAGCTCAGTTCTGCTATCTGCTTGTTAAAAAAAACCTTGACGGTCAATGTGGGCCTACAATGGAGTAGCCCAAACAAGGAAATTCAGCAAGAATGCTGTCCCAACCTGGACTGAACTAACTCTTTGTTCTCTGCACCTGTTATTGCTTGACTTATAGTTTGCGCTTTAACTTTGCTTCACAATCAGCTGTACTGCAGAAGACATGCCCAAGATCACGTAGCTATTGTGATTAATCTCTACAAAGAATAGTGAAAGGGACAGTACTTCCAAAGTCCACAAAACCAAGAGCAGGAAGCCCACCCAATGGCAAAACTGAAATGCAGGGATTCCATGATGTGACTTGCTAAGCAAAAAAAAAAAGAGAGAGAGAGAGAAAAAGTGAGAGAGAGGGAAATAAAAACACTGAGAAGAATTTGGGCATATAGGACAGACAGAGATAGTACAAACAAGATAGCAGAGACAAGAAAATTAGTGACTAACTCCTAAACTTTTTGTACATATAAAGACAGATGCTTCACTATCTTAGCAGAACACAAATATCACTTCCCCAATCAATCAATTCAACACAGCCTCAGGACTTATCACTATGGAGATTTATGGAAGCATAGAAATTGAATTATTCGTTGGTCTGATGAATGTTTATTTGCTGATCTGACAAATGCTTAAGTGCTAGCTCTGCTATTGATAATGGATATTTGTGAGGGTACAAAATAGACCACAACTTCTTCCAGGAAGGACGTAACATTCTAGTGTCATGCACATGATATATGCTATGACAAGGTACACAACAAAATCCAAGGCAGCAGAAGGGAAAGAACAGGAGGGGTCTCCTTGGTGGTGCAGGGGGCAGTCTCAGCCCTATGCCAGCCACTGCAGCATGAATTCAAACCCTGGCCAAGGAGCTAACCCACGTACCACAACAGATCTCACCTGTCTTAACCCACTACTCCTCTTAACAAGTACTTCAGAGGAGGGCCCTCCCTGGTGGCACAGTGGGTTAAATGCAGCACTATGAACTTCTCCCTAGCCACTGCAACACGAGTTTGAATCCCAGCCAGGGAGGTGACCCACATGGCATTGCAGACCTCTCCTGACCCGCCTGCTGCTCCCCTCAGCAATGTATTTTGCTTTATCTACCTCTTCTGCTACCCACTCTGTCTCTGGTGAATCCCCTCACCCCCTACCCCACACCCCTAGCCTACATACCAGTTCTTACATGCATAAATAAATAGATTAAAAAAAATAAGGAAAGAACAGGAACTCTAGTGGCCTGACATGTGGTTTTTAAGTCTTAATTCTGCCTTTGACAACAGTCTAGCTCTTGTGCAAAAATTCTTTTCTACATTTATTATAAAGGGGACATGTGTTACTTCATAGGATTATTGTAAAGACTAAATACGACCAAATGAGAGTTAGAGCCGACAACACAGTATCCTAGGCATCCAAAGAAATCCTCCCTGTAGAAAATGAAACACACACACTGGTACCTCACGTAAAGTTGAGTGGACAGAGAAGTTAGGAAAATCTCCACAGAGATCAAAACAATGAAAAAACACAAAGGCAGAGAAGAAAGCAGGGGCCTGAAATATCAGGTGGGGCTTTGCGGGTCCAGACTCAGGGCCAGGAACCAGAAAGGTGGGGAAAATAACCTTCAAGCAGGATTCCCAAAAGTTCCCATCTTCAGAGGTGCATTGGGATATGTCCTCTCTCATCCTTAGACCTGAGTGGAGAAAAAATATATATATATATACACCCAGCAAGTGACCTGTCAGTATGCTATACTCACCCAGATTTGGAGGTATTGCTGTCCACAATACCCATATAGATCACAAAAGCCAAAATAAAATTGAAATTTAGCTTAAAACATCTCTAGGTTGGTGCCTGACAGAATTAAACTTAAATTCTTTCTAGAGAAAAGCACTTTAAGCTCATAGAATTCCTAGATAAGATAGCAAGGTGTATGGTGTTTATACACAATAAAACCCACCACTGGGAATGAATGTCAGTCGAGATAATAAGTTTTAATAAGTAATCAAAATATTAAGCATGTGATAAGTATTTTTTTAATTAAGCAGTACAAAATGTATAAAAGGGAACAAGACATAAAAATTACCAGATTTTTTTTTTAAGATAAAGATTTATTTATTTGTGCATACAGAACTGGGGTACAGGCCAGAGGTTCAGGGGCAGTGAGAGGCTTCACCAGAGACAGAGCGGGGAGCAGAACAGGCAGATGGATGAAGTACTTTGCTGAAGGGAGTAGCAGGCGGGTCAGGAGAGGTCTGCCACGCCATGTGGTCACCTCCAGAGCAGGTGGGAATCGAACTCATGCGAAAGTGGCTTTAGCTTCTTAGTGCTGTGCTTTAACCTCCTGCACCACCAGGGAGGGCCTCCCGGCAGATTATTTTAACTAAAATTCCTAGCAATGAAAAATATAATCACTGAGATTAGAAATGTACTAAGGGAGGTGACCAGCCAGCATCTAAGGACATATTTATTTTTTAGGCTTGTATCATTGATCTGTACTTTTACTACTGTTGTTTTGAATAGCATACTTTAAATTTAATTAATATATAAATGATGGTGTACAATTTACAGTTTGGATTTAGCCACCATACCACAGTCAAGGAAATAAATATATTTGACACTGCCTAAAGTTTCCTTGTACCCTTTTTCTTATCTTTCCCTTGTGTGGGTTAAGTGTTTTTGTTTGCTTTTCTGTGTAAGAATATTTAACATGAAATCTGCTCTCTTAACAAATTTTACAGTGTATAATGCCATATTGCTGGAGATGTGTACTCTCAGCTACAGAATTTACTTATCTTGGATACTGGGACTTTATATCTACTGAATGATGACCTGCATTGTTTTCAATTCCAGGCCCTACCAACCACTATTATATCCTCTGCTAACATGAGTTTGACTATTTTAGATCCATCATATGAATGTAATCATGTAGTGTATGTCTTATAAACATGTTACATTTATATACACATACATTTCCTTTATCCATTTATCTGTAGATGCAATGTTATCAAAACAACATGGGTTATTTCCACATCTTAATTATTTTCAGTGATTCCGCAATGAACATAAGCATATCACCCATCCTTTTTCTATGGTAATATAAAATATAGTTCTAAGAGAAAGGGGTTTTAAATGTGGTCCATAAACATAGACTCCAGGAAAAGAGTACATAGTTATTTTCATTAAAGGAAATTAACATTTCTTTCAGTTTTGAGTGTGAACAATAAATCATAGTAGAGATAATGATAACTACCCTATTCACAATATAACTGATATTTTCACACATATAATAATGGTTGCAAATATCACTTAATCTCATCATAGTCATATCTCACATTATAACAGATCTGTAGTTATTTCATGTGTCGATTTAAAGAATATGCATTTTATGTCACAATTTTCAATGTTTTTGATAATTAATTTCAATATAATAGCCTTTGTTTGTAGTCCTATTTATTTTATTTGCCCTCTTAAAGCTATTTAGAAGGCCCTCCCTGGTGGCGCAGCAGATTAAAGCACAGCAGTAAGAAGCTAAAGCCACTTCAGCATAAGTTCAATCCCTGCTCCAGAGGTGACCCACATAGCACAGCAGACCTCTCCTGACCAGCCCGCTGCTCCCCTCAGCAGTGTACTTTGACAATCTGCCTATTCTGCTCCCCACTCTGTCTCTGGTGAAGCCTCTCACTGCCCCGAGCCTCTGACCTGTACCCCAGTTCTGTATGCACAAATAAATAAATCTTAAAAAATAATAATAATATTTAAGTGTCACTCTCAAATTTTTCTTGGTAAATTTTTGTTTTGGCTTTCAAGTTGTAAAATAAACACTCATCACAAATTTAATGGTGAAAGAAGAAAGGAAAGAAATAAGTGAGAGATATGTTTTTCAATTTATCAAGCTATAAGCTCTTATCTTGTGTTACCAGAAAAGAAAAGTAAGCTATTTGCATGGCTCTACTTTCTTGTATTTTCAAATCATTCATATAAGAATTTATAATGGAAGCTAGACAGATTTTCAACCCTTGAGGAATTAAATTACTTACACTTACTACTTAAAATTGAAAATATAACTTAGTTTTCAGATGTTTCTCCACAAGGACTCAGCTTAGGTATCTTATGATTTGTTTCACACAGCTGCTCCATCACATCTGTCTTAGATCTCCTTCCAAAATATAGAAATGAAACTCCAAAGTTTTCCCTTCACTTTGATAGTTTACTCACTTTGCCTCCTCCCTTTCTGTTCTTTTCTATGCCATTCTATCTTAGGCCTTGGGTTTCTACATGTTTGTATCTCAGGTTCATTAAACTCAGCTGACTCACCACAGCCCAACCAGAACTTCAAAAGAAGCAGTGACCAGCAGCACTAGTTCTAGCTGGCAAATCATCCCAGTCTCTCCTGTTTATTCTTGAAATGTTCGGGCCCTTTCATCTCCAGTTCTCAGATTCTGGCTCCATAATCCAGCTGACGTTTGCATCTAACCCTCTGCATCTCAGGCTATCAATGAGATGTTTAAACTGTTGAGTCTGTGACTCTGCTCACACAGCTGATTTTACAATCTCTGCAGGGGTAGGTTAAAAAATCTCCCTGTCTAGGATGAGGCATCAAGTCCCCAGAGAACAAGGATTTGGACGTCCACAGCCTCTCCCCACAGCCAAACCAGACAGGGTCTATACCACTAGCTATAGTTGAAACAGGACTTCACCCTGTGACATCCTCTCTTGTGATCAAATAAAATGAAACTTCTCACCACAACTTCAAATGAAATCCAGCAAAGTGACATCATCGATTCAGGAGAAAAGTGGGCTTTTCTGAAAGTTTTCTTAGGTAAAGAGGAAATAACCTCACATCTCAGAGGGAACTTCCCAAAACTCTTTTTAACTCAACTGGTTCCTCCAACACCCTCCTCCCCCACATCATACAACAGTATCTCACTTGCGCTCTCTCTCTCCTCTCTCTCCAAATCTTTAGGTCATAGCTTCTTTCTCAATTCCATCCTACTATTAAAAAATATGAGGAAGATACTGATAAACTCATATGAAACAATTTCCGAGAGATCTGTGGAGTAACTGAAGAAACATCAAAGTATATAGAAGTGATGTATGCTAATAGACAGGCAGACAGACAGATAAACAGCTAGATGCATTGATAGATACATAGGTAGAAAATGACGGCATCCCTTCATTTATGTTTTAGTTCCTGCCCAGGAAAGGTTAAAAAAGCAAAACTATCAAAATAAAAGTGTACACAGATCAAAGTGTCTAATACAATTTCATCATCACAAGTTACCCACAATCCTAGTTTCTTTGACATCAGATTTCACTCAAGAGGTCAAAATTAAACTTTCTAATTAACTTTAAAAATAAATAATTACTAATCGATTAGAGATCTTCAAATGTTCTCTCTGTTCTTTTGAAAGGTATAAAAGAGGATTCAACCTTTAATATTTTTAAATCAAATCAAATTCTTAGAGTATTTTGCTAAACCCTTGTATTGAAATCTCTAAAGAACCCTATTTTAGAATTCAAAATGAAAGAGTTGCTGATAGGAGTTTACTGAGTTTGGAGGTAACAAAAAAATCAATATGGGGGAAGACATACTAGTCTATCTATACCTATATCCCTAATGAAAATATTAAGAAAAATAACTTGCAAAAAGGACAGTCTTAGTGTGGAAAACACAATTATCTTTTACTTCAACAGATTTTACTTAGATAGGTAGGAGTCATTCAGGAAGATTTCTAATCATGGCTTAAGTAAAGAATTGTCACTAATGCTTTTTCTGACCTTCTTGAAAATAAGCAAGTTGTTTCATCATCCAAAAAAGTTGACCATATAAGGAGGTTCCAGTTGTCTACCTTTTCTACGCCCCAGGTAATCTCCTGTTTCACATCCTTGCTCACTTGATTTCTCTTTGGCAACAAACTGCAGTTTCTTTGCCAAAAATTGTCTTAGTAGGCAGCAAGATTTTGACAAGTGGCCTGTGGTAAAGGAAAGCAAGTGTGGAATCTTAGCATGTTTTGAGTAATGGGGTATGACCTTGGGTTCCTTCCTGGTACTTAGGATCTGGAAGGAGTCCTTCAAAGGTTCACTAACCCATCAGCATATGACTCACCCTACTTCCTATTGATAAGGTCAATGAAGAAATGAGTGGATAAAGCCCCAAGGGGAAAAGCCTTTAACAGGGAGAAAAACATCAAACCTATACTCAAGCTAATGGGTTAGTGCTGTGGGTGTCCTGCAAACTCAAAACAGGAAAGAGACTGAGAAAAAGTTCAGGTCTACTAGTCAGGTCTTCAGGGATCAAAATTGAGGTTAAATGAATTTCTCATAACAAAACAACAGGGGCACAAGTAGAGCTAAACCCTAATCTTTGGTCTGGATTCTAGAATTTCCTCAGGAACTAAATTTGGCTGAAGCTTATTTTTTATGTAAGCAGTTTTAATTAGTTAATAGATATAATACACATCATATTGCAATTAAATATATTACTAAATGTACATAAAGAAATTGTTGATGTGAAAATCTTTACATGTGAAAACACACATAAGCGATGGGTTGTAAAAAAATGTGAAAAAAAATTAATCCTGGCATGTCAGCATTGAGTGAACACTGGAGGTTCTCTGTTTCAGTGGTTTTATACAAATTTTGGTCTTGTTGGGCTTTTGTGCTTTTTTTTTTTTTTTTTGGAGGCAGGAATGTTCTGGATTTTTTAAAATTGTTTTAAACAGCACCCCCTGAGGCATCTTTTTGTTCCTGGGGACTCAATCACAGTTTGGAAACACCCAGTCTATTTCAGCCCCTGGTTTTATTTAACAGGAACTGAAGGCCAGACAGTGATCTTTCAATAGGAAACAAAGATGTTACTTCACCAAGTAATGAAATAAAAATCCTTTCTCAATCCATTCTTACTACACTGCAAAAAAGAAAAACAAAGGAAAGTCATAGAGTGGCCCATCTCGCCAGCCCCTTACCTGAGCCCACTGGAGGCGTGTGTGCTGCTCAGGACTGAGCCCAGCAAGCCCTGGAACTCACATGGCTGCACTGCAAAGACAGGAACCAAGACCTGCAATTCACATGACTCAGAAGACTCCAGAATACAGATGTCACCACAAAAAGAAGGTCTAATAGGGAGAAGACCCAAGGCTCTAGTAGAAGAAGGAAAGCATACGATTTGGGTTCATTCATGGAGCAAACATCTGCAGAGGGAATGCAATTCCCTTGCATTGCAAAATAAGGAAGCTGTGGTCCCTGCAAGGCCTGCATGCATAATGTGTGCCTGCATGCATGTGTGGGTGGGTGGTCGGAAAGAACTCTCAGAAGCAAATTCTTAGAAGAATGTTGAGATGTTTCAGGACTAGTATTTATGGAAATTCCAAGCAATAAAACAGTACAAGCTTCAGAGTTTTTTGCAAAAAGGGGTCTGACCAGGATTGTAATATCTCAGCCACACGGCATCACAATTGTCTTTTACAGGATAATGAATTTAAAAGCCTTGGATACAAATGTTGACACAGACCCTGGAGATCTTGACAAGCTAAACTGATGCTCTGAGGTAGGGAGTAACTGAGTCTGAATAGTTAAGTTACATGAAAGAATCACAAACTGGAAGGATCGTTAAAGAGCCGGTCAGGCCCAGTGCCCTTTTTCCCAAAAGTTAAATATTTAAGCCAGTCAAAACAGACATTTATTTTTCTTAAAGTTAATACTTTCCCTGGTTCATTAATGACTTGTTCATCATTCATTTCAGACAACAATTTTTTTTTGCTACCTACCATTTAGAAGACACACACACACACAAATTCAGTTGGGGGCCCTCCCTGGTGGCGCAGAGGATTAAAGCACAGCACTGAGAAGCTAAAGCCACTTCCCCATGAGTTCGATCCCTGCCTGCCCCGGAGGTGACCACATGGTGTGGCAGACCTCTCCTGACCTGCCCGCTGCTCCCTTCAGCAGTGTACTTTGTTAACCTGCCTGTTCTGCTCCCCATACTGTCTCTGGTGAATCCTCTCACCACCCCTGCACCTCTGGCCTGTACCCCAGTTCTGTATGGATAAATAAGTAAATATTAAAAAAAAAATTCACTTGGGGAAAGATGATCCATGGGCAGGTTTTTCATTTTTAGATCAAGATCAGTACAACATTATGTTCCAGAGCAGATCTGTTGGTATGTGGTAATGTCACTATTAAGAAATCAATAGGGAAAGGAAAAGTTATTCTTTATATGGAAACAAAAGGATTGGAAAATGTCTTATTGTTACCACCCAACACATTATTCTCTTAAAAGTAATTCAGTAAAAATAAAGTACTTTTTTAAAAGGTGAGTCAGTATGATGCAAATTTAGATATATACTTATTAACTTCAAATGGAAAGTAACTTCCAAATGAAATCATAGAAGTAACAATTTAAAAAGTGAGGCTTGACTATCAATATGTAAAAATGTCTTTAGGGAAAAGAACAAAATTAGAAAATGCTAGGAACTTAGCAGCATAAGATACAGAAAGAGTTTCTATCTTTCCAATAGGTAGTTTTTACAAATCAAAAAGATGATCTCTGAATTAGAGAGCTGTTCAAACAATGCAGTCGACAAAGAATTACCATTTTAGATAAATGTTTGAAAAAGAAGCTTCAAAACACATTGAAAAACAATTCTTTCTTCCCAAAAGTTAAAAGGAGAAAAAAAAAACTGAGATACAATATTTCACATATCAATTTATCAATAAGTCTGCTTGTTCATGTTTCATACTAATGATGTTGAACTAAAGTGAGTACATTTTCTGGAAATTAAGTTGAGAAACAATTTCTAGGAGATAACTAGGCAACAGATAATAAATTCTTTAAGTACTTATAATCTTTAACATTGTAATTCCATTTGGGGAAACTATGGAATAGTCTAAGAGTTACATAAAGGTTTATGAAAATTATAATCATTGTCCAGTGACTTAGGCAGTGTATAAACTAAAAGCAAATAGAAAAAAGTGGGTTACACAGAAGTTCTAAGTGTGTGTACATTATACATACTTGAATGTATCACACACACACTTAACCACATGTAAAACCACAAGAAATATACTAGGGCATTGAGTGATCATTATTGCTTCATGGAATTATGATTGGTTTTCAAAGCCAGAAAAACAAACTATTTTAAATAGAAAGTAACACAAAATAACAAAAATAACATTGTTAGGAAACCAAATTAAATTTTATAAAAATCAAAAAATGAAAGTTGACTTTCTAACCTATTTTGTAATTTAAAACCAAGGGTTTTACAACTTAATCCTGAAAACAATAATTGTTTTTACTACATCACAAGTCTATTAATATCACCATATTAACATTATTATAAATGTCTCTTTAATAAGTGTCTTTTATGATTTCCAATGAATTCTCACAACAGCTTTGCATGATTATAATAAAGGGGGTATTTAGACTTTAAAAGATAAGACAATCAAGTAAATTTAAATATAAACATTAGATCATGTTGGAATTATTATTTATTAAATTATTGTTCATTTAATTACTAATTGTTAATTTTATAAAATGGTTATTGTAATGAATGACTTGTACCTAGAATATTCTTTCAATTAACAATGCATAATGGCATTGCCAGTGAAGTGACACAATGTCTAGAATGTGCTTAAATACTCCAGCTTAAATATACATATAGATGAGGAATTAATACCACAATATTGTCAAAATATGCTTAAAGATGATCAACAGGTTCCTGAGAATTGATAACACTTTTTTTTCTCTACTTTTGTGTATGCTTTAGATTTTCCACAAAGAAAAGTTTTTAAAGTGCCAATGAAGTAGTTTGCCAGCTATGAAAAAGTATATTTTAGAGAAAACACTGTCCCAGAGAAATCAAACAAAATGGCACCTGTTATGGTAGCTGAATTTGTTGTCATTATTCATTATCTTGTTGAAATATAAAATAGACTGGCTTCTGAGTTAACTCTTAGTCTGGGCTTGATGTACATTCTCCTTTCTGTTATAGTGCATGTAATACATGAACAGTAGAAAGAGGTCAAGAACCTCAGTAATTCACTTCTAAATTTCAGTAAGCTTTAATGTTGCTTTAATAAGCATGTTTAAAAACTGTTTAAATAACATTTTTTTTAATTAAATCGGTCAAAAAAATATGTTCCTATCATACTATAGCCTGTAACACATACCTTGTTGCCACTTTATAGAAAAGACTTGGGAGACCATTAAGATGGGATAGAATGATACTTCTCTCATACTATTTGAATTTTGGTCTTTTCTCCTGCTATAGATTTGACATAGGAGAGAGTGCAAAATCATATTAGTAAAAATGAGGAAACCACACCCTCAAGGAAATTTCTTCTCACTTCCAAACGGATGTGTCTTCTGTAGTACTTGTCTCAGGAGTTTGTCCTGTTGCAGAATCTTAGTTTAAACTGGTGAGTGGTGACTTAAGTTGGCAAATGGCAAGTCCACCCCCATGGGAAATGGCAGTTTTACCTTGAATGATCTGCAAACATCCTTATGTTCTTTCCTCAGTTCTGAACTGCTCTGAGCTGCTCAGACTGTTCAGAGCCTCCATCCTTACCTGTTTCACTGCAGATCTTGACATCTGTGAATTATTTTTCTACACCTTTGACTTCTCCTCCCCCAGCAGACATGGATTTACCATACTTTCAGGTAATCCCATTGCTTTAACCTTAGTTCCAGTGAATTCCACACACATCCCCAGCCTCTCTGGTCTCCCTGCTTTTCTGCCCAGCCCCCAGCTACTCTGAGCGCAACACTGTGGGGCTCAACCCGGGTTTCCAATGATGAAAAGACTACAGTTTTGCTATCTCATCTAACAGCATAACGTGGTTCTCGCAAGAATATCACTTTGACCAAGACTTTGCCATGACATGCTAATTATTTGTATTTTCTGGAGTTACTTTACCTTGGTCAGAGAAAGGATGTGGGTTTCATTTACAGTTATAGGGACAGGGAAATACCTTTTCAATTTGGTGCACTTAGAAAATATTATTCCCCTCTCACCCACAGAGAGATATTGTTTCTTGGTAATGAGGGAAATGAGTAAAACTAAAACCTGAAGTGAAAACCAAAAGCTATGAGTCAGTAATTTCTAACGTTGTTATAACCATAGCTCATAAGTATTGACCAGATTTAAAAAAAAAAAAAAAAAAACCTTTAATTTGAATGTTACTTCCACCCAGTTTGCATTCAAACATTGTGTGACTTCAAACATTTTATTTTCAACATGTTCTCCTTAGGGCCTAAATTCTCTATTTGACTCAACAAATTTTGTGGGCATTAATTACACTAAAAATACAGGAAATAGAAATGTATCATGAACAGAGTTTGCAGTTAGTGACTGCTTACCCCATGTAAGGCACAGTTATTTTCATGAATTGTTTTTATTTAATCAACACTATGAAGTAGGAGAGCCATTATTTTTATCTACTAAGTTAAGAATTCTTTTTAAAGTTACAAAACTTAAGAGCTACAAATTTAAATGCATATTAAAATGTTTCTCTAAAAGTGATTTGCATTATTTAAACTGGTAAAATATCACATATAACACATCTATAGAGAAGACCATCTCCCACACACTCAGAATTTGAATTCAGGAATGGTTCTGAATTGATATTCTATGGTAAGCAGTTCTTTGTTAGCATTTCTTTCAGGAGTTGGAAATGTCTAAGCATTGAGGAGAAAGGAGGAAAAATAGGTTTCAGAGTTATTCAGTGGCTGGCTACCTACTGAGTGAGAAGTTTATTAAGTGGTAATTGGAAATGACTGGTTCAACTAAGATTTTGGATTTTGGGGTGGGTTTGTTTCCTTTGTTTTAGTTGACATTAAGTTTCTTTTTTAAATATATGGTATGTTAACATGATTCAAAAATCAAAAGCATAGAAAAATATGTGTAATACATGGATACACGGCCACCTGCTCCCTCACCCAATCATCCCCCCTTCAAATACATAATCACTGTTGATACTTTTCCCTCCTTATGCGGTAACACTGATTTACAACATGTGTAAGGTTTACACACTTCCGCAGAGCACACATGACTATACACGCAAAAACTATTTCAATCAAGAATTGGAATCCTCATAATTTCTGAGGGCAAAACTTAAATACTATATCTGAAAACTGAACTGTGAAGTATACCTTTTTTGAGCACCTATGGGTTTTCGACGCATTATCCTACTTAGTTATAACAGCTACGTGATACAGAAGGTATTCACTTTCCTATTTTATGCATGAAAACCAAGATTCACAGAAATAAAGTAATGAGTTCAAAATATCAAAATTGTGATATCTTGGGAGAGGGTGGCAGAGAAGCCTCAGGGAAGACTGAGTTTTGAGGTCAGATGATAAATGTGAAATCAAATTAGAGTTCAGATGGATTCCTGCTATGTTCCCTCTGACTAGTTCCTTAAACTGTCTTCTGTTAAGAAAGTTCTATAAAGAAACTTCTGTTTCTTTAACTATAAAATGAAGATAATTATACCTATTACATAGACTTGTTGTAATAATTAAAAGAAGTACAGTCGGTTCTCAATAATTGATAATTCTAATTCCTACCCACTGGGATTAATATAGTAAGGGGAAATCCAGCTCTTTCTCAATTGGGTTCAAATAGCTATCACTATGACCTTAGAGACAAAATATAGAAAATGACATTAAAGAGAATTAAATTTATATAAAACAAGGATGCTGGTGCAGGCAGAATAAGGAGCACATTCTTTTAAGGATTTTAGTAGTAGGATGGGGCAAATTGGTTCACAAAATCAAAGGAAACTTGAAGTGGGCTTCTTATAGACAAGGTCAGTCATCATGGCAGGTTGGATAATGTCTTCAGGACATAGCCATGGGAATGATATTTCAAACTAGCAATATTATGCACAGGTTTCAAGTCCCCTAGAGAGTATGTCACTTAGCCTAATTTGAGTGATGTTCTTGCCCTTTAGTTACCATAATGGTGGACTACTATGCAGCCATCAAAAATAAACTCATGCCATTCACATCAATATGGATGGAGCTAGAAGTGACTATGCTCAGTGAGATAAGTCAGAAGGAAAAAGAAAAATATCAGATGGTTTCATTGGTAGGAGGAGTTTAGGGGAACCAAATAAGGCATTAAGGAAAACAATTAATAACCTTAACAAAACAAATCAAAGATAAACAATGATAAATTAGAGACATTCTGCAGGGGCAGGAGAGGAATCAAAACAAGGGAGGTAAGAGCATAAGGGACTATAGTGATGGCGCATGGGTTAACCTGGTGGTAGAAATTCTATGGGTATTACACCTGGGAAAAGAAAGCAAACACTTTTTCAAAAATGAAAAAATATGTAAATATATATATAAATAAATAATTTTTTTTTAATTTAGTCACCTTGAATTAGAGTCTGGTCTACTTCAAATGACAGGTCACAACTAGGGAAATATGACTGTCCAAGTACTGGTGTCCAGTTAGAGATTGTATTCAGAAATCCTGAACAGAAGAAGCAGCAGGTCCATGAAACAACATATGAGAGTGGTCTGAGAAAAGGTACAGGAGAAAACAGAATTCTATGCAAACCACTTTACACCATGGGTCAGTGTGCCTTGCTTGAGTCCCCTATAACACTGGGAACTTCTTGAGGGCAGGAGACTGATTTTGAATATCTGTCCTCATCAGCTGTCACCTGCCTGAAGCTATATCAGCAGTCATTAGACTCACAGAAGGCTTCCATTTCACCACAGGAGAGTGCCCCAATGGAGGCATTATTCATTAAATCTTATATGCAGCGGAAGAACATTCTCCTATGGGGATCTTGCATGGAGATGAGTAAAATTCAGGATTGGGTGCTGAAGACTTCATTAAATGCTATTCTCTAGATATGTAAGTAACACGGGGGTGAGAGAGCAAAAATATCTTTAAAGTCTAATAAGCAAGCTTTATTGCTGCTTGGATATGCACGATAGATTTATTCCTCACTGGTTGGTTTAAAAAAAAATAAATTGCATTTTTATTTTAAAAACAAATGAGATGCACAGACAGATACTAGCTATTTATATCCACCCACAACAAAACAGTGACACAGCTTATCCACTACTGCACCCCATCCCAAACTCTGCAACTCTGAATTGCTTATGCAAGGGAGCAAATGTGTGGATTGGCTTACCCACGCATCTTACAGACCCCTCTTAGTGAGTAAAGGTATGTTTCAGAGGGTACAAAATATAGGTTGGAACCAAGGTGTGCTGTCTAATCAAAGATGAGTTTTAAAAATTATATAATAACCTGGGAATTAAACTCATATTTGTTAGCATTGGACACTAACAAGTGATAATAATTGACTTGCCTAGGTGATATTTGTTTTGTTAAAACCTAATCTAGATAGATTTAGAGTAAGAGTTTAAATACAAATTTATAGAAGATAAGTAGAATTTGCTGTGATTATGTTCATTTCAAGTAACTGACCACAATCACTTTTAAATTTCATGTAATTAGAATCACTTTTTCTAAGAAATTAGAAATTAGAATTTCTAGCCAACTTAGAAAATATGTAATGAGCTTAGGAATGTGTATACACACACACACACACACACACATTTATATTTCTCTATGGGTTGATATACTTATTATCATGGATCCAATATGCAGGGAAAGACTTAAAACTAGAAAGAAGGGAGGAAACTCTTCCTTTTCTGGTACCAAACGAAACTGTTACCAACCTTCCAAAATCTATTCTAATATTGTTTAAACATGATAGCTGAGATTTTATAAATATTGCTTCCTAACGAAAAAAAAGATTGTTCATTAGAAATGGAAATACTCTTTAAAAAAAAGGTGGAAAATCCCAGTTAATTCTCAAAACATCAATTACTAGGTTTCAACAATGTCAATAATGAAGTAAAAGGTCATTAACCCTTATCATAATAAAGGATTGTGTGATAATAGAACAAAAGGAAATGTTCAAATACGACACTTATCACCTCGGATTTCCAGGGTTCTATAAAGTGTCCTTGCTACCTTAAGCTTCCCCTTCCAAGTGTGAAATAGATAAGAAAAGTGACCCTCTCTCTTACTGATTGCAGGACTGAAGCAAAAATGGCCCATTGACTCTCCTGGGCTAACAAAGTTGCTTCTAAACCCAGGGCAACATCATAATTCTTTTTTATTTGCAGTGGTTAATTTGATGTGTCAACTAGGCTAGACTATGTTGACCATTTGTTTAGCCAACACTAGTCTTGATGTTGAGGAGCTATCTTTAGACATGATTAACAATTAATCAATATATTTTGAGTAAAGCAGATTAGCCTCCAGGATGTGGGTGAGCTTCATCCAATCAGATGAAGACATTAAGGGCAAGGACAGAAGTTTCCAGAGCAAAAAGAACTGCAACCTAGAAATCCTACTAGGTTGCAGTATGGAATTCAAACTCAAGACTGCAACATTAATTCCTCTTACCTGAATTTCTAGCATTTCTCTAGAGATCCCTAATACACTGTTTTAGAATATTTTCAATGTTTTTATAACTGAACAACAAGCAACTCTTTTTAAAGTAGATCAAGTAGATTTTTTTTCTGATTTCAAATTTTATAAATCTATAAATAGCACATTTTCTCTCACTTTCTTGTCCAAAAACTACAAATGGATCCCCAATGCCCCAAACCCTTCACATGCCTTACTAGTCCCTGTATACCTGTCTCAGACAGAAGTATCACTTAATAGATAATCCATGTCTGAAATTTCCAGAAGCCACTTCCTACTGTTGGGTGTGAATAATCAGTAGAACAAAAAACTGCCTCAGTCTTCCCTTGTGAACACAGACTTTAAACAGCTAGCAAAGTGTCTTAGTTAGTTTCAGTAGATTGCCTAAGTGGATTCTTCTTTCCCTCACTAGGTACTTCTATCCAGATAACAGGGGTCAGCCCTGGTGGAATCAGATTAGCTTCTACTATGACAATTGCCTAATGAGAAAGTTTTTACACAGTGATATTCATTTCTCCAAATTCCATTTTTTTAACTCAATCTATTTTGACATCACAACCTTCCCACAGGTGTGTTGTGATAGCGACACCACCACCCTCTTTCCATAGGGTCCACACCCTGATCTCTTGGATGGAAGCCGAGAAGTGCCCAGGTGCCTCTGAATGAATCGAAGGGACATTTTGTTCTCACCAGCAGCACTTTTTGAAATTATCTCTTAGGTTACTGCTACAGAGGTTGCATTATATCTACTTTGGATGCAATATATTTATATTATATACATTGCATATTGTACATACAATATATTATATATAATATTATAATATATTTTTTATTTTCTCAAGTTTGAATGAGAAAGAAATGTTTCCTGGCACAGTACTTATAGCTGGAGAATAATATTCCCACGGGACCTAGTGCTTTTGTGTACTGAGTAGGTCATCCTATCCCTGAATTAGGTGTCCATGCAGATGTCCTTAGGTCTGAGTCATTCAGCACCCTCCCTTGAACTTGTCAAATAATCCTTCTGTTGTTTGGGAGAACTGATGTTTTTCTCTTGAGAGATATACTGATAAAATGCCCATATCAGAAACAAAAATCTGTAGAAATTTCTCAACAAAAGACTGGTGAGAAAAGGGATGTGTGGATGACTTAAAAAAAACAAAGTAAACATTCCAGTCAAAAAATGGGCAGAAGAACTAAAAAGACACTCCTTCAAAGAGGAAATGCAAAGGGCCAACAGTTATATGAAAAAAATGTTCAACATCACTTATAATAAGGGATGTGCAAATCAAAACTACAATGAGATACCACCTTACACCAGTGAGAATAGCACATACTAAAAAAAAAAAAAAAAAAAAACAGGAAACAACAAATCTTGGTAAGGATGTGGAGAAAAGGAACTCTCCTACACTGCTGGTGGAAATGCAAACTGGTCCAACCATATAAAAACTGTGTGGAAGCTCCTCAAACTACTAAAAATGGAGCTAACAGATGACCTGGTAATTCTGCTCTGAGGAATTTACCCAAAGGGCACAAAAACATTAATTCAAAAGGATAGCTGTGCCCCCTAAGTTTGTAGCAGCATTATTTACAATAGATAAGGTATGGAAACAACTCAAATGCCCAAAAATAGATGACTGTATTAAGAAGATGTGGTATAGAGACATAATGGAATACTATTTGGCCATCAAAAAAATAAAGTCGTGCCATCCAAAGCAACACGGGAAAGGATTATGCTCAGTGAATAAGCCAGAAGGAAAAAGAAAAATATCTGGTAGTTTCACTTGGAATATAAGGGAACCAAGTAAGGGATCAGAAAAAAAATGATAATAATAAATAAATAACCAAATTAACAGGCAACTATAAATCAGAGACATTCTGTAGGGGGGAGAGAGAGGGATCAAAACAGGGGAGGGGAGAATACAAGGTATTATGGTGATGGTTCACGGATGAATTGGTGGTGAGAATTTTACAGGGACTACACCTTAAAGAAGAAATCAAACATTGTACAAAAATGAACAATGATATAAAATATACATGTATATAAATAAATATTTTTAAAAAAAGGGGTGGTATGTGGGTACTTCCCTGGAAGGGGAGATACCATGCTCACAAAGGTGGTTTATCCAGGACATTGCACTATGGATATACTGACCCCTGCAATTTCCCCAAATTTTGATGCAAAATTTGTGGTAGTAGACAACTGTATTTGCACTCTCTCCTGAAAAAAAAAATATAGATATAGATACACACACACACATACACACATATATAAGGGATGTGTGGAAAGTAGCAACTCCACCCCAGTCCATACTGTGGTTTCCCACTATATCTCAGAGCACTCCCCACCCCCCCACACACACTCTCACACACATGATTACTGCTACCCCCACCACCACAATAAAAAGGAGAAGGGCGAAGATTTACATAATCTGAACCCTGATCTATTTAATCACAGGAGGAAATCTTGTTTCTAATTAAGCACAATCTGCACTGTACAGTATTAAGTGTAACAGAAGAAAAAAGATCTGTATGGGACCTAGAAAAAGAGAAATAAAAAAAGCAAGAAGAAATCAGTGGTCAGCATGTAGCATGCTGAGGGAAATGCCTTGAACCTTGAGTTTGGAAATTCTATTCCTCTAGACAAATAATAAATATAGTAGCTTGCATTCATAGTTCCTATCCAATGCCAGGAAAAGCTCTAAGCACATAGCATTTACTAAGTCATTTAATATATGTAACAGCCTATAAATGGGCACTTTTACTATAGTCATTTTCAGATAAGGAAACTGAGGCCCCATAAGTTTATTTATATTCCATGCCCAAATTTAGGAGTGAATGTAGACTTCTGATAGCTTATTCCCAAAATCTGCTCCCTAAAATAAGAATACAATAAAAACTGTTTTTCTTTCATCATGCTTAGTGAGATAAGCCAGAAAGAGAAAGAAAAATACCGGATGGTTTCACTCATAGCAGGATTATAATGGACCAGGCGAGAAAATAACAAAAATAATGAATAACCATATACCAGAGACATTTTGTGGGGGTGGAATGGGGAATGGGATCAAAAACGGGGGGGGGGGAGGGAAATGCACGGGATTATGGTGATGGCACATGGGTGACTTGGTGATGGGAAACCCGCGGGGATTATAATTGAGATGGGAAAAAAATGTACAAAATGTTGAAAAAATAAACTTTTGTAATAAAAAAAGAGTTATAGAGAAAAGAGCAAATAAAAAAAACTGTTTTTCTTTCTTTAGGATGAAAGAAAACTAATGTTTGTTCAGCAGCTGCAGAATGCTGAGGATTATGCCAGAGTTTCACATACATTATGTTAGAAACAACTCTCAAAGTATCTGATCCCCATTTACAAAGGTAGAAATTAGACCTTAGAAAGGTCCCTAGAGATACAAATACTTTTGGGGGATCACTAAGAAACTGTCAAAATCAAAGACAAAGCAGCAAATGAATTTACTATGTTAAACAGACCCTGGCAGGAAGACACAATCTTGGGATTGTGATCCATCTGTCCCTTCAATACAGACATGACCAGCTGATAAAATACACATACACAGGGGCCCTCCCTAGTGGCACAATGGGTTCAAGCACAGCACTACGAGGTTAGCCACAGCTGTTTTAGCAAGAATTCAATAGCCCCCCTGACCAGGGAGGTAACCAACATGGCTGGCAGACTTCTGTCTTCGCTCGCTGCTCCCCTCAGCAGTGTACTCAGCCTCTCTGTGCTGCTCCCTGCTCTGTCTCTGGTGAATCCTCTCACTGTCCCTGCACCTCTGGCCTGTACCCCAGTTCTGTATGCACAAATAAATTAGATGATACCAGTAAATTTTAAACAATAAATAAATAAACACACACACAGGAACTCAATGCAGCTATCTGCTGGGCCAGTCAAATCAAGCTGAGTGTGACTCAATTTAACTGACCCTAATCTACTGATTGTGTGAGTCAACAGTGTTATGTATAGTGTCACAGTTGACAGATTATCATCTTAACACTCACATAGACAAGAGAGAAATGGTATAAAATTACAATAGAAGTTAAAGTTAGAGCCAATCTCTGATTGTCAAATCTATGATTTGTCCAGAGAACTTTCCTTTAGATAAATGTATAGATTATTTTAGCAAAAAAAAAAAGTAATAATATATTTTACAGACCAGCCTATGGAAAATAAGATAAAAATTACAATATCCTAACACTTATTATCTGAAAGCAATCATGTCATATCTAAAATAGTGTTTTATAATGTATGTGTTTTAGATGCTTGAACTTTACTACTTATTAATTTCTGGGTCTTTTTTATTTAATATTTTATCCTGAATATTTTTTGCTATTAAATTGAAATTTAAAGACTACAATATTTATAGCATAGTTGGATATTTACATTATGACCAAGAGCATTAACTCATTACTCTGAAAATTCAGTCTTAGGAAGAGATTGCAGCGTACCAAACCTTCCTGGTATGAACTGTTTTAAAGTAATCAAATTGTTGGAAAGGGAAAGTTTTTTTATAGAAAATTTCCAGTTAATACAAAAGATTTGTAGAATTAGAAAAAGATCATTTACAAATCCTAAGGAAATAGTGAATCTAGCCAATGGTCGATATGATAGTTATAACTAACAATAACATGAAGAGTCAATAAGGAATTTGATAAAAGAGGACTCTCTAGAACTTACAAATCATTCTTAGTATCACTAAAAGTAGGGCAGTCAGCAATTAAGTGCTTCTAGTGTGCTGTGACAGGAAGTACAAAACACCACACACACAGTACACTTGTCAAAAAGTAAAACTAAAATTAACCTGACTCTCATCAAGCCTCATTTTCAGTACAAATTAAAGGGAAATAAGTAAGAGTGACAAAGAAAACAATTGAAAGCTATCATGAAGCAGAAATCCATTAAACCTAGAATGTGGACATTTCTACAGGAAAATGACCCAGTTATTTGTCAACAAATAACAGGAGAAAGAGGAAACCTAAGAGAACCTAAGACATAAAATATCACCATATACAGTGTGCAGACCACTTCTGGATTTTCATGTTAAGAAGACAATTATAAAGACATTCGCAAGACAAAGAAGAAATTGGAACATAAAGCTGTTCAACTGTCTTGGACTTAGTAATGGCCTTTGGATACTTTTTTTTTTTTTTAAGATTTATTTATTTGTGCATACAGAACTGGGGTACAGACCAGAGGCTCAGGGGCGGTGAGAAGCTTCACCAGAGACAGAGTGGGGAGCAGAACAGGCAGATCGATGAAGTACACTGCTGAGGGGAGCAGCAGGCGGGTCAGGAGAGGTCTGCCACGCCATGTGGTCACCTCCGGGGCAGGCGGGAATCGAACTCATGCGGAGGCGGCTTTAGATTCTCAGTGCTGTGCTTTAACCCGCTGCGCCACCAGGGAGGGCCGCCTTTGGATACTTTTTAAAGATTTTATCACATGTAAGTGTTTACAAATAAAATAATAAAATGACTTGGCTTAGGTTTCAAATTGGAGAGGAGAATTGGAGAGAGAAAGAAGAAAAAAATAGATGATACTGCCATTTATATAAATTCTCTACTTTCATATTGGTATAAAGTTTTCTTTAATAAAAAGTTTTTCTCAAATATTGATATAAAAAAATTTGTACATATAATTCTTTGTTTGAAATTTTTATCAAACCTAGAGTATATGTCTAGAAAGAGAAGTAAAAGGTCAAAGGCATGAACTTCTTTGAGGCTCTTAAAAAAAGTGTTTTGGGCCCTCCCTGGTGGCGCAGCGGGTTAAAGCATGGCACTGAGAAGCTTAAGCCACTTCCACATGAGTTCAATTTCCGCCTGCCTCGGAGGTGATCCACATGGCACAGCAGACCTCTCCTGACCTGCCCGCTGCTCCCCTCAGCAGTGTACTTCATAGATCTGCCTGTTCTGCTCCCCACTCTGTCCCTGATGAATCCTTTCACCCTCTGCATCTCTGGCCTGTACCCCAGTTCTGTATGAATAAATAAATCTAAAAAAAAAAGTGTTTTTACACCCATTTATAGTAACAATTATATGTAGGTATCTCACCAAGAGTAAATAAATATTTTGAAACATTCATTCTATTTTGAAAAAGAAGATATTCAATCTTCTAAAATTAATCAAATTCCTTCTTGAATTGTCTGGGTTTAAAATTTACCCATTTTCTTTTATTGCAGATGTAATGGTTTTGTGTTTGATTTTATATTAAAAATAGCAGCCTTTTTTAACCTGATGTCAAATGTTTTCCCATTTAAATTTATTTGTTGTGAGTTTTCAATTCATTGTCTTTATGCTTAAAAAGTTCTGTCTTATCTCAAGGTAAACACTCATACTCCTTTAGTTTTCTAATAATGCTGTACTTTATCTTTCTATTTATTTCTAATTTTCATCTTGGTGTATGGCTGTGGTGTCAATGTGATCTTTATTATTTTCCACATTGTAAGCCAATCATCTTTTCTTTTTCATTTTTTTCTTTTGCCACTTTTAGAGTGAAAATAACACTCTGTAGTTTTGTATGTCCCCAGCCTTGATAACATGGCTGACTCTTGGAGTTGAATTTTGTGCCTGCATCATCTTATAATGATTTTGTATGTAGGGAATAGAAATTGACTTTGTTATATAAACTAGAGCAAGAAGGAGAGGGCAGGAAATTATTACACTGTGGACAATAGATTCATCTCAGAAAATATATAATCTTCTCTAATTGTGTCAGCCTTCATACAAAAAACTGTGCTCTAGTAAAAAGAGCAAAGATTCTGAAGTCAGTGTTCAAAGATTCCAAATTTGGGTTTCTTTCACTTCAGGCTATGTGTTCGTGGACAAAGCACTTGACTGCTTTAATCCTATGTTCTCCACTGAAAAATGATATCCATACTTGGGGTTCTTATAAGGCTGATAGTAGATAGGAGAAAGCTAAGAAATTCTTATGATGTAATTTATTTTTTAATTATAATAATGCATTTTTTTAATTTATTAAATAGAAATGCTGTCAATGCCAGAGATACTGTTAGGAGAGTAATGAATTTATTGGGAAGACTCTGGAGATGTCTGAATGTTCTTTTCAGTAATTCATGCAGTAAATCTGTCCACTTTCAGAACAAATGTAACAAATGGGTATTATGTAACCTGCCAAATATGCTGAAGGAGCTAAAACACACCCACTCTTGTTTTTCTTTGGGGGCTCTGCATCATTAATGGAATTTAAAACTTTGCAATTAATTCCAATTCTATGTAGTTCATGTGAAGCATAGAATAGACTAAAATCTAACCATTACTTTCGCCAACTATCATTTGGCTTCACCTGTATAAAGAGGAACTGGAAGTAAAAAAGATAATACCCCACCAGAGTTGTCAATAAATAGGACAGATATTTTGCTTAGAGTCAACCTTAAAAATATGTTCAACAAAAAGATTGGGAAAAAATCAAATTTGCCAACTGACTATAGATCTGAGGCTTACTAGGGGTGCGGGGAGAGAAGGGTCAAAACAGGGGAGGGAAGAGCACAAGGGACTGTGGTGATAGATTACTGTTGCTGTGGCTGTGGGAGAACTACGGAAACTACCTCTAGGGGGAGAAATCAAGTACTGTACAAAATGAATAATATATGAGAAAATAGCAAATAAATTTAATTAAAAATATGTTCAATAAGTTAACTTTATATAAACTCATCTCTGGTCTGAGAAACTGTGATCTGTGCCTTTAAAAAGAGGGAAGGGTGCCCTCCCTGGTGGCACAGTGGGTTAAAGCACAGCACATGAAGCTCTCCAAAGCCACTGCGGCAGGAGTTCAAGCCCCAGCCAGGGAGCTGACCCACATGGCCTGGCAGAACTCTCCTAACACACCCACTGCTCCCCTCAGCAGTGTATTTCAGTCAGTCTGCCTGTTCTGCTCTCCATTCTGTCTCTGGTGAATCTTCTCACCCCCTGAATCTCTGGCCTGTACCCCAGGTCTTGTATGCATAAATAAATAAATCTTAATTAAAAAAAAAAAAGATGGATGGGGTGCACAAGGGTACAGCAAGAAACAGGGAATACAGCAGTGAATTGGAGAGGCAGCCAAGCTTCTAGCAGCAATTTGGAATGCTTGTCCTCCCTCCTCCTGTTTTAACCACTTGTGGCTCCATACAACTGAACCCCTGTTCTCATCATCAATCCTCAATTTTACCCACGCTGGCTTCTCTTCTCTGCCCTCCAGGCACTGACAGCAAGCTGACTTCCTAAACATCTGTTGTCCTCACTTGGCTTGATTAGCTCTATCCTATACCAATAAGTCCCAGCATGTAGGAGCAATGAGCATGCGTAGGAGCACACTTCCCGTGAATATACTGTTTGGGAAAAAAAAATTATTTATTTATACATTCAAGAGCTGGGATATAGGCCAGAGGTGTGGGGGATAAAAGGATTCACCAAAGACAGAGTAGAACAGGCAGACTGACTGACACATACTGCTGAGGGGAGTATTGGGTGAGATAGGAGAGGTCTGCTGCACCATGTGGGACAGCTCTCTGGTCAGGAATAAAACTCAGACTGCGTGGTTGCTGATAGCTTTATAGTGCTGTGTTTTAACCCCTTGCACCACTAGAGTGGGCCCCCATGAACACCTTGATGAATATAACTAAATTTCAAATAAATAGCAGAGAAACTGCTACTAAAAAAAGGTGCTGTCTTAAAATGGAATAATGCAGCCAGAGTCAGTGAATTACATGAAGGCTGAAGTCTAGTAAAAAATAAATTTCCTGAGTCACATTTGCATTTCTCTCAAAAAGAAGGGACTTCAGTAAAAAAAAATGTACTGGGCCCTCCCTGGTGGCACAGTGGGTTAAAGCACAGCACTGAGAATCTAAAGCCACTTCCGCATGAGTCCAATCCCCGCCTGCCCCAGAGGTGACCACATGGCGAGGCAGACCTCTCCTGGCCCGCCCACTGCTCCCTCAGCAGTGTACCTCATCGATCTGCCTGTTCTGCTCCCCACTCTGTCTCTGGTAAAGCCTCTTGCCACCCCTAAGCCTCTGGCCTATACCCCAGTTCTGTATGCACAAATAAATATAAATCTTTAAAAAAAAAAAAGAAAGAAAGAAAGAAAATGTACTTACATAAAGCAGGTACAAATAGTTTCTCAGTCCAGTGTGGCTGTTTCTTCCTAGTAATTAAATCTCTGGAGATATGTATTAGTCTTAAATTAAGAGCAATAACATAGAAAGAAGAATGATATAGAGGCATAGCTGTTTAGGTGCAAATTATCATGGAAATCTATATATCAATACATACTTAAATTTCATTCAATGTATTTCTTGTTGATCTAACTGGACTCACTTGTATTCTTAAGATTGAGTTAATGGGGTCCTCCCTGGTGGCTTAGGGGTTAAGTCTCAACACTTCACCAGTATGGCCTGAGTTCATCCCCCACTAGGAAGGTGACCCACATGGTGCAGCAGATCCCTCCTGTCTCACCCACTGTTCTCCTTAGCAGTGTGTTTCAGTAAATCCTTGCTTGTTCCACTCCCCACACTGCCTTTGGTGAATCCTCTCACCCCCATACCTCTAATCTACACCCCAGTTCTTCTATGCAAAAATTAAATTTAAGCAAAGAGAAAAAACTGATAAAAAAAAAAAAAAAAAGACTGGGGCCCTCCCTGGTGGCGCAGCGGGTTAAAGAACAGCACTGAGAATCTAAAGCCGCTTCAGCATGAGTTCGATCCCCGCCTGCCCCGGAGGTGACCACATGGCGTGGCAGACCTCTCCTGACCCGCCCACTGCTCCCCTCAGCAGTGTACTTCGTCGATCTGCCTGTTCTGCAGTGTACTTCGTCGATCTGCCTGTTCTGCTCCCCACTCTGTCTCTGGTGAAGCCTCTCGCTGCCCCTGAGCCTCTGGCCTGTACCCCAGTTCTGTATGGATAAATAAATAAATCTTTAAAAAAAAAAAAAAAAGACTGTGCTGTAAACAAAGCAAAATGCATGTGTAACCTACTCTAAGACCATCAAAGGTAGGTAAAAATTGCTAGAGTCCAAGTTAAGTTATATTGTTACTTTTCATGCTTAAGTTTTCAATTTAGGAGTATTTCTTAATTATATTTTCTTCTAATGTCTCAAACTACTATTAAATGAATGTTGTAATAAGCATAGGTAGGCATATTTTTATACAGTTTCTCATTTAAATGGTTTAATGACCCTGGGGAGATCAAAGTATCACTTTGAATTCACTGAAGAACACAAAGCTTATAGAGATCAGGCAACCTTGTGAATAGAACTGAAATTTTAACTCAGATTCTCTGACCTTGTTACCATTTAGCATTCCTTTCCTAGATATTTTGTTAAGTGAGATATTAAGTAAGTAATGGTGGATATAAAATATTATATTGGTAAGAAAAAACACATAAAGTATCATCAAAATATTAGATTTTTTCCTTGTAATTCAAATTGCATCGTGGATTTTCAGAGAGAAAGACAATTGATTCCAAATCAACCATTCCCATCAATGTGTGAATGCACAGAAGAGGCAAAGTCCTGCAAAGGCTTGGTCTCTGAAGTGTAACAGATATTCCTAAGAATAACGGTTCTATCTTTATTTAGCACATCTATTTCTCTGAATAAGTCACTTCACCTCTCAGAATCTGTAACCTCATCTCTACAGTGGAAAAATAATTGCTCTTATATACCAAGAATGGTAAATATTACTGTATGAAAATTTTAAAAGTTAGATTTACTGATCTCTTACTATGTTCCATATGCTTATAATGATTATTTCATTTTAACCTTCATAATATACTGGCAAGATAGAGAAGGGAGCAGATTATCCACCCCATACTATAAATAATGAAACCAAGACAGAATGAAACCAAGACAGAATGAAACCGAGACAGAGTGATTAAATTACTTGCCAAGATCACAAAACT
Source organism: Condylura cristata (assembly GCF_000260355.1). NCBI lineage: Eukaryota > Metazoa > Chordata > Mammalia > Eulipotyphla > Talpidae > Condylura > Condylura cristata. The sequence continues at coordinate 55,583,852 of NW_004567107.1, read as the reverse complement.
TGATAGAGAAAGGGCTTTATTTTGACCCAAACAATTTGACTCCAGACTGAGTAGCTTCAGCCCTGTCCAACATTCTCTGTAAAGAGTACTGAGAATTTCGTTTAGTCTTTATCAGTGAATCTGCTAATCTATTTAGAGTAGGCCATCAGCTAGAACTCCATCAACAAAACTAGCTTGCAAATGAAGCAGAGTATATGTCACCAAGTCAAACATATTTCGGGCTACAAAAAAGTCTTAAGCCATTATAACTAATATTTAAACTGTCTCATTTCCAATTTTCTTTGCAGTAAAATGCTTTTGGCTAACATTCTAAATAAACTTCCAAATTAGATTTTTAATACCTACGTACACTGGTAAGAAAATCTTTCCTGAATTGCCTCTCAAGCATCCTCGATTCTAATGTAAAGGAGAAAGAACACATACATTGGAAAGTGAAATAAAGTTTTTAAAAATTCTGGGCCCTCCCTGGTGGTGCAGCGGGTTAAAGCACAGCACTGAGAAGTGAAGCCACTTCAGCATGAGTTCGATCCCTGCCTGCCCCGGAGGTGATCCACATGGCGTGGCAGACCTCTCCTGACCCGGCTGCTGCTCCCCTCAGTGTATTTCTTCGATTTGCCTGTTCTGCCCCCTACTCTGTTTCTGGTGAATCCTCTCACCGCCCCTGAACCTTTGGCCTGTACCCCAGTTCTGTATGCATAAATAAATCTTTTTTTAAAAAAAGTTTTTAAAAATTCATAAAACTTAGTCTACTTCTTCTCTCTCCCACTTCCCCAAAGCTAAATTCTTCCAGATATGTTTTAAAACTAAAACCTCTCATAATGAGATAAATGGATAAATACACCCACATCTGGTGCCTTGTGGTCATTCTTACACATTCATTTTGGTTTTTCAATGCCTGCAGTCAATATCCCCACAAACTCCATTCCATGCACTTTGCAAAAATAAACTCTTCACTCCAAAAGTATGAATGCCTTATAATTCAGCAGCAGCAGCTGGAAGGGAAAAAATAAAGCAAAGAACTATGATGGCTTTTAAAACTAAGAGTTACTCCCTGGTGACGCAGTGGGTTAAAATGCAGCACTAGGAAGCTAGCCACAGCCACTTCAGTACAAGTTCAATCCCCAGTCAGGGAGGGGACCCGCATGGCACGGCAGACTTCTGTCCTGCCCACTGATCCCCTCAGCAGTGTGTGTGTGTGTGTGTGTGTGTGTGTATAAGTTACAAAGAACGTCTAAATTCAATAAGCACTATCTTGAGATAATAGAAGTTGCTCAGTTTTGTAAAGAGTCAAAGAAAATCTACTGCTGAATTTTTAAAGGCAACCTGCCCCTAATGCACTCAATCATTTTAGTACTTTGTCCAGGAAAGATCACATGTGGTCATGTTTCTCCTCCGAGAAAAAATGACCCGTGCTCTAGGTAGCATGTATGGCTAAGATCCACCTCCCCTGAAACAATGGAGAGTTTCATGAAGCTGTTCTCAGCCCACCAACACCATCCTCCTAATATGTTGCACCGGAATTCCCTTAAGATTCAGAGGGAATTCTTTTCATGAACACTACTATAGCTTGCATAACCTGCAATTAAATTTGAGGAACCAAAGAGATTTTCAGAAAGTTGGACTTTGGAGTGAATGAGTCCTGACCTTCTTTATTACTCCATCACTTAGCATTATTACTCCATCACTTAGCATCAGTACGGCAGTACAGCACAGACCACATTCTCTAATCTTTCTTCTATTAAAGTATTTGAGCTACATTTATCTTCCAGGACTACCATTAGGATCAAATGAAACAATGATGACCTAACAAAGTTCTTGCCACATACTGAGCTCTCTCCAACCCGTACTTACAATTACAATCAAAAAAAGAAGTCCTACAGCTGAACAGTGCTCATCTATGGTCATTTGTGGCTTTATTTCACAACATTTCCTTAGGCATATTTCGCTAATTCCTGCCTCCATATCAGGTTTGATCTTGTTATAAACTCATGGGCTTTGCAGCATTATTAGTTACCATCACACCTGGAATACATGGAATACAATGATTTCTGATTTATAAAATGAGGCTTGCTAGAGAAATATTTAAGAGATGTGCAGTGACTTTGCAACCTGATGCAGCTAGCAGGCTGATTGCTCAATCTTCAGTCTCAAGCACAAGTACACACACCCACACACCCAGGAAGTGCGGGGGTCTTGTGGAAGTCAGTAGCTTATCTATTATGTGCACTCGGGAGCTGTAAACAAGACCATGTGAGGACTCAGCTACAATGCTTCCTCTGAGTCAGAATGAAACAAACTTCCCAGCCATTAAGGAAGGAAATAAAGCCACTGTACACCAAAGACACCCAGGACAGAATGCCAGGGGCTGGCTATGGCAGTTGTATTCAGTATGTGGTCAGAGATTGATAGAATAATTAAAGTAAGTTTTATAATAAAGATAATAAAATAAAATATATCCATGATCAATAGCTAGACTGAATTAGAATGGGTTTCAATCTCCCTAAGAATACCCTATTAGAGTCTGTCATGGCTTACATGGAATATCAGAATTTTTTTAAAGCCTTGTGTTTTAATCCATGTGAAAGTTTGCACACTTTCTATTTGATCACAACTACATTAATGTCATTGCCTCTAATAAATTTTGATTCAGAATAATTCAGAGGTAAAGATCTCCTAGTGGGTGGAAAAAACAAAACTCCAGGAAATCACGTATTTTTACAGACAGTGTAGCCCAATATACTGAAAGACACAGGCCTTGAAATCAGAAGTGTAACAATCCTGAATACCCTAATTTTGGGATCTTGTGCTGTTACATCTCCTTAATGAGATTCGATTTTCTCATCTACAAGATGCGATTGTGAGGTTCTTCCTAAGATCAGGTTAGATATTAGATGAGTTAAAATGTTTTTTCTAAATTGTTCACACGTACAAGAACTGTACAAGAACAGACCAGAGGTGCAGAGAATAAGAGGATTCACCAGAGACAGAGCGGGGAGCAGAAAAGGCAGATAAACCAAAATAAACTGCTAAGGGATGCAACCAGACAGACAGGAGAGATCTGCTTCACCATGTGAGTAGCACCCTGTCCAGGGATCGAACTCATGCTGCTGTGGCTGCAGACAGCCTAATAGTGCTGTGCTCAACCCCCTGCACCAGCAAGGAAGCCTATAAAGTGCCTCCTTATATACAGGTATGAGATATAAGATTCACTGATTTAACCTGTAAATGTCTTCAGGTCCACTAAACAGAGTAAGAAAGAATCCACTTTAGGATATTTTGGAAGTGTTTTTGCTTGGATTAATAATGAGGTCTAAAGCTTACATCCCTTAAAGTCTGCAGTACATTTTGTTATTTAAGAAGGAAAAAAATATGATATCACCTATAATTAAAAATTTGTGGTTACAGTTAAATTCAAAGATTACAGCTTTCACTTCACTTACCAAAAATTCAAGTTTGGGAAGACCAATACAGGAATTATATCTTTTATTAAGTAGGAGGAAATGGTTCAAGCACTTTATAATCCTTACCAATGTTCACCAAGTAGGATGTTTTATTAAATGTCTGGGTGCTCAGACAGTAAAGGACATTGCTATTTCTGGCAACCTAAAGCTTGACCTCTCCCACTTGGACGTCTGAAGGTAAACTTCCTGAGAGGAAATTAAATACAGAGAACCTCTTCCAGTTTGTTGTATCAGTTCTGCCAAAAACACTGTAAGGAACATTTAAGCTAAATCACTTTTTAAATTTTTACCTAAAACATATTACACATAAAAAGGGCAGTGGGTTTTTCTCTTGATTAGCATATGAAATCAAAATCAAAAATATCCAAATACCCTTTTCTCTTCCCCTGTCCCTATAAAAATCTGCCCTGAGGTAAGATAAGAATTCTCCCTCCCTATACTATTTATGCTTAAATTCCAACTTCCTTAAATATGAAAACCTTAGCCTCAAAGAAAAAGAATTCTAAGAATCATAATTTACACATGTGGTAGAAATCAAATTAAATATGAAATTTGTCCACCCTATTTATTACTCAAACTACCCAGGATTACTCAAGTTTGCTTTCTTCTCTAAGGTGTGGTGTACTTACCAAGTTCAGTGGACACTCTGAAAGGTCAAATAGAGTCCATCCTTCAGGGAGATGAGATGCTATTTCTATTTTTAAAAGACCTCTAGAGAAGGAAATTCCACAAGCTTCCCCAGTTACACATTCCAGTGTCTATCAAATCTCACTGTCTGAAAATTTTCCCTTTTTCTCTTATCTAAATCCCTCATGCTGTAACTTAAGCCTGTTGCCCCCAGTCTGGTCTCTCACGGAGATGGCCTTCATCCTTCATAGACCAACCTCCTCACATGAGGCTCATTTCCAATTAAGCAAGCCAGAAACCACTTGATTTTTAACTCTCGCACAGCTCTTTAATCATGTTAGTTACTCATCTATCATTTTCTTCCAAGTCTTCATCCTCCTTGATTTTTTTTTTCATATGTCCTTTTAAAAAATTATATTTAACCAAAGGGAACGAACATTATCCCCAAATTTTACCACACGCAAACAACTTATTTTCAATGTTCTTTGTTCTCTGGTCTGTAGAAAAATAGTACCACTGTAACCATAATGTGTAATTTTATTGAATTTACTCCATGTTTTTTTTGTTTGTTTGCTTTTTCAAAGGTTTATTTATTTATGCATATAGAACTGGGGTACAGGCCAGAGGTACCAGGACAGTGAGAAGATTCACCAGAGACAGAGTGGGGAGCAGAACAGGCAGGCCCACGAGGTACACTGCTGAGGGGAGCAGCAGGGGGTCAGGCGAGGTCTGCCTCTCCATGTGGGTCACTCCCAGGGCTGGGATTGAACTCATGCTGAAGTGGCTTCGCTTCTTAGTGCTGTGCTTTAACCTGTTGCACCACCAGGGAGGGCCCTGAATTTACTCCATGTTTTAAAATTCTTTCACAACCTAGAGCATACCTAGAATGAGCTGGTTTATAGTTACAATTTTAACAATGTCCATATTAAGTTTATGATTTAAAGAATATCCTTCCTTATTCAATACAATTAAGTAGTTCATTGCAGGCCTCTCTGGTGGCGCTAGAGGTTAGGTCTTGGCACTGTGAGGCTATTGGCAGTCACTGCAGCACAAGTGTGATCCCCAGCCAGGGAAGACCCACATGGCACAGCAGACCTCTCTTGTCCTGCCCTCAGCAGTGTGTTTCAGTAGATCTGCCTCTTCTGCTCCCCACTCTGTCTCAGGTGAATCCTCTCACCCCCTGCACCTCTGGCCTACACCCCAGCTCTTGTATGCATAAATAAATAAAATGAATCTTAAAAAATAACAAATAGTTCATTGCTAAGTACTGAAGCCCTCAGTTACATTCTAGGTATTCAAAGCACTAACATGCAGTCCTCATCCACAAGTAGGTCAGAAGATACAAACTCAACAAGCGAGAATGCAAAATACTGGATAAATGATTCCTGCATTTACCTAATCTGTGCAGACTTACAGAATCTATTGAAAGAGCTGAACCTCAGGGCATGGCTGGCCCTGCAGAAGCCAGGTGGGGAATCACCTGGCTGGTGATCAGGAGGGACTAGACTCATGGATAAATCATCATAGCTTCTTCCATCTAGAAGGAGGCCAGAGCAGCTAAGTATTGAAAGTTCATCATTATCCAGAGTTGAACTGACTTAAAGACTGAGCTCAGTTATAGCTGCTCTACAAATCTTTTCTGAGTTTTCAGAACAAGTTTTAATTACCAGACTGAAATGGAATTTTGTGTAACTGAAATTAAAAAAAAAAAAAAGTATGATTAAAAGAGCAAGGTGACTTTAGGGCAAGTCTTACTTGAAGATATATTTAGTAATTGACGAAACAAATTAATATCATCTAAAGGGCAAAAACATAAAAGAAAAAGGCTGGATTTCAATCCCATCGTGTTCGTGAACAACTCACTCTTCAGTCTAACCCTCAATGTTTTCAACTATAAAAATAGATGTTTAGGGTGTGTTCCAAGATTTAGATTTCAGGGAACAGCAAATGCTAAAAATAATGTGCTATATTTCCCAAAACTTAATATACTATCCTTTCTTTAAAATAAAATAAAAAAAAATCTATGCCATTTCATTATGTTTTAGCCTTAGACTAAGAAAACTGCATACAAAGCTTATACTGTCAAGAAATTTAGTTTTTCAAACAGAATTTCACTTTTTATATATTAAGGGAGCTTGAAGCTTACTTAGCAGGTTCTGACTGGAAAACAAAGGAGAACAGTCATTCTTCCAATCACTCAGTAAATACATATTGAATACAACCTTGAGCAGGATGATCAGCCAAGTCCTCAAATTTTAGCCTAAATCAGGGAGAGGAAACTTTCAGAATCCTGTGGAAATGGACAGTTAGAAAAGAACTATAACCCCAGTTAGAAAAACACGGCTACCACCAAACTTTTCCTTCCACTCTTTGCTCTGTTCTTTCTTTCTTTGTTCCTTTGCTTGTTTGCTTTGTTTTTATGGTTATAGGGTGGATTATGTAGATATATATATATTTTTTTTTAAGATTTATTTATTCATACAGAACTGGGGTACAGGCCAGAGATGTGGAGGGTGAGAAGATTCACCAGGGACAGAGTGGGGAGCAGAACATGCAGATTGAGGAAGTACACTGCTAAGGGGAGCAGCGGGCTGGTCAGCAGAGGTCTGCCGCACCCTGTGGTCACCTCCGGGGCAGGCGGGGATCGAACTCATGCGGAACTGGCTTTCGCTTGTTAATGCAGTGCTTTAACCTGCTGCACCACCAGGGAGGGCCGGATTATGTAGATCTTAATCATTAATTTTAAAAGGAAAGAGAGACTGGAGTAGCACCAGTTCCAAGATAGTGGACAATTCACTGTAAGAGCAGATATTTCTCATGGATGAGAACTGTATATCAGCCATCTTTCATTCCCTTGTGCTCATTATGGCTTCTGACATCTGAGTAAACTTATTAAATGAGTGAACTCATGAAATGTAAGTCACTTCAAACTGGCAACATAAGAATTACTTTTATGCTTCAATTCTACAGTCAGATTTCTAGGGTTAGTTAAGGTTTGACTTGTGCTAACACTTAGTTTTGTTTTTCTATATACCATATGTAAGTGATACCATCTGATATTTGTTTTTCTCCTTCTGACACATTTCATTTTGCAGTATCTCCTCTAGGGGCACAATGGTGTTATGGTTGAGGACCTTTTATTGCTTTGGTGGTGAGGTGGCTAAAGGTTGTGATCCTACACCTCTAAATCATATACAATGCTGTAAAGCAATGTTACCTCAATTTCAAAAAAGGATTGCTTTTATAGAGTTGACATCTGAGTTATATTTTGGAGGTTAGCCAGGATTTGGACACGGCAAAGTAGGAACTTTCTAGAGAATTGTATGTGCAAAGAAGCAGAGTAAAGCAGAATGTTTAAAGACTATTTCTGTTTAATTGGACTGTGGGTTCTCTTTTGAGAAGCAGTTTAAAAAATGAAAAGTATATGCAGCTTAAGTTACCTGTTGTTTTTTAAAAAGATTTATTTAATTATGCATATAGAACTGGACACGGGCCAGAAGTACTGGGGCAGTGAGAGGATTAACCAGAGACAAAGGAGGGAGCAGAACAGAAAGGTAGACAAAGTATACTGCTGAGGGGAGCAGTGAGTGAGACAGGAGAGGTCTGCTGCACTATGTGGGTCACCTCCAGGGCGGGGATCAAACTTACACTGACGTGATTGAGGCTAGCTTGCAGTGCTGTGTACTAAACAGTTCAGCCACCAGGATGGACCGCTGTTGTTATTTTATACTCAATGAAGAGCCACTGAGTTTTTTTGTTTTTTTAAGATTTATTTATTTATGCATACAGAACTGGGGTACAGGACAAGTGAGAGGGTTCACCAGAAACAGAGCTGGGAGCAGAACAAGCAGATTGACAAAGTACACTGCTGAGAGGAGCAGCGGGTGAGACTGAAGTCAGGAGAAGTCTGCTGTGCTATGTGGATCAGCTCCCTGGCGGTGGATCAGAACTGACGCTGAAGTAGCTGCAGCCAGCTTTGCACACTGCTGCCTTTACCAGGGAGGGCCCAAACCACTGAGTTTGTTAAAGGGGTAGATGACAGGGTATGAACTATATAGTAGTAGATCTGAATCTAGGAACAGCTGCATATTTATGTTAAACTAAGCCTCCCACAGATAATGACTATAAACTCTGCACTTAAATAAACATAATTATTTGAAGGTACTTATAAACAACTACTTGTTGTTGAAGATGAAGGTGATTCTACCCTTCAAAAAGGTGACTGCATAGAGTGAGATTTGCTTTTATGTGACTTTTCTTGTGAAGGTGCTTCTCAGTATCTTGTGTTTTATAGTAACTCAAATTGATGAAGAAACCCATTCTCTTTCTGACTTGAGGATTCATGAGAGAATGAATTTAGGGTTGCCATTATGCCTGGATATTGGACAGAAAAGGTCCTGAAAGGAGGAAACCACAGAGGAGAAAGCCTTCAAATTTCCTTATAAACACCCTTCAAATTTTGACCAATCCTTGAACTGTACACACATGAAAGAGACACCAAGTAGACCAGCAAAAAGCAATCATGAAAAGGCTGGAACACAGAGCTAATGCCCTCTTGTCCCCCATAACAACAGTGACATGCTTTAGCCAAAGGCAACAGACTCCAAAGTCTCTGCAACAAATTATCTGAGAACTGAGATGAAAAAAATACACACAATGAAGAATGGAAAAAAAATAATAAAAAATGTAATACAAAAAAAAACCTGGAAAAAATTATAACTTGTATGGAATTTTAAAAATCACTATTAAAAGAAAACATGACCCAGAATCTACAGACAAAGTAGTCAAGACAAGACTGAATCTGAAATGATCTAGATATCAAAATTAGCAGGAAAAGGTCATAAAGCATCTACCACAGCTTATTTTAAAGATATTGACTTCACCTAGAAATGCAATAACAAAGAAAACCCCATCATACAGGCTAATATGCAAATTCTTTTGAAACCTACAGGTAATAATTATATGGAGCATTTTACTAGCAACTAGGGATGTTAAACAGACGATTGAAATTTTATCAGTTTCTGACACAGACTGCCTTTCTTTCCTTCCTTAAATTTCCAAAGCATTACTCTAGGACAGACCTGTTCAAATAGTTAATCTTTACTGTCACATTTGATCTGTCTTTGAGCATTTTCCAAAGGCAAATCTTTCACAGAGAAGATAAAGGAAAGGGATAAATCTTCTCAACAGCACATGTTCTTCCTGACCATTTCCATTCTCAACAAACTTAATTCACTGCTATAGTCTAGATATTTTTTTT
>NW_004567107.1:55570809-55572739 GCF_000260355.1 Condylura cristata | reverse complement strand
GAATTGCTATAGTTTTTAAAACTCCATTTGCTAAAAGAAAAAAAAAATAGAGAAAAATTAAAATAAACAGAACCTTATGGCTATGGAACAATATTAAAAAGATCCCTATGCATATAATTGCAGTCCCAATTATATGGAGAAGAGAGAGAGATAGAAGGAAAAATGTTTTAAGAAGTAGGGGTCCAAATTTTACAGTTGTTTAAGTATTAACCTATATAAACAAGAACCTCACTAAATCTTAAGCAGGATAAATATAAAGAAAACCACACAAAAATGCATTATAATCAAATCAAACTACTGAAAACCAAAGATGAAGAGAAAATCTGAAAGGCAATTAAAGTAAAGAGCATATATCATAGAGAGAGAAGCAATGTTATAAATAGCAATATTATAAATAACGCTTGATTTATCAGACACAGTGAAGGCAAAACACATTCACAAAACCATCAAGTCAGCACTCTCTATCCAGTGAAATATTCTTTGAAAATCAAGGTAAGTAGACTTTTGAGAGAAATACACACTAAAAAAAATTACTAGAAAATTTGCAGTAAATTTCTTAGGATGAAAAAAGTCTTATCACGTGGTAACTCATAGAGGGCAGAATGAAGAACAATAGAAACTGTAATGTAAATAATAAAAACAATTTTTTCTTTTAACTTATTTAAAAGAAAAAATGTAGAATGTAAAACCTTCCAAGGGTTACTAAAATATCTGTGGAAAAGCTGAAAACAGCAGACCTTTGTCAAGGCACTCCACTTAAAACTTTAGAACATTGGGGATTAAAGGAACCTTTACAGGGGTCGGGAGAAGGCTGGGGGAGCAGGAATCACATATAAAGAATTATAATCAAAACTGTTTGGAGATATTCAACAAACAACACTCAAAGTAATAAAATGCTACCTTCAAATATTTGAAATGTAAACTAAAATTCCACATTTATTTAATCATAAACTGCATTCTTTTAGTGAGCTTACCATCTTTTTCTAACACTCATGAAATTTCCCTCTCCCAGACCTCCCTGGTGGTGCAATGGGCCAGTGCCCAGCACTGAAAGCCAGCCACAGTCAGTTCAGTTGATTTCCATCCCCGCCCAGGAGGTGACCCACATGGTGCAGCACACCTCTCCTGTCTCACCTGCTGCTCCCCTCAGCAGTATACTTCGCCAGTCTGCCTGTTCTGTGCCCCAGTCTGTCTCTGGTGCATCCTCTCATTGCCCCTGCACCTTTGGCCTGTACCCCAGTTCTGTATGCACAAATAAATAAATCTTTAAAAAAAAAACTTTGAAACAAAATAGAGGAAATCTTAAATAAATTACATAATTTACAAGCTTCCAAAAAGAACTCTCAAATTAAAGGACAAAAAATTCTAGGAAAATATGTTCAAATTAAAAACAATAAACAGCAGTTGATACTCTGAATTGACTTGGAGTCCTTACAAGTTTACATTTTAAAGAGTACTTCAGTTTCAAAATGGGCAAAGGACATGAGAAGGCAATTGAGAAAAGAGGAAATAAAAAATGGGAAATAATCCTATCTGCTACTCAAGGTAATAAAAATTAAAGCAAAAAGGAGATAAAATATTAGTCTGCACTGATTAAATCCCAGATTATCTGTAATTATATATTATATATTATATCGAAATATATAATGTCATCTACATGGTTCGCTGGTTCAATCAGGCAATCTCATCACACAAATACAACAAGAGTACCAACGGATACATAACCTTCAGTATGTTTTCAAGAACCATAAAAACATTCACCAGTGACATCAGTAATCTGTCATAGGGTCTGGCAAACTGGTTCCATAAAGGACAGGAGAACAGGGGCCCTCCCTGGTGGCACAGAGGGTTAAAGCACAGCATTGAGAAGCTAAAGCCACTTCCGCATGAGTTCGATTCCCGCCTGCCCCGGAGGTGACCACATGGCGTG
>NW_004567107.1:55558534-55570324 GCF_000260355.1 Condylura cristata | reverse complement strand
AGGAAGGTTGAGTAGGGCTGTCCTCCTACCAATAAAACAATGCGCCAGATGTGACCCATAGTTAGCCGAGAATAACAAAAAGGGAAGAAAATGCATGACACAAAAAGCTACGTACACCATTTGACCTCAAGACAAGAGCTTTATCCCTTGCTTATTTCCCCCTACATTTTTCTTCCTACAACTGTACTTTTTCATGTATGGAAAATAAGACAAAGAAACCCTAAAATTACTTTAGTTAAAGCTGTGCTTTATGAATAAGCTGGAGATTCCCATGCCAATTTAAGATTTGCAAGTATTCTTATTTGTGGTATCCAGGTACATTCAGGATAATAGTTTGCTAATCTTCACTCCACTTTCCATAACAATGTGCTTCTTTCCACATTCAGAAGCTACATTTTGAAATAACCCTTATTTTTAATCAGTTCAAAATATGGTTCTGAGTCTATCATTAGGTATTCATGAACTGTTTCTTTCCTTCCTTTACTAAGAGGATCGCCTAAAGCCACAATATTGGAAATTGTTGCCTAATTTTAGAAAACACTTTTTAAGGACTCTTGTTCTTAATAGCCTCTGTTTAAGTGACAAAAGAAGCACTGTTGTTAGGAGGGATGTACAGTGCATGACACAAGTTTATCCTGGCAAGCCACAGGCCCTGATCTGAAATTCTGTGTCAGCACTTTTTAGTCCCACTAATACAGCACCATATGGGTGTATGTGAGCTGTTTCAGGCTTTCACAAGGCCAATCAAAACAAGGGAAACAAAGGCCTTTATAAGCTCAGCACTGACCACAGTCCCTGTAGTATTATAAAGTCACATTTTTCTCTTGGCTTTCCATGTACAGAATACCTCTTACCTGAGAGAAATCAGACTTCATCCACAGCTGAGGGCTTAAGTTTGTTGTTCTATCGAGCGTGTGTAATTACTCCCTTTGGACAAAGGAAAATGCAGCCTTTCTCTAAAAACCAACAAAACAACACAATAGCTCTCTGAACACACAAGATGCAAACCAAGGACAACCAACTAGCCAAGAGCAAAGGCACACAGTTGGGCTGACACTACATAAACCACGGAAAATGAAAAAACTGAAACCATTACCTAAGGCCATTTGCAAAAGAGAAAGAGATGTTTGCTCAGCTTCACTAACTCCTCAGAAATCCCTATCATGGCCACAATAAAGTTGGTTACTCTCCTGTCCTTCAGCCAGCATTGTTCTCTCAGAAGGACATTTGTGCTACTATAAAATTATGTCATTAGGCCCTCCTTGGTGGCACAATGGGTTAAAGCGCAGCACTGCATGTGAGCAGCAACCACTTCAGTGCAAGTTCGATCCCCAGCATAGGAGGTGATCTACACGGCTCAGCAGATCTCTCTTCTCTCACCCGCTGCTCCCCTCAGCATTGTGCTTTGTCAATCTGCCTGTTCTGCTCCTTACTCTGACTCTGATGAATACTCTCACCACCCTTGTGCCTCTGGCCTGCACCCCAGTTCTGTATGCATAAATAAATTTTTAGAAAGAAAACGTGTCATTATACTATGATTTCCATTTACTTGGTTTTTACCAGTTTCCTTCACTAGAAAAAATGCTCTTTGCAAGGGCAAAGACCATAGTTTCTCTTTTCTGGTGCTGATCTGCTCTGGTTTCCATAATAAATACATGACACATACCTGTTAAGTACTAAATTGGATAGCAGGTTAATTTATTAGATAGACTCTGGATTGCTAGTCAGACTATGTATGTTCTGCTTCTGGCTGTACAATTAACTTGTTAGGTGGATTACTGAGGTCCCCATTATAGCAATGCTGTGTACCACCCACAACATATTTCAGTAATCTACATCAGAAAGCATTTGTCTTTACTCATAAGTATGCAGGCTTTTGCTGGGTTTCTGCTAGGCTTGACTACAGTCAGCCTTCAGGTGGGGCCAGGTTGGGGCTGGCAGGTTTCTTGGAGTATGTCTTCATGGCAGGTGACAGGAAAATAAAGAAGAGAACGGAAACACATAAGCCTCTTAAAGTGGCAGCTTGGAACTGATGCTTTGGTCCACTGACCAAAACAAATCACAATGCTAAGTCCAACATCAGGCCGTAGAAAAATAAACTCCTTCAACATATAACATAGCAAGGATGTGTAAGGGAGGAAGAAATATGGAGAGATAGTATAATATAGCACTTTGGACAAGTGAGATTCATAGCTTTAATTTCCTTGAAAAGAATGACAATTCTAGTCCTGACCACATATAGAGCTCTGGTGAAGGTCAAATGTTTTTGTATCAAACAGACATCATATGATCAAAACTGTTTAAGCAAGATCTAGATATTGTATAGGCACCACATAATGATTAAAAATAGTTCTTTTCTTATAGAAAGAAAACTGTCAAAATACTTTTTTTTTTCCTAAGTTGTATATAAAACATTGTAAGAACAAGAGATAGAGTTACTAACCTGACCTGGATGATGTTCATGCTACTTTAAAAATAGGCCCTCCGGCCCTCCCTGGTGGCGCAGCAGGTTAAAACACAGCACTGAGAATCTAAAGCTGCTTCCTTATGAGTTCGATTCCCGCCTGGTCCGGAGGTGACCACATGGTGTGGCAGACCTCTCCTGACCCGCCCGCTGCTCCCCTCAGCAGTGTACTTCGTCGATCTGCCTGTTCTGCTCCCCACTCTGTCTCTGGTGAAGCCTCTCACTGCCCCTGAGCCTCTGGCCTGTACCCCAGTTCTGTATGCCAAAATAAATCTTTAAAAAAAAAATAGGCCCTCCTGCCCTCCCTGGTGGCACAGAGGGTTAAAGCACAGCACTAAGAAGCTAAAGACACTTCAGCACGAGTTTGATCCCCATCCCAGAGGTGCTCCACATGGTGTGACAGACCTCACCTGACCTGCCCGCTGCTCCCCTCAGCAGTGTTCTTCATTGATCTGCCTGTTCTGCTCCCCACTCTGCCTCTGGTGAATCCTCTCACCACCCCTATACCTCTGGCCTGTACCCCAGTTCTGTATGTGTAAATAAATAAATCTTTTTTTTTAAAAAGTATCCAAACTTTAAAAAAAAGAGAGAGAGATCAGAATGGACTTTCCCTGCTCTCCCTGATGGCACAACAGGGGTAAGAAGCAGTGCATTATGAAGCTCCTTAAAGCCACTGCAGAAACAGTTCGATCCCTGGCCAGGGAGCTGACCCACATGGCATAGCAGACCTCTCCTGATCCACCTGATGTTACCCTCAGCAGTGTATTTCTGTCTCTGGTGAATCCTCTCACCCACTACATCTCTGGCCTGTACTCCAGTTCTGTAAGCATACATAAATAAATCTTTTAAAAGTAAATAGGTATGATCATTGTGGAGAATAGGGAAGTGGAAGAAATAGGAAGAAAGGGGTCTTAAGCTTTATCAATAAAATTTCATTTCAGGCCCTCCCTGGTGGTGCAGAGGTTAAAGCACTGCACTAAGAGGCTTAAGTCATTTCCACATGAGTTCGATCCCCACTTGCCCCAGAGGTGACCACATGGTGTGGCAGACCTCTCCTGACCTGCCCACTGCTCCCCTCAGCAGTGTACTTCATCAGTCGGCCTGTTCTGCTCCCCACTCTGTCTCTGGTGAATCCTCTCACCCTCCACATCTCTGCCTGTACCCCAGTTCTGTATGAATAAATAAAATCTTTTAAAAAAGTATTTCATTTCAGCTAAAAAATATTTGAAGCAAATAGAGCAAAAAAGTTGTCTTCCCTATCAGATGCTCATAGGAATGAATGTCTGTTACATGATTTTCTACATGTACTTGAAATATTTCATTATAAAAATAGAAGTGTTTGAATTGCTATAGAATAGAAACCCAGCAGACAAAGATGAAAAGGATGGTATTCTGGGCAGAAAGCACAACTAGTAGGAAAAGTGTTTTGTTCTTAAAAAACAATAGAGTGTGAAGGAGAACGGCAGAAGAGAGTAAGACAGGAATGGAAATGGACTCTAATAGTTTATGAGAGCTGCTCTACATGTACTATAACTGGGATGACTTCATACAACAAAAGTTTATTGTCTCACAGTTCTGGAAGTTAGAAATATGAGCTCAAAATATTAGCAAAATGGTTGGTTCTGAAGACTCTAAGGAAGCATCTGTTCCATGACTTTGTCCTAGCTTCCGGCAGTGGCCAGGAATCCTGGACAAGCCTTGACTTATAGATACATCACTTCAGGATCTGCCTCCATTTTCTCATAGATTTCTCCTTGTAGGTCTCTGTCTTCACCTAGCCACCTACCCAGTGCAAATATCTCTGCATCCAAATGTTCTCACTATATAAGGACACCAGTCCTATCACATAAAGGACCCACCCTCTTCCAGAATGACCTCATCTTAATTCAGTTAGTGACATATGCTATGACCTTCATTTCCAACAAGATCACATTCTATGAGACTGGGGATTAGGAATTCCACAAATCTTTTTGAGAAAAAAATTCTATCCATAGGAAGGATCAAGATATTGCTACTTTGAGGGGGAGGAGAAGGAAATATCATTGTATTATCAACAAATTCTCATATTTAGTGAAAAGTTAAAAGGAATTGCATAATATATTGTCACCAATTGAAAGACCTCCTTAGGGAATTTACGCCTTAGCTGACTGAGGAAGAGAGGAAATCACACAAAAGAGGATGCTTTCTGTGTTTCTTCCATCTTGCTATTCCTGGGCTTCCCACAGGCTAACCTCCAACAAGCTCTGTCTCACACCAGCCCACGCTAGGTGACTCACCATCCTGCCCCACTGTCCTCTGCAGAACAGTTTCGTCATCCAAAGTAAAAAACCCTCTGGCGGCTCTCCCTGATGGTGCAGTGGGTTAGAGCATAGCACTAGCAAGCTAAAGCCACTTCCACATGAGTTCCATCCCCACCTGTTCCGGAAGTGATCCACATGGCATGGCAGACCTCTCCTGACCTGCCTGCTGCTCCCTTCAGCATCTTCAGTGTATTTCGACCATCTTCTTGTTCTGCTCCCCACTCTGTCTCTGGTGACTCCTCTCATAGCCCCTGTACCTCTGGCCTGTACCCCAGTTCTGTATGCACAAATAAAAAAATCTTCAAAAAAAAAAAAAAACCCTCTGGCTACTACAACTCTTCTAAACTGAAATGCTTTGTCCTGAAGTTAATTTTTAACCGTGGGCTCTTCAGAAACAAACAGGAACACCAAGATCTTTTGCCAATGGTGTGCCTCATATTTATTTCATCTCTGCTTTAGGAAACTTCTTTAGTAAACTCTTCACAATAGATAAGCTACTTAGCCAAAACTGTCAATCCCTCATAATCTATTTTTCCACCTACAACTTTAAAAACAGCAAATGAGGGGCCCTCCCTGGTGGCGCAGCGGTTTAAAGCACTGAGAATCTAAAGCCGCTTCTGCATGAGGTCGATTCCCGCCTGCCCCGGAGGTGACCACATGGTGTGATAGACCTCTCCTGACCCGGCTGCTGTTCCCCTCAGCAGTGTACTTCGTCCATCTGCCTGCTCTGGCCTGTACCCCAGTTCTGTATGCACAAATAAATACATCTTAAAAAACAAACAAAAAAAAAAAACAGCAAATGATCTCAAATCAGCTTTCAGACTCTGTGGTACATCCCTTACAATAGCCAAATTTTTCCATGGCCACTGTAGCTCTAGCTCCTGTCAACTTCCCCCATCTTACACCACACTCTCTCTGCTCACTATCTTCCAAATCCACTTCCTTTAATTTGTCATTTTTACTTTTGGGTGTTCCTGTTGCCCAGATTCTTTGTCTGGGTTACTGAATGGTTTTCTAAATTCTGCTATCTTGAGCTTTTGACTTAACTACAAAATTCTGGACTCCAGTTTGCTTATAATTGAACCTAAACTATCATTAGCCTTCTTCATGACTCTTCTTTAACCTGACCCCTACAGGCTACATATTATAATAACCACTGTCCTAACTGCATTACAACCACATAACTGACCTTTAACCTGCCAAAGTCCTTTCCTAACTTAATCCAGTCCTCATTATCACTTTTCCTTATCTTCCTACTCGAATCTTCCTTCTTCCGTTTCTGCCCCATCATAGGATGAATAAAAGAATGGTTACTTAAAAGAATGGTTACTATGGACACTTTTTAAAAACCCAGTAATTCCAGGCCCTCCCTGGTGGCACAGCAGGGTAAAGCATAGCACTAAGAAGCTAAAGCCACTTCAGCATGAGTTCGATCCCCAGGCCCGGAGGTGACCCACATAGTATGGCAGACCTCTCCTGAACCAATGCTCCCCTCAGCAGTGTACTTAAGCAATCTGCCTGTTGTGCTCCCCACTCTGTCCCTGGTGCAGCCTCTCACCACACTGTACCTCTGGCCTGTACCCCAGTTCTGTATGCACAAATAAATAAATCTTTTTTTAAAAAAAAACAGTAATTTCAATTCACAGTAACTTCTGTTATTCTTTAGGAGATGCGTACAAAACTTTTAGAATATCAATCTCACTGGATACACTAAATCTCCATTTCAGCCATTTGGATTTATGCATTTGCCAACACCAATATAGACAAGTGCTAAATTTGCAAGGTTTTCAACTTCGGATAGTTTCAAACAGCTTTCAGGTGCTTCTGGGACCATTATAACACTGACAGTGGGTACACATTGAAAATTCTGTTAATCTAATTACATCACTTTCCTTAAAATCCAGCGTCTGTAAAGCATTTAAGAAAAGCTACTGGATATTTTCCAAGTCCTGGAAACCAAAGTTAGCCACATGGAATGTGGAATGGCTAGACATCTTGGAATTGTTCTTGTTAAACTGGTATAAGTGATTGACCCAATAGCTTTAATAATCGTTATTTGTTTTACAAGTTCCTGTGAGGAAAGCTATGCAGTTGTCTTGTGAAGTAGCTTCTTAAAAGGCTTTTATTTTGTCTGGCTATGATAAGGATCATACATGGTATGTCTAACTGATGACTTAGTGCTCTTTCAGTGCATAATAACTTACATGGGGGAAAGGAATTAGACAATAACTACCGATGACTTAATACATGCAGCGTTTTCAAATCAATTTGCTTTGATAAAAATCAAATAATCCCCGAGAACACAAATATTTATCTACAGTGATTGGACGGTCTGTTAAAACTGGCATTATGGGTCCCTCCAAAACATTCATTTATCCTTTATACAACCCACACACTGTCAAGAGGTTAATAATGCTTAAAAATTCCTGTGGTATTCTTAGTTTTTGTGCTGACAGAGAATAATCAGGATCCTCAATTTTCTTTTCAACATAGCATGCTCTTTCTTCAGAGTCAATACTCCTCTGTTTTAGTCAACAAAACAGGAAACAGATTTTTAAATTCCAAAAACACTCTAAATTCATAGCATTTTTTCTTTGAAGTAAAATGTTTTATGTGACTACAATAAAATATGAGAAGAATTTATATAATCAGAAGAATTAAAAGCATATTGCTTTTCTTCAGTAGAATAAACAAGATTTTAAAGGTAAGTAGGTATTATGAAAGGATTTGGTAAAATGATTTTTAAATGTGCTCATTTTCACATTGGAGAATATATTTCTAAATGTGATTTAATCCTAAATATTATACATATAAATTATATACCACATTGCCTATGTGCAAAAATTCATCTATCCTATTTTACACATTGTTTTAAGTATTATACTTTATCTTGGTATCAGGCACCCTGGCACCAAGGTAAAATGTACTTTAAGAAAGATAAGGTATCTACCCCAATAAAACTATAGCAGATAACTCTTTTATTGTATAAAGTACTATTAAACCATAAACTATCATAGAGGGCACCTTCATACTTTCAAGGTTACTACCTGCACATATATCCTAATATACTTTCAAATGAGAATTTGCAATAAGGAGAATGTAAAATTAGTAAGAGATGGAGGGTCAATACACAATAAATACCAGTTATTGTTATTCTTGTTATATTTATTTTTCACTGAAAGAGGAGCAAAGTATTTTGTAGTATTTTGTATCATACTGTGAATACAGTGACTGCACTGTTTGAATTAAAATCAATGTGTAAATGATCCAACAAGTACTTAGGCAGCAAAGAGTCATTGAAATCAAAACAGTACCAGGTGGTTCAGGATGGGGAAATTACCGAACCTCTAAGTTCTGTGCTTTGCTTTTTTCATAGATGGAGCCCTTAGATAAGAGTATGCCAGGTCCGCACACAAGTGATGTACAGAACTGTTTTGTTTGGTGTGGTATTCTGAATTTAGGAGCAAGTTACGACCTGTTTTCTTCCTTCCCACATAGGATGCATAATTACAGACACCTGTGCCACGTTCTAGATTCTCATTCCTCCAGAAAATTTCATCTTCACTTCTCAGAACTTATTATGAAAACAAGACCAGGAGGAAAAAGCTTCCTGGTATCTGGGTGAACAGGGCCAACAAACAGAAAAGGGAGCACAGACTTACTACCATGTGAAAAATGGAACTGGAGTCAACTGGTTCTAAAAGAATTGCCCCTGACATTATTAAAAGACAACTGTCATAAGAGATATAGCCCTCAAGACAAATGTAAGTATAGCAATACATTCCAAAGTCAAATGCAAATGTGGTTTTATTATCATCCATCTTTTATAATCCATACCTCTGTGTAAATAATTGAAAAATAATTGAAAAATTAGAGGATAGGGCCTCCTGGGTGGCCTAGGGTTAAGTCTGTGCGATCACTGCAATGGCCTGAGTTCCATCCCTGGCCAGGGAGCTGACATGGCATAGCAGACCACTCCTGTCTCTCCCACTGCTCCCCTCAGCAGTGTATTTCAATAAATCCACTTGTTCTGCTCCCCACTCTGTCTGGTGAATCTTCCTAGCCCCCAACCCCCCACTCCCCTGGCCTATACCATAATTCTTCCATGAAACAATTTTTTAAAAGATAGATGACATCATAACAAATTTGTTTCCTCAGATCTCTATTTCTCTCAGGGTAAATGAGCCACAACACCCAAGGCAGATTCTCCATGTGACCAAGGACAAAGGTGTCTCCTGTCATCTAGAGGCCTTATGCTATTGTTTGGGCCTTTGCACTGCCCTTCACAACTGGCCCTCAGGGGAACAGATTGGATCCAAATGGCCTTTTGTTTTCATGCTCTTCATAGTCTTCACATTCTTCTCCTGACTTTGCTTTATTTGCAAGGTGAAATACTTATATCATTCCTACATCTTATTTTGTTAGCTGATTTATTTTTATCTTACATTTGTACTTTGGAAAATGTCCTTGTTGATAGCCCATGTTGATTTTGTACTGGAAGAAAAAAGACGCAGGCTGTACTTAAATAACCAGGGCCCACATGCAAAAGCATATGGCCTGTTATCTACTTGCCACCAAATACAGACAAACCAAAAATTGTTAACATTATACAGAGCATAACATTAGGGCAGAAATCATTGATGCCAGATTAAGAATCCAGTGTTTTTCATTATTCTATTTTCTCTGTTTCAGTGAAGGCTTGAGAATTTTCATCATAAAAACTAAAAAAATAAAATAAAACTGAATCAGAGAGCTGATCTCAGAAAACAAACAAACAAAAAAAAAGTGATCTGGACAATGTCCTCTGATTTCAGATGATTGTGGGTTGCATTCCTAGACTTACAGAGCTCCTCTCTTCAATTTAAAATGCCTATGGGAGGAAGAAGAGTATTTATTTTTAGTGTGAGTTTCTTCTGTAAGTGTCCAAATTTCTTCTTGAAGTGGTCCAGACATGAAATGCTCTGTATTTGATTTCTCAAAGTAGATGGAGACAAGGTAAAGAAAAATGTGAAGCCTTTGGCCTTGAACACACTGGATTCCGATTTTCCTATCTGTACATTCGGGGGAGTTTACAAATTTCTCTGACCTTTTATCCCTTATAATGTGGAGTTAATTTCAGCTTCACAAAATTGTTATAGTAAAGTGCCTACTGGTAGGTCTGGCAAATAATAGATTCTTAATGCATGTTTATTTCCTTCCTTCCTGTCACAGTTTCAGTTACTAATCTTATAAAAATGTTTAAGAAATTCCAAAGACTTTCTAGATATAACTTTGAAAATCTTTTCAGTTTTTCATAAAACACATAGGTTCTTAGCAGATGCAGTCCCTGTACATTATTAATAGGAGGACTATTAATAGACGAGGAGCCTATATCTTTAGCCAGCAAATTGTGTGGTGTGCTGGAAAGGACAATGAGCTCTATTAAGCACATGAATTGTTATCTCTACTCTCTCATTAAAAAGTTGTTTGAGGCGCCCTCCCTGGTGGTGCAGCGGGTTAAAGCACAGCACTAAGAAGCTAAAGCTACTTCAGCATGAGTTTGATCCCCACCTGCCCAGGACGTGACCCACATGGTGCAGCAGACCTCTCCTGACCCACCCGCTGCTCCCCTCAGCAGTGTGCTTTGTCAATCTGCCTGTTCTGCACCCCACTCTCTTTGGTGAATCCTCTCACCACCATTGCACCTCTGGCTGTATCCCAGTTCTGTATGTATAAATAAATAAATCTTAAAAAAAAAATAGTTGTTTGAAAGGGACACCTAACCATGTGTTGGCATTGGAAAGGGAATGTTACAAAATATCTTTAAGTTCTCCACTTTGTAAAACATAGTGATAGAGGGGGTTAAAGGGCAGCACTATGAAGCTAGATGCAGCCACATCAACAGGAGTTCCATCTCCGGCCAGGGAGGTGACCCACATGGTGCAGCAGACTTCTGTCTTGCCGACTGCTCCCCTTGGCAGTGTTCTTCATCAAGCTACCTCCTCTTCTCCTCACTCTGTCTCTAGTGAATCCTCTCACTGTCCCTGCACCGCTGGCCTATATCCCAGGTTTCTGTATGCATAAATAAAATAAATCTTAAAAAAAAAAAAACCGTGATAGAGACAGACTAATATATGGGAAATTAACAACTTGATAAGCCTTTATATAAAATATAGAGATTAGTTTGGTTTTCCTCAGATATAGAAACCCCTCCCCCACCCCATTAGATTCTGACAGAATAAAAGCACTATACAAATGAGAGGCTTTGACTTTGAATCCAATGGCCTTGACCACAGGCCACTGCAAATAGTCACATTGTGAGATTATTAATGTTTTTACTATAGTAAAAGCACAACTATGATTTGAATGCTATCGGCAGCTGCAATTTAGGAGAAGCCCAGAGAGAATAATTAGGAGCACAGGATTCCAGCTGTCAGAGACGCAGACCCCTGGCCTGGCCCTGTACTTCACCATGGCCTTGGCAAGGTACTTCACATTGCACAACCTCAAGTGCTTCATCTCTAAAATAAGCAATGTCTATCTCTACAGGTTGTTAAAAATTAAATGAGAAAATGTTGGCAAAATAGTCTTCAAGTGCAGAAGAATCTATTTTCTCCATGAATTTCCACTTTTAGAAATGACATACTAGGTTCTTATCAATACTGCTGACTCACAAAGATAATCTCAAAATCTAACCCTTGAAATTTGAACTGAAGCATCTAGAAGAGTAGTTAGGGAGGGGTCACTCCATAGAGGGAAGGGCTATGGGTGACTTGGGGATGGGCTCACTACGGTGACAATGGGGGTATCCTAGTAGTTCCTCAATTAAATATTAAGGAATTAGTTTAAAAATAGAAATCAGGGCCTTCCTTGGTGGCGCAGCGGGTTAAAGCACAGCACTGTGAAGCTGGCTGCGGCTGCTCCTACACAAGTTCAATCTCCGCCCCAGAGGACAGCAGATCTCTCCTGTCTCACCTGCTGCTCCCCTCAGCAGTGTACTTCGTCCATCTGCCTGTTCTGCTCCCCACTCTGTCTTTGGTGAAGCCT
>NW_004567107.1:55556480-55558013 GCF_000260355.1 Condylura cristata | reverse complement strand
CCACCAGGGAGGGCCAGAAACAGCAAAATCTTAACAAAACAGCACGAGAACAGTATTCAAGGCTGCTGAGCAGTCATGGATGTGACAGAACTCACAAACTAAAAGGAGGTGAGGAATGAAGGGCTCCACAGGCAACCTTTTTTCCCATCAACTTTTCTTCAGCTGTTTGGAAAGCCCTTGCCATCACAAGAGCATCCCAGATAATCTGAGCAGCCACAATGGTCACAACAGTTAGCAGATTGCCCTTGAGTAACAGAGGACTTACCCGCAGCCTCTCACATATCTAGAGAATTCAAAGATAAAGGGGAAAAGGTGTCTCACACTACATGCACATACAGTAAAAATATCTATATTTGAGCTGCTACATTTTGAACAACCCAAGCAACAGACAGACTTCTCTTCGATAGAAAACCAACTTTGATTCAAAAAAGCGATCCATAAAACTGAACAATTCAGGTTGTGACAGAGATCACAGGTGAATCAAAACCAGATGATGGTAGAAATAAATGCAGTGACAGATCAAGGACTCCTGGACTACATTTGTCATAGCCCTAAAGGATCTGAGTAGAGGACAAGCCTCTGTGAGTATCTAAACTACTCGTGGGGAGCTTGGGGGGGGGGGGAGTTAAATACAGCTCTGTCAAGCTACCACCAGCGACTGCAGCAAGAGTTTGATTCCCAGTCGGCCAGGTAGCTAATGCACATGGCATGGCACTGTCTCACCCACTGCTCCCCTCAGCAGTGTATTTCAGTGGATCCCCCTGTTCCACTCCCTACACTGTCTCTGGTGAATCCTCTAACTGCTCCCCCCACACCTCTGGCCTATACCCCAGTTCTGGTATGCATAAATAAATAAATCAATGAATAAATAAATAAACCACTCTGTGGTGTGTGGTGGTTTTGCCATATGTACAAAAAATGTGCAGATAAATAATTATTTTTCTATAGTTCTGATTCAGTTTTTTTTTCCCCAAAGGAGACCTACCCGCAGTTTTGTTAAGTACTACCCGTGAGAAAAGAAAGCAAACATGATACAAATATGAACAATGATGTAAAATATATATAAATAAATAAATTATATATTAAAGAAAAGCCTGGTAAAATGGCTGGATGCCATACAGCATTTACAAAGAAATATGCCCGTAACAAAAGGAGACCAGAACAGGCCCTAAGCCTATTTGAGGACACCACCTCTTATACATACACTGAAAGTATACATGCTATTCTACTTTTTAGACCTCTCGCCACAAAATGGGATTTAGAACACTGATGTAAGTCAGCTATCCTTTATTTAAGGAACATAATATAATCTTAGGTGCTCCAGAGCAAAACAGACTTGTAGGAGACTTTATTGATTAAGAAAAAATGGTCTTACTAGCTCCATCCTGAAAAAGGAAACTGCCTGCTTTTCTGCTTCATCTATTTCAAGTCTTTCTCACTGTTTCTTCTCCGCCCTTTTCATAGTTTCTTTCCCCTAGAAGCCATTCATCTGTTCATCTGTTCCTTACCTGTTCTCTCTTTTTTTTTTTTTTT
>NW_004567107.1:55546004-55556380 GCF_000260355.1 Condylura cristata | reverse complement strand
CTTGAAAGAGAAAATGGAAACAAATTAGAAGATGAGTAGGTTTTTCTTGCTAATCTGTTAGCATAATAAGATGAAAAATCAGACACTGAGCTCATTTTTACTTTGTTATTTTTTTATTCTAACACAGCTTCAAAAGTTTCTTCCTTCTGGTCTTTGGTTATTTTACACAACTCAAACTTGTTCAGTTTTCTTTATGAAATTCTCCAGTTTCATTTCTCTCTTTTAATTTTCTCTCTTTTCCTTTTTAGTTATGTGTCTTCCTATCTTTTACATGTGTTTTTGTCTTTTAATTATTATTTTTTTATTTTTTTTTAAAGATTTATTTATTTATGCATACAGAACTGCGGTACAGGCCAGAGGCAGAGGCTCGGGGCGGTGAGAGGCTTCACCAGAGACAGGCGGGGATCGAACTCATGCGGAAGCGGCTTTAGATTCTCAGTGCAGTGCTTTAACCTGCGGCGCCACCAGGGAGGGCCCTGTTCTCTCTTTTTTAAAGATTTATTTATTTATGCATCCAGAACTGGGGTGCAGGCCTTTGGTACAGGGACGGTGAGAGAATTAATTCAACAGAGACAGAGCAGGGGGGCAGAACAGGCAGACTGATGAGCTACACTGTTGAGGGGAGCAGTGGGCGGGGTCAAAAGAGGTCTGCTGAGCCATGTGGTTCACATCTCTGGCCAGGGATTGAACTCAGGGATTGAACTACAAAGCTGGCTAGTTTTGCAGTACTGAGTTTTAACCCATTGTACCACCAGGGAAGGACCTTTCCTACCTTTTTTCACTCTCTGTGACAGGTTGCCTCAGCTTACTATGTTTAAAGACTGACTGCCCTCCCCCCCACCCCATGGATTCCCTGCCAGAAAGATGGCTCCAGCAACTTCCTACCGTCTCCAACGCCTCATCCTTGGAGTATGAAAACCCAAACATTTATCTGGACTTGAAATGGCCCTGGCCTGAGAAAAGCCTGAACCTCTGAGACAGATAGGAAGTGCTGTAGACAATAGCAGAAGCTGCACAGTCACAAACGCCAAATTTTCACCACACCCATTGGTGGAATTTGTTAGCAGTAAACACACATTGCTCCAAGCTCCATTATGTAGTAGAGATGAAAGAGAAAAATCATCTGCTTTGAAAGTTCAGCTCCAAATATGGTACATATGAAAATTGGACATTTTGTTCTTCTGAACTAGGAATTAGATTGGGAGTCCGGGACTACCTAAAGATCCAGGTAACTTGAGCAGTTACTCTCTGGAAACTCAGGATGGGCAGTCATTCCAAGTCAGATTTGAAAGGAATGATACCAGAGACCATGTTGGAAAACCCAAGGAACAGTTTGGAAATCTTACCAAAATTGACTAGGAATTATCTGCAAATGGAGTCTGAGCATTTAGTTTTTTTTTTTATAACAGTTTATTTTCACATCATTTTGTACATTTTTTTTCCATCTCAATTGTAATCCCCGCGGGTTTTCCATCACCAAGTCACCCGTGTGCCATCACCATTATCCAGTGCACTTCCCTCCCCACCTGAGCATTTAGTTTTAACTTTCCTAAGTAACAGGAGAAGTTTAGCATGTAACTTAGGTAAAATAATAATGAAAATAACAACGAAGAATAAGGGTTAATAACAATGAAAATACTAGCCACACTCTACAGTCTCTCTTACCCCAGTCTATCTCCTCCATAAGCAAAATTGCTTGAACTCTCAGAACTTTCAGAAATTTCTCAGACTCCTCTTCCTCCCTTCCATGGTATCTTTCTACACATCTAGTAAACATATAAGCACCTCTTTCCTGCTCTTGTCTACTGATAAACAGACCATTGGATTTTTTCAGCTCTCAAAAATTAGTTCACATCTGAAATCTGTAAGCTCCCTGGTTTCATCTCTGAATCCTATAGGTCAAATTAATGCTCCTCCCTATCACCTTGTATCTGTGTTACTGCCTTAAGCTTCCAGTTATTTGTCTTAAAGATTTCTTTACTTATGTATACAAGAACTGGGGTGAAGGCCAGAGGTGCTGGGGGTTGAGAGGATTCACCAGAGACAGAGTAGGGGGGCAAAACAAGCAGATGTACTGAAATACACTGCTGAGAGAAGAAGTGGGGTGAGACAGAAGAGGTCTGCTGTGCCATGTGGGTAAGATCACTGGCTGGCTGGGAATTGAACTCATGCTGCATTGTAGCTTAAGCATTGTCATTAACCTCTATGCCACCAAGGAGGCCCTGCTTCCAGTTATTTGTATAGAATCAAATGTTAATCTTACTGCTTACTTCTTACTTAACGTCTCTGGGCTTCCATTTCCTTATCTATTAATGGGCTAAGCTTAGCCACCCCACATTGTTGTTAAGTTGAGAAACACCTCCTATAAAAACCCCTAGAATATTTAAAATATGTCAGTAGTCATAAAGAGTAATGATAATATTAACTACAAAATGATGATGATGATAGTAAATTAGAAGTAAATAATTCCATGTTATGAGCAAGAACTAACTCCTTAAATGAAAGAGCTTCTTGTCTATTACAGAATGTGAGCCAAAAAATGTATAGAAGCCAGAAAATTTTTAATTTAAAAATTTTTTAAATTTTAAAAATTTTTAAAAAAAAAATTTTAATTTTTTCTAATCCTTACAAATATCCCATGAGTTAATATGATCAGCATTTTTCAGATGTGGAAAATAGGGCAGATAAGATTTAAAAGTTCACCTATTGCTAACCAGTCATAATGTCTTAATCCTTCCATTTTTTTTAAATCCTGTTCTCTCTGACCCCAGAGGCTACACTTTTATTTCTTTCCCCCTTAAATATATTAAGACATTTCCCTTCATTTCAATGCTAGAGAAGTAGACAAAACACTCCTGTTATTGGATGCCACCCTATTATAGTTTGAAGCTCTCTAAAGAGAGTTTTCATGCTTCAGTTTCTCATACAATGAATGCACAGTCCATCCCCTCCAGAACCCACCCTGGGTAAAACCACAAAGGTGTCAGTGTTAGTCTTTACTTCATCCTCTCTCCCTTCCTCCCTCTATCTTGCCTTGTCTTCCTCAATCCTAGGATTCTCAATGGACCCATGCAAACCAGTACATCCCCTCAAATATCCCTTCCAAAAACCCAAACCATTCTATCCTCTAAAATTATCTCCCTCTTCCTGATTCAAACTTTCATGACTCATTAATCTCATTAGTCCATCAGCGATGAGAAAGGGACATATGTAATAAAGTGACTCATCGTTAATAATTGCACCTAGACATATTTGCTTGACTTCAAAGAAAGTGTGAAGCCCCAAAACACTAATAACTCAGTCAGTCCAAAAATAAGTTACATGCTTTGTATTATTTTTTTTAAAGATTTTATTTTTTTATTCATATAGAACTGGGGTATAGGCCAGAGATGTGGAGGGTGAGAGGATTCACCAGAGACAGAGCGGGGAGCTGAACAGGCAGATCGACAAAGTACACTGCTGAGGGGAGCAGCGGGCGGGTGAGGGGAGGTCTGCCGCGCCATGTGGATCACCTCTGGGGCAGGCGGGAATCAAACTATGTGGAAGTGGCTTTAGCTTCTCAGTGCAGTGCTTTAACACACTGAGCCACCAGGGAGGGCCTGCTTTGTATTACTTTTTAAGAAAAAGAAGTCAGACTATGTGAAAGACAGTTTTGATAAAACTTGTTGTTTTATGGGCTTACTACTTCACTTTCAAATTAAAAGCATAGTATACTTCCTCCTCTTGCTGATCTGACTGACCACTACATTAGTTTCCAATTTGCACTTCTTCCAATAGTATGTATTGTTTTTTAAGTGTGACAGTTTTAACAGGCCTTCATCAGCACAGTATGTAGACCTTCCTCTCTTCTAGATGTGGCTGCTTTAAAACTACTGATCTGTGTTCAGTGGGAGAATAGTGAACATAGACTAGCCACCATGAGAAACCTCTAACTAAACAAGTTGGTATGTAACATGGACTAGGCTAGTTTTTACTTTCAAATATCTTAACAATTCGACATTAGATACACCTTTCCAATAGTATCTTGGGAGACCATTTTCTTAGGCTAAGGATATGGCTGGTTACTTCCAATATCCCATCATCTTTGTAGCTTTTCCCTGGGCATAGTCTTCAGAGTCAGGCCTCTATTTTTTTTTTTATCTCTTCAGTGGCTACACTGTTGCTTTTTATGTTGGGCTTAATTTTTCTGATGGAAGCATTCACAGTCAGTTCTCAAGAAAAGTGGTTATCAAGCAAGAAAAATATTTTTGGTTAAAAATAAAGTGTATCTTAAAATTGTGTGTGTGAGAGAAAGAGAGAGAGAAACAGAGAGAGATTCTGAAGAATGTTTCCAGCACAGAGTTTACATATGTTTTGTGCCAGTATGTGTGAAAAGTTTCCCAAGGTCATAGATCTGAAGGACAACTCACATTGGGATGTGGATATCATGGTATGTTTGCTTTAAAAGATTGATTATTTTATGACTACAACTCATAAAGCTCGTGGTTGTAAAACTCTCTATCGCAGAGACAGACCACACTTGTTGTCTAAATACTGGTGTCCGGTTCTACCTTAGCAGATACCATGGTGGCTGTGATGTTGCTGGTCTCTACTCCAGTAGCCAGCAACACTTCTAGTCCTACGTAACAAATATGATATCCATCTTCCATACAAAATAAAAGAGGAAATTTTGATCTAATAAAGATAGTTAAAGTACAAGAAGTTACTAAATACTAAAAATTGGGCCCTCCCTGGTGCACAACGGGTTAGACTCAGCACTGCAAGCTAGTCTCAACCACTTTAATGCAAGTTCAATCCGTGACTCTGGAGGTGACCCACATGACACAGCAGACCTCTCCTGCACCCCCACCCCTGGAAGTGTACTTCATCTGTCTGCCTGTTCTGTTCCCCATTCTGTCTCTGGTGAAACTCTCACCCTCTACACCTCTGGCCTGTACCCCAGTTCTTATATGCACAGATAAATAAATCTTTAAATATAATAGTAAAATAAAATAGAATATTGCATTGCAACATGGAGCTAGAAGGGATTATGCTCTGAAATAAATCAGAAGGAAAAAGAAAAATATCAGATGATTTCACTCATAAGAGGAATATAGGGAAACCAAACAAGGAGCCAGAAACAAAAAAAAAAGAGAGAGAAAACTAGCAGGCAAACTATAAACCTGAGACATACAGCAAGGGTAGGGAGAGGTAGAAGATCAAAACAGGGGAGGGAAGAGCACAAGAGACTATGGTGATGGTTCATAAGTGATCTGGTGATGGGAATTCTATAGAGACTATACCTGAGGGGAGAAATCAAACATTATATAAAACAGAATAATGATGCCAATAAATGAATGTACCAACATTTTTAAAACAAAAAATAAATAACATATTGGATTGTGGTTTCCCAAAAAGTCTGGATTTGTAATATTTAAATCTTGGCTATGAATTGTAAGCTCAGAAAATGTAATGACCTTCCTAAGTTTTTCCAATTTAAAAAAAAAAAAAATGGGCCCTCCCTGGTGGCACAGTGGGTTAAAACACAGCACTAAGAAGCTAAAGTCACTTCCGCATGAGTTAGAACCCCACCTGCCCCGGAGGTGACCACAGGGTGCAGCAGACCTCTCCTGACCCGCCCGCTGCTCCCCTCAGCAGTGTATTTCAGTAAATCCACCTGTTCTGTTCCCAACTCTGTCTCTGGTGAAGCCTCTCACTGTCCCTGTACCTCTGACCTGTGTCCCAGTTCTGTATGCATAAATAAATAAATCTTTTTCTTAAAAAAAAAATGGTCATCCAGCCTCTGCTTCCATATCTTTCTATGTCTAGGAGCTGTACTATAAAATTCATCCTTTCTGTAAGCGTTGTTGCTAAGCTGTTATGGTAGTTGATTTTGGAAGATTCTACTCCACTGTAGTATCCACTTGCATCACTGGTCCTACTTATGTGCACTAGAACAACACAGGTAAACCTGAGGGGATACCTTTGCCACATGACAACCTTAAAATCTGAAAAGTAAACCTTCACACACCTCTAATTGTTCTCAAAGCAACTTTGCGGTTTTTGTTTTTTTTTTTAATTTGTTTCTCATCCAATATTATTTCTGGGTCATGTGTCATATAATAGCAGCTGCCAATTATTTAGTCTCTCCTCCCATGAGACTCCCTCAATCTCATCTCTCACCTGAAACTTTTATCTCCTCAGAAAAAAATCATCCCTCTTCCCCAACTTCCACGGGACTTTATTCTGTTTTCATTCCCTTCCTCAGTTCACCTGTAAATGAGAAGTCTAATATTTCTTTTGGAACAAGCTGCCAAGTCAGTCTTCCCCTCTGCAACATTAACTGCATAAAAGACCGACTCAAAGCTATCTTTAGATTAGTCTGGTTGCCTTTAGCAGGTGTTTTCTCCTTTCATGTAACCAGTATATTTCATGTGCTTTGTCTCACACTTTAAAATATTCTCAAAATGTGAAAACTAAAACATAAGTGGGAACTGTACTTATTGTCTACTCACTTTTATTTTATTTTTTTTAAAGATTTATTTATTTATGCATATAGACTGGGGTACAGGTCAGAGGTGCAGGGGTGGCGAGAGGCTTCACCAGAGACAGGGTGGGGAGCAGAACAGGCAGATCGACGAAGTACACTGCTGAGGGGAGCAGTGGGCGGGTCAGGAGAGGTCTGCCACGCCATGTGGTCACCTCCGGGGCAGGCGGGAATCGAACTCATGCGGAAGTGGCTTTAGCTTCTCAGTGTTGTGCTTTAACCGGCTGCGCCACCAGGGAGGGCCCTCTCACTTTTATTTTTTTAGATATGTAAAGCATAGCTGTCAAACTGATTAGTCAGGAGTCAAAGTAGAAGTTCAAACCCCAGCCACTTAACAGCTACGTGGTCACTATGTTTCATTTATTTTTTTTTTTTAAGATTTTTTTTATGCCTACAAGAACTGGGGTATAAGCCAAAGGTGTAGGGGGCAGTGAGAGGATTCACCAGAGACAGAGTGGGGAGCAGAACAGGCAGATTAATGAAATACACTGCTGAGGGGAGCAGCAGGCGGGTCAGGAGAGGTCTGCCACGCCATGTGGTTCAGCTCTCTGGCTGGGATTGAATTCATGCTGCAGTTGCTTCAGATAGTTTCATAGTGCTGTGCTTTAACGCATTGCGCCAACAGGAAGAGCCCCTATTTCCTCATTTATAAAATGGGCACAACAATAACTGGTCCATAAGGTTTGAGGATTTCCTGAGTTACCATAACACATGTAAAGTGCCTAGTAGTTGACACTCGGCAGGCACCATGTGCCTCTATGATGAGGTAAAGGAGGAGGATCTATGTGCTAGGAAAAATTGCAATTTCCTAACATGTAAAATGGCAAGGAACAGGGATAAGTTCTGTGAATAGTTGTAACAATACCATATAGTCCTTGAGCCCTTGACATTTAGAAAACACATCAGGTGCTCTCCACTCACCTGATTCACTGATCAAGGTGTTGCACTGTGTGAATACTGAGTCTGGCCCCTCACTTCCCTTTAGCAGAAAGCTTCCAAATTCCCGTGTATACCTCCTCCCATGCCTGACTTATTATCTGTAAAATAACTTAGGCCTGTAAAAGTCAGACTCTCCAGTGACACTGAAAGATTGGGGGAAAGGGGAGAATTTTAAAACAATGGCAGTTGCATTTATTAAACATCTACAGAGTCCTCACACCAACCAAAGTGAAAGGTTTTACTGCTCATAATCTAAGATACTTTTCCCATATAATGCAATGCCCATGCCACAGTCACACAGCCATGAACTTGAAGCCAAAGCCTAACTGAGCTTGTGTTAAAGTGCCTTGTTCCTATCTTGAGTAGACTAGTATTAGGATGTCAATTATTGTTTTAACGTCACTGCCAAAACTCAGGTGCATGAAGAGCTCTGTTTGAAAAATGGTCCCAAGAATGTAATGAGGTAAAGGAATTCTTGAATGATGAACAACTAGCCTAAAGATGGTGACATTTGTCAAGCATGACTGACCAGTCTGGCTTTAATGCAAAATGTCACTGGATTTTGAAAGGCTCTCTGAAGACAGTTATCCCTCAGTGTCTATCTGGTAAGTGATGAGACAGTTATTGAACAATGATATTTCATCCATATTTATAATACAACAGAAAACAAGCACATCTGAAAGATGACCATTATTCCATAAAATAAACCAAGCCAGTGAACAAGCACGTGACTCTTTCCTTTCTCTCCCTCATTTATTTTCCACCAACACATTTCTTTGCTCCCCTGATTTGATGGGTTGTAGCCCTGAGGGCACAAGGGGTAAAGTCAGCATAATGTATATTGCAGAAAAGCCTTAAATCAGTCAACTGGAACTTGCTTGTTTTTTCCAAGGCAGTAGCATAAAAATAAGGGAGCAATGGGGTCATGATTTTGAAATTCCAGAGACATTATTGTGCTCAGCAAATTCCATTAAATTCAATACTTGACCTTGAATAAGCAAAAGTGTAATTACATATGAAGTTATGTCTACATTATCTTCATTGTTATTTTAATAGACAGTTACTAACTGCCAGACAATGTACACCACATATCATTACACTTGGACTTCACAGTAATTCTAGGAAGTAAACACAGTTATTATATTTACAGAAGAAACTGAAGCACAAAGGTGTTGGGTCAATTTCCCACTTTCTTAGAGCTAAAAGCTAGCATGCAGATTCCACTCTGGGAGCCTGACTCTAACACACATGCTTCCTCAAAGCATGTTTCTGACCACTCAGGAAAACGGCCAGATGTACAGCTGTGTGCCTGTAAACAGAAACTACTTAGTTTCATACTTTTCATGAGATTTGCCAAACCATGTACATAACCTTGTAAACAACTGGTGAGATATAAATAAATATAACAATTTGTATGTGTTCAGAAAGCCAGAACTAGTGTGAGCACAGACATTTCAGCAGTAAGGTCTCTTACCTGTTGGTACACAGATTACACTGAGTTGCAAATACACAGAGAATTTTTAGTATGGTTAGAGTTAATTTGTAGCAAATATGCTTATATGTTGTTCTTATTACTACTTTTGCTGTAAGCCTTTAACATGAGATATAGTGATGTTAGAAGGGAAAGATAAGGGCGAAACCATTAGCTTCTGGAACAACTTGTCATGATTTGCTTCATAGTCTAGAGTTCACAAACCATCCCCTCCTTTTTATTCCACTATGGCCCTTCTCTTGCAGAAAATTCCTTTTCACAAAGCTTAGGAGTGATAAGGAATGAGGACAGAATAGGAGGTGCCTGGTTGTCTCAAGTGGCTCATTGACATCGTTAAGATTTTTCAGACTGGGTGACACCCATTAGATCATTATGCTCTTTATAGTAATACTCTTGTTTAGGTATTTTCTCCCTGTTGAGGAATAGAATGGGGTGGAATGTGGTCAGTAGGTAAAATATGATAAGATCTCTCTTGCTCTCTTCCTTGATTTTGTTTTTAATGTAGATTAAACACATGAGCCTAAAGGATGACCTCATTTCAGGAACTAGTTGAAGATGACCAAATGGTACAACTGAAAGACAAATGGGGAGAACATCTCGCTGGTGACAAGGGAGGAGGCAAAGCCCCCAGACAATGCTCACCTGGGTTATGAATATCTGCCAAGCAGGCATCATGAACAGAGAACAGACAGTGGGAAAAGCCTAGGAACTGAAGGTCCAGATTCAGGCACTACTCTCAGGCAAGTGCCTTTCCTTGTGGAGCTTCAGTTGTCTTGTGGTTATGAGAGAAAAAACCACCAGCTGTCTGGTCAAGACGGACTGATAAATGTCTCTACAGGCAGAGCTGCTCTCGGTCATTCTAGGGGCCTGCCAGATTCTAGTTTCAGAGATCTGGCCTTACCTTACTCTAACCAGAACCATGTCGTTGCTCCTGGAACCCAAGCCCAAGAGAGGTAAAGGTCTGATATTGCCTTGGGTGTGACCTCAGTCGTCCTATTATAAATAAACTTCCCTTCCTCTTCCTCTATAGAACGGAGGAGGGACACAAAGTCCAAGTAGAGCAGCAGCCGCCATACCGAATAGGATTCTCAACAGGGACACAGGAGCTCACTCAAGCTAGTCAGTCCCTGTTTTTTCCTGTTCAATGATTCACAGAGCAAGGCAGATCAGTCTGTGTTGTGTAAACTCTTCTCAGCTTTTCATTAGCTTCCAAGTGGGCTAGTGTTTTTTGTGTTCCTTATTTCATCCCTCTTTCCTTGGAGAAGTGATTGCAATGTTTTCCATTTCAGGTTAGTATCCACACATATACCTCACTTAAATCCTCCTAGGGAGAAGGGCTTTTCATATCAAAGAAGCACAGGCTTGATGCCCTTGACTTGGAACCTATTTAAGTAGCCATTCTAAATGTTTTTTTTTTTT
>NW_004567107.1:55542828-55545597 GCF_000260355.1 Condylura cristata | reverse complement strand
GGTTTGCTGTAAACATCCAAGCATTTTCAGCTGTTTTAAATGGGAATTCCTTCAAAGATATATAACATACAGTACAATAATAGAGGCCTACAGTTAACATATTCAATGATGAAAAGCTTGAAATATATATATATGTAACATACATTGCATTTTTTCACAATAAAATTTAATTGTGAAATTATTTCATTCATTATCCATTCGTTCATTATTAACAGACATTATTCTTACATCCATTTAAGACTCCTAAACTCCTTTCTATAAGTGAGGTCAGTTTTAGTTAAGCCCTTTCTCCCATGTTCTGCCTAACCTTCATACATATCCTTTAGTCACATCATTTTTAGTCAAATCATTGGGGACAAATGATTTCAACATATAACTCAATATGGACAGTTATCATATACCCCGGGTTAATATTCTCCATTAATTTTTCACTAGCATTAGAATAGTAGCCAAAGATCTTTCCATGATCTACAGAGCACTATGCGGCCTAACTCCAGCCTCTCTCTAACAGTCTCCTCCTCATTTACTGTGGTTTGTATACTAGCTTTCTCATTGTTCCTCCAAGTGACTCAGGTTTACAGGTTCTCTGCACTTGCTATTGTTACTTCCTGAAAGATTCTTCCCTCATTTTCACCTGACTTCCTCCTTCTCCTTATGTAGGTCTAAGGTCAAATGTCACTTCCTCAGAAGCCATCACTGTCTCCCACACTAAGCAGACCTCTATCTCTTTCTTGCTTATTTTCAATTCAACCATTAAAGCACTGTCAGATGTTTTCATATTTCTAGTATTTTTTAAAGATTTATTTATTTATGCATACAGGCCAGAGGTGCAGGGGCCATGAGAGTATTCACCAGAGGCAGAGTGGGGAGCAGAACAGGCAGATCTATGATGTACACTGCTGAGAGGAACAGTGGGCAGGTCAGGAGAGGTCTGCTGTGTCATGTGGATCAACTCCAGGGTAGGGATCGAACTCATGAAGTGGCTTTAGCTTCTAGTGCTGTGTTTTAACCCACTGTGCCACCTAGGAGGGCCCCATATTTCTAGTTTTTTAATCCACGTTCACTCTGCCAGGTCTGTTACACTTCAGAAGTGGAAGGCATTTATCTCTCTGTCTTGTTAATTGTCTTATTTCTGGAACAGCTCCTCTCATAGAGGAGGCCCTCAGATAGTTGTTAACGTAATAAACCCCAACTCAACTCCATACCTACTTAAAGCTCATGCCCATCTATCATGGGATATTTTGATTGTTTTGTGTCTTGCTATATCTTGGGTAATTTAGTTTGAATTATCAATGAGGAGGCTATCCTCAGATGACTATAAAACAATAACAAGCTGGTAATGTCCAATGTCACTCAATCCAGTGTGGAAGACACACTTCAATTTCCTGGCAGTTCTTCTCAAACTTTTCTAACAAGTATAACTAGTAGCTTAGAATGGTGAATAATATTTATTTTGGAGTATAAACTAGCCTCTGAGAGCAAAATATCTGAAATTTCATGATTTTTTTTTTGAAATCCAGATGAATTTGCATTCTAATCCATTCTACAGAGTTTGATTTAATATAAGAGAAATTTTCCTTCAAATTTTTTAAACAAAAAGATGTGTTCTCCAAGAAGATACATTCTATGTACTGGAGAACAAAAAGTAGCAAGTGATTAAGGTCCAAATTGATAATCATCTAGAAATGATTCTGGAGGAATATTGAAGAGCAAACTTTCCCCACCCACGTCTTTACTGCATAACACACTTCCCCCCATCTTCACCCCAGGGAGGAAGATCTCTAGATTCACCAAAGTGAAACCAGAGTTCTAGGGTGTGTCAAGTCTTGAGAAGGAAGAAGGCTGAATGAAGTTAAATCTTTCTGTGTTACTCATTTTGGACATCTCTTCTAAGTCACTTTACTGATGTTTTCTTGCCGCTTGGTGATGGAGAGGTGCAATCCTCCTTGGCCCTGAGAGAAGAGACACTAGTCAGGTGATGCAACTTGACTTCTCAGGACCACCCTGGTTTATGTCTCTTGTCTTCACATAAGTATTATTAGTGTTCCCTTCTCCATTGTGCAATATTTTGTCACTCTAAGGATGCCTGCCCCACTTTGTCCCCAACTTAAAAGGATGCACAGAAACCAAACTAAATAAGCTGCAGACAATACAACATTAAAACTTCTTTTAGTCAAATTTCAAACCACCAAGAAAAAGGAGTTCTTGTAACACAGGTTGGTTGCTCATTTCATTCATTGAGGAAATCACATAAGCACTTGAGAGCCAAACCTTGGTTTGTGGTAATAGCTTCGTTTACCCAATACATTTCTAGAGGTAGGGACCTATAATCACTACTGGCTGCTCAATGATGATTGGGGGCTCAAGATACAGGCCATCTAGCACACCTCACAATAATAATATTTTTTTTAAAGATGTATTTATTTATTCATACAGAACTGGGGTACAGGCCAGAGATGCGGAGGGTGAGAGGACTCACTAGAGAGAGAGCGGGGAGCAGAACAGGCAGATCGACGAAGTAGAATGCTGAGGGGAGCAGCGGGCGGGTCAGGAAAGGTCTGCCGCGCCATGTGGTCACCTCCGGGTCAGGCGGGAATCAAACTCATGCGGAAGTGGCTTTAGCTTCTCAGTGCAGTGCTTTAACCCGCTGCGCCATCAGGGAGGGCCCCAATCTAGCAGACTTTTAAAAAAAGATTTATTTATTTATGCATAAAGAACTGCGGTACAGGCCAGAGGTGCAGGAGGGGTGAGAGGATTCACCAGAGACAG
>NW_004567107.1:55512608-55542728 GCF_000260355.1 Condylura cristata | reverse complement strand
AACTCATGCGGAGGTGGCTTTAGCTTCTTAGTGCAGTGCTTTAACCCGCTGCGCCACCAGGGAGGGCCCTCACAATAATAATATTTAGGGGGAGACAGAAGCAGCAGCCAGGATGGTAAGGGTGAATTAACTAAATGCCATCAGAGTACTAGTAAAAATATTTTAAAATAAAATGTGAAGGCAAGAAAGAGAAGAATATTATGCCATGAATCTATCAAGAAATATTACTGTGGTAGGAATTATGATGGCCCAGTGAATAGCATAACAGACCAACAGTCCCAATTGGAGCCAATTAGAGAATCTGAGATTCCATTGCTCATGGCAACATGGCTGGTTCAGTTGACATATGGGAGCTTTTAAGGCAACTATTTTTTTAAATTTTTAAAAAGATTTATTTATTTATGCATACAAGACTTGGGATATAGGCCAGAGGTACAAGGGATGGGAGGGTTTACCAGAGAAAAATTGGGGAGCAGAAAAGACAAATTGACTGAAATACACTGCTGAGGGGAGCAGGAGACAAGACAGGAGAGGTCTGCTTTGCCATGTGGGTCACCTCCCTGGCTGGGGATCAAACTCATGTTGCAGCAGCTGCAGATAGCTACATCATGCTGCTCTTTAACCACTTGTGGCACCAGGGAGGGCCCGACAACTATCTGTTTTTATCTGGATTCTGCATAATCCTTTTAAGAAGATCCTATAATGTTGCTTTTTGGTGTTGAGATGTCTTACTTGCATTTTTTGAATGTGTGATTACAAGGTTTTGTATAACTAGAAAAAGTAAATCTTCAATGTCACATAATATCAGATATTAAAAGTTTTCAATTCATAGGAATGACTTTTTTGTAAGAGGAGTACCTTACATTTATATATTCCTGCAGTCAAGTATATGCAACTCTCTATCCTTCATGAGATACAATATTTCTATAACAGAATTAAGACTATCTTGACATATACTATATTTAAACCTAACATGGACCTTGTGAGATCAGTGGGGCAGGTAGCATTATAAATCACTTTACCAGAGATAAAACTGAGACACAAAGGAAGTTAAATAAATAGTAAGTCCAAACCAGAAACCAGGTTGTGATAGAGAAAATTTCTAGGGAATGATTCATAAGAGTTCACACTCTCCCCAAACCGCTCAGATATGTGACTATGATGAGAAATTGCATTTCCATGATTGTGCTGCTATGAGCTTCGATGATCTGAGAAATAGGAAAAGAAGGAAAAGGAAGTGGAGAAGAAGGGGGGAAGAAGAGGAGCCAGGTGTACGTAATCCAATCACATGACCTGCACATGAATCCTTAAAACTGTTTTCTGATGGTGGTAGAAGAGAAAAAGAAATCACAAAAAGATATGGCAAAAGGGGGAGTCAAAAACTCAAAGCACAAGAAGAAAATGAGGTGGGTCAGCCGCCAGCAAGCTCAGAAGGGAGCCACAGAGCAGAAAGGACTGCAGCCCAGCCAGTACCTTCTCTTTGACCTTGAGAGACATTCAGCAGAGAACCCAGCTGAGTCACACTTTGCCCAGATTTATGACCTACAAGAAATGTGACGTGACAAATGGGTATTATTTTAAGTCACTAAGTTTGTAGCAATTTGTCATAAAAATGAATACATAAGTTGTCTGATGCCATCACAATTTTCCACACCCCACTCTTAATCAATGCTAAAGAAATAATGATAAACTGAAAAATCACAGTACTAACACTCTAGCTTTGTTAATGTAATTTTGATAAGAAGTTTAGCTTTCCTAGAGAGATTTTTTTCAGACCTGACCTCATATCTTTTGATTCCTAGCCTGTGGTCTTGAACTCATTTTCAAGATGATAGAAACCTCATTTCCTTGTGTTGTTTGCTTATTTGAAAACAATTCAGGTAAATTATATATAAAATTATCCAAGAAGAAAATGGAAAGGCAATTTTGCTGTCATTGTTTATGAACATTTTAAAACTCTCTTTATTAAACACTGAAAATATCGTGATTGAGCAAGTACAGAGAAGAACCATAGTTTTATCTGTCCATGGCCTCTCTCTCTATAAGCTTCCATTCTTCTGGGAATACACTTCCCATTAATGAACCAGGTGGCTCTGAGAAAAGGTCCATGCTAATTTATAATCCCAGCCCACCTGCCCTCAGAAAACAGCAAATTGGTCTAGAAAACCCTCCTCTGGTAATTTATAACTTTTCCCTAGTAGATGCCTACGTTGATCCATCACCACTGATAGCAGTTTTAGGATATAGAACTCAGGAAAGAGTTGACAAAAGTGTTTCTCCCCATGCATAGGAAGCCAATTGACAGCAAGAAGAATCCAAAGAGCAAGTCCAGAGCCAAACCAAAGCAAGAAACAGAAGCAAGAGTTGGAAAGAGATATTATTTCAGTTGTTCTGGAAGTCCATCTGCATCCGTATTATAGTTCATGACATTCTATAGCTAACATTTTTAATTTTATCCCCAAACTAGTTCAAGATGGGGTTAGTCACTTGCAACCAATAGAGATGTGATTCATACAAGACAGGAATTTTATTTTTTTTTTCCTTGAAAATATGTATCACCATGTAATGGGAGAAACTACAACAAAGAAAAGTATCCAAGTATTTCCAAGACACTCAGTGATTCAACAGAGCTTACATTTTGATTCCTTCCATTTCAAACAGGTTTACCTCCAACTGTCACACTCCCTCAGCTGTTTTTGTTCATCACACCAAACACTTCCCAAATATCTTGAGCATGTAAAAATGACAGATCCTATAATTTGTCACTGTCAAATTATAAACCTGTACTGGGTACCTGTCTCACTAATCTAGTATACCTACTTTTGAACAGGTATACTATTCAATACTATTAATTGACACTGAAAGTAAATGAGTTTACAGTGTTACATATATCTAAAAGAGGAACATGCATAATAATTTTAAGTCAAATATAGATCTTATGATTATATAGACAATATGAAGCAGTTTTTATGTTTTGACACTTGACACTTGTAAGGAAGAGATAATAGTGCCAAAGATAAATCCATTCTTGTATGACTGGTTAATATTTCATGAATAGAATCATAATATAAGCATTAGATAATTGCGAAGTGAAAAAAAAA
The DNA here is from genome assembly GCF_000260355.1 of Condylura cristata. Classification (NCBI taxonomy): domain Eukaryota; kingdom Metazoa; phylum Chordata; class Mammalia; order Eulipotyphla; family Talpidae; genus Condylura; species Condylura cristata. Next base: position 55,539,627 of record NW_004567107.1, on the reverse strand, counting down.
ATTGGCTAGATTGACCTTGTGGAATCCCTTTTCTTTGGGCAAATTATTTTAATTTTTCTAAGGTCTCATCTCTAAAATAGGATTCCAAAGTGTATTAAGTTTAAGGATTCAAGCTGGGAACAGACTTCTGGATTCAGATGTTGACCTAATTGCCATGACTTTAAGGAAGTTACCTCATGAACCTTGATTTTCTAGTGCATCTTAGGATAAACAGAGAAATAAGCACACAGGTGAGCAGAAGGATACATACAGATGCATACATGTATACACTCATCTATATATTTATAAATGTCAGGCAAGAATACTCAAGATGGGCCTTCCCTGGTGGTACAGGGATCAGAGAAAGCACTCTCAAGCTATCGCCAGTCACTGCAGCATGCCAGAGTTCTACCCACAGCCTGCCAGGTTGCTAATCCACATGGTTCAGCAGACCTCTCCTATCTTGCCTGCTGCTGCCTTCAGCAGTGTATTTCAGTAGATCTGCCTGTTCTGCTTCCCACTCTCCTATGGTTAATCCTCTCACCCCCCACACTGGCCTGTATCCCAGTTCTTTTATGCATAAATAAATATAAATCGTTAAAGAATAAAAAAAAGAATATTCAAGATCCTTGTTCATGAGAACTAGAAATAAAATAGGATAAAAGCAATCAAATTATCCACCAACAGTTGATTTAACTGCAGCAAGATTATCCAGGGGAATTTTGTTCAAAATTAACAATGAACAAATGACAGTTATGCACATCAATAATGATGAATCTTCTGGTAAAATACTGAGAAACTAATAAGTTCTAGCAGAAGTGACACAGAATTTTACTTACATGAAGCTCAAAAAGCAAGTACAAGTAAATCATGTATATTTAGAGATATAAACATAGATGGCAGAACTGAAGACAAAAGGGTAAGGGTTTATACACAGAATTTAGATCAGCGGTAACTTGGAGAGGTAAAAGGGACTTTGGCTGGCACACATACAGGGCATCTAAGGACTGAAAACACTGTATTTCTTAAATTGTGAGCTGCATTTAGTGTGTTTGCTTCCTAATTGTTGTATAACCTCCTTTTATGTGACTTCAGAACAAAAATGATAATTACAGTAACAAAATGCAATATTCTGAGAGAAAAAATTAGATTACAGATGTTGAACACTAGTGTCTAACATAGAGTTAGCTCTCGATAAATGATAGGAACCATGATGATGATGGTATGACATTCAGATAATTGTTCCACTTAGAATAATATAAAAAAATGTATCTATGTAAACTATTGTAAATTCCAGTTTGTCTAGAAATCTGTTAGAATCACAGTCCTAACGGAAATTAAAACTTGGTGGTTTTCAACCATAGTCACCCAACAAAATACTGGTTCTCAGTCACAGACAAGTACCCCAATGGTTAAATGTCAGACATGTGGTGGCTATTCATACTGAAGAATATGAAATATTTAGTTACTTGACATCAGAGAATTAAGCCCAATCTTTTAAAAAAATGTTTATTTAATATCTGCACCTTAGTGAAGAAAATGATAAACAGTAATCAAGAGTTGACATCAAGCTATTTTAACTGTTTACAGAATAATAGAATTGGAAAATTAGTAAAGTAGCTTTATCACTAGCTAATTCAATTATTTATTTTATAGCTTAAAAAAAGATAAAACTCAGGGAGATAACTGATTTCTTCAACTGAGTCCTGGTAGAGTCAGGACTAGATTATAAGTTAGGATGGAAGCTTCATAAAGTCACCTACTACCGGTTCATAAGATGAAACAGAAGGGAAGGTAGAAACCAGGTGGTGCAAGAGGGGGATGTGAGTGAGGTCTGGTATAGAAAACCCAGCGCTCCATCTTTTCCAAGGAGCTTACAAGCTCAAATCAAACTGAAACTCCCCTGAAACATAGGTATGACACAGTTGTGTTTTTTTTTTTTAATATTTCTGAATTAATCCCTTTGAGACAAAGACAGACTTGGAGAATTCTAATAAAGGATAAAGGTTCATTTGCAATCTCAATAAACTTTTATCTTACCTTATCTTACCTTCTATTCCATTACCTTCATGACGGTCATATAATACATTACTTGCTCTTACTTAACTACTGTATTCTAGAATCATGTTTATCTCTAGTCAGTCGCCAATCTAAAGTAAAGTAAAGGTTACTATTCCTTTAATCATTATTCAAAGAATATTTGTTAGGGATAAAGGCTCTGTATTAGACACTGGAAATTTGATAGCTATTATAAAAAAAAACAAATTTTACTTACCCTGTCCAATCAGGGAGACAATGATTTATTAAAAAGAAAAATGAACCAACCAAAAGTAACTCTGTACAGACTAACTCCCTCAACCCATATGTCACAGGGACAATTACATAAAAGCCCATAAAGAACATTTGCTTGCTTCAAGACCTCATCAGCTTGAGCCAGCTGATAGGGAAAGTAGGTCTTGTGGTTGAACTCCTGAACCAGGAAAGTTTCAGTCCAAAGTTTCTGTCAGGTGACGTGACCTACAGAAGTATTTCTATTCCCTGGCTTAACTTTATGACCAGGAACGATTGCCTCTTATTTGCTCTATATGCTTGCAACATATGGTTCAGTTACCAAAGCTGTCCCAAGCAAGGGGTTTCCTTCTAAGGGAAAAAGAAAAATAATCCCTTAAATGCAAGATTTAATTAATGGAAATTAAGGTTTAATTGATTAATGGAAAAACTCAGGTGATCAAACTATGCCTCCGCCCCTTTTATTGTCTGATGTTTAGTGGCTTGGGAACTTTTACAATAAGCAAAAAAATCTCCAAACAGAAAACAGACTTTTGTACCTTTTACATTCTAATTTGTTGCCACATCACAGTATTTGCTGTAGCCCATAACAAGAGAGTATGACCTCATCAGTTACTAAAGGCCACTTGCCAATTTAACAAGTTTCATTGGAAATTCCCATTTTGGGGGAAATTTTTAAATAATAAACAGCTCATTTTGTTGTCGTTCTTTGTAAATGAAAATGTTGCACTGTAATTGGATTTCTCTAAAGAAATAATTCCACATGCAAAGCCCAGTTTCAACACCCCTGTTTACTTTGTTAAGGGAACATATGGGTTTGAGATCCTAAGGCAGTGTGGTGAATAAAATGACAGTATCCAGTGACCTTATGTACTGACATAACTTAACTAGCTTATAACTTCAGAGATTGACACAGCAAATATGCAGTTAATGAATATTTTTTGAATGTGCATAGACAAGTATTCAGAGTAATAGTCTATTCTCAATTGATTTATTGCATGAAACACTGAAGTACGTGGAGCACTCATGTATCTGAAAGCAACAGGCAATTCACTCAAATGTCAACTTCCACAGTCCACTAGTAGAGATGGTAATTGATTCATAATGTAAGGTCAGAATAAAGTCATAGTAAAAATAAAAATAAAAAATCATACAAAAATTCAACTAGTCCCCTATTTCAGAGCCGTTGGAAACACAACAAAAAAGAATAAAGCCATTTTTCAAACACCAACCCTATTGTAAAGAAGATAGAAAAAAAAAAAGACAGGAAAGAAAGCAAATAAATAATAGTAAATGCATCTATCAGATAAAAGCCATTTTTCAAACATCAATCCTATTGTAAAGAAGATAGAAAAAAAAAGACAGGAAAGAAAGCAAATAAATAATAGTAAATGCATCTATCAGATACGATCATGGCAATTATTTTAATCCTAGGAATTTTCCAGCTTCAACAAAAGAATTTGAAAGACAAATACTTTCATGGTCAGAAAAAGCAGGTTTTGGTCTGTTGATTTCTTTGCTTATTTTAGTTAACCATCCCATACAGGGCCAGTTTGTTTCTCCAACCTTGACCCACAAATAGATTAAAGTTCTTAATCAGATATACAGGCTGCCTTATCTGATGACATATCGTCTCTCTCTGTGCTTTGAAGCACATATTATCATTCCAAAGGAAATTCACCATGAAACTAAATGACACAGTAAATAAAGACCTCATATTGAGACTCACCTAACTGCCTGGAGACCACTTCACAGCCCCAATCTCTGATCCTACTGGAAGACTAAGATGATTGTGGTCATCCTAAGAACCAGGAAAAATTCTCAGTGGTTGTGGTGCTGAGTAGAGGAAGTAAGGACAGGAGAAACAGTCTTAGCTCATCCTCCCAAAGCCCCTGCTATGGAAGGAACAATCACCTTGTCCACATCACATAAATGGTCATTGTAGTCCTGGGTACAAGGACTTGGGATGTGGAGAAGGAAATTTGGCATGGAATTTGAAAAGAAGAATTGCAAGCTATGAGATCTGAGAGCGTCATGAGGAATCTGTTTTGTTTGTTTTCAGTCTAGACTGAGAGCACCAGGACTTAGGAAATCAGCTTTAGGTTAGGAGACACTCCCCCACCCCCCACCCCAGGGCTGTTTTCTTTCTCCAGTTAGAGCGCTGAGTAATAATGTACATGCCAGTGCCTGCACTCCAAGCTGACTCATGGCTGCAGAAATTCCCACTCTCTCTCCACACATCCAATCAGTGACCCGGATGACTGCCATCACCTTCACAGTACGTCCTCCTCATCTCCCACGCTACTCACACCTTCAAATTTCAGGTACCAACATCACTCAAATTTCAGATAACCCAGAATTTCTCACCTAGATTACTGCAATCTTCTCAAGTACTCTTCCTGTGCCCAGCCCACAATCCATATCCCATACTGCTTTCTAAGGAGTAAGTCTGACAACAGAATTACCAGGTTTAAAATTTCTGTGGCATCCAATAGCCCGCAGGTTAAAATCTCAACTAAACTAAAACAGACACTAAAAAAAAAATTAACTTGGTTCACATCCTCTTACACTTGAAAAGTTTCTTAACCTCTTGGAAGCTGAGTTTCCTCATCAATGAAATAGGACAATACCAATCCTTCTTCATGGGCTTGTGGTTAAGATTCAATGAAATACTCTCTTTACCAGAGATATCCTGTGAGGGAGGGAGAGAAAAAGGGATCAAAACAGGGGAAAGAAGAGCACAAGGGACTATGGTGATGATTCACAAGTAAATTTTTTTAAGATTTATTTATGCATACAGAACTGGAGTATAGACCAAAGGTGCAGAGGTGGTGAAAGGATTCACCAAAGACAGAGTGGGGAGCAGAGCAGGTAGATTGATGAAGTACACTGCTGAGGGGAACAGCGGGTAGGTCAGGAGAGGTCTGCCGCGCCATGTGGCTGGATATCCAACTCTCACTGAGGGGGCTGCGGCTAGCTTGCAGTGGTGCACTTTAATGTGATGCACCACCAGGGAAGGGCTGATTTACATTAAATTGGTGGTGGGAATTTTGTGAGAAAGGCACAATGATGTAAAAGATATACCATTTTTAAATAAACTAAAAAAAAATACTCCTTTTAAAGAGCACAGCACTGTGCCTCGTTTTCTGTAATCTCTGGCTATTATTTCTATTATTTCACCAACTACTATTAGGTACAAGATCTTCTAACATCTAGTCCCCTTGGGCCTCTCCAATTGTCTTTCAATTATTCCATCAGGAATCACAGGTCTTGGACACAATTCACTGCATGCCAGTCCCAATGTCAAGGGATCTTACACATATTTTTTAATGTTTAACATCTCCATGGTCAGCATTAGGCATCCTCAAGTTAGAGACTGAAAAAGTTAAGCAACTTGTCCAAATACCTAACAAATAAGTGGTAGAGCCCAAAGTTAAAAACAAAACCTCTTTTACTCCAAGCCTGATGTTTATGACAGAACCATGCTGCCTTTATCCCACTTTATTTCCCTCCTTAAAAATCTTTGGTCCGGCCCTCCCTGGTGGCGCAGCGGGTTAAAGCACAGCACTGAGAATCTGAAGCCACTTCCGCATGAGTTCGATTCCCGCCTGCCGCCTGCCCCGGAGGAGACCACATGGCGAGCCAGACCTCTCCTGGCCCGCCCGCTGCTTCCCTCAGCAGTGTACTTTGTCAATCTGCCTGTTCTGCTCCCCACTCTGTCTCTGGTGAAGCCTCTCACCGCCCCTGAGCCTCTGGCCTGTACCCCAGTTCTGTATGCACAAATAAATCAATAAATCTTTAAAAAAAAAAATCTTTGGTCCAAGGCAAGAAAATAACAAAAATAATGAACAACCATATACCAGAGACATTCTGGTGGGGGTGGAGTGGGGAATGGGATCAAAAACGGGGGGGTGGGGGTAAGGGAGGGAAATGCACGGGAGGGACTATGGTGGTGGCACAGGGGTGATTTGGTGATGGGAAACCCGCGGGGATTACAATCGAGATGGAAAAAAAATGTGCAAAATGATGTAAAAATAAACTTTGTAATAAATAATAAAAAAAATCTTTGGTCCAGAACTTTGCCACTTCTCTATTGAGAAGTAAAATCTATGGCCCTTTCATTTGAACCTGGGCAGCACCTTTTGAACACCTCAGCAAATTAAGTCTGGCACAAATTAGGTAACGTGATTTCCAGGGCTGGCCCTAAAAGGCAGCATGTCTTTTAAGTCCTGTCTGGTAGTCTGTTTTGGAGCGCACACCCTCAGAAGTCTTAGGTGCCATGTAAGAAGTCCTGCTACCTTTAGCTGTCATGCCTGAGAGGAGACAGGAAGAGCGCACACCAGAGATGTGTAAGGAGTGCCAGCTCCCAGCCATCTGTCAAACAGCCCCAATTGTCACACCATGGAATAGCAAGGAGCGGTCCCCAGAAATCCATGCCCGAATTGCAGATTAGTGGGTGAAATATATGATCATGGAGCCAATAAGTTTCGAAGTATTTTGTTATACATGAATAGAAAACCAGAACACCCACTGAAACCCCCAGAAATAATCATATTTCCGCTGACACATCCCCTCCACCGTCTTCACACATGCCCTGTCTCTGCCTACAAGTCTCCACCAGCACAAGTTTACTCTCATTTAGAATGACTTTGTTTTGCAAGACTTTCAAGAAGACTGTAGATGTTGCAGTTTTAGTCATCTTTCCCCAAATATGTAAGTAGTGGTTAGGGATGAAAATTTCAAGTCAGAACATCTGAGCTTCATTTTCTTCTTGTGTTCACTGCATCCAGGCCATAGAACTTAATCTCTCCAGATCAGTTTCCTCCAAAGAGGAGTAATAATTCAACCCCTATCTCAGTAATGCTACAGGCATTCATTGATAGCTCCTAGCAAATTTCCTGGTATTTAATGAGTTGAATACATGTTGCTATTATTAGAGCATTAACTATATTGTATCAAATTATCTGTTGGTTTTCTTTCCTAAATAAGAATGGTGTGTTGTCATTACCAGGCACCTGAGAGATGCATAAAAACATTTCAGTTAAATGATTAAAAAAATGAATGAACAAACAAATGGATGGATGCATGAATAAATAGGTACATGTAATTTAGACTCCCTTCCACATGTAATTTATCTCTAGCATGTAGAAGAACTAAGATGCTAGAGGCCTCCCATCCTGAAGGAAGCAATTGTAGTGCTGGGTGCTGCTTTCCCTCATGCCTGACCCAACTCTTCTCCCTGTTCCTTATGGGGCTACAGAACCACAACTCTCATTCCTGAGACTCCCTCACTCCCAAGACCCCATGGAGAGCATTGTCACTTGTCCAGGTGAATGAAGCCTTTGCCACTGACTATCCAAACCAGATGGGAACAGGGAACAGGGTATGGACAGCCAAAGCCCAAAGTTCAGTTAGCCACCAATGAGTCTTTCCTCGTCTGTTCCATTTTACAGCATGCCATTTTGCTTCCCTGTTGTGCCAAGTAAAACGTAGTTAATCTTTTACAAAGTCAATCCCTTTTATGGACTCCTCGATATGGCAATGCCATATGGTAGCAAGGCTATGAAAGGGACTCTGCTCCTACCTGGCAAGTAGGTTTATGCTGCACTAAGCAAATAATTCACCTCCTGTCTCACACATGATATTCTCCCACTGACATTGATTTCTCTCACTAGAGCAAAAGCAAGAGAAATTACTAAATAGCATGATAACCTTGGTCAATAAAGAAGAGACTGTCTGCACTTAATTTTCATTTCTATTATATAATTTACATAACACATATTTATATATAATATTCTCATAGTAGCAGCTGACATTCTTTGGATATGCTGCCTGATATCTAGTAACTGCCATTGGAACTCCAGTGCTAGCTCAGGACAAGTCATCCCAGTTCATCTTAATTTCAAGATCCAGAAAAACCCCAAAGCCCCAGTGATGCCTTCAGTGTGTCTCTTTGCCTTTGCATGAAAGAAACAGCATAAATTAGTTTTTCAATTTTTATGATGTAAAGTGTATTTAAAATAAAAACAATTTTTTTAATCTTTATTGATCAGTAAAAAATTCAATGACATAACAATATGACTCGGGGGGTGTATACCTTTATACCCATATAAAGGTATGTGTAAATATTTTTAAATAAGTAAAATTCATAGTGTTAGCTGTCTAGTTTTAAATTGCTTTAGAAGCAAATGTGGGATTTATCTTATTACTGTAGATTCTATGCTTACGATAAGTTCAATCATTTTTTTTTTCAATTCTTCTATAAGGAGACCTTTGAAGGCAGCAGAAAGCTGAGGGTTAGAAAGATTTCTGAGGTGTGGCACCATATTCTCTGATTGGGCAGCAGCTCTCGGATGATGTGGGCCTGCTGCTGTTGACTCACCAGAAAGCAGCAGCTTTGTAGCTTGATGTCAGCATGCAAGAATGCCAGCCACTTCTTTCTGCCAGCACCCCTTCCCAACCCCCAGCAGTAGCCCAGATCTAAGCAAAGCTACTTGGGTTAGCCTCTGACCAGCTCCTAGCTGAGCTGTGCCGTTGCCCTGATGGCCACACTAGAGCAAAGAAAATCCCCACCAGATCCTGGCAGAAGAACAAAAAACTCTTGCAACTATGTGTCTGAAAAGCTGGTACAATTGTCCAAGTAAGGTTTGGATTTGGAGGAAACTAGGTATGGTGTTCTGGGTGTTCCTTTCCAACACAAACACACACACATCTCTATGAGGAAAATACCAGAATGCAGAAAGAAATGTGACGGAAGGAACTAGCAAAATTTCTACATACTAAATGGAGTGTGTTCTTGTTTGTGTTACTGGTATTTGAGCTGTGTCAGGTTTTTCCTCATTTTTTACTGCTCCATCCGAAGCCTCAGATGAGATCTAGAAGTTCTTTCTATTCTAATAGCCTATGATCTCAAACAATTTGGCAAGTAGAAGCTTTCTAAGAGGACTGACTTCCTGATGCTCACAAGACATGGCAGACTTCTCTGCCATATAATGGCTAGTCCTGGTCCGATAGGAAACTATTGTATATGTCACCTAGTATCACATCTCCTCTCCAGCATTCTATACCATCTTTCTGCTTAGCAGAAAAGAGATTAAGCCTATCTTAAATCAAACTGCTAAAGTATGAGGATCCCAGGGCTTAAGACTATTTGATTCCCTTGGCACGCTATGATTTAAGCCAAAATTGTCCTCTATGATCTTGCCCTCATTTCATTTCTTTATCTTGATGGAAAGCACCAGCCTCAATCCCCCATTCTGTATGAAGGTCCTCCAAGATTCTCCAGATTGATTACTGTAGTGGGTTTAATCATGATCCCTGAAAAGATGTCTATCTCCTAATCCCCACTACCTTGTAATGTGACCTTATTTGGAAAATAAGATATAGAGATGAGATCATCCTGGATGATCCAACTAGGCCCTAAAACCAATGACAAGTATCCTTATAAGAAACATACAGAGAAGAGACACTGAGAAAAAAGAACAAGACCATATAAAGGTGCAGTAGAAGTAGCATGAGGTAACCATAAACCCAAAAAAATCCTGGAGCCACCAGAAACTGAACAAGACTCCCCACTGGGAACCTAGCCCCTGCTGACATTTTGATTTCAGAATTCCTACTTGCAAAAAAAACCATGAATACTTTCTGTTGTTTTAAATCAAGTTTGTGTGGGGTGGGAGGAGGCAGGGGGAGTTATAACTATGGTCACAGAAAGCTAATTTAGTTATGAACTAAAATCACTTATAGGAATCATGCAGGTAATGACATGAGCACACAGCCTAGGGGAGGAAGTTCTAGTTTTAGCATCCCAGATAATTTTTCACTACTAGAACTGATGATTTCTAAGGCAGAAAAACAACAGAAAGTTCAAGTGTTCAGTAGCAAAAATGAGAACAAATATCCAAACCCAAAGAAGCAAACATAGCTCAGAATCATCTAACTGTGACCATGGGAAAAGTATGAATCCCTTTGGCCACATCTTCCCCCTTTTTTTTTTTTAAGATTTATTTATTTATGGATACAGAGCTGGGGTACAGGCCAGAGGTGCAGGGGCGGTGAGAGGATTCACCAGAGACAGAGTGGGGAGCAGAACAGACTGACTGACGAAGTACACTGCTGAAGGGAGCAGCAGTCTGGACAGAAGAGGTCTGCTGTGCCATGCGGATAACCTCCAGGACGGGGATTGAACTCATGCTGAAGTGACTTTAGCTTCTTAGTGCTGTGCTTTCACCCACTGTGCCACCAGGGAGGGCCATCTTCCCATTTTTATTAGATTTTCATGTTAAATCTCCTGTGCTTTAAATGTGAGTTTAAAAACCCAACAGGCAAACCACACCGAACTATGACAAATAGCCAGCTATAGGCTGTGAGTCAAATGAGCTTTCTATGGTGTTAAAGGTATGTGCCACAGATAGTTTCTGGCAGGGAAAAACAGGACCTTGTCTTCTTCCTATGTAACCCAATCTGCCAGCCCAGGTCACATAAATTCAAACTCTCCCCTAGACTTTATATGGGAGAACTACTTTGTTGAAACCTGAGATAGTATATCTACTTCCTTCTTCTAGGCTTCTCCTCTTAGTTTCTCTACTGGAGCTTAATTTGAACTCCGACCACTTAGAAATGAGAAGTTGTGTATGTATGTGTGTATGCAAGTGTGTGTAGAGGATGAGGTACACAGACTTTACAGTGCAATATTTACTTTAGAAATAAAAAATAACTATATATCAGAGACAATTAAAAATCATTTCTGTGCTTATTTGATCACAAATCATTAGCACATATTTTACTAAAAGGATGGAATTTCAACCAATAGAGTTAAGATGTAAAACTGAGACACATCACTGAGTGCCTAAATACAGCTTCTGTATTTTTGATAAAAAGTTACCACTTCCATGATCAGTTACTACATACTTACAGTTACCTTCTTTCCAATTTCAGACAATGTGTGTCTTGTAGAGCACTATAAAGAAAGAGAAAAATTAAATTAATTAAGAGAACTCCACAGTTGACTTTTTCAAGCTATCTATGAAGATGAGTAGGAGATAGCTTTGAGCTGTTAAAGTACATAGTTCAAATTACAGAATGTATAAAATGGAACAAAATGAAATTTTTTTCTTTCTACTGTTTTCACTCAGGCAGCCAATTCCCTTCCCTGGAATTCTATCAGTTCCTTGTATATCCTTGGAGACTTATTGTATGCATCTTCAGAAATGTGTGTGTGTGTATGTGTATATATCTATTCTCTCCACAAAACACACAAACCTCATTTTCCACAACTGTAATCACTATCCATAGTCCTGAACATCTCTTTGAGAGTCAATACCATATCCAAATCTAAATATTACTCATTTTTAACCCCTCTTTAAAACCTCACTGCCAAAGAACTGTGTAGGATCCTCCATGCCTCTTGCTTTTCATTGAACTTGAGATAGCATCAGTTATAAGACATACAGGTGTTAGGGGCCATTAACACAAAAAAAATGCTGTCTACTAAATTCTGACATATCACTCATTGTAAGATGCATCCCAATTTTAGAAAAAAAAAATGTTAGAAGTACCTATATGTGCATCTAGAAACCAAATGTTATTTTACAACATTCTCTCAACAAGTTTGCCGACATCAAGTCTGGCTGCCTTTTACTAGTCCCATGCCAGAGTGGTTTCTCTAAGATCTACGTTTCATCTGTTCCTTCCTCTACTTAAAATCATTTATGGTCTCCTAAGTCAAAATAACTTTGTGTGGCTTACAAGACCCTTCCCTTTTCTGGTCTCATTTCTCTCCTCCCTGTGTTCTGGATATACCCAACTATTGACTTTTCCTCAAAAATGTAGCACTCTTTCAAAATTTCATGCTTTTGTACATATTGTTCCCTCTGCATGGGCTACTCTTGGCCCTTTCTCCTCCTATCTAAATAGCATTTGTCCTCCAATACTCATCTCTGGGAAAACTGCCATGAACTTCCCCAGTTCAATTAAATTCCTTTCTGTCCTGCCACCCTCACTGTGCTTTATTCCATCAAAAGCATTTCTTATCCAGAATTAAGCTTCCTTTTTCTCTGTCTTTCTTCACTGTCCTTGTTTTTCTCATATCACAAGGGATTGCCACTGTGCCTAGTCCATGGTTAAGTATTCAATAAATATTTATTGAATGAAGGTGTGCCTTGGCTCCAGGATGTACTCAACATACTGCAATAACGGAGGTGTGGCCACCTTAGTGCAGGGGAAAGTACACTGATCCGAAGTCAGAAGATACCAGCATGGGCTCTGACTCTTCCAACTTCCTGATCTTAGCTGGTCAGTTGGCGTTTACAAGACATGGTCACCGATTTATTACAAAGGATACAAGCCAGCAGCCAGATGGAAGAGATGGGCACGAATGATATTACCTGTCCAGAAGGACTGCTATAGTGGTTAAATGAGAGAAGCAGCTGAAGTAACTGGCATGGAATTGGAGATCTAACGATAGCAGCATTTTATGATGATGATTAGTAATCTGTATTTCTTCTTTTTATTTTTTTTTAAAGATTTATTTCTTTACCCATACAGAACTGGTACAAGCCAGAGGTGCAGGGGGTGGTGAGAGGCTTCACCAGAGACAGAGTGAGGAGCAGAATAAGCAGATCGATGGAGTACACTGCTGAAGGGAGCAGTGGACAGGTCAGGAGAGGTCTGCCACGCCGTGTGGGTCACCTCCAGGGCTGAGGATCAAACTTGCACTGAAGCGGCTGCGGCCAGCTTGCAGTGCTTGCTGCGTCCTACACCTTTGTGCCAGCAGAAAGAGCCTGTATTGCCTCTTAATAAAGAAAACTTAAAGCATACAAAGAGCAGGGTAACTATGAGAAGTGACTGGCACATACATTCGAGTTTATAGATTTTCTGTTCCCTGAGAGCAGACATGCCACTGAGACATGCTGCAATACAGGTGGACTCATTTTTGAAAGGTGATACAATATTTATATTGTGTTTCAGAAATCAATATTACAAAACACACACATACCCCGTTTGTACCCTTACCATTACTCCCAACCCCTATAGATAATCCCATCTCATAGTTTATTTTAGATCCTTCCCAAGTTGTATATTTTAACACAAATACATAAAAATATATAATGTATCGCCCCTCTTTTGACACAAATAGACCAAGATATATATGTATATATAATGTATGTATGTATGTGTGTATACATGAGAGAGCTAGAATATTCTGAATATAACTTTTGTTACAATACCTAAAGGGCCTTTGTAACCTTCTAATTTTGCCCAGAAGAATTCCAATCAAGGAAAAAAGAATGTGGAGAAAGGATTTTATTTATTGTCTCAACTCACAATTCTGAACTCTAAGCAAAAGGCAAAATCCATGACTCACAACCTCAAGTCTTTCTAAAGAGAACCACAATGGAACTGCATACTAAAACAAGTTGTCTATTTTATTACTCTATGTGAGAAGACACTGCAGCCAGACTAAAAGGAATGCAAAATTCTCAACTTACAACTTACTTGCTTGAGAGCTGAAGGATGCTACAAATAGCATCAACACACACACACACACACACAGTCTTTACTGTTTCCTACCTATTTTTCAACATAACAAGGATATATGCTCCCCATGGAGCCTTCACTTTCAAAACAAAACATTGTTTTCAAAATTATAAGCAAGTTCCATTGCAGGGCTGTGGCTGGAGTACAGAAAAAGATCTGCATTTTTATAGCTATTTGTTTAGAAATCAAAAGCTGGCTGTATATGGAGCTGATTTGGGCTTTATAAACAGACATTATTTTTTCAATTTTATTGTTTACATAAAGTAGAATGTATTTTTTGGATGTCCCTGGCAATTTCCAACAAGGGTATAGGTGCTGAGGTTTGCCCAACCAACAGGCAACACTCAAACACCAGCAGGGTCTGACACTATCTGCCTAGAGATTAAGTCAGATTCCACAGGGAAAACGTTCAGTCTCCCAAGATAACCTTTCAGGTGTCCCTGGTAATTCCAGATCATTATCTGTGCTTCTATCTGACAGGCTATAAATCAGTTTCCCAGGACACCCTCCTCAGTTTCCATTTATTTACCAGAACAGCACATACAACTCGTGAAATTCACTTACTCACTGAATCACCACTTCATTACAAAGGAAGGGAATCCACAGCTAGAAGGAAGCAAAGCTCAGAGGTGGAAAAGAGGGGGGGGGGGAGGTGTGAGGGAATGAAGGAGCAGAAAAGGAGGAGGAGGGAGGGGAGGGAGAAAGGGTGGCTACTGTGGGGTGCTTACATGCCCTCTCCTATGTGCCATTCTTCCCACAGATCTTCACAGGTAAAACAAGCAGGAAGTTCTCTGGAGCCTTTTCTTGGCTCCAGTGTATAAGAATGACAGGCAAAATTTAGCTCAACCTCCAGCCTTGCTTCACTCCCCAGAGGTAAGGGGTCAAGCCCGTCCCCTGGTAGGTAATCCCCATCTGCAGGCTGATTTTCAGAAGTTACCTCTTTAGCATAGTTAAAGACACCTGTAGCACTCACTGTACCTAAAAAATAGCCAGGGGATCTGTGAGCCAGTTGCTGTGGATAAAGATCAAATATGTATGTGAAATAGATTTTGATATATTAAGTGACTAATATATATCTATTTTTATAAATCATATCACGTAAAGTTGCAAGTACTAAGTTATTAAAACTTTGACAAAGATCCATTTGTAATTAAAAACATAATAGCTTGATAAAATTTGGATATCAGAATAATTATAGAACTTCATTTTGGGGCAAGTTTAATTATGACCCAGATTGCCCATGTCCTCACTCCTTTCCCTGATTTTTCTCTCGGATTCCCATCACCTGAGTTGGTGACCTGAAAAGTCCTTTAAATTTCATATGAAGACCCTACTGTAATCTCTATGCATTTGCTATCCAACCCCTGACTGCCCACTGCCTTTATTGAAGTTCTCTACTTGAGCAAGGACACAGCCAAATTAGGAGAAGTCCAATGACTCAGCAGATTTGCCATCTCACACCCACTAAATTTCTGTCACTTTGGCCCCATTGTCAGGTACAAATACTACAGGAAATTAAGCAGGAAGATTAAGAA
Source organism: Condylura cristata (assembly GCF_000260355.1). Classification (NCBI taxonomy): domain Eukaryota; kingdom Metazoa; phylum Chordata; class Mammalia; order Eulipotyphla; family Talpidae; genus Condylura; species Condylura cristata. The sequence goes on along the minus strand of NW_004567107.1, from coordinate 55,524,286 downwards.
TGTGCTAGAGATGAGGAAAGTAACTTCCTGATAGTCTTAGAAGGGGATATAAGATCAGGTCTGACCACATAAGCCCAGAACATTGGGAGCCTGAGTGAGCTCTCTATCTTGGACACAAGCACTGTTAACCCAGCAGGCAAAGAAAAATGAGTACAGTGAACTCTGAGAGCCGTGAACAAAGGCACTGGGTGCAATAAAGTGCGGGGAGCAGTAAGGGATGTTGGGGCAATTAAGTAATGTTCATTAATGTTGATTTCCCAGTAGGCCATAAAGGTATATTGACACAGCGAATTTACTACTTGGTGACTGAGCCAGAATAGGACAGTCTGATCAAACTGGAGATGGCCAAATGAGGACGAGGGGAAAGACACTAAAACAATAACTCTAAGTATTAAAATAACTGGGATTTTATTAACCCCAGATAATACTGTCACTTGAGAGGAAGTACCAGGTAGACCAGACCAGCATCCTAGTAAAGAGGAGAGAAAGCTAGAGACATAGCCAGAATCATATCATAAAGGACCCTGTGAGTTCATACTCAGGATCTTGGATTTCAATCAGAAGGTACCACTGAAAGCCATTGCAGGATTTTAAACAGGGAATAACAAGATCAGGTTTCAATTGCAGTAAGGTCATTTACTGCATACATATAGGTAAGATTTAAATGCTGCTTCTGTACACCGTCCATACTATATTGTAATAGGCATGTATCTGGCTCCACACTGAACTGTAACCTCTATGAGAGCAAGAAGCATGTCAGCTTTGTCATTATTCTATCTCTGATACCTAGTGCAGTGCCTAGGGAGGGAGGGAAGGATGGATGGATGGATGGATAGTTGGATGGATGGATGGATGGATAGTGGATATCCATTCTCATTTATCTTTTGTGTCTAACACTAAGGTACTACCTAACATAATGTAGATAATTGTTAAAGGTCTATTGAATAAATGAGTGAATACTAACTTCTGCTTCACTCTCTGTACTTACCTCCTAACATTCTCCAAGATTCATATTCCCATAATACTAAAATTGTATCATTTGCTGTCTCATGCTATTCCCTCTGATTGGAATTCCCTACCTTTTGCTTCTGTCTACTTTGTAAATTATAAGTCCCACTTAGGGAGTCTTCTGTAACATCAATACCTCCCACCACCATGCTGGCCCACATAGCATTCCTCTCGGCCCACTTGCTCCTCAGTTCTGATTGAGCATATTCTCATTCAGATGACTTTCATTACATTCATTGCATTTGATATTATAGTTTATCTGCAGTTCTAGATTTTGAGCTACTAGATGGTAGGGACTGTCCCATTTTTCTGCCTCAACACCTCTCCCTATATAGTCCTTGATTATCAGATACTCAAATAATGTACTTTGATATTTAATTACCTATTAATTAGTTGAATTAGTCTATTGATTAATTAATTAAAGTTAATTCTATTTCATCACTTAGGAAGTGGATTATTTTCATGGTTTTCTCTGCAATATGTTAAGAAGTTCTTCCTTTCATTTCTTCTCAGGCCACCTTCAGCATGTGCCCTGAAAGTTGCCAAATAATTGTGTGTCCATACTAAATAATTTAATATTAATAAAATCATTTAATGATAAAAGTATTAATAATTTAATAATTATTCTTGTGTTTAATATGTGTAGAATGCTAGATTTATGTCAGGGGCTGTTATCAGTGACTTCTATATGAAAGCCATTTAACCCTCACAAAATCTCTCTGTCAATCAAGTTAGTATTATTCATTTTATAAAAATGAAGAAATTGGGGCCCACCCTGGTGGTGCAGGGGGTTAAAGCACAGCACTAAGAAGCTTAAGCCACTTCCGCATGAGTTCGATTCCCGCCTCCCCCGGAGGTGACCATATGGCGTGGCAGACCTCTCCTGACCTGCCCGCTGCTCCCCTCAGCAGTGTACTTTGTTGATTTGCCTGTTCTGCTCCCCACTCTGTCTCTGGTGAAACCTCCCACCCTCCACATCTCTGGCTTGTACCCCAGTTCTGTATGAATAAATAAATCTTAAAAAAAATGAAGAAATTGGGACTCAGAGAAATTGAGTAGTTCATCAATTAAATAAATTCTGTAGCTACTATGTAGCCAAGTGGAAACTCCTGACTCTCAGCATCCAGCTGAACTTTGACAAAGAGGAAAGGAAAGGGAAAGTCAGAAGTTTATCTGTTCTTTTGCTTTTCCAGTATTTGCAATGAATTTGCGACTTAAACTTGCTGAGTTTCAGTTTTGACATCTGTAATGTGAAACTAGAAATAGATACCTCACAGTTTGTTAAGAGTAGTAAATATAACCACACATGCAAACTGACTGGCTGACTGAATGAGTTTAACATAATGTCAGTACTCTCTCCTCCAACCAACTAGTTCTCTATTTTTAAGCTATCACAACCTTTTGAAAGCCACTGTTAGGAAACAGAGTTTCGGTCCATCCCAGTCCAGTCCTGGACCAACTATATATTCTGAAGTTCCCCCATTTCCTTTACTGTACCCTGTAATCATAAAAATGAAATGAAATAAAATGGTGTTTGAAAGGCAATTAGCACAATGCCTGGCATATTGTAAGCGCTTAATGACTGAGAACAACTATGATGATGATGACATGATGATAATGATAATGTTAATGATGGTGATGATGATAAGGAAGAGTAGGGATTATGAAAGGTTGTGATGATAGTGTTTTCAGCTCAGTTTCACCTAAAAAAAAAAGTAATTTTCTCTCCAGACTTGCAAGAAATGGAAAAATTTTCACTGTTACTTCCTTGGGGGAGAGAAAATACTTGCGTAGCCAGAGACTATCCTCAAACACAATTTCTCATGATTTTCTAGTAGAAAATCATCTGAGATATTTATTAAAATTTTAGATGGTTCTAGAGAACCATCTTGAAATTCTGGATAACACTTTGATCAGATATCTACATTTGAACCAGCTCTCAGGTGATTTTGAGCCTGAAAAATCCTGCACTGGGATGAAACCAGAATATTTATTGCCTTAAACCAAGATTCTTTCTAAGATTCTAAATGAGATTTTAAAATGTTAAGATTGTTTGTTGCTATAGAGATTATTTATTAGGAAACATATATATCACTCTTGCCAATTCAAAGCATTTGTTCAAATATCACACAGTTTAAATTTTGAGAATAAAACATATAATAATAAAATAGACACTTATTTGACAAATGTATATTTTGTGTGTATACATATATATGTATATGAATATACACACACAATAATTGTGTATACATACAAGCAATTGTGAAGAATCCTTAAGGGAACTTTCATTCTCTTTTTATTATTTCATATAGCCTAGATTAAATTTCAGTCCCTGATATACTGCAGATGATATCCTCAAATATTTACTTATTGTTACATGAATAATGAATTTTTGCTTTCTGTAAATCTGAAACTGATGACCTTTTTAATCCAAACTATCTCCTCCTACACTCATAAGGAATTTTTTAATGCACTGCAGAAAAGTTGGTCCAGCAAACATCTCCAACATTATAAAGACAATTTTGTTCATCGACAGTGTTACTTTACAGATTAAAAAAAATTATGAGAGAAAGTCTACATTTCCACAGATCACAAAGAAAGGCAACATGATCACTTAATTGTCTGATTCTGTGACCAATTCACTAGATTAAGTCTTCCATCAACTAAATTTGGCCAATCTGTAACAGGGTGGTCCCCAGGAAAAGGGGAGGTCCCAGGTTCCCTGCCCCACCCAGAGGAGGGTGGAGCTGAGCAGGAAAGAAAATCTAGAGAGAGACCTGTGTGGAGGTTAACTATGGCAGCATTTAGCTTCATTTTGATTTTGCTCTTTTCCTCCTGGACTTGTCTAGCCATTTCTTACCCTTTGGGTCCCCACCAAAAGATGCTTTAGACTTGAAGGGGACTTTCAGGCTTTGCTTTGGGCCAATCCCTTTTGGGTAGACTTTACCCACAAGGGGATGGGTAATTTTGGGTGTTTGATTTAGAAACTATATTCTTTATGTTTGCTGTATTGCACAGATTGTATTAAAGTTTGTTTCCATTAAAGGTCTTATATGTTTTATCTTGATGCAGTGGCTGACAAAACCTATTTAGAGCAGGCAGGTTTGGGGGTTTAGCTGTGTCCCTCAGTCTGCCCTATAACAGATTTTAATTGATTTGAAGAAAAAAAAAAGATTTTTAAAGATAAGAAAAATAAAATTTCATCATATTTCACTTGTGACCACAATTATTGTTTCCACAGTACTGCTGAGAAGTTAAATCTAAAATCTTTTCAAGATCAAATTGAAGTCACAGCTCAGTGAAGCTGAAAAACTCATCTTTACTGATCTTAAGGAACATTTTGACACATCTGATAATTTTTGAGATATCTCTGACCTGGCCCTGAGTAAACTAAATGCAGAAGTGGTTCTTAATATAAGCCACGTGATTTTACTTGGAGATAATGAAACCTCACCTTACATGAGGTGTTTCTCTGATATTCAGTATGTAAATGATTACATCAGATGAACATCATCAATTTCAGATCTCCTCTTCACATTATTTGATCAAATGCTTTTAATACAAACATTCCATGCACTGTTTAGAAGTAATGTGTTTTAATTTGACCATTTATAAATGCTTGCAATTAACTACTAACTCAATCTAATACCAAATTTAAAGAAAAAAGTAGAAGTTTAATTTATGGTTGTCTTAATTTCATAGCTCACTAAAATTTGTTCCAAAAATTATTGGGGAGCTTATAACAAAGGTTAAGTCTTAAAGTCTAGGTTCCTTATTGAATTTAATTTAAACCTTAAGCCTGTTTCAATTACATATTTAACAACTTAGATCTTAGCTGAATGTTTTTAGTATCTCTCTTTTTTTTGAGGTAGCATTGCTTTACAACACTGTATATGATTTAAGGGAACAGGTTCACATATATTAGATTCAAATTAAAATGGTCAATGTCTCGGGGGTAGAGTGAGGAATGGGATCAAAAACAGGGGGGGAGGGAAACGCACGGGATTATGGTGATGGCACACGGGTGACTTGGTGATGGGAAACCCACGGGGATTACAATTGAGATGGGAAAAAAATGTACAAAATGATTTAAAAATAAACTTTTGTAAAATAAAAAAATAATAATAAAATGGTCAATGTCTCACTACTTATCCTATGTATTTTAAAGAAAGGGTTATTTGCTATGGGTCTCCCTGGTGGCACAAGGGGTTGGGTCTCTGCACTATGAAGCTATCTCCAGCCATTGAAGCACAAGTCCAGTCCCTGGCCAGGGAGTTGACCAACATAGCACCATAGACCTCTCCTGTCTCACCCTCTGCTCCCCTCAGGACTTCAGTAAGTCCTCCTGTTCTGCTCCCCACACTGTCTCTGGTGAATCCTCTCATGACCAACTCCACCTTCCCACACCTCTGGTCTACATGCCAGCTCTTGTATGCATAAATAAATAAACCTTTTTTTAAAAAGTTATCTGCTAGAAAAATGTGGACGGAGATAAATACTGATGAATCATCATAAATTAGAACCATAATATTTTTGCTCCATCAATAATGTAAAAAACATGTCTATTGGGTGTTTCTATGGTTTGACAGCAGGTATTTGTTACACAGCCATTGCTGATGCATTCAAAGACAATCCAAGTTTCTAGTCATTTTTGTTTATGTTATGTAAGAAACCCACATAGATCACATTCAGGCCTAGAGTCTGCTCACCCAGGGACAATTTCATACAAGAATGACTTTACAGGGTTGGCTGATTTAGGGTTGCTGGGTTTTCTTTTTACAAAGCCATACTTCATCTCTTAAAGATTCCTGGGAGGCAATATCAGTACAGTTAATGTGTATTCAAAGTAGATATTGAGGGCGAGAGTCATCCTCCAGTTTAGTGCTTTTTAAGTAACGGTACTCTTACTAATTCATAGACATATTCAAAAACCATGATTTGCACTCAGCCACAGTTTGCACTGAACTGAATCGCATGGTGAGCTGTAAAAGCCTTAGGGGCAGGAAAGGGCCCCTCCCCCCCGAGGAACACAGCTGCATTTCTGCAGTCCCACAGTCCAGCTGTGTTTCAAGGACCAGATAAAGTCTAGTAGGTCTCCGAGAAATAGAAAGAGTCTTTTAACCACTGTAACCCCTCCTGCTTACTCAAAGAAAGGGATAGGTAGTTACAATGAGTCCAGAATCAGGAGATGTGATGAGAACAAAGTATACATAATTAGGGCTGACGGCTCCCGGTCCAGAAAGGAAAAAAGCTTTAAAAAAGCAACTGCTTTACCACTCAGTGACACTCTCCTGCTTTCTAAGACTGCCTGCTCGTCTGCCCTATCCCTTCCTAATAGTAACCTTTGTTACTGGCTTCATTTTAGTGTCTCGTGAAATTCTGATACCCTCAGATATCATAGTCCTCAACAAAAGGACACATGCTTGTTCTTAGGTTAAGGTTCATAGACCTTCAGATCATGTGTAAAAATTCTGTGTGTGTGTGCAAAGTTGTGCATGTTCCTGAATAGAACCATAATTTTCCAGGGCTTCTTTATAATTCTAATTTTTAAAAAAACTAACATGAAAAGACTAAGAAGGAATCACCTATTAGTTATTCCAAGTAGTTTTAGGGTGCTTTTGCCCACTTCTTTAACGTTCCCTAGTCTCTAAGCAGAGAGAGCAGGCCTCAAGCTCCATCTTCACAGGTAACTGTATTAGGCAAGAATTCAGTAATATAACTTTTTTGTGATATTTTTCTTTTTATTATTATCTGCTATCAAAGGCAAATCACCATGACTCTCAATTTGTAGTTTATTTTTTAAATAAATGTATCACATCTTTTAAAAGGAGAGACAACTTAAAAGGAGAAATTTCTATTAATACAGATTATACAAGGATATGATAAAAGTCACAAAAGCAGTATGTAAATGTTAGACATTTAGGAAACACCAAATTAAATCATGTCTAATCAAACCATGCTTTTATTTTTAGAGCGATTGATCACCTTTTGGAAAATTTAATCTTTTTATAGTAAATCTTAAAACTAACAATAGCAATTTCTACCAAGCATTTCTGAAAAATAATTAAATATATATTTGAGAAGTACCTTCATACAGATTGGTTAATTAGAATGTGTTCCCATGTTTAAAATAGAAAAAAAATTAAGTATTTTAAATAATAAGATCTATCTCCTGATGATTCCATGACATGAAAGCCCAAGTTCTTGTCACATTTTCCTCTGATGTCTTTAACATATCAGTTTTGTCCGCTGATTTATTCCTTCTTGGTCTCAAGTTATCTGTCATGGTACCAACTTCTCACCCAACAATAACCAGGAATATGTGAACGACCATTTTCTAATCCTCTTCAAGCACAAACAAAACTTACCTTGAAGTTTCCCATATTTGCCATCACATTTCATAAGCACGGTTGCAAGTCATGCTTTTTTTTTTTTTTTTGAGGGAATGCTGGTTTATTTTCTTCTATGTATTTTATCATTTCAGGTCTTACCTTCATTGTGAATTGATTTTTTATATGATATTAAATAGTGATTTAGTTTCTTTTGAAAATACATGCCTATATCCAAATCGAATGCTACAAAAAAAAAAAAAAAAAGGAATTCCCAGGATTGTCTTAACCTAATCCCTGCTCACGCACTGCAATTAAGTAGGGACCAGTGAAGTTGTTGGACCTGATAACAGAAGAGTATTGGGGTCGTTTTGAAAAGAATATTTATTTTATTTATGCATACAAGAGCTAGGGTATAGGCCAGAGGTGCAGGGGTAGGGTAATGAAAGGATTCACCAGAGACAGAGTAAGGAGCAGAACAGATCTACTGAAATGCACTGCTGAGGGGAGCAGTAGGTGAGACAGGAGAGGGCTGCTGGGCTACAAGGGTCAGTTCCCAGGTCGGGAATCGAACTTGTACTGCACTGGCTGCTAATCACTTCATAGTACTGAAACCTAACACCTGTACCACCAGGGAGGCCCAGCGTCAGGATTTTTCTTGACAAGGACCTGGAAGGAATGGTTGCTGGAAAGGATGGACAACACACATTCTTTGCCACAAGTTACATCAATACAAAATTTTTATACACCTGGGGAATTTCTAGTCCAAATTTAAAGGTGTAGCTTGAAGGCCAAAGAAAGGAAAAAATTGTTAGGCTTTATGAAACTAATCAGTAGTGGACCAAAATTTGAACTCAGGTCTCTCTGATTCCCCCATCTTTCTATCCTGCTTCTTGAGGGTCTGCACAGTTAAATACCAAAGGCCAACATCATAAGATGATGAAATTTGATCAAAGGATCAGGCTAAGAAATGCAGAGGAATAGAAAATTAAGAGTCAAAATCAAATCTAGGCAACAAAGAGATATTTAATGACTATTATGCGTTATCTTCCAACCATATAATAGAGAAGAAACCTAAAAGGGCAGAGTAGGGATAGGAAGGTCAAGAGTCAATAGTGACTCCATGGTGCTCTGAGATCTAAAGGGAGGGACTTTTATGTTACCTTGGTGTTGGGCCAGAATTGGGGATAGGTGTGGCTGGAACTTGGGAAGAAACAGGCACACCTGGAGAATAGGAATGCACTTGGTAGGGTGGGGTTGAAGAAACATGCTTTAATGTAAGGTTGCCTTTTTACTAACCATGTAGGACTTCCCTTACATTACACTTAAAAAGATCTCAGAGCAAATTCTAGTTTCATAACTCAATTAACTGACAGACTTTTCCTCCTTGAGTACAGCTCAAGTAGTCTCATGCACACTGGCAAAAGTTACTTTTATCATCACTTTAGCAAATAGAGTTTATTGGGGATTATTAAAACTATGATAGTGTTACCATATTTAAGATACCGCTGGGGAAAAAAAAATGATCTCTTAATTAGAATTTTTGGTTCTTATACCAAAAAGTTAAGGACTACTGTTGCCAGGATTGTCATCAGGGGGTCAGGGTTATCTTACCCACTTGTTACTGAGAGTAAACATCGTGTGATATTTGGCTCAGATAATAGCACACAATTTCAGTTATATCACTCATCTTGTGGAATAAGCCATAACTTTTTAATGTGTATCAGTTTTACTCTGCCAATCTTCAGTATCATCTGCATTTTTTTATCATTCCTTTTCATACTTACTAATAATACCATGAAGTCATGGCAGATCACTTTATTATTATTTATAAAATAATATTAGTGCTGACACATATTTTCTATCTGGGCTTACAATTCAAATTGGATATATTCCACAAAGCAAGCTGGGAAAATTCAGGAGGCAAAATCATGAAACAGAACTTCCAAGGACAAACCAATACTACACTTCTTCTCACCCCATGTCTCTGAGATTACAGAAAAAAAAAAAGATGCAGACTATTGCACATGTTTTATATATAGTAAGGAAAGGACACTTTGATCAATTAAGTCCTACTGATTCCTAGAGAGTATACATAAACTTATTTTACTAAATATAACTTACTAGGCACTCTATTTCTCAAAAAGCATTAAACAAGTTTTTCTAAATGTGTCTTCTATTTGTAAACATACATTTGAATTAGTCAGAAAAATTTACTAGTAGTCAATTATATTGCTTATTTAAAAAAAGGTAATAAGAAGATTGCCTGCATGTCCTAAGAACAGGTCTCCTGTGAAGTAGTCCTAAAATTCTGGGTCTGTGGTCAGAAAATGTCTTCTGTTCAAATCCTGGCTCAACCAGGATTTTACAATACCTTAGGCAAGTTACTTAATGACACTCCCCAATCTATAGAGATAAAAAATCTGCTTTAAAGTTATTGGTTTATATCCAACCAGATGGTACAAATAAAGTACTATTAATAGTGCGTGACTTAAGGAACTATAAAGTAAGGTAGCACACTTAAAAATCAATTGACTCTATTAAAGAAGAGAAAAGGAAACTACTTAGGATGTAGCGTAATTCTTTGATTATTGAGAGAAAGTGAAAGGTTTGGGTATTTTCAAAATAGACCAAGTAAAACATACAACAACCATCCTATAAATACCAATGATCTCCATATCTAAATCTGCAACTCCTGCCTCTACTCCAAGCTTTACACTCAAAATCCAGCAATCCTAAGAACTGGCCCATTTCAGTATGTCCAAAACTAAACTCAGCATCTTACCCTTCAAAATCATTGCCATTTCCTAGCTTAGTGAAAGATGCCCATAATTCACTCAATTACAAAATTCATAAGTCTAGATATCATCTTAAAATCTTCCCTTTTTCATGTTCTACCTCAAACATCTTATCAAGCCTGTAAACTGTGATTCTTGAATCTGACAGAGCTTCAGAGCTCAGGTGCTTTGTTAAAATATGAAACCTTAACCCCAAAATTCTGACTCAGAAGGCTGGAGGTATTCTGTGGGAATCTGTATTCAAAAATAAATGAATAAAACGTACAGAGAATCTGACATTGATGGAGAATTGAGAATCACTGCTATTGTTGCCTTCTTTGCATATCTCTTATTTTCTTCCTCATCCACTGCATCTCTCTTACTTCAGATCCTCTTGTACATCTTGTACATCTAGTGGTCACAACTCATCCAATCACCCAGGCCCCCATTCCATTTAATCTATCCTTCCAGGGCTTCCAGATCTACTTACTAAATCTAAGCTTTAGAGGATGAGAAATCTAAATTCAAAGTCCTACTTTAACAATCATCAGGTCTATAACTTTCAGCAAATTAGTTAGGTTCATCTGTAGAGTGATACTAATGACAATTAAATAAGGTTTGGATGAATAACAAACATTAATGTTATTCATCCAAATTCATTTTATGGTAACTAAAGACTGGCATAGAGCAAACTACTAAGAAAATATTGTTATTAGTTTTGTTCTGTTTCATGTCCTCTTCCTGGCCCCAGTTTCCTGCACAAATTTTATGTTTGAGATACTTGATTCTAATAGTCTTTCCCCAGCATGGATCTCAAATTTTTACAAAGTCAAATTAACAAATGTAATGAAAAAGAAATTTGATTTCCCTTCTCAAAAAGTTACCTTTAAATTTAAATTTAGATTTCCCTTCTCAAAAAGTTACCTTTAAATTTAAATTACTGACAAATATTTTAGAGTAAACAACAGTGTGTATGTTTAGAAAATATACAAAAGCAAGACATTTTAAGCAAACTAGGGCAAGCTTAGAGCACTTGCAGAGCAGCAACACTATATTACCTCGTTCAAATTGTTGGATTATAAAGATGTTGAGTTAAAAAGAAAACAAACCAAATTTTTCACAGTGTTCTCTCATGTTGCACCTGTCCTTATGTATTTCTCCCCACATCTGAGACCTGCCATACAATGCAACTCAGCAAAATGGGAATATCTCATCTGTGAGATTTGGTGCATCTGCTGCCTAGGCTTGACTTTTCCAATTGCCAAATAAATAGATTCGGGGATCCTAACTCTAAAGGAAGTCAATAAATACGATCCTTTATATGTTATGTATAGTGTCCAAATTCCACAGATGTATGGTATACATAATTACACATTTTCCCCAAACATAAATTTTTTTTATTTAAGTTTTTTTTTATTTTATAACAGTTTATTTTTACATCATTTTGTACATTTTTTTTCCATCTCAATTGTAATCCCCGCGGGCTTCCCATCACCAAGTCACCCGTGTGCCATCACCATAATCCTGTGCACTTCCCTCCCCCGCCCTGTTTTTGATCCCATTC
>NW_004567107.1:55482099-55511188 GCF_000260355.1 Condylura cristata | reverse complement strand
TTTTTTTTTTTTTTTTTTTACTAAAAGGAGAATTTAAGAGAATAAGACATAGGGGGAAATAATTTACAGGTTTTACTTATAGGAGAATTTAAGAGAATAAGATAGTAAGAAATAAGACATGGGGGGGGGAGTGTATTGTTATTACAATGCAAAACAAAACATAAACAATTGGCCTGTTTTTTCAACTAGGATGTTTTGCTTGGTTCATAGCAGACAGGGCTGAGCCTGGTGGTGCAGGTAAAGACAGTTAACTCAAGCATCAGCTCCAAACTGGCAACACAGTTTTTGACACTGACCAAAGAAGACTACCCTTTTTAAAACACACAAGCATTTACTCATAAATCCTGTAGACATTGCTCATCACATAAAAGTAGATAACCTTTCTGGGGGCCTTCCTGGTGGTGCAAGAGTTAAAGACACAGCGTTATCAAACTATTGCCATACTGTAGTGGTATGAGTTAGATCCTGACCAGCCAGGGAGTGACCCACATGGCACAGCAGACCTCTTCTGTTTCACCCACTGCTCCCCTCAGTATTTCAGTCTGCCTCTTCTGTTCCCCACCCTGTCTCTGGTGAATCCTCTCACCCCCTATCCCTGCACCTCTGGCCTGCAACCCAATTCTTATGCATAAATAAATAAATCTTTTGTTTTTCTTTTTAGAAAAGCAAATAACCTTTCTAAAAATCAATTTTGGAGAATAAGTATAAAATACTGAGGATATATGGCCTCACTAAATAAAATTTTAAAAAGAAGACTAACAACAAAAAAAATGAGTAATTTTTGGTGCAAACCTCAAAAAAGTCATTAAGATTTCCATAACAGGGCCCTCCATGGTGGCACAACGGGGTAGGATAAGCACTGCAAGCTGGCCACAGCCGCCCCAGTGCAGGCACTAGCTCGGATTCCCCATCCTGGAGGTGACCCATATGGCACAGCAGACCTCTCCTGACCCGTCCACTGCTCCCCTCAACAGTGTACTTCGTCAGTCGGCCTGTTCTGCCCCCCACTCTGTCTCAGGTGAATACATTCACCACCCCTGAACCTCTGGCCTGTACCCCAGTTCTTTATGCATAAATAAACAAATCTTACAAGAAAAAAAGATGTACATAATAGAACATGCATGACAACTTTGAAATGACATGAAGTAGATTTATAATATAAGCTAAATTTTAAAATGTAGTTAAAATTATATCTATTATGTGGACATAATCATATTTTTGTTTAAAGCATAGAAAACAAAACAAAGAGAATGCACCACGCAGTGTATCCATGGGGGTTGAAGGAGCAGAGGTTATGTACGGTTTCTTTTTCTGCTAATTGACATTTTAAGACTTTTTAAAAAGATTTATTTATTTATGCATACAGAACTGGGGTACAGGCCAGAGGTGTGGTGGGTGAGAGGATTCACCAGAGACAGAGGGGGTAGTAGAACAGGCAGATGCACTGAAGTACACTGCTGAGGGGAGCAGCGGGCGGGTCAGGAGAGGTCTGCCGTGCCATGTGGGTCAGCTCCCTAGCTGGGGATCAAACTCGTGCTGCAGTGGCTTCTGAGAGCTTCATAATGTGGTGTTATAGCCGTTGTGCCACCAGGGAGAGCACCTAAAGATATTTTTAATGCACCCAACGGAAGTTAATTCTCAGTACAAAAAAATTAACTCTACTTTTATGATAATCATAATTATATATCATAAGTATATATAATCATATTTATTTTATAAGAAATAATAATAAATAGTAAGAACTAGCTACCTGGAAAGGCACAGAGCATTCCAGAACTCACTCTGAGTCGGGCTCAGCCCACCTCCCATTTTCTTCTTCATGTAGCCATGGTCTCATGACCCACAGCCTAGTGGCCTGTGGTAATCAGAGCTGTTAAGTAACTTCCCTGAAATTCAAGTTACTTTTTTTCTCCACTACAGTATGCAGAACCCTCAACAGCCTTTTGGCTTCAGAAACCATCAGAAATCCAGTCTTCCTCCCAGCAGTGCATTTCCATAGGACCACACAAGCAAGGGCTGGTTTCAATTGCTAAGCACTGTTTGGTTTCTTTCTTCTCCCTGATGGGCTCCACTGGAACTCATCTGCAAACTGCCTTTCCTTAAGGACTCCCAATCTAAACAGGGTTGCCTTCTCCTGCCCCTTCTCCACCCCACCCCACCCCACCCCCCCACACTGTGTATCCTGCACAGAAATAACCAAGCTGTGTCAACCAATGATATTTCAGTATCCTTACCTAAGAGGGAATGAATGTCAGCTTGATTCTAGTAAACACAGATCCAAGGACCCTTGTTACTACCTCCCAGTGGTCATACACTTTCATGTTTCTGTTCCAAAATACCTTGGCAGCCATTTTACTCCAGGGAGCCAGAGAGGGGAAAGTCTATTCTTGCATCATTACCAGCAACTTGGGGAAAACCCAGTCCTTTCACACATAAACAGGGCTGGTTGCATTTTCCTGCACAGAATAACACAAACAGGGCCTCCACATCTCATGCTTTCCACAGTTATTCACTCAACCTCACTTCTGAGATTTAGCAGAGAACACGAAACACTCCAGTGTGCCCCTTTCAGCCTTGCTGGAGCCACACCTGGTTTTCCCCACCTCCTATCAGTCCTGCTTTGGTGAACTGGCAGATGCAGTCCAATTCATTTCCAGATAGCAATGACTGCTCTGTGTGACTCCTACCAAAACCACACGAAAGTAGTTGGGTGAGCATATCAGGATTACTAGAAAGATGCTTTGAAACAGGTTTTCACAGAAGTGTGCCCAGTACAATATGAAGCTCGATGAATTCAAGATTAAGAAGGAAAAAAAGCACTGGGCAGCAGAGAGGGGGCTGGTCATTTAAGGGCACTGCAGGTCTGGGAATGAGAAAGTCATAGACAGAGACAGAAAGAAAGGAAGGAAATCTGGAGCAACTTTCTATTCTGAAAAAAACAACTCACTTTGAGTCTGCATCTAAGCATGTAAAGGGTTTGAAGGAACCCTGAAATTCCAATAAGACTACGGTAACTTTTCCACAAATGGCTTCTTCCTCATCTCTCTGCCACCTTCCAGTGAAATTAGATGGTCTCTAGTATTGAAGTTTTTACATTTACTTATTTATTTATTTAAAGATTTATTTATGCATACAGAACTGTGGTATATGTAGGTCAGAGGTGCAGGGTTTGAGGGTGAAAGGAATCACCAGAGACCAAGAAGGGAGCAGGAGGTAGATCGAGGAAATACACTGCTGAGGGGAGCAGCAGGCATGTCAGGAGAGGTCTGCCACGCCATGTGGGTCACCGTCCTGGCTGGGTATCAAACTTGTGCTGCAGTGGCTGCGATAGCTTCACTCCATTGTGCTTTAACCATTATGCCACCAGAGAGGGCCCTACACTGGTTTATTTTTAATTTTGACACAGTGAATCAGAACGAGGGAAAATAAAAATTTAATCTGAATGAAAGCCAGCTAGAAAAATGTTTTCCAGAAACTGACAACTGCTCTGGTGCTGGGTGCCCCTGCCTCTGCAGAAGTCTTTCGTGACTCTCATGAAAGCCCTTCCAGCTCTCACGGGGGATCCTAACGAGGTCCGTACAAGTCAGCACCACTTATTAAGAGGCTTTGAAGAAACCAAAAAAAGAGTATACGTGGTTCCCTCCCTTAAAGGAGCTGAGAATCTCAAAACTCTGTATAGTTAAACCTTAACCAAGATTTTAAAAGATCTCAGAACTGGGTGACCATGAAAAACTGCATAATATGCAAAGAGAACTAAGTCAGAAGGAAAAAAGATAAATATCAGATGGTTTTCACTTATATGTGGACTATAGAGAAACTGAACAAAGGATCAGGACAAAGACAAAACTTGCAAGCTGATCATAGATCTGAGGCATCCAGCAGGCAAGGGGAGGAGGTGGGGAGCGGGCGTTGGGGGGTCTGGGGAGAGAGAAGAACACAAGGGACTATGGTCATGGGTCATGGGTACTGTCATGAGAGAATTATGGTAACTACACCCCTGAGTGCAGAAATCAAATATTGTACAAAAATTGCCCAATGTAAGAAAATAAATTTAAAATATTATAACAAATAAAAATTTAGTTGTGTTCAAAACCCAAACAAATGCATAACTGTCCAATAATTGAGAAAATGTTGAAGATTGGTTATAAAAAAAAAAAAACCCTTCACATAGCCAAATAACTTATTACTCAGAACATAATCCAAGGAAGTTTGTTAGACATGTAAACTATTGGATTCTCCTCCAGACCTAGCAAATCAGAATTTGCACTTTAACAAGATCCTTAGTGTACCTGTATATTCATTCACCTTTGAGGACTGCTTCTCTACAAGCCTCTTTAGACCCCCTATCCAAATTAAGTGCAATGATAATAAAATGTTGGGTGGGTTAACTACCTAAAATGGTACAGGACAGAAAAAAAAAAAGGCATTTCTGAAAGTGCAATAGAATTAATCAAAGAAGTACAGGAAGAGGGAAAATGGGGGTTTCAGTTACTGATAGGCTTGATATGAGTCAAGTGACTGTGACCACCAGAAAAAGAAAGAAACTGAAACGCAATCAAATACAGTAGCCGGAGATTGAATGGATAGAAGCACAGTATCTAGAAAGAGAGGAGGACTCCCTGCTCCACCCAACACATGTCAAGTCTTATCTTAAATAATTCAGTTCATGATGTTCATGATGTCACAGTTAAGGATAGAGGAAGAAAAAAAATGTTCAGTGGAGAAGGACCAGCACAGTGAAAGTTTAAATCATTATCTTTTTGTTTACAAATTGTTAAATCCATCTAAGAAAATGTTAGGTGAAAACAAGTTGAAACTTATGGAGGAAAGGCAGGTAGGAAAAAACACTGGGTCAGTGGATAATCTTTTGAGAACCACTCAAATGCCAGAAACTTGTTATTTACAGGTGCCATTGACTCTTCAGTGCATCTTCTGCAAACAAGATGGGGCAGTGAATTCCATTCTCCTTCACCGATAGCAGAGGCATGACACAGCTTAACAGTGACGGAGGCGAGTCTAGAACGAGACTTTTGGTGTCTTCACCAAATGTACTTTCATCAGTGGCTTCCTATGAAATTCCAGGACTGGTAATCATTAGAGAAGAAAAGGGACTAAAATGCTATGAAAAGGGATATTTTTTTCCTCTTATTAAATTTATTTTTTAATTTTTTTAATCTATTCATTATATCATCCTTCATTTTTGTACAATGTTCGGTTTCCCCGTGAAATTCCCACCGCGGATTCCTCCATGCATCATCCCCATCGTCCCTTGCGCTCTTCCCTCCCTGTCCTGGTCCTTCTCCTTCCTCCTCCCTACAGAATGTCTCTGAGCTATAGCTGCCTGATGGTTTTGATTTTTACTTTACTAGTTACTTTTTCCCCCCTGATTCCTTATTTGTTTTCTCTACCTTCCTCCTGTAAGTGAGACCATTCAACATTTTTCTTTAAGAAACAAGATTTTGATTTTATTCTTCTCTCCTGGGATCCAAGACAGCTGCCACAGCAGGTGACATCATGCAACTGAAACGTGGTTAATGGAACTGAGGAACTGAAATTATACTGTTGTTCAATTGAAGTTAATTGAAATAATAAATAATTCTTTACATTAAACTGATATTTCATTCAGTTCTTGAAAACTTCAAAAATGTTTGAAACATTTTGAATATGTAAATCTACTTTTCAATTGCAGATGTTATAAAATGTATTATTTCCAATTACAATTTTACATACTAATCAATGTGTGCTGTAAGTAGGAAATAGTCCCTGGAAATAAAGTGTTTACATAAAAGTAAATAAAATATTTTGATGCCTTGTATAGCTATTACAAGTCAAAATGATAAATATATTGAGCTAAATGAAATATATTATTAAATTAATTTCTTTTTATTTTTTGTAATGTGACCGCTAAAAATGTCTAATGAGATGTCTCATATTTCTATTAAACAGTCCAGTCATTTGTTATTCTGAAAGAGCATATTATTATTTATTTGTTTAAGTTCAGAAAGGTACTCAGGTCACTCCAAACTGAGGCTGCCAGTTGACTTTTCTTTTAAAACTCCTAACTTAAAAAAAGAAAGACAAAAATCACTGCTAAGAAGAGTAAGATCTCTAGCATCACTCCCTGCTCCTGCCCCTCCGAGTTCTGCATACATTTAAGGAGCGTGCCATTTCTATAGGAACACAGTTTCCCTGTCCTGAGACGCTCCCAGACAATATAACGGGGCATTTCTGGAATGTATTAAACGCAAGGAGAAATTGCTTCTCATTCCTGCTGCTTAATTCAGGTGGATGCTGGTCCCGTAGGTGTGTCACTACTTTTGCTGTTGCTCTTCTTGTGCTTGGGTGGAACTTGTCTAGAAGAGACAGTTTCTTGCCTCTTCAGAGAGGAAGCAGGAAATACCAAACTATATTCACTTAAAAACCTGTCAGGAACGAAGTGACATAATCTGATCCTTCACATTTTCCTCAAATTAAAACCCAAAAACTTAAGATGTGGGTTGTGGTTTAAGACATGAGTTCAGGATATGCCATTCTTTTCCTCTTCTCCATCTGTAACTCCTGGTTTCTCCCAGTGAAGCTTTTTTCTGGAAACCTTCCCAAACTCTACAATGTCCTTTTCTCTATTTTAATCTCAGCTTGTGCCTTCTCCTCTCACATTCATTACCACAGTCTGGAGTAGACGTCTCCTAAAATAAGTATGTCCTCATCTTTATGTGTCATCCATAGGTAAAAGCCAAAATTCCCAGGACATCCAACTCATGAAAGAGTCCACCAGGCCTTGAGATAAAGCAAGAAGATAATTTAAGATCTTGAACAGTGGGCCTCCCAGGCGGCACAAGGTGTTAAAGCACAGCACTATGAAGCTAGCCACAGCTACTGCAGCATGATTTCGATCCCTGACCAGGGAGGTGATTCGCATGGCACAGCAGACCTCTCCTGTCTTGCCTGCTGCTCCCCTCAGGCAATCTGCCTGTTCTATTCCCCACTCTGTCTCTGGTGAATCTCTCACCCACAACACCTCTGGCCTGCACCCAGTTCTTGTATGCATAAACAAGTAAATCTTTAAAAACTATATCTTGAACAGTGCTTCTCTAACTTTATTTGCCATTGACATGCCACTCTCAAGTGTTTGCCCTACCTGGGATCCTCCAAAACTCTTACTAATTGTCTTTAATTGGCACACAATTTTTTTTAAAGATTTATTTATTTATTCATACAGAACTGGGGTACAGGCCAGAGATGCAGAAGGTGAGAGGACTCACCAGAGACAGCGGGGAGCAGAACAGGCAGATCCACGAAGTACACCGCTGAGGGAGCAGCGGGCGATTCAGGAGAGGTCTGCTGCGCCATGTGGTCACCTCCAGGGCAGGCAGGGATCAAACTCACACAAAAGTGGCTTTAGCTTCTTAGTGCTGTGATTCAACCCGCTGCGCCACCAGGGAGGGCCTGGCACACAATTTTAATTTTAATTTTAATTTAAGGAAGAAACTTTTTGTCACTGCCATCAAGAAAAAGCTAGTATTTTTTCTTAGTCACTACAAATTCATAAAAATCAAAATAAATTGTTTCCCACCCTGCTCTGCTCTCAGCTTACAGCTCCCAGCAACGGCATCTGAGTAATCACCACACTGAGAATTTTGGCATGGACAAAGATTGTAGTTGAGAGCCAAAGGAAACAAACATACAAAGTCTGGCGTTGACGCAGAGTAGGCTACAGACCCCAAAGAGACCATATGGGGTCCTCAAGGGCTTCTCTCCTCCACCTACCTCCTTCATCAAAGATGCTCTTATTGGTAATTTCATAAATCCCCCTAAACCAAATTCTTCAGATAAAATAAATTTCAGTTGACGTTTTCTTCAAAGTTATCTTTGAAGTAGTTCCTAAATAAGAAAGTTTTCTTTCTTATTTAGGAACTACTATTTTTACCAGTATATAAAGTTACTCTTCATCCATGCCTACCAAAGGAAACAAAACTATTCCCCATTGTAAACGGGATCTTAAAAGTCTATGACCTCAAATTTTATTAAAATCCCCTGTGCATGCATAATGCTTTTAGATACAGATTTTGTTGTAGTTTTACATACATGATCTTAGTTCAACCTGCTTCCAAGTAGAAATAGTAACAGCAATCAAAAGAGCACTGATATAAAAATACTAACTTAGATAAACTTAAATTTTATATAATCTGCCCATAGGGGTTCAGGCGATTAGGATGGTACAGAAACTTTTGATAGTTAAATGGATAAGCAACAAGCAGTTTCCTTCACACAGATCAAACTAAGGGTGCTGAAAGCAAGTTATTTTGGAGGCAGATTTCCACGAATTGTCAATCACTCTCAGTAAACAGAAAATTACACCCATATATTCTAAGAAATCTCTCACTTTTCTTCTCACTGCAGAGAGCTACAGTGGTAATGTTCCTCTTTGAGGTGGTATGTATTAAGATACATGTGGCTTGATGTGAAAATGCTGGAGGATTTTTGTATTCTTTCTCAGTGTAGATGCACAAAGGCTCTTAGAAATATTTTGCAGAGATAAGTACTGGTTTGACACATATCCAGATAAGGAACAGACTGTTTTCTTATTAATATAGATCTATAGTGACATAACTACCTATTTTCAACAATATAGCTGTTCTCTTTTTACTCTTTTGCCAGAAACTTTCAACAATTACTGTTTTCCTAGTACTTTATAAGTAAAGCAGTTTTAGTTCTCCTTGCAAAAATTAATTAGCAGAGAAAATAATATTCTAATAAGTAAAAGGGTTCAATATGGATGTAAATAACTTGTATTGTGCAAAATAGAAATGGTTTGTAATGATAGTAATCTTTAATGTCATGCCAAATTACTATAAACTTTCACATTTATGCTTGCAATTTAAGACTTTCATATTCATTATCTCCTTTCAGTTTCATGAAATAAGATGGTAATATTACCTTCAATTTAACCACGAAGAAATAGAAACTTAGAAAGGTTGGGTGATTTTCCCAAAGTTACATAGCATAGTAGTTCCTGAGGAAAATCCTACCACACTATCTTCTGGTCAAATGAAATGATCAAATTTTGGTGTTTCTTTATAATATAGAATCATCTTATAAGCCAAATTGTCCTGTTCCCTTGGCATCATTTGGACACAGCTCAAAGAAAAATAATCCTGTACCTTCCAAAACATGGTCTAGATTGTGCTATAAATAATCACTGGGTAAATTCACCCATTTTACTAATGACAAAAGTAATGCTGAAAGAGCTTAAGTTATATGTGCAGAGGTCACAAAGGCAAAAATAATTAGAGAGGAGAAGGATTCTGTTCCTAGAAAATTGCAGAGTTGATGTATTTGCACCTGTCCAGTACCCCTCAAGTGAAGTTTTAGGGCTGCAGGATCATTTTCCAGCCAGTCGAACTAAGTAAGAGAACTAAGACAGTCTTTACGCAAACTGAAAACATTTTAAGTTGTTTACTAAGTATACATTTTTCTAAGAGAATCCATCAAACAATTAAGAATTTATAATGGCCTCAGAGGGTTGCAACCACTCTAAAAGGAGCAAAATTATCCACACTTGTAACTGTGGGGAAGATCTGAGTATTTACAACTCGAATTTAATTCTATTTGGATAACAATGTGCTTTTGTACACACATTTGTTTCTCATCTGCCTGCATACCTCAGGATTCTTGTCAAACCCTCCAATTGCTGGGCATGTAACAGCCCTCTTTCAGACTGATGTACAATGCCCTCAGCAGTGTATTTCAGGGGATCGGCCTGTTCTGCTCCCTGTTTTTTTCTAGTGAATCCTCTCCCTCCCGGCACTTCTGGCCTATACCCCAGTTCTTATAAACAAAAATAAATAAATAAATAATATTGTTTAATAGTTTGGGACTACAAATACTGTCAAATTGTATCTGAGAAACAAAAGTAAATGATACTGACTAGAAATAACTATTCACTTTTGTAATACCTAGACCATTATTGGGTGTCTGGTAAATACTTGTGAAGCTGAACCCAGTAGTCACAAAACTGATTCAAAAGCAACATTCTGGCAGAGCATGTAGAAATGCATAGGTGCACAATGGATAGCTGAAAATGGAGGAAACTTATGGTAGAGTCAAAGAAATAGAAGAGGATTTAGAAATGGTTACATCCCATGAGAAACTGAGGCCCAAAGAGATGGGCCTAAAATCACAAAGATATCCCATGGCAAGAGTGAGTCATGAAGTGATGATGCCAGATTTCTTGAATAATCCTACAACATTGATGCTTGGAAATACTATTTTTAAACTAAGATCACACTCTCAAATATTTGGTTCCATTTTTAGGTACATGTGCAGCACGGCACTCTTCTGCAGACCCTTTAAAAGTGCTGATAGTCCTAAGCTTGGTCTGAATCAAAAGACCTTGGTGCTCATCCAATTTTTAGCTAGTCACTTGATAGTGAGTCACTTTGCCTTAATGGTTATTAGTCTCCAGAACTGTAAAATGAAGAGGCCAGATGTAAATGCTGGATTGCAATGGACAAAAAAGAAAAGAAAAAAATCAAACTGACTTATATCTTGTAACAGAGGAGTCCAGAAGTAGGTATGCTTCAGGCGTGGCTTTATCCATGGGCTTGTAATCTTCTCCCATCCATCTGCCACATTCCTCTATATGAGCTCTGCTCTCAGGCCCAATGTGTTACAAGATGGCTGCCAGCTACTCTAAGCCAATACACTCTGAAAATCAGGCAAAATCAACAGCTACACTGGACAACATACATTTTAGGACACTTACATGTGCTTTGATTTCTGGTTACATGAGTTCCTATTATTATCTACTTTAGGTTATGACCACCTTGATAAAACTTATTACCTGCCTACGCAGGCATGTGTCATACTCCCACTGCCAAGATTGTGACTAGTAACTGGCATTTCAACATGAACCCCACAGTTCACCTCTGTGTCACTCTAGATTTCCTCAATGATTACATGTTGCCCTGTCTTTGGACATAACCTTCCCTCTCTCTGAGATACCCTTAGTCTTCCTTATTTTTCTGAAAAACACTCAACTAAAACAAATACCTTACCCTGGGAAATCTTCCCTGATGACAGCCCATCCCTCAAGTGAAATCTACCACTCAATTTTACTCAGACCTTCCTAATTACCTCAACTGGAATATGTATCATATTTACCTATTTACCTCAACTGGAATATGTACCATATTGTGTAGGATTCATTTGTTTAAAATATCTTCTCAAAGGACCACTGGTGTTTGGAGGGCAGGAACCATGCCTTATTCTTCTTTGTGTTTTCAGAGCCAAATACTATGCCTGAAACATAGAAATCAATCAATAAATTGTAATGAATAGATCAGTGAACTTCAATTTCTCTGAACTAGTAAATTATGGACTCACCTTATCACCTAAAACAGAATTAAAAATACTGCATCTCCCTCTCAAACCCCACTCTTACCCTCTGATAAGACAAATGTTTATTTGATTTCACAAAATGAATGGGATTCCATCACGACTAGATCTGAGGCACCTGGGCATTAAAGAGTATGCTCACCATATCAATAGTCTCACATATCCCACTGTCCTAGGAGCTCTTTGATGAAAACACTAGAATGCTTTTAATGGAGTGTGCTGAAGTACAATTTGTGTTATTTATCAATATTCCTTAGCTATGACTGTTAATTTAAAAAAGAGCCGATGTGCTTTGGGAACCTGTTAATTACCAATATTCCTATTTGTCCTCTATTATCCATGGACTAGTCAGGAGGTTATTATTCCACAGGAGTACAAGGTGTAACGCCTTGCTTTAGGAAGCTTGCAGGACAAAGCTAGGGGGCAAGGCTGTCACATTCCATACCCAACCTATATTCCAAATCATTATTTTTATGTAGGAAGAATTAAATATTTTTAAATATGAAAGAGGGGTCTCCCTGGTGATAAAAGGTGTTGTCTCACACTATGAAGCTATCCGCAATCACTGCAGCATGAGTTTGATCCCCAGCAAGGAAGGTGACCCCATGGCCTAGGAGACCTCTCCTGTCTCACACTCTGCTCCCTCAACAGAGTATTTCAGTCGATCTGCCTTTGCTGCTCCCTACTCTGCTCTGATGAACCCTCTCACCTCCCTCACCTCAGGCATACACCCCAGCTTATGTATGCATAAATAAATAAAAATAAATCTTTTTTAATTTCAGAAAGAGCCTAGAAAAAGAATAGAAAATTAGCATGCAATGAGGACATTCAGGCATTTCCTTTGTTCTGGTTACAAGAATGTATAAATTAACTTCTGATGACATCTACAGCTACCAGCAAGGAAGATCAAAGCAGAGGCCCTGAGGTCATTTCCATGAGTCACTGTAAGCTAGTAAAAGTTAATCCTGATAGGCTACACTACTTGGGTGTCACTACTGCTTTTTAGAGCTCATTTAATAGACTGACCACCATTTTACTGCACATCTTGGAACTTAACAATGAAGCTAAGTTTTCTATCTCAACTTGATGATGTTTCACTTGTTTGACTCACAGCCCATGACTTTGGAAAAACAAATAAACAAATAAATTCAGAAGGCACATATCCCTGTTTACCAAAAGACCTCATTCAGTATTGCAATACTAATGTTATTGTCATCGGCAAGCCACTTAGAGACCACACACTACACCACCGGAAAGGAATTCAGTAGAGGCCTCTTAAGAGTTACACCCTCACACTCTTGCTATAAAATTTTCATCTTTTAGGTTCCTTGAGTGATCTGTGCTCTCTCTCAAATTCAGGCTTGATGCCCACTGGCCCATCTGCCTTGAATACCCTTCTCCCACTGCCTTCCTGATCCCCCAACTCCATCTAGTCGAGTTTTCTTTCCTTTCAGCTCACAGTTTTCTAATGGTCTCACCCAGGACCTCCTGGATTGGATTATAGCATCCTGAATGTTTCCTTCCCTAACACTTATCATGCCTATCTGTCATGTTTCCTTTCTCTGACTGATTGCAAAGTTCACCTAAGCCTGGACTCTTTCTGTCTTATTCACAGTTGTAAACAGAAAAGCAGGAGCTTGGAGTAGTCTGATTAAATTTGGGGAGGATGAAGAGAAAGTTTTCCTTAAATATATACAAATAGCTGAAAAGAATATCTGGAAAAGAAAGACATGAAAAGAGAACTAACATTTTAATATATAGTAATTCTTTCTATGTGCTACACACTGGACCATAACTTGCTTGGGGTTATAAAGACTAACAAATCTTGGTACTGATAAACTAGTTATTGTCTTATCTGGTCTGAGTCAGAAAAGCAGACACTGATAAGCTGGAAGGGTATTTGGGCTCCTAAATGGGAAAAGGGACATGAAAGAAAGGTGAACTGAAGTTAAAGGGCAGACTTTGAACACTTGCCAGTTTCTCTGACTCCTTTTACATCCTTCACCTGCACTCCAACATACAGACTATTTTCAGACATTTTTTGTAACTGAATCTGGAGTATAAAGGCTTATTTCTTAAGATGTAGAAGCATATTTTGAGTTCTTTTTTTTTCTGCATCACTGAATCCTTCAAAAAGCAGTTTAGTAGAAGACCTCTCTGATGACAGGATTTAAATCTCAGTGTTATCAATGCAATGGCTTGAGTATGACCTGACACAGCAGATCCCTCCTGTCTTGCTGTTGCTCCCCTCAGCAGTGTATTTCGGTAGATCTACCTTTGCTGCTCCCCACTCTGTCTCTGATGAAGACACCCAGCACCTCTAGCCTACACGCCAGTTCATGTATGCATAAAAAAATAAATATAAATTTTTAAAGCACTTCAATCAACAGGCATTATGGAACCCTTGCTATGTGGCTAGCACTGAGCTAATCACTGTAGACCATATACTTTAAAAGAGGTGCTTTCTTCTGCCTTCAAATCTCAGCTCTCTGCAATCTTCCAAGAAACACAGTTGTTGGTGTATGTGTTGATCTTTCATTTTCCTACTAAATCAGCACTCTGTAATCACAATAGCACATTTGGATGCTGGGAAATATCAGGAAGCGGAGATAGTTGCTCGAATGACTCAACCCAGCTCATATTCTCTGAAACCACCCCATTTCTTTGACATTCCCCCTCCTCTAACCACACTGCTTGGCAGCACCACTAAGCACTAAGATGACAATGATTAAGTCCAGTCTCCTGAAGGAAAAAACACAACATTCCAACTCTACTTCTTTACCAAAAAATCATCCAAGTCTGCTAGCCTTTATCAGAGTAGAAGTATACATGTGGAATTCTACAAAGAACATGAACATACTAAATGTACATAAAAAATTTTCACTGGTGTACAAAAACAGAAAAAGAGGATGATCAAAATTTTTGCTTACCCTTGGCAATTAGGATTTTTCTTCTAGAAGCTTTTTCTGGAGGGGAGACTGTAACAAAATTCCTCTACCCCAAATTGTTATGCCACAATAGGAGTGCCCCCATGGACTTGGAGTGATGTGATAAAAGGTAAAGATATTCTCAAGAATAAAGAAATTCTCAACAAGCCAGGAGAGTAGCATTACCGAGGCAGAAAATATAAGTTGAATATAAATTTTAAACAAGTTAATGTTTATTTAGTAAATGTCACGTCTCCATCACTGAAATACCACTAATGTTGAAAACATAAAGGAATTGGGGGATGCTTCACATGGATAAAATTAGAAAACTGGAGCAAATTCAGTATGACCTTTCAGAAAGAGAAGGTACTGGGAGTAAACAGCCTAGCAGGAGAGCAATTAAAGCCTCAAAACACTCTAATGATCATTCAAAGTACTATCTAGGGGGTACTCCCAAGACAGAGTTTCTTTATGAGCCAAAAAAAAAAAAAAATGGCCCTTACACCCAAAATAAGGAGATAAGGCTACAAACAGACGTGGATTATAAAGAATACATCGAGCCCTCCCTGGTGTTGCAACAGGTTGAAGCGCAGTACTCTGAAGCTATTCACAGCCACTGTAGCACAAGTTCGATTTCTAGCCAGGGAAGTGACCCACATGGTGCAGCAGACCTCTCTTGTCTTGCCTGCTGTTTCCCTCAACAGTGTATTTCAGTACATCTGCCTGCTCTGCTCCCCACTCTGTTTCTGGTGAACCTTCTCATCCCTCACACTGTGGGCCTGTACCTCAGTTCTTGTATGCATAAATAAAAAATAACTCTTAGGGGGAAAAAAAAGAATACGTCATGGAAAGCCATTACTGAGGAACAGCAACATACACCAAAGTTTTTTTTTTTTTTCTACCAAGGTTGAATTATATCTTACTAAAAATAAGGTGTGTACCTCTTACTAGGTGACTAAGACTGGTGTACTGTACTAAGGCCATTACTTCAAAGCAAGTGGTTTCTAAACAATCTCCATGGCCCAGCATGAAAGGAACAAAATGCTGTCAGTAGAAAAGTGTTGATAAAACGAATGAAGCTAAGGAACTAATTTGGGAGCTCTCCAATAAACAACCTATTCCATCTAGACCTGCTTTGTACCTCTCAAGAAACATAAAAATGCAAGTTAAGGGCCCTCCCTGGTGACACAGCAGATTAGAGAGCAGTTCTGTGAAGCTGGTCGCAGCCACTTCAGTGTGAGTTCAATCCCTGGCCCCAAAGGTGACCCACATGGCACAACAGACCTCTCCTGTTTCGCCTGCTACTTCTCTCAACAGTGTACTTTGTCAGGCTCCCTGTTCTGTTCCCCACTTTGTCTCTGGTGAATCCTCTCACCAACTTTGCACCTCTGGTTTGTACCCCAGTTCTGCATGTATAAACAAAATCTTTTCTAAAAATGTTTAAATAAATAAAAACACAAGTTTAAAAATTGGAAATAAAAGAATGCCTTTTATTGGTTAGCATCATACCTGCCTCAGCCATGAAAATCTAAAACACTTTGGATATTGTAAATATCCATTTCTCAAAGCTTTGTATCATTTACCTATGTATCCCTTCTTGTCAAAGCATCGAGCGGTACTTACATGATTAAACTGTATTGGCAACCTTGGCTTAGAGCATGTCAGTCAGCTCAGATCTGCAAAGAAGCCAGTACCTGGAGGCGTCCTCAAGACTGGAACAAAGAGCTTGGTGGGTGGCCTAGAAACTAACAGGGTGTCTGGGCTTTGTAATAGAAAGAGAGATGAAACTTCTGGCCATGAGAAGCTGGTGAAGGAGAGACTCAAACTTCAGGGAAAAATGCCAGTCCACATCAAGACTACATAATCATAAGAGAGAACTGGCCCCCGTGCCAGCCTAACTGCTATAAAGAATCTTGGCTTTGTCAAAGGGAAACTTCTTTTTTTATCCAGGGAATGCATTACAGACACACGTGAGCACAACAAGGAATACATCAAAGGTGTGGTAACAATAAAACTCAGCACATGTATAGTGACTGCAGTTGTTAAAGTGCTTTCCCACAAATGATTGAGTTGAAACTTCACAACTCCACGGATGGAAGAAAGGCAGATACTGGTTATCATTACTACCCTGCCCACCTTTCAAACTGATGGTAACGTTACAGACAAATGTTAAATGAAAACTATCCTGCATGTGGCCACTCCAAACATCATGAGGTCACCCCAGAGGGAAGCAGCCCAACCCCAATCCTGCACACAGGAAGGACCCCGTGTTCAGTTCTTTCATGACCCTAGTCACTAAGCACTGGGCCCACCCACAAATCACTACATCATATCCCATCTCAGATCCTCAGACATTTTTGTGCATAAATAACTTAATTTTTAGAATGCCTGTGGTCAATTAATTCCAATTTAGGCTTCCGTTTCTATAATCCTTACATACCAAAAAAAGTTAACTTATCTCCCCTGTTCTTAACCCCATAAGACTATATTTCCTCTTCTTGACTTTTCTCCTCGAGCCACTATGGAATATTATTTCTGTAAAAAAACAGGATACACATAATCACAAGGCCCTACATTATGCTGTGCATTTCACCTCCCACAGAACTATAGGGAGGGGTGGTAATCCTTTGGTTACTTAGAATGACCACACTTCTGCCCCCGTACACATGTCACCTGATTCTATCACCATGTAAGGTTTATGTTTCTGCCATCTACTGACCTTCAGGTCATATTACTTAAGACATAAAACTCTTCTCAATCCCAACTTCAGCCATTATTTTATTTTTTTAAAGATTTATTTATGCATACAAGAACTGGGGTACAGGCCAGCGGTGTGGGGCAGAGACAGAATGGGGAACAGAACAGGCAGATCAACCAAAATATACTGCTGAGGGGAGGAGTGGGTGAGACAGGAGAGGTCTGCTGCACCATGTGAGTCACCTCCCTGGTCAGAGATTGAACTCATGCTGCAGTAGCTGTGGATAGCTTCACAGTGCTGGACTGTAAACCCACTGTGCCACGATTTTAAATAACTTCTATGTCTTATAGGACATCCACACAATACTGTCAATCTACTGTTGCCTGAGCTCAAATACACAATACCAAGCCTTACTTTCACACCCCACCCCACACTGCTTTCTGAACTTTGTCATCACCAAGAATAGTTCCATACCCCAAAACCTAATTTCAAACCTCCCATCCTCCCACTCTTCTCACCTCCCCTTTATGCCCACGGGACTCTCGTTCGCACACAACTGCTTCTCAAACTCAATGATTCCTCCTACTCTTGTTTCTTCATTTTTTTTTCACAGTTCACCAGCCTTTCCCTGAAAGACTACATACAAGTAGTTGCCAATTGGGACTACTCACCACCAATATCAATGCATGTTTACCCATATTGCATTCATCTGGCAAACTCCCAGTACACACTCGCTGCTATCCTGGTACCTAAAACACTGATCACTCCTAAGTAAAATGTTACAGCTTCTGCAGTTATTAACAAAAAACACTTGGCCTCTGATCTTAAGACTTCAATCCATTTCTTCAGTTCTTTCACTTAATCAGTTCTCCCTCCTACTTCCTTACTGGTTACTTTAAGCTTATACATCTCTATTGCAGAACTCTGCCAAAGAGGGACTTTTTTACTCTAAATGCGCAACATAACCTTCTTCATTGAAAAATAAAATTGATGTTCAGAGAGGAAGAGAGGAAGGAGGAAGTGAAATATCATAAAAGTGAAATTTTTTGAAGGATCTTTTATCTACTCTCTCCACGAAATCATTTCAGAGTTTTTCCGGGTTCACACATTCAGCTCATTTATTTCCTGATTTTTAGAATCCCCCTATAGTTTCAATTACCTTCTTCATATAAAAGAATTTGAAATTCCTGCTATTGTTTCAGACCCCACTCTCCTATGTGCCATTAAAACTTCAACTCAACAGTTCCATTTTTATATCTGGAAAGTTCCTCAAATTACATTCAATATTTATCTCTCTCTGTCTCCCTCTGTTTGTCTGTATGTCTCTGTCTCTCTCATACCCAAGCATAAACACACACACACACACACATTGCTTCGCTTCTCTCCTCCTCTGTAAAAGCTTTCATAAGATAAACCTGGTAGTCATCCCTTCCTCCCCCTTCTACCTCACTTAGATCATCAACAACTTATCACTTTATCTCTTAACCTTCTATCAAATACTATCACTTCAAATAATTGAACAATAAGTATTCAAATATTGAACAACAATCTTGTTCAAATAAGGAAACTAACACTATGAAAGACATTGCACAATGTCACACAATTAGTAATAAGTGGAGCTAACTCATACTCTCATTTACTTTCAATACACATACTGCATTTCAGAGTGAGTTTGATCCCCTGCCAGGGAGATGATCCACATGGCGCTGCAGACCTCTCCTGACCAGCCTGCTGCTCCTCTCAGCAGTGTACTTCAGCGATCCTTCAGCAGTCTGCCTGTTCTGCTCCCCACTCTGTCTCTGGTGAAGCTTCTCACCACCCCTGCACCTCTGGCCAGTACCCCAGTTCTGTATGAATGAATGAATGCATAAACAAATAAATAAATAAATCTTAAAAAAAAAAAGAAAGAAAAGAAACAGAAGACACAGGAAATGGGAAGCGATTCCCTGCGCAAGACTGGAAGAATTAACTTTGCTAAAATGGGCAATCTTATCCAAGTAACATACAATTCAATGCAACCCCTAGGAAAAATACTTTCTAGTAATATAGTGGAAAATGGTCATTCTCAGAAAACAAAGTTTTTAAATGTCCACCTTTTTGTAAAGACTAACAACAACAACAAAAACAGAGTAATATGGCAAATCTCCCCTACTCCATGCCTTCACTGCCTAACTCCTGAGCCATTTTAAAAACCACTTAGACTAAGCTTTCCTCAGATCTCAAGTATGGACTCAAGTATGGAAAGAACAAGTTGCAAGATCTTTGATATCCCTCAACTTCACACTGAAAAGCTAAAATAGACTGACTCTCCTGATTCAAGTCTGGGGTGAGAAGTAAGTTACACAATAATTCTTAAATGCCCTTGCTTCACAGTATTATGTAGTGATCTCTCTTACACTGAGAAGGAAGAATATGGTAGAGAGAAGTCATCTGGAAGATAGTTCTGGAAAAGAGATGGAGAATGAGGAGAGCAGAAAAACAGTTATCAGTGGTATATAGATAGTCAGTGTCAAAGCTTTAAGAACCAAATAGAATTTCCACAAGCCTCATGATCAAGAATTATTTGCCAAGCTGCTATGGGCAACATGCTATAAAAAAAAAAAAAAAAAAACAGCTGTGACATTAGGCAAAAGCATTAATCTTTATGGTTTTCTATCTCCCTGCTTCTGTTTTGCACTATGTTGTATCATAATTGTCTTCTATTTACTCCTTTATGATAAATAGCAATTCAGAACACAGATCCTCACATTTGCTAAAACTTTAGGCCCTTACAGATATTGTAGATAGGCAAATAGTTTAATTAGGATAGTCATTGTTTTCATTTTCAGGAGCCAGATGTAATATATAATAACTGTGTAATCATCCAACTGGTTGTTTTATGTTAAGATTCCTATTCCCTATACTCTAGCTCATATTTAGAATGAGAAATGTTTTTCATGATTATTGTGAATGCCCAGCAGTGGACTACAGAAGCACAAGTAATCAACCTGACCTCCCTTTGCCACTAACATTTTCTCACAATACAAAAAATTCTAATAACCTCCTTTTCTTAATGGTGGCGCCAGTTCAACCACAATCTGGAAGGTATTGGTTTTCTTAAGTACAACGTAGAACCATCAGAATAACAAAACAGCATAAAGAAAAATGACAGTATGGAGCCTTGTGGTGCATAGATTTGTTGATCATACAAGAACCTGAAAGGGGGAAACCCCCCAAAAGATTAGTCACTTCATTTTATGTTACAGAATTCAATTCAGGTTAACAAAGCCTTTGCTAACAAGAGATGGGAGAATGGCAGTATTCACTTGCTCTGGACTGAATAAACAAATGTGGAGTTTGTGTGCTGACTAATGTCCTGGGATAAAGCAGGCAGTCAGCCAAATTCTAGGCGTTTTGATGAAAAGGCAGTAAGCCCACACTTTTCTTCATGGAAAGTGCTCTGTGGGAGTTTTAATGTACAGAAGGGCAGTTGGGGCCTTCAACTTACCCTAAAAATTCACCCATATTCAGTGACAGGGAATGCTCAGTGCTTCTGTAAATGAAAAGCTAGATCAAGGGGTAGAAGCTGAATTCCTTCTTCTTGGAAAGTGTTAAATATGTCATTCATTGCCTTTTGAGACATGTGTTATCACGTTCCCTTTTTAAATTCTACATTACCCTGCAAGTGTAGAGTTAGGCCACCAAAATGTGACTTTGGTTCTATATTCCCACTTATTCATTCATTTCATTCACCAAGCATCTACTAAATGCTTCAGACACTATGTAGCCATCAGGTTCTAGGAGTAAAACAGTGAATGAGTCCCTGCCCCTCCGCTTGGAATGCCCCTGGGCCAAACTTGACAACATCAAGAGTACTGGAAAACTGATAGAATTTCATCATTTAATTTTATATTCCCTGCCACTGAACATGGTGAATTTTTAGAGTAAGTTGAAGGTTCTGGGTACCTTTGTGGACATTAATACTCCCAAGGAATACTTTCCATGAAGATTTGTTTCGTGGGTAAGGCAACAGGCTCTTCAATTAAGATCCTAATGTAAGTTTACAGTAAAGTCAAAAATAAGAAAAAGGGATTTCTCTTTATCTGGCCACTAGGATTCCCCACCATGCTGTGAAGACCATAATTATCACTTAACCCTACCCTGAAATAGATTTTACTACCAACTAAACATTCAGGGCTAAATTTCACAGCTTCTTAACAAACTCAAGAAAAGCTTCTCAGCAGCAGAGGATACAGCCTCCTTTAACCCTATACAGCTGGCTTACCTACTCATATCAGAAATGTATATGGTGTAGGCAGGCTAAAAACAAAATCCCTGGAATGAGTCAACATGAATCTAATATAAACTAGAAAAAGAAAGTTCACTGTGAGAAATAACGCTGCATTTTTACCTTTAGATTGCCTTTGTTTTTGGCCATTTAAATCTTCTCTGTACATATTTTTAAAATGATATGTAACAAGTATATCATAAATTCAGCCTTTAAAAAATGTACCATTCAGCGGTCTATACTATACGTAAAAAGCTGAGCCACCATCACAGCCATGTAGTTCCAGAATATTTTTATTACCCTGAAAAAGGAACCTCCTACCCATTATCAGTCAGTCTCTGTTCCTACCTTCCTTTGACCTTTGGAAACCAATAATCTACTTTATGTCTCTGGATTTTCCTACTCTAGACATTTGATATAAATGATAATACATGATTTTCAAAAATTCACTGTAGTAATGACACACAAGGAGAATTTTCTGAGCTTTCATAAAAACCTGCTATCTTCCTTGAAATACAGTGTCTTCTTAAGTACTATTCACTTACATTGAAACTTTCTCACTTCCCACATGAAGATCTAATTTCCAAGACTGAATAACACCTCTCAATAATGGTAGACACCTGCCAAACTGCTTATTTAAAGAATTAGCTTTAAGAGGTATGCTCTGTAACTGACTTTAAATGGAAAGTCGGGTAGATTAGAAAATTCTTTGACAAAAAAAAAAAAAAAACTGTTGGGCCCTCCATGGTGGCACAGTAGGTTAAAGCACAGCATCAAGAAGCTAAAGCCTCTTCAGCATGAGTTCAATCCCTGCCCTGGAAGTGACCCACATGGCACAGCAGACCTCTCTTGACCCGCCCGCTGCTCCCTTCAACAGTGTACTTCGTTGATCTGCCTGTACTGCTCCCCACTCTGTCTTTGATGAATCCTCTCACTGCCCCTGCACCTCTGGCCTGTACACCCCAGTTCCGTGTGCATAAATAAATAAATCTTAAAAAAAAAAAAACTGCCAGGCCCTCCCTAGTGGCGCAGCGTGTTAGGATGCAGCACTGCAAGCTAGCTGCAGCTGCTTCAGTGCGAGTTCAATCCCCGCCCCGGAGGGGACCCACATGGCACAGCAGACCTCTCCTGAACTGCCCGCTGCTCTCCTCAGTAGTGTACTTCAGCGATCTGCCTGTTGTGTTCCCCATTCTGTCTCTGGTGAAGCTTCTCACCACCCCTGCACCTCTGGCTTCTACCCCAGTTTTGTATGAATAAGTAAATAAATCTTTTAAAAAAAAATAACTGTCAAGGAATCAGGAGCTTATGAAAATAAGATTTTCGCATCCATTGCTAAGTTTAACATATTTAGGTTGGTCCTGTGAACACATCTACTTAAGAATAAAGCTATTAGTCATGTGAATATAGTTACTTAAGATATGTTCAAAATCAAAAATTTGGAAAGGCAGCAAAACTCCTATTTAGTTACTATGAAGAGGGGAGAGTGTGAAAGAGAGAGTTGTACAAATTAGAAGAGACAGAAAAGCTGGGAATAGCATCTACTGATAAGTAGGTAGCAGCCATCACCCACAAAAACTCAACTTGACCAGCAGCACAATGTTTGCCTTGAGGGAACAAGATGCAGCACACAGCCCACAAAACCAGAGGAAGGCCTGCACAGGAAGTGAAGAGGAAGGTGCACTCGGGGCTATGGACTTCAGAACAGGATGAAGTCAGTCCATGTGAGGTTCACAAAAACCAACAAGGCAATACAAGCATCAAAGTGTTTCCTTGAGTCATTAACTCAGGACCACATCCTGATTTCGAAGCCCATGGATGAAAAAGCTGTGTCCAGTGGAGCTGTTTTAAAACCTCTCTGCAATTGTTTTTCAGAGATAACCAGAACCCTCAGGGTCCCAGAACCCTCTGTGTCCCAAATCCCACTGAGGTGAGCAACTGGGCAGAAGGTGACAGATTTCCCAGCAAAAATAAGGCAAGCAGCTTGACTTAACAAGTAACATAAAGAGCTTCCCTAGACAGTGCCAGAGAATTACATGCCAAAAGCCTGAGGTGGTTATTAGAAAATGGTTACCGCCTCCAATTGTCTGACTACAGTCTCTTCCTCGCCAAACGGCTACAGAATATTAGAATGTAGCCAAAGCAATCACCACCACTCCCTGAGGAAACATTCACAGATTCACCATGAGCTCTTGCTAACATCCCTGCTGTTTGTTGCAAAGCCTCCAGACAGGGCAATGACAGCAATTCCCGTTGTCAAGTAAGGAGAAATTGCCAAATGGGATATAACTTTTTTTTAGATTTTTTTTTTTTTTACAGATTTATTTGTGCATACAGAACTGGGGTACAGGCCAGAGGCTCAGGGGCGGTGAGAGGCTTCACCAGAGACAGAGTGGGGAGCAGAACAGGCATATCTACGAAGTTCACTGCTGAGGGGAGCAGCGGGCGGGTCAGGAGAGGTCTGCCACGCCATGTGGTCACCTCCGGGGCAGGCGGGAATCGAACTCATCCGGAAGCGGCTTTAAGCTTCAAGTTGCAGCTCTATGTTCTCTTTTCATTGAATTATAAACTAGAAATTGTGTAACCCATCTCACAGGGCTTTACAGAAAGTCATAGAAGAAAAGAAATGAGCAAAATGTTATAGGCGATATGTTCATATACACATACTTAAATGTGTATGAGTGTACACTTTTTTTTTAAAGATTTATTTATTTATGCATGCAGAACTGGGTTACAGGCCAGAGGTGCGAGGGGTGAGAAGATTCACCAGAGACAGAGCAGGGAGCAGAACAGGCAGATTAAGGAAGTACACTGGTGAAGGGAGCAGCGGGCCAGACAGGAGAGGTTTGCCGCGCCTTGCCGTGGGTCACCATGCTGGCCAAGGACCAAACTCTTGCTGCAGTGGCTGCTATAGCTTCATAGTGCTGTGCTTTCATCTATTGCACCAAGGAGGGACCACATCTTTTTTTTAATGCCTCCATTTTCAGAAAATCGAAGTTCAATTTGGCAGGGATCTGGCCAAGTTAAGCGATAGGGATGACTGGGTATTTTGGAACAAAAATACTTTCATTGCTTTTATAGGAAAAGATGGTTGTCTAAGTTGCTCAGACTATTTTTCTTCTCCAACTTCTTGTCATAGAATCTTTCAAGGCTATTTTTCATAATTCCTAGGCTTCCAGTGGCAAAATATTTTAAAGAAAAAAATAATGGTTACTGATTATTAAATGTTCCCATATACAGACGAATCTGTGAAATACTTCACGGATATTATTTTTCAACTTCTTCCTACATTATGCTTAAGTTTATGAGTAAACTTACCACTTGAACTGATATTAAAACTCAGGTTTGTTCTGTCTTGAGGGCTCTTGCTCCTAATCAGAGCCGTTCTTATTTTGTAAAGGAAACCATGTTCTCCTTTGTTCCTACTTAAAACTTCAGCATTTGCTTTGCTGGAGAAATCTGCCCTGGTTCCTGACTAGTCTGTGGAGATAGCTGGCCTCCAGCAAGGCCCTGTGTCTCCTGTATAAGTGGGGATGGTTCCACAGTGGGGGAGTTGGGTGAGGACAGACCAAAGGGCAAAGAACTTTCACCAGCTCAAAAAGTCCCTATGGGACTTACACTCAATTTTGAAGGACTGTATTACTTGAAAAAATGTCACAGAGTTTGCTGTGTAGACAGAACCAGAGGGGCTTTTCCTTTATATCTGGTCATTCCGTTTAGACCAAAACTATTCTTCAGATGTGGCAATGAGCTGTTCAAAAATTTTATTCAAATAAGTTTAATGATTTAATGGTTATTGTTTTCTATATCTCACCATTTACCTCAGATGGTTTCTTCAGGATTAGATACATTCCAAGTATTTCCCAATTTTGTCCTAGAAAGCTAGTGCTAACTCAGGAACATATGTGCTTTACCATATGCTTAAAACTTTATAGAAGTACCACATAATGCATCAGCCTAGTTATTAGATGTTATTTAGAAACACTGGGATGTTAACAATAACACATTTGGAATTAAGAGGGACAGTAATGATTAAACAGACACTAATTGTTGAACTCTTACAGAACAGAAAGAGTACTGCACTTTTTACATAAATTACTGCATTTGTATTATGGCATATCCTTATGAGGTAAACACTGATAGTATGCTCTTTCAAATTAGAAAGCTATGCTTGTCATCAATATTTACCATTGTCAAAATAGTCATCAAAATGACAAAACAAGATTCTGCAGGAGCAAAACTAATGAAACATTTTCACATATCTACTCCTCCAGTCCCAACTTTTTCAATATTCTCCCAAATACTATATTTCATCACCCAAAGTGATACTAAAATCCATTCATTGCGTAAATTTGTGATTTAGTATACCCCATGAAATTACTCCAAAAAGGGAGGAAAATCAACAATAAAACCTTAAAAGAAACAGACATTTACCCTTCAAAGACTTGAAAGCGAATTATGGATCCAAGAGAAGAGTATATGTAAATTATAAAGGTGACTGTAAAATGAAAAACCTAGGACCGTAATACCAGACTAATTACATAAACAAACTACCGTGCAATTCAACAGAAATTTTCCCACTACAGTTATACAAAAGAGAGAGACTTTTGTTAAGAAATGCAAGATCACAGCAGTTAACCAATACAGTGAAGAGTTTTGAGCTGCTTCCTGATTGATGTCCAGTTTCTTCCCTCCTAGGGCCAGCTGCAGCTGAGAAATTTCATACCAGTATCAACTTCATAAGCAAACACAGTCAGAGGTAATGAAGTTTGTACAGAAGATATTTGCAGGATGACAGTGACAAGCTAACTGTTGATGGAATCCAGCTCTAAAATACACCCAATTACTTACATCATCCTTGAGGTTTCCAATTTAATATTTTCTCATCCCATGTCTAACCAGAGAAGCTGGATTTCAAAAATCTCCTTAAAGGGAAACTATTTGGGAGGAATTATATAGTAAAGCCCCATTTCTACTTTTTTTTGCCATTAATTACCTATGTTTTACAACATATTCTCCTCAATAGAGACAGTGTGCATCATAAAATGACAGAATGAATTTGCATAGTACTATATACTTTAGCCACAACAGTCATAATAATTCCTATAATACATTTGAGCATCTGTGAGATAGTGGAGTGTTATACAGTGTCCTACTCATTTTGTACTTTTTACTTGGTTAACCCACCACAATGATAAGTTCTATAGCTCACCAGTTCTTTGATTCATGGAGTTACTACAACAGTGGTAAAAAGGATTTCTTCCATTCCCAAGTCAAAGTGAAATGTCAGAAATAAGTGCTTCTTTCTCAACATGTTACCAGCAATCTCTCTAAGTTACCCGAATTCCCCTCTAAAATCTGTGAAGAGGAAATATTTATATCAGAATATAAATGGATGCAAAATAACCAGTGTCTCCTTTAAACCTAGTTGCTGCAGCAACATACATACGCATAATTCTGGGCTTGTGAAAAGCTGGTAGATATGGAGCAAAAATGAGAAGAGAGGGCCTCCCTGGTGGCGCAAGAGGTTAAAGTGCAGCACTATGAAGCTGTCCACAGCCACTGTAGCACACGTTCAATCCCCAGCCAGAGGAACAGCAGACCGCTCTTTTCTCCCCCATTGCTCCCCTCAGCAGTGCATTCCAGTGACCTGCCTGTGTTGCTCCCCACTCTGTCTCTGGTGAATCCTCTCACCTTACCTCTGGCCTGTATCGCAGTTCTTGTATGCACAGATAAATAAATCTTTGTTTTAAAATGAGAAGGAAAGGGGAAGACAGGAGAGAGGAAGGGAAGGTATATAAAGCTCCTAGCATGTGACACATAAGACATACTGAGAACACGTTTTTCTTGAGTTGCTGCTCTCATCTATCAACTGTAGAATAGAAAAATCATAGTAATTTTAGGTAGCTTTAAGTTCCTGGCCTTCCATTTGCTAAAGCAAAATTTATCAAGAAGAATAGAAGCTCTTCAGCAAAGATGACAGTTTTCTCAAGAGACATGCACTGACCAGGTTGTCCTAAACTGTTTTCCTATGTGCTAAGTTCAGTGCTAATGAGATCACAGCCTACTAAGCATTTAATAGACAATGAATTAAATTTCATTTTTAAAGATTTATTTATTTAAACATACAGAACTGGGGTACAGACCAGAGGTGCAGGAGTGGGGAACAGAATCAGAGTCAGAGTCAGAGTGAGGCACAGAACAGGCAGATTGACGAAATACACTGCTGAGGGGAGCAGCAGGTGAGACAGGAGAGGTCTGCTACACCTTGTGGGTCACTTCCCTGGCTGGGAATCAAACTCTTGCTGATGTGGCTGCAGCTAGTTTCATAGTGTTGCACCACCAGGGAGGGCCTAACGAATTTATTTTAAAACTCAATGTGTGATACTGAAGTATTGTATGAATGTATAAAATCTTGCTCAATGAATGTGCATGCCGATTTATGAGAACTGAGTTTGGAACACAGTTTTAGCAATTTACATCATGGTAGAATTTTATAGTGTTTTATCTTCACGTACTGCTGAATCTATATGGTTAACAGCAATATTTTAGCGAAGAATACAACCTCTATAGATCCACTTTTTGATCTGCACTATGGCAAAGAGTAGGGGCTGCCTGTGTCCCTTACAAATTCCTCCATTAAAACCACAGCTACTATCAGCACCCAAACATTTCTGTTCCCACAACCTAGGCCACTATTTAAGCATTGGCAATTAGATACAAATTGACCAGTGAAGCTAAGTAACTTGCACATTTAATGAGATAGTACTGTGTATTTGCATAATTCATGAATTCCTGGCCAAAAACAAGCTGTCACTGTGAGTGTGATGACTCTAGATTAGATTACCAAAGAGTTTGAATCCCTCTGGGACCATTAAACTTTTAAACAGATTCAAAATAGTGATTCTTCTACTAGATTAGGTGAGATAGCGTTGAGTCCTATATATAAAAAACTTTCAGGAGATAGTAGCTACTGCATGTAAGAATATAAATGCTTCATTTTCACATTGTAATAATATTTCCACTTCTTTATTTTTTTAAATCTACATTTTCCCCTTTACATTCTTAATATTAATTCATTGTTTGTGTCTGTAAACTCTCTTGAAAGTCTGTGTAAAGGGGAACTATATATTAAGAAGAAAACAGAGAGTTGGGAAGAGCAAAGTAGAGAGAGGGCAGCGGCAGCATGAACTAAGGTAAAGGACTGAAGGGGTCTTGGTGGCACATGAGGTTGTTTTTCTTTAAAGATTTTATTTATTTATGTACACAGGCTGGGGTATAGGCCAGAGGTGCAGGGAGTGAGAGGATTCACCAGAGACAGAGTGGGGGAGCAGAACAGGCTGATTGACGAGGTACACTGCTGGGGGAGCAGCGGGTGAGACAGGAGAGGTCTGCTGCACCATGTGGGTCACCTCCCTGGGCAGGAATCGAACTCACGCTGAAGCTGCTGTGGCTAGCTTCATAGTGCTGTGCTTTAACCCACTGCACCACCAGGGAGGGCCACACATGTGGTATGTTAACAGTGCCTGAAGTGAGTGATCCTATACCTTTAAATCATAGTCAATGTGAACCAATGTCACTCAGTAAGTATATTCTTTCTTTCAAGAAAGACTTTCTAAAATAAATGTTAATCTGGTAAAATGTCTGTGTAGTGAAGGCTCATTTGAACTCATTGACTTGCATACAGAGCAGTGTTCTCAGAGAAGGGCCAAGAGGTTGGTGTGAAGATTCTAATGATTTTGCCTCCCATGTTCTTTTCCCAGATGAAAAACTATGGCTTCAATATTCCTACTCTAACTGACT
>NW_004567107.1:55443722-55481989 GCF_000260355.1 Condylura cristata | reverse complement strand
GCATGTTGAACTCAATCAAGTGAAAACAAAAAATCCTGAGAATTAAAAAGACAGCAGCACTGACTGTCACAGGTGAAATAGGGCCCTAGAAATGCAACTCTTCTAAAAGTATACTTTACATCAAAGAGTGTCAAGAACCAGTGTTTTTTTTACAGAATGAGTTTGCAAGAGTTCAGTTATCTATCAGGTAATAACAAAAAATATATGTCAACCTACACAGGAAAAATCAAAAGCAAAACATTCATGTTCAAATAGGTCAACAAATTCAAAGCTGTACTTTTATTAACTACTGTGGGAAATAAATCAGAGGATGGTTGCACAAGTATGTACATGGCCCAAGCTAATCAAATTAGATGCTTTAATTAGGTGCAGTTTTTTTAATACTAATTTATAGTCCAGTAAAGTTGGGGGGGAATAACAAAGCAATTGCTTGATAATTATGTTGTATAAAGCAACACATATATTTTCATTCTAAGTATCTTATAATCTTTAGCTAGTTTGTTCCATAATTGCTAAAGAGAAATTTCTTATTATAGTTCCTGTCATTTATATAAATGAAAATATGTAACCAGGTTAGTCCATCTGCCTTTAGATGTTTTTAATCTTTCTTGTTTTGACTACTCTGAAATATACTGTCAATGTACAGATAATGTAAATATGACAAAGAACAGAACACTGCTGCAGCTAATTCAGTCTTTATTATTCACCCAAGTCTTTAACACTTTATAGGAAAGATAAGTAATGGAATACTGAGTCCTCCCTGGTGGTACAACAGTTTAAAGTGCAGCACTAGGAAGCTATCCACTGCAGCATAAGTCCAATCCCCAGCCAGGGAAGTTATCCACGTGGCGCGGCAGACCTTTCCTGACCCGCTCACTGCTCCCCTCAGCAGTGTACTTTATCTATCTGCCTGTTCTGCTCCCCACTCTATCTCTGGTGAATCCTCTCACTGCTCCTTTACCTCTGACCTGTACTCCAATTCTGCATGCATAAATAAGTAAATCTTTAAAAATAATAATAATAATGGAATACTAAGTAAGGATTCAGAAAGTTCAGACAAAGAATAATTAAGAGGCAGGATTATCAAGAATTTCTGTCCTGTCTGTACTTCATGGACTTATTGTTTATTTGTGTAAAAATTATATAAAGTGGCCATTTTGATCACTCACTGTGTCCCATCTTCAAAATAGCACCTCCGGGCCCTCCCTGGTGGCGCAGCGGGTTAAAGCACAGCACTGAGAATCTGAAGTCACTTCCGTATGAGTTCGATTCCCGCCTGCCCCGGAGGAGACCACATGGCGAGGCAGACCTCTCCTGACCCGCCCGCTGCTCCCCTCAGCAGTGTACTTCGTCGATCTGCCTGTTCTGCTCCCCACTCTGTCTCTGGTGAAGCCTCTCACCGCCCCGGAGCCTCTGGCCTGTACCCCAGTTCTGTATGAATAAATAAATAAATCTTTAAAAAAAAAAATAGCGCCTCCATAGACATGAAATTAAATTTGTCTTTTTCTCATGTTAAATAAGAGCAGGCACTGCTGGTGGGAATGCAAACTAGTGCAACCACTATGGAAAACTGGAGGTTCCTCAAACTGCTAAAAATGGAGCTTCCATATGACCTAGCAATCCCACTCCTAGGTATCTACCCAACAAGACTGATTCAAAAAGAAACCTGAACCTCTATGATTATTTCTGCTTTATTTATAATAGGAGAGACATGGAAACAACCCAAATGCCTAAAAATAGATGACTAGATTAAAAAGTTGTGGTACATATACATAATGGAATATTGCTCAGCAATCAAAAAAAGATAAACTCATGCTTTTTGCAGCAACATGGATGGAGCTGGAAGGAATCATGCTTAGTGAAATAAGCCAGAAAGAAAAAGAAAAATACCAGATGGTTTCATTCACAGCAGGAGCATAAAGGACCTGGGGGGTGTGGGAGGGGGAAAATAATAATAATGAGCAACTGTATACCAGAGATATTTTACGGGAGTGGAGTGGGGAATGGGATCAAAAATGGGGGAGGAGGGAGGTTGCACTGGACTATGGTGATGGCACATGAGAGATGGGAAACCCACAAAGATTACAACTGAATGGAAAAAGGCACAAAATGATGTAAAAATAAACTATTATATTAAAATAATAATAATACAATTAAAAATAAATAAAACTCAAAGAAAGGGCAGACTTATAAGATACATTATAGCATTTAACTAGTCAAAAACAATTATTCAACATTAAGTAAACGGTACTATGTTGAAAAAAGTGCAGAGTGAAAAGCAAGTAAGATGTGATTTATACTTAAAGTGCACCATATATTGAAAGCAAAGTCAGGTATGCAAGTGAAAACAGTACAATTAATAAACTTTTTCCATACCAGTTAAGGAAAACTAGGAAATTTTTTCCTAATTATTGCAGGGTTTCAACTATTTTCTCTCTCTACAATTTAGGAAATGTCTTAGATCCTTAGGTCTCTCCCAGCTCAAATATTTTGTAACAGTGTTTATCAAAATATCTATTTCACTATATTTTTAGCAGAGAATTTGAAGATTTTTGTCTTTAATAAGTTAGGTGCTTGAATCGGAGGATACAAGGCTTTTGAACAAATATCTTGGTTTGATTCAGTAGGGCAAAAATATTCTTACTTAGTTGATTAGCTACTGGAGAAGCAAAAATAAATAAATAAATAAACATTTGCTTAGAAGATTAAAATGTATTTTAATCTGGTTTTTCTTGCTCAATTCTGGTAAAAGAGGATTCAATATTATAGGAAGGGATGTTATCGACATACATGTTTTTGATCATTATTACTTGTCTAATAACAAATGCATATGATTAAAAACCTTCAGTCTGTTTCATCACGCTCCAATTCTCATCAAATAACCAGGTGTAAAATATCATCTAAATAAAGAATAAATACTAAAATATGTTGGCATATGTAAGTTTCAGTTGTCCTAAGCAAAATCAAGTTTCACTTCCACAG
Organism: Condylura cristata; assembly: GCF_000260355.1. Classification (NCBI taxonomy): domain Eukaryota; kingdom Metazoa; phylum Chordata; class Mammalia; order Eulipotyphla; family Talpidae; genus Condylura; species Condylura cristata. The sequence goes on along the minus strand of NW_004567107.1, from coordinate 55,479,007 downwards.
TTCCCCTTTCTGCCCTTTTGCCTCACATTTCTGTGACAGGCATGACTATGATGGCTGCAAAGATTAAAATCAAATTAAATGACACATGTAAAGACTGCAAAAAACAATAGCTCTTGCTGCCATTAGGATCACCATCAAATTTAGGCATTTTCTATGCCATTTCGCTCTCAAAAGGGATCCTACAGATAAAACTCCCCATAATGTGATTTGCACTGGAGAAGACTGGGAGATGCACCCAGACTAAAAACTAACTTCAATTTCGTAGTCATATATTTATGCATACAGAACTGGGGTACAAGCCAGTGGTACGTGGGGTGAGAGGATTCACCAGAAATGGAGTGGGGAGCAGAACAGGCAGGTCCATGAGGCACACTGCTGAGGGGAGCACCGGATGGGTCAGGGGAGGTCCGCTGCAACATGTGGGTCACCTCCCTGGCGGGGAATCGAACTTGTGCTGAGGCAGCTGTGGCTAGCTTTGTAATGCTGCGCTGTGCTTTAACCCATTGCACCACCAGGGAGGGCCCCATATATTTATGTTTTAAAGTATGTTTGAAGATGTGATATCTAGCTCATCAACCTAGTGACTTAACATATTATTTAAATTTTTTGATTAAGTTAAAAATAGCACAGTAGTATAGCTTGTATGCTTGTAGAGCAAAAATTGTGCATATGATTCATGAATAATATAAGTTTAGGAACCAAGTAAGAAATAAACAACTGCTTTCACAATCTAAAAAGAGGGGAAATAGTGTCCATTTTGAATGTGGGAAACCTCTCACTTACGACGCTATAAATTCCTTAAGGGAAAACTCAGTCTTCATAGAGATCTTTATATTCATATGTGCTCAGCTGTGTTGCATGTTTTGAAGATATGAGATGTGTGTGTGTGTGTGTGTACACGTGTGTGTTTTCAATCAGACAATTCTTATTAAGGTAGTTCTTGATGAGAAAAAAATTCTTATTAAGGCAGTAGGTATGAAAGAGTCTTAAACTGTAATTCATACCTTATACAACACCAATGACTTCTTACTGTAGAGATAAAACTATGATTATTGACAACTATGATTTTTAAAAAACTATGATTATTGGGTTTATTTTAATCCAATGATGGGTTAAAAACTTTCAAATTATTGGGGCCCTCCTTGGTGGCGCAGCGGGTTAAAGCACAGCACTGAGAATCTAAAGCCGCTTCCTCATGAGTTCGATTCTCACCTGCCCCGGAGGTGACCACATGGCGCAGCAGACCTCTCCTGACTCCTGACCCGCCCGCTGCTCCCCCCAGCAGTGTACTTTGTCGATCTGCCTGTTCTGTTCCCCACTCTGTAGGGACAGAGTGAAGCCTCTCACCACCCCTGAGCCTCTGGCCTGTACCCCAGTTCTGTATGCACAAATAAATAAATCTTTAAAAAAAATTAAAGTGATAAATTGAATTACAATTCCTGCAAAAACCATGTCAGAAAGTGTCAAAATGACAGCTTATTAACAGGGATATCATAAAATTCTATCATAAATAGATTTCAAAGCATGGCTAACTTCATAAGCAAGGTAACATTGTCCATAATCATAAATGTTATGGATATAATGGATTGGGAGTGTTTCATCAGAGTCATGCTTATATGATCATAGGATGAAAGTTAGAATTCAGAGACCTGCAGAAACTTAAGGCCTTTCAAAAAAGGAGACTCAGTGATTTTTGTTTTGCTGCTTTAACATAGGAAAGCCAGGGTTAATATTAGGTCCTATTTTTTTAATGTTACTCCAGGGTCATAGTTGTGCGACATCATCCTGAAGACACTCAGAGTCGAGACCCCTCCAGATTGGTGCTTTCAGAAGAACCACAGGTGGCTGCTGGGCAAGGTGGAGCTGGGATCGGCAGGAAGAGTGAGGCTTCACCCTGAACTCACAGTGAAACAGACGGACCTGCTACACGCACTGAGTAATTTCATGTACTGAGACCTACAAGTACATTTCTGCCTGTGCCATTCCAAAGTACATTTTCACACTTTCTACTTTCTAAAACAGAAAAAAAAAATTGGATTACTGTGCTCTAGCCACTGCAGTATTGTTCAGCACATCTAATTATTCATTGGCAAATCTAAGAAATGTCTAGTACACTATTTCTAGAACCCAGATCAGTACCTGATGGGTATTAAGCAAATATTAATTGAAATAAAGGATTAAATGATAAGTGAATGCTTCAGTCCCTACAGAGTTGACAGCATTTAAGAGAAAATGAGAAAGAGAACTTCTGAAACCCACAGTCAGGCCACTAATTTCCTGGTCTCTTCTGCTTACCAAGCTCAGCAATGAGACAGCCAAACAGTGACCTCACCCGTAGAACCTGCTGGACTAGTCTAGTCAGCAAGGGAGGTGAGTCCAAGCACTCATGTCAAACACTGTAAACTTGGCTAAAAGATTCCCAGAAATACATGGTGAGTGCTCTTTCCGTCCAAATCTGCCTTGGTAAGCACGATTTAATTATCCACCACAGAATTTGGCCAATAACATTGAGATTATGGTATGTTGAGAAATTTGAACTTTAACCATGTATAAATAAAAGTATCAGGATCCCGGCCACTCCCTATTGCCTGAGTGATTATGATTTTTTTTTTTTAAAGAAAACACTTGCTTTAGACTCTGTGAGTTTTTTACCCAAAAGAAATGTAAGACAGCTTGATTCAATTTTTGAATGCAAATTGCCTTCAAATGACTTTATTAAAATACTTTACATTTATCAGATATCTGAGATCTAAATAAAAATAGCCCCCTTCATTAATCTTTAAGAAACATTAGGTTAGATGCAGAAAAAAATAAAAATAAATAAGATATAGACTCTGCTATTACCTTTTTCAGTCACATTTCAACTGAAGTCATTCAAAGCTCTAAGAAAATATTCACTCCTCAGCATTAGATACTGAAAAACTAAGTCTTTCAATTTTAAAATATATCACCATGTATTTTTATAATATTTCTATGTGAAAGAATTAAACAAATGCCTGGACGTTCCTTTATAAGCAAATTTTCTTGGTAAACAAAAATTTGTATGGTGTTCTCAGCTTTCTGGGTGCAGCTGGGCAAAGTCCTCTCCATAAACAAACTAGAAGAAAATGGAAATTTCCTTCACTTCAAAGATGGTTCACAATATGAATAACCAAAGAAAGCAAACTAGCAAAATACAATAAAATATTTTTTATCTGGGAACAAAACTGTGACTGGGGGGAGGAAGGGAGACGCTGAGCACAGAGAAGGGATAAAGTGAAAGCAGGGTGTCCCTGGAGTCTAGTGGTGGGTGAGTGAAGTACTTCTTGTACATGGCAGGGTGTGAAACTGTACTCCCCAAATTATTAAATTATTAAATTTGTAAACGACTGCTAAATCAATACAAATGAAATAATATTAGCTTACCCGGTGTGACTAGATTAGATCCTCCTTGGTTAAAAGCAAAGAATCAGAAACCACTTCAGATAGAATAAACGTTGAAAACATGAAAAGAAAGAAAGTGGTTCACAGTAGAATCCCAATAAGACAATTCTCACAGTGCAGAATACTTTTTACCTTACATTCCAGATCTTTTAAGAGCTCAGAAACATTTAACATTTACCCTCCTCACCACTCAAAGTGACTCACTGTCTTTAATTTTCTCTCCATTTCCCTTCCTTTCACTATATGAGTTTTCTCTTTGGCATTGATATATAATACTCTGCAGCACGTCTTTTCTCTATCTGTCTATCTCTTACACCATCAAGCTCTTGTACATTTGTTTTCACGGGAGTGTCTACCTTGGCAGAGAATTATTTAATGGGAAGAAGGGAATGGTAAAAGCCACCAGAGTGACTAAGAAAAGTGAAAGAAAACAAAGCTAATTCTTTTGGCAGTAAGAAATGATATTAAAAGAATGTTAGATAAGCCCTACAACCAAGATTTACCTTCTGGTCTTGGAATTCATGAATATTTCAGTTTCCTCATCTACATAATCAGCATGCTAATACTGACCCTGTCTTCTTGACTGAAATGACAAGGAAATTGAATCAGACTGCAAAGGAACTTTCTGCTGCATTATTTATAAAGTGCACTTCTCTGTGTCACATAAAATGTGACTGCTGATGATGTTAGACTCTCAATTGCAGAGGAGGGAGCCAAGCAAACAAACTAGACCCAGCCTTCGGTTTATTTTTGCCTAAACTGGACTAACTGTGGAATGTTCAAGAATTTATTCTTCAGGATACAAAGAATTGTACATATGAACAATTCTACTGTCTTTACTATATTCTATCTATCTGGCTAGATTTATAAAGCTTCTCCCAGCTTGTTTTCTTGATAGTCTGATTCTGGTCAAGATTAACTTTTTAACCCATAAGCAACTGCCCATATCTCCACTATAGTCTAGGTGTTGGTGAGCACCTGGATTGGACTAGAATCAAGTAGCATGATGTCATTGGACACTAGAGTCAGATTGGCTTGCATTCAAATGTTGACATCTGAATCAAAATGAAAGATCGGTGGTACCTCAACTTGTTATTTTCTCTGAGGTTTCATTTATATGGGAAAGATACTAACATCTGCATAGAAAGGGATGAATAAAAAACAAAAAAAAAGCCATGCTAGAGTTTATAAGCTAAATTATATACATCCCATATATCCAAATATAGATATTTATAATTGGTGAAGATATTCGAGTTCTAGTCTTTTAAAAATTAAGGATTATAAAGAGAGGCAACAGTGAAATTGAAGATAGAATTTCTATGGTTTCTTTGAGTGATAGCTTTTGAATAAATTATCAAATCATGATGGCACAATAATTAATCCTGGAAGGTACTGGACTTTTTATTAATTATATAAGCAAATAATTGAATGAATGAATGGAGGGAGGGAATGGATGAATGAATTCTACTGATAAAGAGGACTGGTGAATTTCACATCTCTCCTCTAGATGGCATACTGATACCTCCCTACATTGCATTTCCTGTCTCCTTGACAAAATTGACAGAAAATTTTGAACTAAAAAAACCTTAATTTTATGTATGTCATAGTTTAAGCAACCATAAATGTATTTTCTCCCAAAGTTACCTACTTAAACTTCCCATCAAAGGGAAATTGTTCATAGAAAATTAATAAGAAACAGGGTTGTGTAAGTGCCATAAAGAAACAGTATTGTGCAAGACACTTTTCAAAGCACTTGGGCAAGACTGCTTTAAGGACTTTCAATTTTTATGACCTACATTTAAGAAAACATTGTTTTCTTAATAAGTTCATCATCATTTTCCTAAGGTATTCAATTTGCTCTAAATGTGGAAAAACAAAATGAAATTTTACTCAAACTAATTTTTGTGAAGATTTATTTTTATTTATTTATGCATACAAGAACTGGGGTGTAGGCCAGGGGTGTGTGGGGGAAGGGTGAGAGGAATCACCAGAGACAGACTGGGAAGCAGAACAGGTGGATTGGCTGAAATACACTGCTGAGGGGAGCAGTGGGTGAGACAGGAGAGGTCTGCTTCACCATGTGGGTCAGCTCCCTGGTCACAGATGGAACTCGTGTTGTAGTGGCAACCTTCATAGTGCCACTGAGCCACCAGGGAGACCTTCAAACTAATTTTTTACTAAGCTTCAAATATATTTTTCTTCTATATCTACTCAACATCCACAAATAAAATTGAATAAGGGCTAAGTGCATTTTTCTGTATATTGAACATAGCAGATCAAATAAGATAAAGTATTCAGAAATCTTGCTTTAATTTTCCTTTAAGCCAAAATAAGCATTCCTTGAAACTAGGATATCTAATCCTGATTGGTTTAAATAATTATTTAAAAGGAAATCTTCACTTCCCTTTGTGATAATATGGTCTATATTTTCTTATACAAGAAGTATGACTGTAAAAAATATCTTATAGAGTTGAAGGGCAAAGCTAAAAATCCATCTGAGAGCACACCAAACAGGAACAGCAAGAATTGAAGATGCCTGTCCTATTTTCAAAAGCAAAGGGAGGAGATGAGTAAAAAGAACAATGACATGTTATAGCCCAAGAGCTAAAATTAAATGTGGGTAAACAATTCTTGTTGAAACTAGAAGCCAATGTAGATTAGGCAAACCAGTAGAATTCTTTCCTGCCAAAACTTGCCAGGATAAGAGTCACCTAGCACTGAGACATGGCTAGTGATAGAGATGAGGTTAAGCCACAGAGGACTTGCATGGCAGCTCTTAAATTCTAGACTAAGAAATTTTATTTTAAAGAATTTAAAATAACACATAGCTATGTCTTTATCCCACTAAAAAAGCTAAAAGACAGCTGTTTGGATGCAAGAAATTGAATGAGACTGAAGATAGGATGGAATCATTTCTCTAAAAAAATTTCTGAATTAACCAGTGTGGGCTGGGCCTTTTGGTAGAAGCCTTAAATAATACAAATAAGGGCATTCTCTGCCCTCAGAGAAACTGAAAACCAGACATGTATACAAATAATTACATTAGCGCAGTCAAGGAAGAGAAAGACCGACACTGAGGCCAAGATGTTATGTTGATGTTAGAGTGTGTAAGAGTCACCTTTAAGCCCCATAGATAGGTTAGTGGCAACTTGTCTGACAAGACTCCAACCAGGGTAATTAGTTTTTGCTGCATTTCAAATTTTAAATCTACACTGTTGGATTTCTTTGTAGCTAAGTCGTGGACATAGACCGTAGGCAGATACAAACATCTATATTAGGCCTGTTTCAAAAGATCATTTTCAAATGTATACAAGTCATAAGAGTTACAGAAAAGAACACCTATCTTTCCAATTAATGGATGATTTCTGGAAACTCTTGGTGTTTGGGTTAGTTATTCTACCTACCTTATGTGTCTTGATATACTCTCAAAGTACAGTGAGTAGACTTTTAATATTATCTAAAAATATTGCTAGGTTGGGTTAGACACTTTCTTCTGTAGTCACTTTTATACACTTTATCTTCATGTTTAAAATCTTAATCTAATTAGTTATTGTACACTATATAATTCTAAAACATAGAAGGAAATTTTGACCCAACTTTTGTTATTAAGTAGACAGTTTGCCCCAATAACAGCTCAAGGCATATTTTACTCAGCCTTAGACAGTAGAAGAGAAAGAGGTTCAAGAGAGGAGAAAAGAACTAGCCATCCATTCCTATGGCAGGGATTGAACATTGTCTATTGACTGTAACCCTTACATTTACCATAAGTCAACAATGTAAGCCCTCTCAGTAGCTTCTGCTTTGTTGTGATTGGTACCATTTTTACCCTGTAAAAAAAAAAATTTCTTTGAGTTCATGCTACAATGACTCAGGATCCTCAGATATGATAACAGCTTTCTCTACTTCTTTGGTAACTCAAAGATAAAAAATCCAAGTTTCACTTACTTGAATCAAATTCACCTCTAGAAATGAGGTAGCATGCCGCAGAAAGCAAGCCAGTATGCTATGCAGTAGGCTTGGTGTACAACCCAGCCACTCAAATCAGTCAATTGTCTTTCAAGGTAAAGACAAATGCAAATACACAGAGAAGCAGTCACTACCTGGTGCCAACATTACACAAGTAGAACAGGTGCATCCACTCCTGGTGCCACAGCCCAAGATAGACACACCCAAACTTTCCCACTCACAGGGCCACACAGGGCCACTCTGAATTCAAGTCAATAGAAGTTTATTGCCATAGGGATAGGGAGAGCTCATGTTTGATGCCAATCAATAGATGCATGATTACCCAACAAGGAAAATAAAGAAGTAAAGCAAACACACGCACCCATACCTATACAATTCTTTTGAGAAAGACCTTAAGTGGAGAAACTAGAGCTAAGAAAGAATGGTGCCACCTTAGTAAGTAGGAAGTGAGCACCAGCATGCTCTAATGCAACTTTCTAAATCCAGTAGAACAATCTCCAATGATGAACCAGGAAAATACTGTTCCAGTTGCTCTCAACAGCACTTATTAGTTACTGTAAATATATTAGCGAGGCCTCCAACAACTAGAAAAAAAAATAAGAGAAGTTAAAGTACTATAATGGTGATAATAATTATAGTTACCATTTTTTTTAAAGATTTATTTATTTATGCATACAGAACGTGGGTACAGGCCAGAGGTGCAGGGGCAGTGAGAGGATTCACCAGAGACAATGTGGGGAGCAGAACAGGCAGATCAACGAAGAACACTGCTGAGGGGAGCAGCGGGCAGGTCAGGAGAGGTCTGCCACGCCATGTGAATCACCTCCAGAGCAGGCGGGGATCAAACTCATGCTGAAGTGGCTTTAGCTTCTTAGTACCATGCTCTAACCCACTGTGCCACCAGGGAGGACCTAGAGTTACCTTTTTTAAGCCCCTATAAATGCAAGACAGTTTGCTATATTTGGCTACATAGTTTAATCTTCATAAAAGTTTTATAAGATTATTAACAATAATGAACAACTATATACCAGAGACATTTTATGGGGGAGGAGTGAGGAATGGGATCAAAAACGGGGTGGGGGGAGTGCATGGGACTATGATGATGGCACACAGGTGAACTGGTGATGGGAAGTCCACAGGGATTACAACTGAGATGGAAAATGGTACAAAATGATGTAAAAATAAACTAAGATAGATAGATAAAAAATTTTGTAAGATTTATTATCTCCATTTTACATGTAAAGAAACTACATCAAGTAAAAATAAGATTCTTTCTCAATAATACACACTAGAATTGAAAAACCATAATCAAACAGCAAATGTACTCTTTCTAATATTCTAAAGGTCAGTAAACTATGACCCTTCTGTCAAGTCTGTCCTGCTGCATGTTTTGTAAGTAAAGTTCTACTGGAACTCAGGCATCCTCATTCATTTATGTATCCTCATAACTGCTTGGATGCTAAAACAGCAGAGCTAAGTAGCTGTGACAGAAACCACATGGCTCCAAAGTCTAAACAATTTCCTATATGACGCTTAGAGAAAAAGTTTGCTAACTCCGCACTGGAGCTTGCCATTAAGATTTTTAAAAGATTAAGTATAATTGATTCTTTCAGAGAATTGTGAAATTTTAAGAAATGGTAATTCACTACAATTTCTTTACAGCTACCCAAAGACATTCCTTGTGCCTATGCATACAGCACTCTGCACTCCTCTAAAACTCTGCTGGGAAAAGGTATTTGTGTTTTAGAAAACAAGAATCTGAATTGTATTGATTCTTTCATGCCCACCCTGTCTATCCTCTAGTATATCTTCACCCAATTTCTTACAAGGCAGCTCACTAAATTAGTACCCCTTGGGCCTCCCTAATGGCAGAAGGTGTTAAGTCGCAGAAGATGAAGTTATCAGAGCTGACCTACATGGCACAGCAGACCTGTTCTGTCTCCCCCGCTGCTCCCCTTAACAGTGTATTTCAGTAGATCTGCATGTTCTGCACCCCACTCTCTCTGGTGAGTCCTCTCACTTCCCACATCGCAAGCCTATACCCCAGTTCTGATATGCATAAATAAATAATTTTTTAAATTTAATAAATCTCTTAAAATAAATAAATTAGCACCCTAAGAGGGGGAATACACTAAAAAAGTTATGTGATAGCTTCATGGACTTTCATTCCATTTTCAGACGCTGACCACCTGTTACAGGGGACTCTGAAGGAAACAGAATCCCAGCGTTCACTTAGTTTTGACTTGTCAGATGATACAAGGCTGGGTAGTTGAATTTATAGATTAGAGCAACCGGATTTTAACAAGCCAGTTAGTAACAATTGGGATTAACAATAATAATAATAAGGAACACAAGAAAGCTGGGTGACTTGTCTAAGATTAAAGGAACAATAACAGAGAAAGGGCTTCTTCCTTTTACTGCACACTAAGCAGAGTGTGGGTTCAGGTCACAACTGCACCCTATTTACTACTTCCATCTATTCCCATATGAAGGCCATACCTCTAACGGAAAGAGTATCTTTGGGGAATCAAGTAAACATCGGTTCCAACCCCAGTTTTGTCCCTTAGTGCCTATAAAAACCTAGGTAAGGCAATACACTACTTTAAGCCTCAGTTTTATCAAGGTACAATATGACTGTTCTCTGAAATGAAATATGACATTCTGTACCTAACACAGCGTCTGACACACAATAGGAACTTTCTCAGCACATGACAAATACTGGCCTTGTTCTTACAAGACAAGGAAAACTGCATCTCCTTGGTCCCTTCTTGGACCAATATCAGTAGGTATTGATGGCTGGACCAAGTATCACCTCACAATTCGACTAGAGACAGTAATCTACTGGCTGCATTCTGCAGAGATAAAGAGTTTTTACCTAAGAAGACGACCTTTTAATGCTCTAATCAGGTCATATAATTGTTCGTATATATTAGGCTTTATGGACAGCCTTGTTTTTAATTACAAGGTTTTTATTGGAAAGACAGGTTTCGGGGTGAGTCTGCCATCTGACTTGCCAGCACTTGTTAAAAGCTTTTATAGTGTGACTCATTTATGTGTGTGTGTGTGTGTGTGTGTGTGTTTGGAAGTGTTATTAAATATTTGCTGGCACAAAGTGAGGATATGTGTGCTTCAATTTGTCCACATCTCCATCTACCCTCCTGCCCACAATATCCTTTCATCAAACACCTCTCTGAAGCTCCTCAAGGGTGAGCTTCAGATTATTTTAAAGTTCTTATACAGATAGAGCCACTCAGAATGTCCTTGCCTAATTTCTACCAGCAACTTGTACATGTGGGAAAAAAAGCAATATACCTCAAGAGTAAAAAATCTTTTAGAGATCATGCTTATTGAAATAAGCCAGAAAGAAAAGGAAAAATACCGGATGGCTTCACTCATAGAGAACTATAACAAACCAGGTAAGAAAATAATAATAACAATAATAATAATAATAATAATAATAATAATAATAATAATAATGAACAGCTATATACCAGAGACATTTTATGGGGGTGGAGTGGGGAATGAGATCAAAAACAGTGGGGGAGGGAAATGCACTGGACTATGGTGATGGTACATGGGTGATTTGGTGATGGGAAGCCCACAGGGAAACAACTGAGATGAAAAAGGGCACAAAATGATGTAAAAAGAAACTATTATTTTTTAAAAATCTTTTAGGTAGGGCGATGGGTGAGGAAATTGGTGAGCTATTGTAAAGTAAGAATGTTATTTCCTTATGCTCAATGTTTTTATTTTTGTTGAGAGAGTACTTCAGAAAAAAATAATCTTCACATCAAAGTTAACAACTGGTACTGTTAGATCAGTGCTATAAATTGCCTACAGGAGAAAAGAGAGAATGCTCATAAGTACGCAAAGTCCATACAAGAATAAAGACATGCTCATAAACAGAAAAATGAAAACAAACTGGGATGGAGAGCATGAAGCAACACCATGATGAGTCAATGAGAGCAGCAGTCAAACCTTCGTTAGCTACCTCCTTAATCTGCACATGAGGTCTAGCGCAGCCGATAGTGCAAAATTACAAATGATAATATTTTGCATGTATGCAGAGGTTTTCTTTTGTCTTGCTATGGATTTTAAGTTTCCAATTACCCTATTAATTAAAGTTACAGGGATAATAAGAAGGAAAGGGAACAAAGAGGGAAAGGAGGCAAGAAAAGGAGAATGGGAAGGAAGAAAAAGCGGCCATCGTCGGATTTCACCAGCAGTCAGAACTGTAATCACTTGGGAGGGTCTCCCTGGTGGCCTGGGGTTAAGTCCCAATGCTATCACCTCGAAGGCCCACAGCAGACCTCTCTGAGGGGAGCAGCAGTGTATTTCAGTAAGTCCATTTGTTCTGCTCCCCACTCTGTCTCTGGTGAATCCTCTCACAAACCCAGCCCCTCCCCCTCAGCACCTCTTGCCTGCACCCCAGTTCTCCTATGCAAAAAAAAAAAAAAAAAAAATCTAAGCAGTTGGAGCTGATATACAGTCAATGTACACTGATTCCACTTCGGCTGAGTCATTTCTGGAAATGGGTTTGTGGTAGATATTACTGAATAACAGGTTAAACCATGCCCCTCAATAATAGTCTAAAATGTCTGTACGTCATGCTCCTGTGTGTGGCTTAACTAATACTCTCACCTCACAGTCTAATGGTTAGAAGACAGTCACTCAATAGACAATAGCTGCCTGCTAAACACATGCCTGAATGAATATAAATGTCATTTTCTTCTAGAAACTTTCCACCTAGTCTGTGTTCCTACCTACTTAAATCTAGTGCTTAAATATAATCTGATTTCAGCTAATAGGTTCTTATTTCCTGGAGTTCATAAGAGAACTGACAACCTTACTAAAATCTAAACTTACCAAGTAAGTCAACTAATAAATAAGTAAATAATTCTAATGTGAACGAAAGAAAGTAGACTTCAGAAAGCATGACTATGAGGCAGTGAGACAAGCAGAATCTCTCCTCTAGGCGCGTGGCACAAACTGGCAATCTGCTCTCATACTCTTTGTTTGCTTGTTTCATTTTTACCTGATTTCTATTCAAATTACTACAAATTCCAAAGTAGGTCAAAATTCTAGATAAAACTGTATGTTTAGTTCCAAGATTGAATCCTTAGAAAATTTAGTAGCACAGTGGACATACTAGGTTAATTTAGAGAAGTCATGAGTATCAGACCCAGTTCTGGAGATTTATGCATGAACCTGATTTTCTCATCCTTAAAATAGAAGCAATTATTTCTTCTTTTATCTCCTATAACAATCACACAGACCAAGGAAGATAATGTGTGTCAGTTTTTTCCAAAGCACAGGGTGTAGGAGCATTGACCCATAGGTAGAACATTGTTAAGGTGTTTGATTTCAGAGTGCATTAGAAAAATATGACTTGCACAGCAAGCCCATGTTATTGAGGAAAAAAGGTGAATCAATTTGAAGAAAAACACTGAGAAAATATGTGGCTGAGGGCCTGAGAATGGGACAAATATTGTGAAGGTGACATAAAAATCTACTGCATAAAATGTTAATTGTTTCCAAATGCATTGAGCCTTGTTCACTAACTGCAGTTCCATGCCTCTGGCTTGAGAAAGTAACTAGACATATTCTTTGATACCAGCAGAGCAAAGCTGACTAAACCTCATGAAAGAGATGACCACTTGAAAATCCAATTCTAAATTTTTACACACAAAGAATCCTTCCCATATTATTAGCTTAACATTGATAATATTTGTTCCCTGGTGCATTAGTTCCTTCCCAACATTGCATTAATAACTTCCATTTCTTAGGAACTTACTGTATCCTAAAATGTCTGTATCCTATTTCAATTAATAATTTTCAATTAAGAAGGTTGCATTATCATATCTGAAGCTTAAAGTGCTTGAGCAACTTAGCTAGAATCACACATCTAGATAGTAGCAGAGCTAAAATTTAAACCCAAGTCTACCTAACTCCAGAACCTCTGTTAATTCTACTCTGCTGAAAGGTTTTAAAAGCCTGAATTTCCACTCAAGATGACCACACCTCCTGATTTTCTTCTTCTTACACTTTTTTTTTTAAGAGATCCATTTGACTTTATTAAGTGATTCATGATTGGGCAAATCCCATCTAACAAGTAGAACGTTTCTATAAGCGGTTGTACAAAAATCTTACTTTTGCATTTTGGCTTTATAGTGTTTTTTTCTCTGGAACGTGGGGAAAATATATCAACACCTGGGCATTCAAAACAAGATCAGAAAATAAGTCGTTTTTTGCCAAAAACAAATATACTAAATAGAAAAAGAGAAGCAATTGCTTCATGGACCAAACCTTCACCCCACACACTCAAAAGGGAAAAGGAGCAAACAAAAAGATGAAATTCAGGCACTTTTAAGGTGGCCTACATGGCGCAGCAGGCCTCTCCTGTCCCTTCCACTGCTCCACTCAGCAGTATATTTCAGTAGATCTGCCTGTTCTGTTCCCTGCTCTGTCTCTGGAGAGTCTTCTCACCCCCTGTATCTCTAGCCTGTACCCCAGATCTTGCATGCATAACTAAATCTTAAAGAAAAAAGTATGACATGCAGGTTTTGACTGAAATCAGATATCCCAAGAGATAAAGGTAACTGAAATGTTTCATTTTCTTTCAAGAAGAGCTTTGTGTTTATGTCTTTAGATCAAGAAAAATAGACTTAAAATCCATTTTGAAAAAACTGATTACTCGAGTTACAGCTCACTAACCAGTAGAAATTAAAATTCAAGAGATTGCAGAGAATGGAATAGTCCCATAGCAATTTATGATTTTCAATATTCAGAATATCCACTACCCCTTAAGTAACAAAGTTTTTGTTCATTTGAATCATGGAATATTAATATCACATGTCATGCTCAGACCTAAGTGATTTCAAATACAAGGCAGAATAATGAAATTGCAAAACTGCAAGCTCAGAAATAAGTACATGAAAATAAACAATGCTATATAAATACTTGAAACCTGGACTTTGAAATATTTTCTAATAATGTACAGGTTAAATTTAGAAGTGATGGTTCCCCATTTTTTGTCTCTTCCCTCTCAGTCCTGGAAGATAACAAGGATGACAGTAGCTTTGTGCCTGAGAGGGGCCGTCTACACAGACAGCCACAAAGACAGTTAGGGGCCAGATGGGGGAACCACTGCAGCCAGGCCACCAGCAAACTCGCTTCATTTACTGTCATAAAAAATCCTGTTCATGGGCCCTCTCTGGTGGTGCAATGTGTAAGGACACAGCACTGCAAGTGAGCCACAGCCACTTCAGTGTGAGTTCAATCCCGGGTCCCAGAGGCAGACCTCTCCTGACCCGCCCACTGTTCCAGTTCTGTGCCCCTCAGCAGTGTACTTCATCAGTCAGCCTGTTCTGCTCCCCACTCTGTCTCTGGTGAATCCTCTCACTGCCCCTGCACCTTTAGCCTCTACCCCAGTTCTGTATGCATAAACAAATCTTTTATTAAAAAAAAATCCTAGCCACTGTTTCTGAAGAACACCCAACAATGTGATTAGATCCACATCAAACACTCCATCAAGAACCTCACTTAGGTAAACTTTCAGCCATAATGGCCAGCACTCATATATGGTTAAGTTGACAATCACCAGATCACTTTCTCTGTCTCTCATCTGTCTCTGTCTCTCTCTGTGTGTCTCTCTCAGAGCATCTTTTCCTTTTGTGATTGACAAATCTGTGAGATGGAATTATGAAACTTTTCTGTTCCTTGTCCATGACCTATTATAAACTTAAAATTTTCTATAATATTCAAATGCTATAATAATATAGTCTATATTATTCAAATCCTATAATGATTTTCTAATAGTAAGATTCACTCTACATTAATTTTCTGCTATCCCCTAGAAAGAGAAACTAAAAATTCCATAGATTTTTTTTTCTTAGTGTGGTTTAAATTGTATTCTTTCTTTTCAATACTCAACTTTTCCCAAACTAAGTCAATTAGAGAAAAAATTTACTCTGAAAAATGTAATATTAAAATTCTATTGTTATAATCAATCTATAATTGTTTTGGCATTATTTGGTGATACTGCCATTCATATTTATCAGTGTCATTATTGTTATATAGTAATTTATTTGCATCATGACAAGAAAAGAAGTTAGGCATCTTTAATCAACTTGAGTTTATCATGGTGTAAGTTTCTAAAGTGATACTACATCTGATTAGAAAACACTTCACAACTATACATCAAAAACCAGTAACACTGTTTTATTAGCAAACAATGGTACTTCACTGTCAAATTTCAGGTGCTAAAAATTGAAAGTAGACAGTGCCAAATTAAAAGTGTAAAAATTGCCTTTAGATTATGTTTTTCCTAATTCTTGACTTTATTTTGAAACTTTCATTTCAATCCTGCCTAGTTTTATGACCACATCAAATACAAATTGAGATGAAGGTGATAAATTAAAATCCTAAAATTACCATCATAATGATACTGAATCTTGGCTTTAAAGCTTTTTATACTTTCATTTCAACTATACTATGGTTTACAATCATATTTAGTTTCAAGACTGAGTTATGAGTAATATAGAGATAGCACAACATTATCAAATCTTTTTGCTAGAAAATTTAGGAATGAGTTTCTTGCAATAAAAACTACAGTTTATGCTATTATTTTTCTGAATATATTTTTCTATAATTTGTACTACAAAGTTTATTTCTATATTTGTTAGTATAAAGTAGTCTGAATTAGGAATATGCATTCTTCTCTGTGCTCCAGATCCAACTTTCTGATATTGAACATCTCCACCTGGATGTATGACCATGTTTCAAGTTCAGGCTCTGTGAACCTGAACTAGGATCTTCACCTCAAACTGTAAACTCATCCACTGCTCTTTATCACCTCTCCAATTACACAAACCTACCTTACACCTTCTTCTCTCTCATTTGCCATGTCAAGTTACTGTTAAACTCTGTTGAAGTTAATATATACCTTAAAAACATTCTACTTTTCTCCATCAGAGATTTTTCAAAGGGAGCTATGTAATAGGGGATTTTGGATATTTTTAGTAATATTTTGGTTGTAATATGATTATAACCCTACTGGCTCAAAGTTGAGCCAAAAGATCCTCATGTCTCATAGAAAAAGATACAACCAAATTGTGTGCCTCTTGGTGGGAGATTTTAATACTGCTTATACAGTGTTTCTTTGTTTTCTTTTTTCTTTTTTCTTTTTTTTGCCAAAATATAAATTTGAATCACATTCGGCGTCTATTTCAAATAGAAAATTACAAAAATACAGGTTGACAGCAAAAAAATTTAAATGTCATCATGATCAACATTCTGCAAATTCCAAATTTCATTAAAACAGAACAAGCTAATTCTAACAATAAATTGAAAGGAAAAGGAAAAATATATATATAAAAACAAGGAACCCTGTGGATTAAGAGAATGGTGTCAATATCAGCAAATTTCAACTTTCATTTATCTTATCTTCATCCTCAAATAAATAAATTAGTAATAACAATTTAAAAATCTAAAAAGTTACATGGGCCCTCCCTGGTGGCGCAGCGGGTTAAAGCACAGCACAAAGAAGCTTAAGACACTTTCGCATGAGTTCGATCCCCACCTGCCCCAGAGGTGACCACATGGCATGGCAGATCTCCCCTGACCCGCCCGCTGCTCCCCTCAGCAGTGTACTTTGTTGATCTGCCTGTTCTGCTCCCTGCTCTGTCTCTGGTGAATCCTCTCACCCTCTGCATCTCTGGCCTGTACCCCAGTTCTGTGTGAATAAATAAAATAAATCTTTTTTAAAAAATCTAAAAAGCTACATGTAGAAAAACTGAACTGAACAGAATCATTTCTCCCCAGAAATTCATATGCTAAGTCTTTAACCTCCAATATCTTGGAATGTGACTGCATTTGAACACTGGAAATTTAAAAAAGGGGTTAAGTTAAAAAGACTCTGTTGGGCATGTTTTAAACCAATCTGACTTTTTAGCCATTGGATAAGAAGATGGTATTTGGACACACAAAAGAGCTACCAGATATTTGCATGCAGACAGGAGAACTATGTGAGGAAGCAGCAGGTGAGTACCCACCTGTGAGACAGAAAGAGGAGCCTCTAAAGAAACCAAAACTGAGAAAAACAATTTTTGTTGTTTAAGTCACTCATTCTGTGGTATTTTATTATGGATTTAAAAATAATAATACTGATGTTACATTATTGAATAGGTCCATCAATCAATGAAACTCAAGAAACTTAGATGGAGATAGATTGTTGATCCTGGGTCAATATATCTCAATTGACAAAATGAAGAGAATCAAGTTTTCTGGTAAGAGGTTATGTCAAATATAGTTTGAAAATGCACCAGAATAATTCAGAATTTCCTTTTCTCTTCATTAGAAACACTGTCTGAGATCTAACTGAATGCAAAAGAACACACAAATGTGAACATTAGAAACACTGTCTTAGATCTAACTGAATGCAAAAGAACACACAAATGTGAATGTAATTATGTGACTACTTCTCTTGCTGACTCATTTGATTCTATTCATACATTTACAGTGAGTTCATATAGTTTCACAAAGTAGAATATAAACATTACTAAAAATCTGCATTACTTATAATAATAAAACTGATTCTACTCATTCTCTTCTATGTAGCACTATGATTTTATGCCAATTTACCATTTACTTACTGTCTTCTTACTTATAAATTGTCCATACTAGTAGCCAGTATGTAGCCCATACAGCTTGCCAACAATTCCAAGTTTCAGCTGTCCACTGTGTTCCCATCCATTTCATCTCTTAAATGTGTTTGAAGCATTAACAACAGGTTGTATTTCATCCTAGAGACAGCTGGGTTTCAGGGAGAGGTAAAATGTTTCATTATCTCACTCTATTGTACAAGACAAGTGTGCTATTGTATTACCTTGAAATGTCATCTTTGAAGTCTTATTAAAGGTACATGGTGAGCTGAGCCGTCTGGAAAACAGAGTGTAGACTGCAAAATAATTATAAGTCAGTTCATTTTGGTGCTTTTTCCCCCCAGTTAAGCCTACTGTGTCAGCTGCTAATAACAGTGGGTTTTCAGTGGGTTAGGACCACCAGACACGCTTAAACTGGAGGCGCTGTCCTTGGTGCTAGTGATTCCCACATACCCCTGGCAACATATACCCCTCCCTAATTTCCTTTCCAGTAATATGCTAAAGAAACTCCCATCTGCCTTGTGGGAATTTCTCCGTCTTTTGGCTTGCTGGGTTTCCCCCTATTTTACCATTCTTTTCTATGCCCCTTCAATTAAAAAACATTTGTTTTCCATCTATTTATCAAGGCAAATAATTTCTATTTTTCAGAGCTTACTACTTAAGACAGTAATTCAAAAATTAGTTCTGGCTTCTTTTTTCCTAAGTTTTGTACTAAGTTACAGAGAAATCTAAGACTCAAAGAAAAAACAGGAAACAATTTCGAAGGCACTCTTTATGGACTCTACTCATCTGACAATTCCTCTAAGAAACTTTCCTTGAACACCCATGATGAGTCAAGGTCCCCTCTTGCTTACTCTTAAAGTACCCTATAGATAAATCTCTTAGTAAGTAATCACATTTACTTGAAACTATTTAGTAGTTTTGAGTGCCACTAATGAGCATTTCTTAAATGCTAAGTCCCATGTATTATTCAAATATGAATAGTGGAATACAGGATATGTTGAACTAATATTGTCAGACTAATTTTAATTACTAGCAACATTAGAGGGATAGTCACGACAACACTTCCTTAAAAGGTAACCTCCCCAATTACATTTGGTTGTGCTCTAAATTTCAGAGTGGCAAGGCTTCTCTGATGAAGATATTCTGTACTGAGTCCATTTGCCATTGCATCCACCAATATTAATCTGGTAACTCAGTTCCTCAGAATGACAAGCAAAAAATCAATGCTATCTATTTCAAAGACTCTGGCTTCCCGCTAATTTCCTTTTTTCTTCTCCCATTTCACCAACATAGTTGTAGTCCCTAATATACTGTGCATGAAAACTGTTCCCTAAGACTGCGCAAGAACAGTACATCCATGCTTTTCATCTAAAAGTAGACCTATATTGCTCTGGCAAGACCAAGGAATTGAGCCATCGTCAACAAATAAAAGGACATTGTTTTCCAGCTAAAAGTGAAATTTCTGATCCTCCCTGATGGCATAATGGATTAGGATGCAGCAGAGCAAGCTAGATGCAGCTGCTTCAGTGCGAGTTCGATCCTGGGCCTCAGAGGTGATGCACAAACCTCTCCTGTCTGGCCCACTGCTCCCCTCAGCGGTGCACTTCATTAATCTACCTGTTCTGCTCCGCACTCTGTCTCTGGTGAATCTTCTCACCACTCCTGCACCTCTGTTCTGTACTCCAGTTCTGTATACATAAATAAATAAATCTATTTTTTAAGTGAAAGTTCAAGTAATAGAGAAAGGCAGAGGAATTAAGAAGCTGAAAACTAAGAAAACAGAGGTGGATGTGAGAAAGAAAAAAGATTTTCTTGATGTTGCCTCCTTCCCTTCCCCACACCCCATACAGGTGTATTTCAACTTTGCTGAAGTTTAGTCAGTAGATATTCGGCTCTAACCACACTTTCATGGACCCCAGTGCCTTTAAAGAACTCTTCCTCCTTCTACAGTGCATGGGGGCAGGGGTGAGAATGGCCAAGCCAAATTGGTGAGAAGAAACATGTGAAGTCTCTCATTTGTGGGTGATAGAGCAATTTCCCTCCCTTTAAGAATGGCTTCCTCAGCACTCTGAACCAAAAATGATTTTGTAAATAAGAATCAGTGTTAGAATTATTCCTCACCAAATTTTTCAGGACAAATATGTAACTTACGGTTCCTTCCTACTTCAATGGAACACCAGCTATAATTTTTTAAATCTTTAAAACAACAAATATGTTAATTCAAACTAACTCCCAAAGATTAGGAAGAAAGAGAAGCACTTGGCCTTTAAATCTTCAGAAGAGTATTTAATGACAGGTTCAGCCTGTTTAATGACAGGCCTAGTACCACACCCCGTTTTATTATGTTTCATTATTTCTGCATAAATGTCCTTTATTACTCATGATAAATAAAAGTTAAATACTTGTCAAGGTGGGTTTAAATAGGTATGAATGCAAACAAAAATATACTGCACGAATATCACGAAACTGGGATCTCGGATTTTACATATGTAAAACCTCACATACACCAGGTTGCCATAATCACGCATACGCATAATTCAAGAATGAAAAGAATAAAAAAGCACATCCAAAACAGGATTCTCAAGATTTTTCACTGAGACTGATTTTGACCGATTCAAATAGGAAGACACACCCAAAAGAAAATTGCTAAGGTTGATGCAGGATGTGAAACTAATGAAGTTCACGTACTGCCTGAGGATGAATTTAACCTGCATGACAGGTGCAGAGCTGTCAGATTCAGACATCTTAAGGGACACGGAGTTATTTTAAATGCTTTTCTCTTAGTCATTTGAATACACAGGGAACGACTAACTTCCGAGTGTGGCCAGTTAGCCCCGGGGCGGAAGAAATAGAAGTCCTCTGCTCCGCCTGCTGGAGGGAGGGAATTCAGACCGAGAGCATTGATTCAATATTCCAAAGCTTAGAGTGTGCGGGACAACAAGGGAACGCCGAGACGCTTTCCTGGGTTCAGCGCATGCGTCCTAGCACCTCTGGACTGGCTCCCCACCCCCTACTCCCCCGTCCTGTGACGTCACTGTGGGTTTGGCCTCGCGGGCCAGTAGTACGGGACGTGCCCGCACAAGTCTGATGGACTGGAGCGGAGCCTAAGGGGGTGGGGAGAGCCCTGCTGGATAGCCCAGCTGAAAACTGCTTTATTCCCGTCGGCTCTCCACTCTGCGAGAGCGTTAACTTTGCAGTGAGGACTCTGCAGCACGCCGGGACTCTTCCGCGGGAGGAGCGGCAGCTAAGCGCGGTTGCTACTCTCTTCGGGAGCGAGCCGGCACGTCTTCTGGTTCGCGCTGCCAGAAAAAGCCCATTTTAAACTGATCGGCCACCTCACGGGCACGCCAGCCGCAGGAAAGCGGAAAAAGAGGACTGGAAAGGTGCTGAGCTCTCCCGGTGAGGGGAGAGCGAGCGCTCTGGTGCTAAGTGGGGAAGGTCTGTTGCAGAACTCGCGGCCGAGGTGGATTATTCAGGCCAGTTTGCGTCTGGGGACTGCGAAATGCGCGAGGAGCACAAGGTCATGCTCGCTGATGGCAGCGGCGAAGCAGAGCTGTCCAGTGCCGCCGCGCGCGGGCAAGTGGAAACTGTGAAACAGCTCCTAGAAGCCGGTGCTGATCCTAACCGAGTCAACCGCTACGGGAGACGCCCGATACAGGTAACTGGGGCCCTGGAGCCTCGCCGGCAGGGGGCGCTCAACGCTGGGCGCGGCACCGTCTCGGCAGGGACCGAGATCTTCATCTGTGCGGACCGGAGTCTCTCAAGCTAGAGGAGTGGCGTCAGGCAGGTTTTCCACCCACCAAAATTCTAATGAAAGAGACTGACAAACCTCTTGCTTTCGTGTGGTTTTCTTTTTAATGGGGTTGGGGTGGTGGTGGGGAACGACTGTATTTTCTGTCTTGATCAGAGATGCAAAAGATTCAATTGCAGACTAAAGAAGTAAAAGAATTTTAGGTTATTGGGAAGAACTGTTTTTGTCTTGTCTACTTTCGACGATAGAGATAACTTACGTATTACACAATCCAGGTTGGGTTTAAAGGGTCATACAAGTCCATAGCAAAAAAAAAAAAAAAATCACCGTGAACTTTAAAGTTGCTATAGGCAAGTCCCTGTCGTCTTTCCTCATAAAGACGAAGTGAATACAAAGGAATAAAACAGGATTCTTCAGCAGAAATATTTAGTGTCTTTTATGTTAGCAATCTCTTGGTTGTTACATATGAAAAATATGCTATAGATTTTTATTTTTTTAATTACACTGAATGCTCGGGTAATAAAAGTGTTCCTGCAGCAGTGTTAGGTCTTTATAAATGGTGAAAGTCCTTCATAAATAATTGGCCTCTGCAGTGTTAAGATACATTCATTCAATATATTTAACTATTAACCACTCTCCAGTTAGTACCAATATATTCTTTTAAATCTAAATATGAGGTATTGGTTTATGCCTTACTTTTGACTATTATGGTCACATTTAGTATTCACCTCACCTTCCAGAATCAAGCTATTATTAAGGAATCTTATTGAAGTGTAGAATATAAGGAAAATATATGTTCTTTTTCAATTTTTAGAAAATTGTTTTAAGAAATGAGGGATAGTTTAAGGCAAGAAAAATAGGGTTAAATGGTTCATAAGGATTTCAAATTATGTTGGATGTAAAAAGCTGTACTTATAGTTTTAATTCACCTAATGTTTCAGTTTCTGAACTATTAAAAATCACTCCCCCCCTTTTTCTATATATATATGAAATATCCCTTATATCACTTGTGGAAATAATATATCATGACTTTTTAGGAAAGAAATAGATGTCTTTTAATTACATAATACATTTTAAAACATGTAAACTCACAAGAACAAATAACTCCACCTTGAAAATTAGGTTTTTTTAAATTGTTTTATTTTTAAAATAAGAAAGTAAGTACTTGCATTGCATACATGTATATAAGTGGATGCTATAAGATTACTACCCTAAAGCATCCTTTTCTAAGTTGTGGATTGATCTGATTTGATTAACATCTAAGCTCTTTTTTGTATAGCAAAATATTTCCTCTTTAATATATATAATGTAATCTGTACAGTGTATATATAATATTTACGTGACATTAAATATATATATTACCCCATAAATTTTGACCCTTCTATATAACATTAAATTATTAAAAATGGTGAACTAGTCATTAAAAACAAATCACATGTTTTCATCTTACAATACTATTAGTGACTGTATTTACTCTTTTCCCTCTGCCTCCAATTGTGGCTAAAATTATTAGACTATATTCCGTTTACAAGTACCACACATGATAGTGAAAAGCAAAAACTTTCCACCAGTGATTTAAGAACTAAGCAAAGTAAACCTTATTTTAAGTTTAGCTCTCTCCTCTAAAGTATTACTCTTAACTTAAAAAGATCAGCTGACTGCTTCTTAAATATTTTTAAGCTGGATGGGGGGAGAGGGAGGCTAATGAAATGATTTAAGACTTTAAATACCTTTAAACACTGTCTCTAAATCATTAACAAAAAAAGATGTTCACGTTTCAATAGAAATAACCCCCCCCCCACACACACACACACACACACAATTATTTTATCACCAGGTCTTTCTTGTCTCTGCACATTTGGAGAATGAAGTAAAACTATACAATTAGGATTGAGCTGAGTATACCTAGGGACAGTGGAGGGGAAGAGGGACTGAAACTGCCATCTGTGAAGGAAACGAGTGCCTCTGAATAGGCGGATACTCCAGGAACAGGTACTTCTTTAAAATGGCTCTGTCCCTGCCCAAACCTAATTTTGTTGCCCCCACCCAAGCCCTGAACACTCCGATGATCTCTTCCCAGGTCATGATGATGGGCAGCGTCCGTGTGGCGAAGCTGCTACTGCTCCACGGCGCGGATCCCAACTGCGCTGACCCCCACACCCTCACGCGGCCGGTGCACGACGCTGCCCGGGAGGGCTTCCTGGACACGCTGGTGGCGCTGCATCAGGCGGGGGCGAGGCTGGATGTGCCAGATGCCTGGGGTCGCCTGCCCGTGGACCTGGCTGAGGAGCGTGGCCACCACGCCATCTCCCGATACCTGAAGGCAGCTACGGGAGACTGACCTTGGGTACATTTGCTGCCAAAGGACTTTTCTTTTTCTCCCCAACTCCCCACCCCAACTTAGTTCAATGGAGGCTGCCAAGGTGGAGCAGTGGAAAAGCTAAAAACCGAAAAGCTGCTCCGCTTCCAGCAGGACGGGAATGCATTGCATTTTTTCTTTTTCTTTTTTTTTTTTAACTGGATTCCGCCTTTGACTTATTGTGAAACCAAATGAGGAAAGGTGGAACAAATGGATTTTCCGTGCGATTTAGGACGAAATGTGAAGTTTCCTAGTGTCTTTTAACTTTTCTGGCAGAAAGTGAAGTGTGAAGTCCGAAGAACAACCAGGTCTGTCAGGTCAATGTGGTGAAGCTGGTGAGGCTGCAGGAGGAGGGGGGCAGGCAGTTTGCCTCACTGACCTTGAAGGAGCACCCTTCTACAGCCCCTACTTTAGGCATTAGGCTCCTGCTAAGGAAAACCTGGAGACTAAGGACCAGAAGACCGAGACTGTTGACCTAGTGTCTGTAGGCGCCCACACTTTTAAATGCTATGTGGTGCACAGCATGAGACTGATAATTGGGAGCTCCGAGGGCTCCTGTCCAGCTCCTCTGCCAAAGTGAGAGAAATGGGGGACTCCGGATCACCACGCCTAATTTGCTGGCATATTCTAAAATCCTTGGTTCGGATGACGCCCAGCAGCTCTCCGAAGGAACTGGGCACGCGGGTTCTTGCTATTTGTTATTCAGTGGAAGCGAGATTCCTGTGGTTCCAAACGTCTGTGCACAGAATGAAGGTGAATGGTAGCCAAACAATTGTAGCATTGAACTGATTGCTGTGTCTATATACAATAAGATACAGAAACAACCCTGTGAACTGCCATTTGGAAAGATTTTGAGATAGTGTATACTTCTGAATTCTTCAGTTATAGTCTTACTTAATGGGGTAACTTAAAACAACAAAGTAACTATTGGACCTTAGAAAAGAGGATGAATTTCAGTTATAAATGATGCTGGCAA
Source organism: Condylura cristata (assembly GCF_000260355.1). NCBI lineage: Eukaryota > Metazoa > Chordata > Mammalia > Eulipotyphla > Talpidae > Condylura > Condylura cristata. The sequence continues at coordinate 55,453,868 of NW_004567107.1, read as the reverse complement.
ATCTTAGTACCAGCACCTACATGATTTTCATCCTTAACCTATTTATTTCCTTGTTAAGTTTTCTGTTTCCTTTACTAGAGTGTCTCAGGGGATCAAACTAAAATATTCCAAATCTTTTGGAGATAGGTGCACTTGCCCAGTAAAGTTCTTGGGATAGTTCCCAAAGGATTACTGAACAAGTAGACTGAGCAAAAAGGGTTGAAAATATATGATGATGGCTTTGTGAAATGTCTTAATATCTGCTGAAACTAAAGGCACACTGCTTTGCAATTAAACCTCCAGTGCTGCTTGATTCATTATAGCTTTGGAACGGATAACTCACTGCTTTTAATTAAAATAAATAAATAAAGGTTGGACTCCAAGATGTTCCTAGCTTGGTATAAAAATGTATGTTCATAGATTTTTTCCACTAACTCCTGAGAAATGTTAGACTCAAAGGGTTTCACTTCTAATATTTTTGTAGTAATTGTAGTGATACCAGTAACAATTTATAAAAACTGCTTACACTTATACCGTATCTTTAGGTAGGTAGGTAGATAATAAATGGATAGATACATAAATAGGTAGAGAATTGAGAGATTTACAAGAAGGGATTCCTTTCAGCTAAATAATCTTCTCCATCAATTCTTTACTACCCAAAGCTCATGGATTAGTTTGTTTGTTTTTTTTTTTTTACCATTTTACCATTCTCCTCTTCAGAGTTATTAGTGATGGATATAAAGTGAACTGATTTTATTTTTTAAGCAGAAACATGAAGGCTCTCCCTTGTAAGTGTCTAGGGTACCTTCTCTTTCTATAATATCTAGTAAATCTAAGCAAATTCTTTTAAATCCATTTTAAAATATTGACAGTATAAAGAATAACCTCCCAAAGAAAGGCCTAAAAACACTTTTGGAATGAAGATAATGGAATCCCCATTTGCAAATTCAATTCCAGTTATTATTGGCTACAAGAATAGGATTTCTAAAGTTCGTGTTGTTCTGTAACTATTAAGAAGTATTCTGTATAAAGGTAAATTCATCCCTTAAAATCTTATATTTGACATGTGGAATCTCTTATTTTGTCTTCTATTTCTAGCATCAAGATTTGCTAGTTACATAAAGTTGTGTAATGGAAAATAATATCTTGAAATAAATATTTGAAATATGGATTTCATTCTTACAAAGAAAGTGTTGTTTCTGATGGTAATGTGATATTAAACACTAAAACAAGAAAATGTGGTTGTGACATTTCTGGTATCCTCTATATCACTGACCTCCATTAAATAAAATGAAACTGGAAGTGGATGTCTTCAAAGCAAATGGAGGCAAAGGGAGCTGGTAACTGATAATACTGAATAGCAAGAGAGAAGTGAGAATCAGTATGCACGTAGAGTAGGAAAGGGCAGAAATGAGACTCTTAAATGAATTTTTTTTTCATTTATGTTTTTATGATTAAGTATTTGTGATTTTTATTTTTCTCTTCTACACATAGCTTATAACTACAATGGAGAAGGGAATTAAGTATGTTAATATACCATGCATAAATTTGTTGTTACCAAATTACTGCACTGTTTTACTTTGTGAATAAGAGAATTCAAAGTTTGGGAGGAAATGTGGTTGTGGATCTCACAGTACCATATGACTTTTTTTTTCTTTGCTTTAGGCATGTTTTTTTTTTTAATATATAAAACAAAACCACAGCATTATTGAAAATCAGTTACCAGCTGGTACACTGAGATGGCAGTGCAACAGGTATACAAGTAAATTCATGCAAACAAATATAGCTACTATACACGAGTCCTGCCTCTGCCTCTAATGTGGAATTACAGAAAAATACACAAATTCACTTCTGTACCTAAAAAGCTTATCAATGTTTATATGAATCCTACATGACCTTCATTCCAAAAAGATCTTCAAGTGAAATAAATTCAGAATAAACTAATTTATTCACTTGGCCTAATTTTTATATTTCCTTTTACAGCCAAAAATGAAAAGCTGAGAATGACTTACTATGAAAGCAAAATCTACTTAAAATTTCCTGTGCTTAAATTAGCCGTTTTAGATCTAAGGAAGTAATCTCTAAAAGGATAACTGAAGATTCATAAAATCCCAACAGCTTTAGGAAAGTGTGTATGTAGGAATTTATTCATTTGGCCTAATTTTTATATTTCCTCTTACAGTCAACACTGAAAAGCTAAGAATGATTTACTGTGAAAGCAAAATCTACTTAAAATTTCCTGTGCTTTAATTAGCCATTTTAGATCTAAGGAAATAATCTTTAAAAGGATAACTGAAGATTCATAAAATCCCAACAGTTTTAAAAAGAAAAGTGTATATGTAGGAATGTTTTTATGCCATTTTATTTCTGTACTATGGCAAAAAGAATATAGTGCCCAGGATCAAATGAATCATCTATAAAGCTTCCCAACTGACCTTTTTTTAAATAAATACTTATCTAACATAGATTTATATTGCAATTCTATCTTGCCCATCCTTTATGGGAAATGTTAAAAACAGACTACTTCTATAATATGTAATAGTCAGTGGTGATTTTTTTTACCACTTCTATAATTACCTTTTAAATATTTTTTTAAAAAAACATAAGGTATGCCTATTTTCCTTTTATACTCTACCAGTGGTTATTTTGTTTTTATTTTTACAATGGAGGATAATTTTTCTAATGCTCAATACATTATCACTCTACCAAAACTAGAGAAAATAGAAATTAGTCCACCAAAAAAAAATAGAAGTCATCTCAAGAAGCATTTTGAAATTTGGTGACTTCCTTCTAAGCAAATGCAAGAGCCAGTGTCATCCAAAATACAAGAATCTGCTTTCAGACTAGCCAGTTAATGAACAACTCTGTCACTGAAATGTGTACATGCCAGCCATTTCAGGAGGCAGAGAATGAGGTGAAAAGGAAGCAGCAAAAGGAATAAAAGCCGTTCAACACAATGAATCACATTAAACCAGAACAAACTGTATATGGTCTACACGCAGACAGGGATTATAAAAGTTTTCTTCTACCTTCTTGAATGCCTATAAACTTTCTCAAGTTCAGCTATAACAAACGAAATGACTGCTTATTTGCCTCTTGAATCCCCTGATCAGATTTTAATGTCATTCCTTGCATAAGGAAAAAAATTATAAAACAGTTATTTTTATATAGCATCCCCTTATTAAATTATAAAGAAATTTTTATTTGAAGCCAGTGCTGCTAGTAAAATATGTAACTAGCATGATACATATTGAATACAAAAATATAACTAGCATTAATGTGGAAACTAAACAACCAACTTTAATTTACTGATTTGAAGTTTGAAATAAATATAAACCAAAGCTTTGCTGGGGGGAGAGGGACTTTGAAAGATGTATGAAAATGATATGCCAACTATCTCATAGTTATCACATATCTAGATTATACTGGAAGTTGCCAGAGGAGCCCCACTTTTATTAATCCTCTTCCCATTCAGAAGCTCCTGGAGAAAAATAGACTCAGTACTGGCAGAGAAAATATTTTACAACAAAGTGAATACTTTAAGACTAATTACAGTAATTAAACCAGGCATCATTTCCCTTTTATATTTGGCCTCCTCCCAAAATTCATAATCTTCTACTAATACTCTCACTGGAATCCTCTATATCATAAAGTGGCTGGTGCTACTTATGTGACTTCTGGATCTCCATTTCATTTTAAACAAATTTCCCTCTGTCTTCTTATTCCTTAACAATTTTCTACATTTCTTTGCCTTAGCTAAATAGTGAATCTCCCTGAGAATTGTATTTTTGTTGGCACCAGATTGTAGATACTGGTCTGTACATAAGTGTCTGCTCTTTTGGTGACTTTCAGTACAGTCCTGGGCCAAATATATAAGGATGACCCATTGCTCATTATGATTTGTTCAGAGTTTGTCAGAGTAAGCTTTCAATAATTTCATTGTCAGTTATTACATACTTAATAATGTGTTTATAACTAAAACAGGAAACAGTTTGTTTTGTTCACAACCAGTATCAGTCAAATGTGGAGTGTGTTAGAAATATTTGTATTTCTATTTTCTATTTAGAAAGTAGCTCCTCATGCCACTGGTGAGTTATGAGCTGTAAGCTCTACCACCTTTCTTAGGGCACCACAATATTCCCTAGAGTCCCCTGTCTTGCCTCCCAACATGACAGCTAGAGTTATGTATTATAACCTTGCCTAAAATATTTATCATCTACCACTCTAATCTCTGGACTGTCTTCAATAAATCTCATCTGGATTTATTCAAGTATTTCAGGATACTTTTGAGCTGTTTTAATGTCACCATACACTGATGAGTTTAATATTTGCCCTTTTCTAGGGAAAAATTAGTATTTCACATTCCATTTACCCCCAGATACTATTATATCTTTTTAGTGGGAGTGTAACCACCAGTCATTGAGGACCAACATAAGAGAGGTGGTTGGTTCTTAATGGAGATTCCATATCAAAATCACCTATAAAGAGGTTCTAAAATTCAGCTTTACTGTTTGTGTACATACATATTATGTATTTACAATCTTCCCTTACTTATATGAGTATATATGTGTATATATCTTCAAGATTTACATGTGATCATATAGACACACACATATATATTCAAATGACTTATAGAAGTGGAATTGCTGAGTCAAGGGCTCAAATATATACATGTGTATGACCATATTTATACATACAAAATATATACACACATGTATAATATATACTCTATATGGATCACATGTGCTAAACATATATATCTTTATACACATATTTATCTATGCTAATCTTTGCATACCTACATGACTGTCAAGAGTGGAATTCCTGGATCAAAACATACATATGTGCATATTCAATTTTGATAAATATGGTACAGTTGTCTTCCAAAGTGACTGTACAAAAGCATTACTATTATAATAGTGTGTATAAGTGTTTCCTGACAATTTTGCCAACATCTCTCCTTTTTGTCACACCTACAGAAATTTGTTACATTTATTTTATAAACTTCCCATTATATTATTTCTTCATTTTTATACCAGCTTACCTTTTCCTCTTTTACGTATTTATGTATACTTTCAGAAGTTCTACTGTCATATGTTCAAATAACAGTTTCTAAATCTTGATTATGTTTTCTTTTGTTTTATATTTTTGGGGTTTTCAGCTAGATCACTGTAGTATTAGGGAAAATTTTATGCAATTTTAATATACATTAATTACCTCGGGGAAAGCTAGTGTCTTGGGATATCATCGGGGGCAGGGGACATATTAAGGTATATTAAGTAAAATGTCTCACCCATCCAAAATAAACATATTTTCCTTCATTCAAAACCTCAAAAGATCTGCAGTCAGTGTTTTAAACCAACAGAAGAGAACAATTCTGCACAAATGATCCACTGAGCATTCACTGCCTACTGACTTCCACCTTAGCACAACAAAAAGAACACAGGCCTATAGTCCAAGAACTCTTGATGATGCTAGCCTTTATCAGCCACATGTCCAGGGTTTGAGTCCCTCTAGGCCTCAATTTTCTCACCTGGGAGATAAGGGTAGTTATCCCAAATTCAAAGGCCATTGTGGAGATAAGATAATACAAGCGAAAGTGCCTACAGGTGACTAGTATTTGATGATATATTCTGTTTTAAGCATAAAACCAAAGTCATTCAGAATTCCAAAAGCCTTTGGAATGCTGTTAATGAGTCACATTCTTTTTTCTTTTCCTTTTTTTAATAAAAATTGTTTCTCTAGTGATTTATTTTCCTTTTTTTTTAAGACTTATTTATTTCTATGCATGCAAACTGGGGTACAAGCCAGAGGTGCAAGGGCAGTGAGAGGACTCACCAGAGACAAAGCAGGAAGCAGAACAGGCAAATCATGGCAGTACACTGCTGAGGGGTGCAGGGGTGGGTCAGGAGAGGCCTGTCTCCCCACGTGGATGAGGGTGGGCAGAGGATCTAACTCACAATGCAGTGGCTGAGGCCAGCTGACAGCTTAACCTGTTGTGCCACCAGGGATGGTCCACTAGTGATTTATTTTCATAATCGCCTTTTGCTTACTGTAATATTAAAATTGATAAAGTTCCACTGCATACCACAACTAACAAAAAGCAGGTGTTTGGCGGCAGGGGAAACCCAAGATGTGATGTCAGTTCATATTTTAAATTTTATTTTCACTGAACACTGAACTTACTGTAAAATAATTTTATTCAATGATCTGACTCAAGTGGCAAGCCTCTGAAGTGGGCAACTCCCCTTCTCCCCAGAACAAGTTTGTGCAGTAAGGGATTGGTTGTAGATTAAAGTACACAGACCAAATCAATACATATATGTCCCTGAATTTCATGTCCCTGGGAAAATGAGGTCCAGCACACTCCCCAGTTACAATAGATTGTTTTCTTTAATTATATGTGCCAACTTGGCAAGGCCATGGTTTGCAATTCTTGGGGCAAATGGGCAAACCCGTGCTGATTGTGAAGGTATTTTTGTGAAGGTATTTCTTTAAATTTATTAATATTAAAATCAAACAGAATTTGAGTAAAGCAGATTATTCTCCATAAAGTGGATGGCCCTCATCCAATCGGTTGAAGGCCTCAAATGAAAAGATTGAGACTCTTAAGGAAGAAGGAATTCTGGTTCCAGACTGTCTTCTAAATCAAAACTGCAGCATCAACTCATCCCTGCACTTCTGGTCTGCCTACCCATCCTGAAAATTTCTCAATTACCAGCCCACACTATTGGGTGTACATACACACACACACACACACACACACACACGCACACACACACACTTTCTACTGGTTCCATTTCACTAATAATGTCGAGAGACGTGCAATATAGGTCTTCTGATGCCCACACATATATATTTTTTAGTTTTGTAATAATTTATTTTTACATTTTTCCATCTCAGTTGCAATCCCCTTGGGTTTCCCATCACCAAATCATCCATAAGCCCACACATATATTTACTGGCACTGTAATCATCCTCTCTGTTCCAGGAAATCCTTCATTCCTCCACTTCCTAGGACCGACCACTAAATGATATTTTGCTGGAATCAGGGAGCACTTTTTTCCTCCAGGATACTTTCTCTGATCTACCTTGCCACCTAAAGTGTCCTTCCTCTGTTGACCAAAAAACAAAATGCCCTTATTAAAACTTTGTTTTTACCAGCCATTTTCTTGGGGGGGGGGTGAGTAGAGGGGGAGGGTGTACTCCTCAGTGTGAAGCAAAGCAACCACAGAATCTAGCTCCCACTTAACTGACATCTTGCAAACAACAATTACATAAGTTATGTATACTAAGAGCTGGACCGGAAGGGAGGGAAAGATAAGGCAAAGAAGCTCTGGTGGAGACAAGAAGAGACCAGAGGAGAAGGAGCTAGCCCTGTAAAGAGCAAGGAGAAGGTTCAGTCTAATAGAAAAGTGGCAAATACTTCAGCTTGGGTCTCAATAAACTGAACCTTATCGGAGAGAGGAGAAATGCATTTGTAAAGATCTAGATAAACACTTAGAGTGGCTACTTAAGAGTGGTCCCTAAGTCTCACTTCACCCAAGTTGCCGGTGAAGACAGGTGCAGCCTGGAGAGGCAGAAGAGACCTGCCACCAGTCCTGCTGTTTCTTTCTAGTACAGGGACTTGGACAACCCAAGAGTCTCAATTTCATCGCCCAGAAAGTGAGAGGTTTGGCGTCTGGTGCGTCAGGCGGCCTTAGGGTGCCACTTCGGCAGCTAGGCCTCGAGGCCAGGACACATGTAAAAGCCACTGTGAGGAGGGCACCTTTCAGGCTCTGAAGGCTGGGCCTAGCCCCACACCATCTGTTAAACCCGGCGGCTCCGCTGCGCCCACCCCGTAAAGATTCAGGACGGATTCCAGCGGACGGCAGACCCGGGAGGTGAGGGCCCCGGGTCAGCCCCGCGCGCCTGGCGTGCTGAGCTCGACTTCCCTCCTACAAGGAGCCCGCGAGCCCGCGTCGGAGTTCCAAGCAGCCCGAGAACCCGGAGCCGCCTAGACAGCGCTCTGCCACTGGGCTCCTCAGTGTTCTCAGGCCTCCTCCGGGCCCTCGATTCACCCCCCTCCTTCATGATGCCCTTCTTTTCCTCCCCACGCTGATCCTGTTGAGTGGACCATGCAGGAAAGGGTTGGGGGGGCGGGTTGGGGGGCGGGAGGGTGTCCAGAAAGGAAAGAATCAATGATGTGCAAGAAAAGAGGGGGGGGAGGAGGGAGGGGCAGGGGACGGAGAGGTGCCGCTCGGAGGAGTCCGAGAGCAAGAGGAAAGGGCGTCCTAGCGTTAGGCTGCGGGAGGAGGAGGCGGTTCTGCAGCGGGGCTGAGAACACGCGGAGTCCGGGACTGACGGGGAGCAGCGGTGGGGGAGGGGAACGCAGTGGGAGGAGGAAAGAGGAAGCGTTCGGCTGCGTCTTTTAAATCGAAAATAAAAACAGACTGGCTGAACGGACGGATTGTTCGCCCGCTGCGCCCCTGGCAACGCCGGGAGCTGGGAGGAGGGTAAGGGGCGCCCGGAGTCAGCAAGGACCCTGGGTTTGGGGTTCTGCTCCGCCTACCTGGTCCGGCGCCCAGCTTGCTGTTCTAGCGGCGCCATCGCCACGCAGCGTCCAGATGTCGCGACAGCTACAGACAGCGGTTTTCTTAAATTTTGGTCGTTTTCATCGGACCGTAGCGCCATTTCTTTCAAAACTGACAGCCAGCCTTCTTAAATGGGGCGTAAGGCAGCAAGACGACCTTGCTTTTCTTTCCTTTTCTCTTTGAAATGACTCGGCTTGGAGAAAGAGAAGACCCTCGGCAAGGACTGAAGACCCACAGAAAGGGGCAGAGGGGTGCGGGGACTTGAGCATGACACACGCTGGGGAGCGCGGCGGTTCCTGGTGCGGCCCAGTCAGGTGACCGCTGTTGCTCGGAAGGCGGGCTGCATGGAGATGCAGTCTCGCGTCCGGCACCGCGTGGCGCACCCGCGCAGAGGGTGTAAAGGTGGGGGGCGCGCAGAGATGGCGGCAAAGCGGGGGTGGGGTGGGAACCCCGAGGAACCTGGCGCGCTGTGGACGCGCGGCCGACTTTTCCCGCGAGCGCCAGGCGCAAAACGGTTCGGAGATCCTGGGAGGTTGCGCTGGCGGCTGGGAGGGGGTGGGCCGCGGGCGCGCGCCGGGCTCGCTGCTGTGCGCACGCGGGGCGGGGATGGGCTGGGGGCGGCGCGCGGTCTCAGTTTGCCCAGGGGGCGGACGCGACGCTGCCTACCTTCAACTTCGAAAGGCAGCGCTGCAATCGCGTAGGTCGGCGGCGGAGGCAGCAGCAAGATTATGCGCAGGTTGTTGGTGATCGCGCGGATTCGGCGTGCGGGCTGTCGGACCCTAGTGAGGACGTTCGTGGTGCACATCCAGCGGCCCTCTGGTGATTGGGCATCCCCGAGTGTGCGGGCCGCTGCGCCCCTCGTGCTGATGCTAGTGAGGAACCAGCGCAGAGCGCGGCAACCGCATCCTAGAAGATCAGGTAGGAAAGGCCTCGAAAAGTCCCCGGCGCGATCGGCCCTCGGACGTTTTCATTTGGTGTGATTTAATATACAGATAAATCATCTTCCGGACGAGGTTAACAGGCGGTGGTTACCCGGGATGGAGGCGCTTTCCCTCCCCATCCCCCACTCCCAAATAGAGTTACAGTTAAAGAAGTGCGGGTCTCCCCTTTGCACACCCAAATCCCATGCAACTCTCGGGGGACACCGGGGGCGTGTCTAAGCCCACCTCAGCAGTCAGTCCACTCTGAGTTTCCTAAGTGGGCGTCAGTAAACACACACACACATATACACACACACACATATACACACACACACAAACACGAGGGAGGGAGGGAGGAAGGAAGAGAGAGAGAAAAGGTGTGCTTAGAAAGAAGAGAGAAGAGAAATACAAAAGGTGTACGTCTTTTTTTGCCCTGGAGGATTTTACTCCTAACGGTCTCACTTTTCTCAAGGCCGCCTTTTTTCTCTGCAGCCTCCCTTCCTTCCAGGCGGTCAACTTTCCCGCCTTCCAGTAGTGCAGCACCCGAAAGGGTGAGGCCTCTACGTGATTAAGTCTTCCCTAAAGAATTTTGATGCGAGGATCAGTAACTGCTGAAGTAGAAACACTTGCTTTTGCAGCAATAGACAGGCTTTCGTGGTGGATTGGGGCCTGGC
>NW_004567107.1:55427484-55443622 GCF_000260355.1 Condylura cristata | reverse complement strand
AAAAAGGGTTGAAAATATATGATGATGGCTTTGTGAAATGTCTTAATATCTGCTGAAACTAAAGGCACACTGCTTTGCAATTAAACCTCCAGTGCTGCTTGATTCATTATAGCTTTGGAACGGATAACTCACTGCTTTTAATTAAAATAAATAAATAAAGGTTGGACTCCAAGATGTTCCTAGCTTGGTATAAAAATGTATGTTCATAGATTTTTTCCACTAACTCCTGAGAAATGTTAGACTCAAAGGGTTTCACTTCTAATATTTTTGTAGTAATTGTAGTGATACCAGTAACAATTTATAAAAACTGCTTACACTTATACCGTATCTTTAGGTAGGTAGGTAGATAATAAATGGATAGATACATAAATAGGTAGAGAATTGAGAGATTTACAAGAAGGGATTCCTTTCAGCTAAATAATCTTCTCCATCAATTCTTTACTACCCAAAGCTCATGGATTAGTTTGTTTGTTTTTTTTTTTTTACCATTTTACCATTCTCCTCTTCAGAGTTATTAGTGATGGATATAAAGTGAACTGATTTTATTTTTTAAGCAGAAACATGAAGGCTCTCCCTTGTAAGTGTCTAGGGTACCTTCTCTTTCTATAATATCTAGTAAATCTAAGCAAATTCTTTTAAATCCATTTTAAAATATTGACAGTATAAAGAATAACCTCCCAAAGAAAGGCCTAAAAACACTTTTGGAATGAAGATAATGGAATCCCCATTTGCAAATTCAATTCCAGTTATTATTGGCTACAAGAATAGGATTTCTAAAGTTCGTGTTGTTCTGTAACTATTAAGAAGTATTCTGTATAAAGGTAAATTCATCCCTTAAAATCTTATATTTGACATGTGGAATCTCTTATTTTGTCTTCTATTTCTAGCATCAAGATTTGCTAGTTACATAAAGTTGTGTAATGGAAAATAATATCTTGAAATAAATATTTGAAATATGGATTTCATTCTTACAAAGAAAGTGTTGTTTCTGATGGTAATGTGATATTAAACACTAAAACAAGAAAATGTGGTTGTGACATTTCTGGTATCCTCTATATCACTGACCTCCATTAAATAAAATGAAACTGGAAGTGGATGTCTTCAAAGCAAATGGAGGCAAAGGGAGCTGGTAACTGATAATACTGAATAGCAAGAGAGAAGTGAGAATCAGTATGCACGTAGAGTAGGAAAGGGCAGAAATGAGACTCTTAAATGAATTTTTTTTTCATTTATGTTTTTATGATTAAGTATTTGTGATTTTTATTTTTCTCTTCTACACATAGCTTATAACTACAATGGAGAAGGGAATTAAGTATGTTAATATACCATGCATAAATTTGTTGTTACCAAATTACTGCACTGTTTTACTTTGTGAATAAGAGAATTCAAAGTTTGGGAGGAAATGTGGTTGTGGATCTCACAGTACCATATGACTTTTTTTTTCTTTGCTTTAGGCATGTTTTTTTTTTTAATATATAAAACAAAACCACAGCATTATTGAAAATCAGTTACCAGCTGGTACACTGAGATGGCAGTGCAACAGGTATACAAGTAAATTCATGCAAACAAATATAGCTACTATACACGAGTCCTGCCTCTGCCTCTAATGTGGAATTACAGAAAAATACACAAATTCACTTCTGTACCTAAAAAGCTTATCAATGTTTATATGAATCCTACATGACCTTCATTCCAAAAAGATCTTCAAGTGAAATAAATTCAGAATAAACTAATTTATTCACTTGGCCTAATTTTTATATTTCCTTTTACAGCCAAAAATGAAAAGCTGAGAATGACTTACTATGAAAGCAAAATCTACTTAAAATTTCCTGTGCTTAAATTAGCCGTTTTAGATCTAAGGAAGTAATCTCTAAAAGGATAACTGAAGATTCATAAAATCCCAACAGCTTTAGGAAAGTGTGTATGTAGGAATTTATTCATTTGGCCTAATTTTTATATTTCCTCTTACAGTCAACACTGAAAAGCTAAGAATGATTTACTGTGAAAGCAAAATCTACTTAAAATTTCCTGTGCTTTAATTAGCCATTTTAGATCTAAGGAAATAATCTTTAAAAGGATAACTGAAGATTCATAAAATCCCAACAGTTTTAAAAAGAAAAGTGTATATGTAGGAATGTTTTTATGCCATTTTATTTCTGTACTATGGCAAAAAGAATATAGTGCCCAGGATCAAATGAATCATCTATAAAGCTTCCCAACTGACCTTTTTTTAAATAAATACTTATCTAACATAGATTTATATTGCAATTCTATCTTGCCCATCCTTTATGGGAAATGTTAAAAACAGACTACTTCTATAATATGTAATAGTCAGTGGTGATTTTTTTTACCACTTCTATAATTACCTTTTAAATATTTTTTTAAAAAAACATAAGGTATGCCTATTTTCCTTTTATACTCTACCAGTGGTTATTTTGTTTTTATTTTTACAATGGAGGATAATTTTTCTAATGCTCAATACATTATCACTCTACCAAAACTAGAGAAAATAGAAATTAGTCCACCAAAAAAAAATAGAAGTCATCTCAAGAAGCATTTTGAAATTTGGTGACTTCCTTCTAAGCAAATGCAAGAGCCAGTGTCATCCAAAATACAAGAATCTGCTTTCAGACTAGCCAGTTAATGAACAACTCTGTCACTGAAATGTGTACATGCCAGCCATTTCAGGAGGCAGAGAATGAGGTGAAAAGGAAGCAGCAAAAGGAATAAAAGCCGTTCAACACAATGAATCACATTAAACCAGAACAAACTGTATATGGTCTACACGCAGACAGGGATTATAAAAGTTTTCTTCTACCTTCTTGAATGCCTATAAACTTTCTCAAGTTCAGCTATAACAAACGAAATGACTGCTTATTTGCCTCTTGAATCCCCTGATCAGATTTTAATGTCATTCCTTGCATAAGGAAAAAAATTATAAAACAGTTATTTTTATATAGCATCCCCTTATTAAATTATAAAGAAATTTTTATTTGAAGCCAGTGCTGCTAGTAAAATATGTAACTAGCATGATACATATTGAATACAAAAATATAACTAGCATTAATGTGGAAACTAAACAACCAACTTTAATTTACTGATTTGAAGTTTGAAATAAATATAAACCAAAGCTTTGCTGGGGGGAGAGGGACTTTGAAAGATGTATGAAAATGATATGCCAACTATCTCATAGTTATCACATATCTAGATTATACTGGAAGTTGCCAGAGGAGCCCCACTTTTATTAATCCTCTTCCCATTCAGAAGCTCCTGGAGAAAAATAGACTCAGTACTGGCAGAGAAAATATTTTACAACAAAGTGAATACTTTAAGACTAATTACAGTAATTAAACCAGGCATCATTTCCCTTTTATATTTGGCCTCCTCCCAAAATTCATAATCTTCTACTAATACTCTCACTGGAATCCTCTATATCATAAAGTGGCTGGTGCTACTTATGTGACTTCTGGATCTCCATTTCATTTTAAACAAATTTCCCTCTGTCTTCTTATTCCTTAACAATTTTCTACATTTCTTTGCCTTAGCTAAATAGTGAATCTCCCTGAGAATTGTATTTTTGTTGGCACCAGATTGTAGATACTGGTCTGTACATAAGTGTCTGCTCTTTTGGTGACTTTCAGTACAGTCCTGGGCCAAATATATAAGGATGACCCATTGCTCATTATGATTTGTTCAGAGTTTGTCAGAGTAAGCTTTCAATAATTTCATTGTCAGTTATTACATACTTAATAATGTGTTTATAACTAAAACAGGAAACAGTTTGTTTTGTTCACAACCAGTATCAGTCAAATGTGGAGTGTGTTAGAAATATTTGTATTTCTATTTTCTATTTAGAAAGTAGCTCCTCATGCCACTGGTGAGTTATGAGCTGTAAGCTCTACCACCTTTCTTAGGGCACCACAATATTCCCTAGAGTCCCCTGTCTTGCCTCCCAACATGACAGCTAGAGTTATGTATTATAACCTTGCCTAAAATATTTATCATCTACCACTCTAATCTCTGGACTGTCTTCAATAAATCTCATCTGGATTTATTCAAGTATTTCAGGATACTTTTGAGCTGTTTTAATGTCACCATACACTGATGAGTTTAATATTTGCCCTTTTCTAGGGAAAAATTAGTATTTCACATTCCATTTACCCCCAGATACTATTATATCTTTTTAGTGGGAGTGTAACCACCAGTCATTGAGGACCAACATAAGAGAGGTGGTTGGTTCTTAATGGAGATTCCATATCAAAATCACCTATAAAGAGGTTCTAAAATTCAGCTTTACTGTTTGTGTACATACATATTATGTATTTACAATCTTCCCTTACTTATATGAGTATATATGTGTATATATCTTCAAGATTTACATGTGATCATATAGACACACACATATATATTCAAATGACTTATAGAAGTGGAATTGCTGAGTCAAGGGCTCAAATATATACATGTGTATGACCATATTTATACATACAAAATATATACACACATGTATAATATATACTCTATATGGATCACATGTGCTAAACATATATATCTTTATACACATATTTATCTATGCTAATCTTTGCATACCTACATGACTGTCAAGAGTGGAATTCCTGGATCAAAACATACATATGTGCATATTCAATTTTGATAAATATGGTACAGTTGTCTTCCAAAGTGACTGTACAAAAGCATTACTATTATAATAGTGTGTATAAGTGTTTCCTGACAATTTTGCCAACATCTCTCCTTTTTGTCACACCTACAGAAATTTGTTACATTTATTTTATAAACTTCCCATTATATTATTTCTTCATTTTTATACCAGCTTACCTTTTCCTCTTTTACGTATTTATGTATACTTTCAGAAGTTCTACTGTCATATGTTCAAATAACAGTTTCTAAATCTTGATTATGTTTTCTTTTGTTTTATATTTTTGGGGTTTTCAGCTAGATCACTGTAGTATTAGGGAAAATTTTATGCAATTTTAATATACATTAATTACCTCGGGGAAAGCTAGTGTCTTGGGATATCATCGGGGGCAGGGGACATATTAAGGTATATTAAGTAAAATGTCTCACCCATCCAAAATAAACATATTTTCCTTCATTCAAAACCTCAAAAGATCTGCAGTCAGTGTTTTAAACCAACAGAAGAGAACAATTCTGCACAAATGATCCACTGAGCATTCACTGCCTACTGACTTCCACCTTAGCACAACAAAAAGAACACAGGCCTATAGTCCAAGAACTCTTGATGATGCTAGCCTTTATCAGCCACATGTCCAGGGTTTGAGTCCCTCTAGGCCTCAATTTTCTCACCTGGGAGATAAGGGTAGTTATCCCAAATTCAAAGGCCATTGTGGAGATAAGATAATACAAGCGAAAGTGCCTACAGGTGACTAGTATTTGATGATATATTCTGTTTTAAGGATAAAACCAAAGTCATTCAGAATTCCAAAAGCCTTTAGAATGCTGTTAATGAGTCACATTTTTTTCTTTTCCTTTTTTTAATAAAAATTGTTTCTCTAGTGATTTATTTTCCTTTTTTTTTAAGACTTATTTATTTCTATGCATGCAAACTGGGGTACAAGCCAGAGGTGCAAGGGCAGTGAGAGGACTCACCAGAGACAAAGCAGGAAGCAGAACAGGCAAATCATGGCAGTACACTGCTGAGGGGTGCAGGGGTGGGTCAGGAGAGGCCTGTCTCCCCACGTGGATGAGGGTGGGCAGAGGATCTAACTCACAATGCAGTGGCTGAGGCCAGCTGACAGCTTAACCTGTTGTGCCACCAGGGATGGTCCACTAGTGATTTATTTTCATAATCGCCTTTTGCTTACTGTAATATTAAAATTGATAAAGTTCCACTGCATACCACAACTAACAAAAAGCAGGTGTTTGGCGGCAGGGGAAACCCAAGATGTGATGTCAGTTCATATTTTAAATTTTATTTTCACTGAACACTGAACTTACTGTAAAATAATTTTATTCAATGATCTGACTCAAGTGGCAAGCCTCTGAAGTGGGCAACTCCCCTTCTCCCCAGAACAAGTTTGTGCAGTAAGGGATTGGTTGTAGATTAAAGTACACAGACCAAATCAATACATATATGTCCCTGAATTTCATGTCCCTGGGAAAATGAGGTCCAGCACACTCCCCAGTTACAATAGATTGTTTTCTTTAATTATATGTGCCAACTTGGCAAGGCCATGGTTTGCAATTCTTGGGGCAAATGGGCAAACCCGTGCTGATTGTGAAGGTATTTTTGTGAAGGTATTTCTTTAAATTTATTAATATTAAAATCAAACAGAATTTGAGTAAAGCAGATTATTCTCCATAAAGTGGATGGCCCTCATCCAATCGGTTGAAGGCCTCAAATGAAAAGATTGAGACTCTTAAGGAAGAAGGAATTCTGGTTCCAGACTGTCTTCTAAATCAAAACTGCAGCATCAACTCATCCCTGCACTTCTGGTCTGCCTACCCATCCTGAAAATTTCTCAATTACCAGCCCACACTATTGGGTGTACATACACACACACACACACACACACACACACGCACACACACACACTTTCTACTGGTTCCATTTCACTAATAATGTCGAGAGACGTGCAATATAGGTCTTCTGATGCCCACACATATATATTTTTTAGTTTTGTAATAATTTATTTTTACATTTTTCCATCTCAGTTGCAATCCCCTTGGGTTTCCCATCACCAAATCATCCATAAGCCCACACATATATTTACTGGCACTGTAATCATCCTCTCTGTTCCAGGAAATCCTTCATTCCTCCACTTCCTAGGACCGACCACTAAATGATATTTTGCTGGAATCAGGGAGCACTTTTTTCCTCCAGGATACTTTCTCTGATCTACCTTGCCACCTAAAGTGTCCTTCCTCTGTTGACCAAAAAACAAAATGCCCTTATTAAAACTTTGTTTTTACCAGCCATTTTCTTGGGGGGGGGGTGAGTAGAGGGGGAGGGTGTACTCCTCAGTGTGAAGCAAAGCAACCACAGAATCTAGCTCCCACTTAACTGACATCTTGCAAACAACAATTACATAAGTTATGTATACTAAGAGCTGGACCGGAAGGGAGGGAAAGATAAGGCAAAGAAGCTCTGGTGGAGACAAGAAGAGACCAGAGGAGAAGGAGCTAGCCCTGTAAAGAGCAAGGAGAAGGTTCAGTCTAATAGAAAAGTGGCAAATACTTCAGCTTGGGTCTCAATAAACTGAACCTTATCGGAGAGAGGAGAAATGCATTTGTAAAGATCTAGATAAACACTTAGAGTGGCTACTTAAGAGTGGTCCCTAAGTCTCACTTCACCCAAGTTGCCGGTGAAGACAGGTGCAGCCTGGAGAGGCAGAAGAGACCTGCCACCAGTCCTGCTGTTTCTTTCTAGTACAGGGACTTGGACAACCCAAGAGTCTCAATTTCATCGCCCAGAAAGTGAGAGGTTTGGCGTCTGGTGCGTCAGGCGGCCTTAGGGTGCCACTTCGGCAGCTAGGCCTCGAGGCCAGGACACATGTAAAAGCCACTGTGAGGAGGGCACCTTTCAGGCTCTGAAGGCTGGGCCTAGCCCCACACCATCTGTTAAACCCGGCGGCTCCGCTGCGCCCACCCCGTAAAGATTCAGGACGGATTCCAGCGGACGGCAGACCCGGGAGGTGAGGGCCCCGGGTCAGCCCCGCGCGCCTGGCGTGCTGAGCTCGACTTCCCTCCTACAAGGAGCCCGCGAGCCCGCGTCGGAGTTCCAAGCAGCCCGAGAACCCGGAGCCGCCTAGACAGCGCTCTGCCACTGGGCTCCTCAGTGTTCTCAGGCCTCCTCCGGGCCCTCGATTCACCCCCCTCCTTCATGATGCCCTTCTTTTCCTCCCCACGCTGATCCTGTTGAGTGGACCATGCAGGAAAGGGTTGGGGGGGCGGGTTGGGGGGCGGGAGGGTGTCCAGAAAGGAAAGAATCAATGATGTGCAAGAAAAGAGGGGGGGGAGGAGGGAGGGGCAGGGGACGGAGAGGTGCCGCTCGGAGGAGTCCGAGAGCAAGAGGAAAGGGCGTCCTAGCGTTAGGCTGCGGGAGGAGGAGGCGGTTCTGCAGCGGGGCTGAGAACACGCGGAGTCCGGGACTGACGGGGAGCAGCGGTGGGGGAGGGGAACGCAGTGGGAGGAGGAAAGAGGAAGCGTTCGGCTGCGTCTTTTAAATCGAAAATAAAAACAGACTGGCTGAACGGACGGATTGTTCGCCCGCTGCGCCCCTGGCAACGCCGGGAGCTGGGAGGAGGGTAAGGGGCGCCCGGAGTCAGCAAGGACCCTGGGTTTGGGGTTCTGCTCCGCCTACCTGGTCCGGCGCCCAGCTTGCTGTTCTAGCGGCGCCATCGCCACGCAGCGTCCAGATGTCGCGACAGCTACAGACAGCGGTTTTCTTAAATTTTGGTCGTTTTCATCGGACCGTAGCGCCATTTCTTTCAAAACTGACAGCCAGCCTTCTTAAATGGGGCGTAAGGCAGCAAGACGACCTTGCTTTTCTTTCCTTTTCTCTTTGAAATGACTCGGCTTGGAGAAAGAGAAGACCCTCGGCAAGGACTGAAGACCCACAGAAAGGGGCAGAGGGGTGCGGGGACTTGAGCATGACACACGCTGGGGAGCGCGGCGGTTCCTGGTGCGGCCCAGTCAGGTGACCGCTGTTGCTCGGAAGGCGGGCTGCATGGAGATGCAGTCTCGCGTCCGGCACCGCGTGGCGCACCCGCGCAGAGGGTGTAAAGGTGGGGGGCGCGCAGAGATGGCGGCAAAGCGGGGGTGGGGTGGGAACCCCGAGGAACCTGGCGCGCTGTGGACGCGCGGCCGACTTTTCCCGCGAGCGCCAGGCGCAAAACGGTTCGGAGATCCTGGGAGGTTGCGCTGGCGGCTGGGAGGGGGTGGGCCGCGGGCGCGCGCCGGGCTCGCTGCTGTGCGCACGCGGGGCGGGGATGGGCTGGGGGCGGCGCGCGGTCTCAGTTTGCCCAGGGGGCGGACGCGACGCTGCCTACCTTCAACTTCGAAAGGCAGCGCTGCAATCGCGTAGGTCGGCGGCGGAGGCAGCAGCAAGATTATGCGCAGGTTGTTGGTGATCGCGCGGATTCGGCGTGCGGGCTGTCGGACCCTAGTGAGGACGTTCGTGGTGCACATCCAGCGGCCCTCTGGTGATTGGGCATCCCCGAGTGTGCGGGCCGCTGCGCCCCTCGTGCTGATGCTAGTGAGGAACCAGCGCAGAGCGCGGCAACCGCATCCTAGAAGATCAGGTAGGAAAGGCCTCGAAAAGTCCCCGGCGCGATCGGCCCTCGGACGTTTTCATTTGGTGTGATTTAATATACAGATAAATCATCTTCCGGACGAGGTTAACAGGCGGTGGTTACCCGGGATGGAGGCGCTTTCCCTCCCCATCCCCCACTCCCAAATAGAGTTACAGTTAAAGAAGTGCGGGTCTCCCCTTTGCACACCCAAATCCCATGCAACTCTCGGGGGACACCGGGGGCGTGTCTAAGCCCACCTCAGCAGTCAGTCCACTCTGAGTTTCCTAAGTGGGCGTCAGTAAACACACACACACATATACACACACACACATATACACACACACACAAACACGAGGGAGGGAGGGAGGAAGGAAGAGAGAGAGAAAAGGTGTGCTTAGAAAGAAGAGAGAAGAGAAATACAAAAGGTGTACGTCTTTTTTTGCCCTGGAGGATTTTACTCCTAACGGTCTCACTTTTCTCAAGGCCGCCTTTTTTCTCTGCAGCCTCCCTTCCTTCCAGGCGGTCAACTTTCCCGCCTTCCAGTAGTGCAGCACCCGAAAGGGTGAGGCCTCTACGTGATTAAGTCTTCCCTAAAGAATTTTGATGCGAGGATCAGTAACTGCTGAAGTAGAAACACTTGCTTTTGCAGCAATAGACAGGCTTTCGTGGTGGATTGGGGCCTGGCTTTGAAACTGCTTGGGACAGTACCCCTATTTTTAGCAGAATAGAGAGTGCCTGTGATGAATATGAGGAATCTCAACCGATCCTCTTTTAATCATGTCAAGCCAGATTTTTTCCTTAATGAGGCCTCCCTCTTATAAAACAGAATCCTAGGTAGTTTGGCCTAACATTTGATGTATCTTTGTAAAGTTAGTGTAGTCTCCTTACCAGGATAACTGAAATATATGTACTGTTACCATATTGCAGAATCTGAATTAAAACCTAGATATTAAGTATAAAAAAATTTAAAGAGACTTCATTTTTGAGACCTTCCTTGTGACATCATTTCCCCCAGTAATATGTTTTTTAAAAAGTAAAAATTGATGGCAGAAGGGATTGTTTTATTATAATGTTAATACAAAAATGTAAATATTATATTATTTTAAATATTGTTTAATTGGATGCCGTATTTAGATGCTCATTTTCTATTGAGAAAGCTCTACAATTTATAGGGCAAATACATTTTCATATTATTATAAAATTTCAGTGTGTTTGTTTGAGGATCAATATAAGCTTGTTAAGACATGTTGCTGAGCTTAATTTAGATCATTTTACAAATTTCACAAAAACCTCTGGCTTTTAAAAAGTGCTTTATTCTTAGCACAAATATTTAGCTACTATATATTTTAATATCATAGTTGCTAATGTTATTCTATGAAGCTTTTTATTTAAATTATTAGGGTGCTTCTAGAACTCTATGGTATCAACATAGAATTTTCTACTTTAGGAATGCACATTATAAAATTGTGATGAACTTGAAGTTAGAGAAAATATGCATTTTATAGCATATTTATTGTATAAAATGTTAAAAATATAAAAATGGTTTCATTAAAAGTAGCAATTTATTTGCTGTTATCTAGGCATAAGTCAGTTTTCAGGAATGCATATGCAAAGTGATTGAAAAATACTTCGATCATAGTTAAGCCAAATTTTCAAGAAATAAATACGTAAAGGCAGAATACTTGACTTAGATACCCTAGAATATGTCTTGAAAGTATGTGCATTTCTCCCACACATGCAGATACCTGGAATTATGAGTTGTAAATGATATGTATATATTTCACATTATATATTAATTCTATGGTTGATTGTACTGATTTAACAACATATATAGATGGTAAATATTTTAAAATTTGTGTAAGTCCCTGATCATCATGGTGTTAAAAGTAACTGGCATGAATTATTTAGTATTAAAACAAATATGTAATGGCTTATTATTTTAACATAATTTAAGTAACATAAAATATATTGGATATATTTTTATTTTTATATATATTTGGATTATATTTATATTGCATTAGTATATTATATTTAATAAATGTATACTAAAACATACATAAAATGACATATTTTCATTATGCTTTCATTTTACATGACTGGAAAATGTATGTAATAAAGTTCCACATTAGTAGTTTCTTATTCACATATGCCTGATTAATTACATTAATTTATTTGCTACTTCTATCTTGATGAGTTTATAAAACAGTCATATTTTTTATGAAATTAGATACTTATTTGTATGGGGGTTCTGGGGAGGGGTTGTCTTAACACAGCAGTGTTTTCTCAAGGTAAACACTATCATGTCAGCATAAATTATTATTCTCAACACGTCCATGATCCCCAGCTTGTATTATGTCCTAAAAGAACAATAATAACTTCAGAACTCAAGTTATAATATTCACACACTTTGGGGGGTATTCTTCATTTTTTAAAAAGTCCACTGTCATTGCAAATTAGAGATGGTTGACATAGCTAGTTGCTGTCAATATTCATCATATTTTGCAGTTCTGCTAGTTACATGCTAAGTCATCACAAGTAACCACCAAGGTAGCGTTAAGTTAAGTCATTTTTACAACAGGTCAAGTGATCATCATCAGAAAAATATTTTCATAAAAGAAAGCTGAAGACTCATTGACCCAACATTTCCATTTTCAAAGGATGTAGTTCCTTTTGGGAAGCACAACAATCTCACTTGCTACCTCCACACTAAAATACCCTAAGCCACAAAACTCTTCAGTCTGTTACAAAGTCCAACTTCATAAGTTTTTGTTGTGCGTTATTTTTAAAGTTTCCATTACATCAACAGTGGGTATTGTTTTATTTTCTAAGTATGCAATTATAATATTGAGTAACTTCAAAAAAAGTTATAGTTCTCTAAAATCTGATTCACATACATGATCATTAATAATGTGTCTGTTTATTGACTAACAAGATTAATACACTTTCTTAATCACCTCAGTGGCAAGAACATTTTCAGGAAACATCAAGAACCTTTAAAATACCTGTACACTTTTACTCAGTTATTCTATATGTAGACCTCATCCCAAGGAAAGAAAAAAGTTAACAAAGATAAACTCAGATAGTAGCATAAAATTGAAATTTGCCCAAAATTCAAACAAACAATAGGGTATTTTTAAACTACCATACAACTGTATTACAGAATTATGATCCAGAATATTCCAGACTCTGGAAAACTATGGGAAATAATGTTTATAAATAATTTTAGTACAACATAAAGTGATTTTTTAAGCAAGATTCAAAATACTAAACATTATATTTCCCTTTTCTTCTAAGTCCACTTAAACACACACTGTTTATGTACTAAGATATTTGTAATGGTATGCTCAGGATAGAAGGATAAAGATTGCTGATTTTAATTTCTTTGTGATCGTTTTTTAGTTTTCCAAAGTGTTGTGATGATTGCCAGTAAAGGGGGAAAAAAAAATAAGTATAAACCCCACCTTACTATCAAGGCCTTTGCGGAAAAAGAAAAAATGAACTAAGAGCTTGCTTAGCCTTAGATGCGGAGGCAGTGAAAATGGAAGGGAAGCAGAGAGTTGTGCAAATATCCTAAATAGGATGGTGGTGTTTAGATTTGGGGAAAGCTCGAGAGAGGGTTGTGACTGCACTCTCTGGCACAGAAGGTGCCTATTCACCGCACAGTTCATTTTCAAATAAAGAGTAAATATAGGGTAAATGCGAAGGGTATGCACGTTTCTTATAAAGACCCGTTTCCCAGCGCCTGAACTCATCCTCTGGGCCCGCATACGCCCTATTTTGTGGGTCTCTTCTCCCTAGTCCTCTCGGTAACACTTCAGGCTAGGGTTCTCGGACTCCCACTCGAGAATGGGGTCTCTTTGTGCGTTCCCAGCACTCCCCGAGGAAGACCAGAGGTACGAAGTGAGACTCCAAGCCGGTGGGATCTCACCTTTCCAGCTCCCAGCTTCCAAAGCCCTCCATGATCCTGGTCTCCTCCACCCTCTCGATTTCTAGAAGCAAGACTGATGGGGGGGGGGGTTAATAACCGCTGGGTTAAACCCCCCTAGCAAGAGTTCTTTTTTTTTTTTTAAGATTTATTTATTTATGCATCCAAGAACTGGGGTACAGGCCAGAGGTGGAGGGGGGGGCAGAGGATCCACTATACACAGAGTGGGAAGCATAACAGGCAGATTGACTGGAATACACTACTGAGGGGAGCATCAGGCAGGTCTAGTGTCTGCCACGCCAAATGGGTCATGCCCCTGGCCAGAATCAAATTCGCGCAGGGTTGCGCTTTAATCCGTTGTGCCGCCAGGGAGGGCCCCCTAGCAAGTTTAAACACGGATCCTTTCCACCCAACTGGGCTAACACACCCCTTCTGCTAAAGGTGTTACTCATCCCACAACACAGTTGTTTCCTCAGGTGAGATTTGAGAAGAGTAGCAGTCCAGCGGTTCACATAAAGCAGGATTGGTACTCCCGCTGGGGCAGAGTGAGTAAGAAACTGGAATCGAGGAGTGCAGGGTGTGAGGGGGATGTCTTTAAGTCACCCCCACCCCATCTGGGAACTAGCTGGACCTTCTTTCACCAACGGAGAAAACGCCCTGAGTAGGTCAGTTTCACACCAGGGACCTTGACTCAATGGCCGGTTCCATTCCGTACTGGAGACCGAAACGTGTTTAAAGGCCTAGCCCTCTTTGTTCCTCTGTCTGGGGTGCAGGAGGGTATGGAGAAAGACTGATGGTGTTTTTCCAGCTACGATGTCTCTCAACTGTTTTCTTCTTATACAACAGCTTTCCTCATGTTTGAATTCCACTCCCACTGCCCCCAGTTAAAATATTCAAATGAAATCAATTATTAGTATTGGGAAAAGTCAGTAACTTACACAATCAAGTTCTATGACAGTCAACCAACCAACAGGAAAAAATGTGGGTGTAAATATGGACAATTCAGTAGGGATGGAAGGAAACTCTGTTCCACCATAGCAAATCCCCTCACCACCACCACCAATTTAGGACTTTCGCATTCACCAAATCCTTCATGCTATTTCAACTTGTCTTGGGCAATCTTGACTATATCTAACAATTAATTTTACTGTGATGTGATTACCACTGTGTTAACAACTGACTTTACTTCTACAGCATTTGTTTTATTTTATTTTAAAAAAGGTTTATTTATTTATGCTATCAAGAACTGGGGTACAGGCTAGAAATGTGGAAAGGAGTGATGAGAAGATTAACCAGAGACAGTGGGGAGCGCAACTGGCGGATCCACTGAAATACATTGCTGAGGGGAGCAGCGGTGGCAGAGGCAGGAGAGGTCTGCCCCTCCATGTGGATTTTTTTCCCTGGCTAGGGATCTTATTTCCTTGGCTGGGGAGGAACTGTGAACTAGTGCTGAAATGGCTGTGTGTAGTTTCATAGTGTTTTGCTGAAATGGCTGCACCTTAATCTGTTGTGTCACCAGAGAGGGCCCTTCATTTGTATTGTTACAAGAGGGAGGACTGAAGAAAATCTGTGCTTGTCCGGTGCAGTGTTCATTTTAAGAGCTGTGGAATGATTGTTGCAATTGGGCAGAAACAAATAAGCAGAAAGTAGTAATGAAAAGGAGCAATTTAAAACCAGCTTCTACAAAATTTGAATTTCCGGTGCTTCAGAGGTCTTTTGAAAAATAATTAAGTTGATTTTCATTTTTATAAGTACCATAATAGCTTTGTTCATGAAAATATAGCCATTTTAATTCAAGTGACATTTTAGTCCTTCAGTTAGCTGTATTTCCCTTTATCTTCAAACAATTTTTAGCAAATGGTTGGAAACCTAGTAGAGATTGTGTGTGTGTGTGTGTGTGTGTGTTTACAACTTTATTTTAGTATTGTGCTTTTTTTTTAAGTCAAGACCTCCACAAGTTCTACCCACTGCATTTGCTTATTATGTATCCCACATGCCTTTCAATCATTTTATTTTTTCATGCCATTGATTTGTGGGAGAAATTGGGTTCAAAAATGTCTACATGTCCCAATACTGTAGTTGTGTGTTTAGTCCTTTTTTTGTTTGTTTAACTACTTGTTCCTCTATTCCCATATTTTCTATAAACTTCTTTCATTTGGCTTATTTTTCACACTTTGTATTTTTCTCATAGCTTTTATATTACCTATAAAAACGCAGGTCTTTCAGTGATTATTTTTTCCCTCTGGATGCATCTCAATTGGTCCTTGATATTTCTTTTCTTTTCTTTTCTTTTCTTTTCTTTTCTTTTCTTTTCTTTTCTTTTCTTTTCTTTTCTTTTCTTTTCTTTTCTTTTCTTTTTAAGGCACTGTTTAAATACTTTCAGCAGAGGAGCAAACTCTGCTGGGTCAGGCTTCTGATAAGGCCTGATACTCTGAAGGAAGACTTGCTTGTTAGGGAAACTGCTCACTGACGTCAGGCCACAGAATCATGTTTGGTCAATGACAAACTTCTACAGCAAGAGGTTTTTTTTTTTTTAGGGAAGAAAGGTTTGAGTAGATTCAGAATGATATGAACAAGTATACTCAAATCTCTTAAGCCAATTGAAACTAATAAAATGTTCCTTTACACTCTTAATTTAAGCACAAGAGTATGAGAACTAAAAGATATAGTAAAGTTTATCAACAGCCTCATTATCTAAACTGATACTTAAAATATACTTTCTGGTGCTCCAGAAAACCCCAATGGAGCAGATTTACTGTGGATCCCAAGAATCTACATGTTAGACAAGCACTTAGTGGTGATTCTGTTACAATTGACTCACTGGGATGTTAACTAATATAGTCAACATTGCTTTTTTAAGCATTATTTTTTGCTTACTTAGTTATAGTTCCAGGCTTTAAAATAAATTTAGAGTCAAAAGTAGATGACTGGATTAAAAAGATGT
>NW_004567107.1:55419606-55426079 GCF_000260355.1 Condylura cristata | reverse complement strand
ATTTCCACCAGCAGTGTAGGAGAGTTCCTTTTTCTCCACATCCTCACTATTTGTTATTGCTAGTTGTTTTAAGATGTGCCATTCTCATTGGTGAGAGATGGAGATGCTAGATTTTTATGATTAGCACATATTTTACAATGTAACAGAATATTTGTTTTTTAAAGCTTGTGACACCAGGCAGAATATTTCCTCACAAAAAATTAATAATATCTGTCTTTTTAAAACTTTGTTGCTATACTTACTCCTGTTGTCTGATAGGTGAGTGGATGAGTGAATGGATGGGTGGCTGGATAGATGCCAGTTAGATAGATAGATAGGTAGATAGATTAAAATATATAAAAGGATTTTCCTATTTCATTTTATTACCCAACCAGAAACAAAGTTGGTAACCATAATAGCCTACTATTACATAAGAGAGGAAAAATACAAAACATAGAAATGTTTCACAGGCTTAAATTATATTTATTTGAGGCCAGGGCAAAATATAGCCATACAGAATAAAACATGGAAGAAATAGATCTTTGTGTCTCTGTAAAGGCACATTTTGAGGGGGGAACTATAGATGAATGATATAAGCTAAAAATAATTTGCAATTCTAAGAAAAACTAATATACCTCTCAAATTATAATCATCATTTTTTTGTTTTTAAGCTACAACTTGTCTCATGTAACACAAATGACCTTGCTTATGTATTAGGGAAAAGCCTGTTTTGCTTTCTTTTTTTTGAGTGCCACCATTTTCTTGCTCTGATTCTCTCAGACTGCCAGATGGACTGACTCAGCAATTGTACACTCCTTCAACCAATTTAAAGAAACAGCAGCCATCCAAAGACCAATGACTCTCCCTACTCAACTGCAAAGCTTTCCCACTCTATAGATTAAATAAATATCTTTTAATTGTGAATAGCTGTTAACTGTCCATACAACATGGGGAACTTTGAATTCAGTTACATGTTGAAGAAGTAAAATTGAGAATATTTTATGTGCTAAATTGAAAATTTCTTCCAGAAACACATATCATGTTTGCTTTCTCTTTACCCTCAAAATAACAGCAACAAAGCATGCCTACCTACATTATCTCATTTTGTTGTCACATTATTCTTATGTTTTAAGGTTTTTTTTTTTCTATTTCATAGACTGATGAACTGGGTCATGTATGATTTGCCAAGAGCATTGACTAGTAGCTAATTCATGCACAATGGATGTGGGGGTGTATGTTGCCTGGGATACTCCTCACTTACCAATATATAACTGCCTATTGTGCTACAGTGACACTTATATGTAGATAGCTAGATATTTAGTAGGTATGTTATTTATATATTTATGCATATTTGAATTTACATAGATGTATCTTAGAGTTTCAGTTCTATCTTATCTACTTAGTTGTAGTTTTCTATGTCCCTTTGGTTTTCTGTTTTACTGGTTAAACATATTTCTGTAAATCTATATTGACCAAGTGAATTAAAAATAAAACAATATAATAACTGAAGTTCTACAAGCTCTAAAATTTATTGAATCTCATAATACAGCAAGGAGATTAATTTCATTAGAAATCTATTTCTGAAATAGAACAAACTAAAAGATCCCTTGAAAAATTATATGAGACACATATTCCCATTCTAAGAGAAGTAAATGGGATTATATGATGAACCTATGTACTAAGATATTTGAGGCATCAAGTAGAAAGTTCACTTCTTGGACTGTATTACCTGTATAAATTTCATTTCTTGCTAGTTGTGTGGTGTTAGGAACAAATACCAGAAACTCTTAAGTGCTTTCATTTTCTCACTTTTAAGCCTGCAATAATATCATATAGTATTCATCTAAAAGAACTACTTTAAATAGTACATGTAAAGATACATCATAAACTTTCAATTGGCATACACTTGTCAGTTCTTGTTAAAGTACCTAATTAAACAATGCCCCTAAAAACAAATTAGTTTACTTTTACAGTAAATGCCTGCTTAACAAGAATTTAATTGTACAATATAGCTGATAATTCCTGAACTCCACTTTAAAAAATATACATATCATAATTTTTTATTAAAATTCCTGCCCTCTGTGCTGGCCTTTACACTGACTTTAAACTCCTCTAGTATTTATTAATCATTAAATAGACATTAAACAATACTCATGAACCTCTGTTTTCTAAGATATCAAATTAGCATTAGAACATTGAAAAAAAATATTAGCATGACTCCAATTTGCCCACCAATTCAGTAACCCAGAAAAATAATTTCTGGAATGACCACTGAGGTAGTATTACAGCATTTACTGTAAAAGACCCTTAATTCTTCAGAATGATTGCTACATTCTAAATATCTGTATTCATAGTTTTGACACAGAATTTCCTAAAATTCTTCAGTAGAAAGGCAGAAATATTGAAGTCACCCTCAAAGCCATCAAAATATCTGGTTTGGAAGGTGATTGCACTTATTCTGTTATCGTTGCCTTTGTGAAATGAATGCTGAAAGGTATACTCTTAACTGTAAGGAAAAAAATAAAACTATACCCTCAATCCTGATAAAATTATAATACCCTCAATTCAGAGAGTAAAAGGAAAACATAGGAGAAAGATGCTAAAACATTAATAGGAAGCATCTCCTACTAATACCTTCTAACAGAGTTTAAGCATATATTAGTGAAGAACATGACTTGAATAAGAGTGGTCTCACACACAAGAAAAAAATTTAATGGTCTTTTACAATATCATGAGCTTGATTTCAGAACTCTCAGAAGTCCAGGAAAGGCCAAAATATAAATAAATAAACATAACATTAAAACTGTAGAACCTCAAGAAGGTAGGCTATTTTTAAAGGGTAGTAGTGAAGAGGAAGGCAAATATTTCTCCACTTGAAATGAAAACTGTAATAAAATGGTGACCTAAAACTAGAGTATCCTACATCATTAGGATACTGACCCAGTCAGTCATAAGCACTCAACCTACCCCAGGAATGAAAGCTAAATAATCACTTTTCTGTGAATGTCAACAGTATCTTTGCAGTCTAATAACACATATGTGCATCATCAGCATGAATTAGAAATGAAATATCATATATGCTCATGGTTAGCAGTGGAGAGGCAACACATGCTTGAAAGTAGAAAAATCTATCCCATCAAGAAGGAAAAAGTGGGCAGCTAAGAGGTTTTGAGAAGGTTAATGTTACAAGTTCTCAGTTTTGCCTATAATTCCCCTGCTGTACCTCATACTGTATACCAAAGAGTAGGATGGGTAGCAATGAATGTAGAAAAATACTGAACACAGTGATACACTCTATTGTCACTTCCCAGAGTTTAATGAAAGTTTTCCAGAAAGTTCTTTTGTTATAACAGTCAAGAAGCACTATTCTCAGGAGGTTAAAATTAAAAACAAGAACAACACTGAGTTAATCACACCTTTTCAAGGGAGTTAACTTGCTCAAACTAAAGATAATCTGCCACAATGCACAGTAATGAACAAAAATACCCAAGAAGAGATTGGTTTGGATAGTCTAAGTGAATAATATGATAGTCATACTATTGTATGATATGTCATGTATATTCTCCAAATATATACTTATATGAAAACTCAGGATGTTTGCATAATTAATTGATCTATCTGAGGATGAGGGTTGTCTGGTTCCCAAACTGAATTTATGTGTTCTCCAAGGTTTTTTGAAAATTCACAACAACCATATATGCCCAAGTCAGAGTAAATAACTGAGGCCATAGAAGGAATACGGAGAAGGGGTTAAGATCAAGATCTGCAGGAAACATTTATTAACAGGGTAACCATGAAATGTACCTTCTCTCCATTATCATACCTATAAATCAAGTGTGTGACTTTGAGAAGTAGTTTTGCAATATCTGTCAAACACTTTACACTTTTTAGAAACTGCAATTTATTTCATAGTTGAGAACCAATTTATTGTAGCAATTAAAAACACTTTAAATATCTGACAAGAGAAGTATCATTAACTAAACTAACTTTTTTAAATTAAATATATTAAATGTAGCTATTAAAAGTGTTTATGAAGTGATTTTTGAGACTTTCAGAAAGTTCTCTAATGATAATAGGGAAAATTTATTTATTTCAAGGTTGTATCATAATCACAAGAACTAAGCAGGAGACAGTAGGACAAAGTTACTTCGAATTTTTAAATTATTGCTTCTGGGTAATGTAATTTTTCATTTTCATTATGTAGCTTATTTCTTATATTATTTTTATCTATATGGGCTACAATGAGAAGGAAAATCATTCAATTATTGGGGGATTGGGTTAAGTAACTTTGAGAGCACTTGAACCAAATTCCTTTCATTATGTGGATTGTTACCCAGGAATAATCATTCTGAAGCACAGTAGATCCTCAGAGGAGATTCTGTCACCTTAGTTCAGGATTTGCAGCTTTATTAAAGGCACACTTTTCAGGGTAAAGGGGCATTGCTGGCTTGTCCACCAATTGTACAAATCAGTCAACAGGGAAACAGTAGGAAGAGTATGGACCTCTCAGACAGAAATTTTTGGGAACCTTGAGTTTAAACTCCCTCTCCTTGTGCATCTATCAATATATAAGTACTGTATTTCTTTATGAAGAAAAAATAATATTCTTTATCTCAGAGGAATATTTGTCACTTTGTTCATTTTCAATTAATGGTAGTCAATAGATGTTCTCGCCAATTTGAAACTTCCTATTGTCTCTATATATACCTTATAAGGTATGTTATATTGATATATCATGTAAGAAAATGAGAGCCCAGGCCTACCTTCACCATTTATCTCCTTGAGCAAGTGATACCTTATTCTGGTTTCAATCATCTACATAGTGGTTATAATAATATATGTCTTAACACACACACACCAGGCTAATCTTTTAGTTTTCTCAACTGACTAAATAACTATATATATAAACTGTTCACCATAAAACTCTTCTCTGGGGTCTCCCTGGTTGCCTAGCTCCTAAGTCTCAGTTTTGTCACCATGAAAGCTATGAGTTGGATCCCCATGCCAGGAAGGTGACTCAAACGTGGCACAGCAAACCCCTCCTGTCTCTCCCACTGCTGTCCTTACCAGTGCATTTCAGTAAAACTGCTCGTTTTCGCCCCACTGTCTTTGGTGAACCCTCTCACTCCCATGGCATCTCTGGTCTGTACCTCAGTTCTTCTAAACAAAAATTAAATTAAAAAAAAAAAGATTTTTGTGTACAGATGCAAACATTCACAAAACAGCAAGTCAGGGAATGATTGTTTTCATGAGATTCAAATTTCACATTTGACATGAGTCCACTCTAGATACTTTTAATAGTAAAATTCTTATATAGATTTAAAATCAAATTTGTTTTGAACAAGTTGCAAAGTCCTCTGCTGTATTACTGGTAATACACTTCTCAGTTATATTCAGAATAATCTTGGGACTATGAAGATAGGTTCTGTTGATTTTAATAGGTTGAAAACTGAGACTGAAAATGTATGACTTAAACTATGCATCAGGTTGAAGTTAAAGCATTTTGAACTTTGTGTCTTGCCTAGTCCTGTTTGAGCAGAAAGTGAAGGGAGATGACATGGAGTACATAGCAAACCCTGGATAGAAGGAGACCGCTCTTAGCACCCTATCCCCACTATATACCTAAGAAAGTTTAGGATTTCTCCAGGAAGAAGGGGTGTAGAGAGAGAAGACTGGCCACAGCATAGTGTGTGAGCCTTTCTGAATCACTATGCAACTCTGCTTCTAGCTCTGCCAAGTATGGGCAGACTCCAAATTGAAGGTTTGAACTACGATTTCCTGCTCTGTGGACTCTGCTCTGGAACCCAAGTTTTGCATGATGGGCGGAGGGGCGGCAGGGAAGGGGGGGTAGCATGTCAACTAAAGGCAGGGCTTCACGTGGGCTCCTAACCACCTGAACAGTATGTCTTTTTGATTAAAAGAGGAAGCAATACTTTGCCTACATTAGCAAACGCTGTGAGATCAGCTTGGCAGCTAAGAATCCTTTGTAGCTTTCCAATGCCAGGAAGCTGCACAATGGAAGAAGGAAACAGGGGAGAAATTTTGCTCTTATTAGGGTAAACTCCTTCGGGGGGCACACGAGTGCCTCTGTGGCGAAGAGAAAGGAGGGGTATGAGCGTGGGGCACAGGGTCCTCTAGAGGCGCTGAGGAGATTCGAGGGGAGGTGGAAGGAGCCCAGCCCCCAGTCTTTGCACCGCTTGGTCTGGCTTCAAACGACGATCGCTTATAGAGAGTGTCTCAGAGTGAGTGACAGTAGCGGTTCTGGGTGGGGCAGCTTCTGGAGGTGCCATTTTCGTCGAGCATTCGGTCATAAAAGTGAACCACGCTTTCCCGGAGTGAAAAGACTGCAAGGGCGGAGAGAAAGTACAGTGCAGTGTGGGGATGCTTCCGTTTGCTTGACTCGGTGGTTTGAAGGAGGTTCCAAGTCCCTCTAGCAGCGAGCTGCTTAGAAGCGCGGGCTGAAGGGAGGGGGGAGGCGGGGATAGGCGGGGGGT
>NW_004567107.1:55404070-55419506 GCF_000260355.1 Condylura cristata | reverse complement strand
GGAGAGGCGGAGGAAGGAGGGTTAGGGGAAGAGAGTGAGAGAGAGGGAGAGCAAAGGGAAGCAGTATGGATCCCACCGCAGACCGGCTAGCCTCAGCCGCCGCCCGGGGCCAGGTGGAAGAAGTAAGGGCGCTGCTGGAGTCTGGGGCGCAGCCCGACGCACTGAACGGTCTGGGTCGGAGACCAATTCAGGTGGGTCTGCAGATAACTGCTGGGAGAAAGGCGGGCTATTTTAGAGGATTGGGTTTGTAAGGGAGTCAGAACTTAGCTAGTGTTTCGATTCAGGATGAAGGGGAGAATTCCTGAGGAGTTTTCAGATGGGGTTTGGCTTTAGTCGAAGCCCTGGTGGCTCAGGAAGTCTTCGCTGGAATGAGGGAGGAGGCACTCGGGGCTCAGGTCTGTAGCCTATGTAACGATTGGAAGGGAAAGCCTATTGTTAATATAGACCGGTCAGATCAGATACAAAATTTACAAATGCTGAGGTGATACGCAACAGTTTAAAGAAATGTAAGATTTTCTGGGACCACTTTAAACCGAACTTACAGATCTCTGAATGGAGCTGATCACCTTCCGAGCTTGGCGGGGGAGGGGAAGTTTCCAGTAAAAAAATCGACGGGTGTTAAAATAAATGTCGACTGAAATTAGTTACAACTATATATTTGTTGTGTTTGTTTTTATTTTAACCCCAACTATATTTTTGCTGCAAGGTTTTAGAAAATACAGGCATATGTTAAGAAAAAATATTCTTGTAACCGCTCCTGAAATGTTATCAGCTTAGTTACCGTTGAGGCAGAGTGTATCTCCTGTTATTATTTTATGATTTGTTATTATTTTAACTTACTTGATATAAATTATTTTGATAGAGTTTTCAATTCCTCATTGTTCAGAAAAGCCATTATTTCCCCTCCTATGGGCGTGGAATGAGGGGGGTGGGAGGATAGTTGGTTTTTCCGTGTTGATTTTTTATAGTGCTGGTTCCTAACCCTTCACCCCTACTTCAGTAACTTCCTAAATCTCAGTGTGAAATGAATTCTTCTTGGTAGTAATCACCCTACTTTTATTTCCCAACATGAAGCATCGTTTCTGATATAAACAAATAAGTGTATGATACAAATGTACATTGCAAAATGTCAATATTATAAGACAAAGGAAAGCAACTACTTGAGACTTCATAAACTTTATGTGAATCTTCCTTTTATGAAACAGTGTTTCATAGGATAACTTTTATACACTTTAACAAATAGATATAAAAACAAAACAAAATACCTTACAAGTTAAGATGATTTGGAATTTGAAGCATAAAGGTTTTGAGATGAGATTGTTCAGTGCTTATAGAAGTAAAACAAGCATGATTTTTTTTTTAAATAATTCATGCATGATTAATAATTTTTTATCCTGAAATGTCACCAGCTTGGAGAGCTTGGGTTCTGGAATATGTTAGAAGAGATTGTGTTAATAAAAAGGGAAAAGAAGAAAGTTGGATAATTTTTTGAACGTATGCATTTAAGCACAAATATTATATTTCATTTTTGCTTTTGTATTGCATTATGATTTAAATGCTTAATTAGGTTGTTTTTCAGTAATGTGAAATATAATAACATTTAAAACCAGCTTTGTGCTCAGAATGGAGGACTTTTTTTTTTTTAACCTTAGCTAGACAGTAGTGAAACATACACCGTTTCCTGACCTTGCATAATTTCACATTAAAAGACTATAGTAAACATCACTTTTTCCTTGCCATTTTGCTGTTTTTTGTGCCTCTGGCAGTGTTCTGTAGGTTTAGCCAGCAGTCTGCAAAACTAACACAATGGGATAAAACATGTACTGAAAAATGGATCGCGTAGGGCTTCATGAATAGGTTTTTTTTTTTTAGTATTTATTTATTTATGCATGCAAGAACTGGGGTACAGGTCAGAGGTTTTGGGGTGAGAGGCTTCCCCAGAGACAGGGTGGGGGGCAGAACAAGCAGATCGACCGAAATTCACTGCTGAAAGGAGCAGCTGGGTCAGGAGAGGTCTCCTGCGCTGTGTGCTTCAGCCCCCTAGTCGGGATCCAACTCGCTACGGTGGCTGCGGAGAGCTCCACAGTGCTGTGCTGTAACCCGTTGCGCTACCAGGGAGAGCCCACGAATAATTTCTCTAAATGAATCCTACCTTTGCTGCTTGCCCCCAACTTAACCACTGTGATCTCCCCACAGGTCATGATGATGGGCAGCGTCCGCGTGGCGAAGCTGCTGCTGCTCCACGGCGCGGATCCCAACTGCGCCGACCCCGCCACCCTCACGCGGCCGGTGCACGACGCTGCCCGGGAGGGCTTCCTGGACACGCTGGTGGCGCTGCATCAGGCGGGGGCGAGGCTGGATGTGCCAGATGCCTGGGGTCGCCTGCCCGTGGACCTGGCTGAGGAACGTGGCCACCAGGTTGTCCTCAAGTACCTGCGCACAGCTGCGGGGGCCACCCAAGGCAGTGGCTAGCAGGTATGGGCCCTGAGAAAGATTCTGCAGGTGAGGGGGCCAGTACAAGAGCTTGAATTTTGAGAATTTTCTCACCCCGTTGCACTCCTTCTCAGAAGAGAAATTTGGCCAGGGGAGAGTAAGGTCTTGGGCCTGACCTCAGTTCACACTCTGCTGACTGAAGGGATAGCCCCAGTCTTACCATCAGCTGCCCAGGCTGGAAATAGCAGAGGTAGACTTACACGTTGAAGTTCATCTCATAACCTAGCCCACCCCACACCCCACAAATATTGTTTTCTGCAAGTCAGAACCTAGACAGTAGAGCATTGAAGACAAAATGGGTCCTTCTCTGAGCCAAATGGGGGCCGAGTTTCCCCATCAGCTCGTCTAGGTCCCTGGACGACATTGTGTTTCCACAGTCAGTTGTTTGTGGCTGCATCTTGCAGTTTTTTTTTTTTTAAGATTTCATTTATTTATGCACACAAGAACTGGGGTACAGGCCAGAGATGCAGGGGGTGAGAGGATTCACCTGAGACAGAGTGGAGCACAGAACAGGCAGATCTACTGAAATACACTCCTTAGGGGAGCAATGGGCAGGTTCAGAAAAGTCTCCCTAGCCATTTGGGTCACCTCCCTGGCCAGATATCAAATTCATGCTATAGTGGCTGCAGATAGCTTCTTAGTTCTGTGCTTTAACCTATTGGGCCACCAGGGAGGGCCAATGCATCTGATAGTTTTATTGCAACACTCTACTAAACACTACCCTCTGGTCTTTATGGTGGAGTTTTCTAAAGTCATCCCAGGGTTGGGGTTCTGAGACTGTCTCCAACCTCATAGTTGGCAGTCAGGGATTTGCTGCACTCTCTTAGAAACAGAGACCTTCTCTTAAATACTCCCCTCAAACTTCCCAAGAGAAAAGGAGATAGAATGTGGTTCTCTTTGCTTTCTTTTTAAAAATAAATATTTATTTATTCATACAAGAACTGGGGTATAGGTCTAGAGGTGTGGGGAGTGACAGGATTCACTAGAGTGGGTTTTGTGCATTTTACCATCTCAGTTGCAATCCCCTTGGGTTTTCCATCACCAAATCACCCATGTGCCCTCACCATAGCCCAGTGTATTTCCCTCCCCACAATGTAAGACTTTTAACAATTAACAAGAATATTTCAGGTAAATCACAAGTTGAAAACACTGAAATGTATCCTATTTTTGTTCTAAGATGGGCACTAAGCTTCTTGGGCCTCAGGGAAGCCTAGCAGGACCATGGAGAGAGGTTCTTGGACTGGGTGGACAGCAGAGCACCTGCAAGCTGCACTTGGGGCCTGCTCAACCTCTCTCTCCACCAAGGGACCTTTGCGCTAGGGATTTCGAGTCCTGCGAGTGGCTGACTGGGGCTACTGGGCGAAGCAAGAAAGGGAAGGTACCCAGTGGGAGGAGAATTAGACGATTGAATTGGGCCATACGCAAAAAAATAAATTGAATAGCCCTGCTAATTAAACATTTATCCCAAGCACGCTTACCCTTATTTGCCGTTCTTCTTCCCTTCTTTCGTTCTTCACTTCCTTCCTTCCTACCTAACTTCTTTTTTAATCTTTTTTTTATTACAATGTTTATTTTTACATCATTTTGCACATTTTTTTTTCCCATCTCGATCCTACCTAACTTCTTTTAAGGTAAGTTCCTACTGCTTAGTCGCGTGCTAGGTGGGATGCAAAAGCAAATCAGACAAAACGGGAGCCTTACCCTCCTAAGTTTGGACATTCTGGGAAATAGACTTTGAGCGATATAATACCGTGTGTTCAGAGAGTGCGTTGGATGACTAATGTGGTGGCTAAGGACTAGGGAAGCTATTTATAGAAGCGTGTTTGGGACCTTCCCTGCTGGCACAAAGGGTTAAAGAGCGGCACTAAGAAGCTATCCCAACTATTGCAGCACGAGTTAGAGTTAGAGCTCCATTCTGGCAGCTGACCCACCAGGCAAAGGGGACCTCTCCTGTCTCCCTCTCTTCCCTTTGGCCGAGTGTTTCCTCCGGTTCTGTTCCCAACTCTGTCTTGGGTGAAATCTCTTATTCTCCTCCCCCATCTCCCAGGTCTTGTAAGCATAATTAAATCTTTTTTTTTTGCATAATTAAATCTTTTTAAAAAAAAGTGTTCAGAGAACTGGCCTGGTGAGAAACGATTAGGGGAGCAGTCCGGTGCCAAGACTGCAACGGGAAAGAATAGAGTGAGTAAGGAGGTCTCTTTGGTACGTGCTGATACATGGCATTTGGGCGTCAAGTTCTCCATATTGGTTTTATGTTCTTACTCTGACACCCCTGAGGTCTCTGGAGGCCACGGGAGCTCCAGAACAACCAAGCCCCGCAGCGTTCGCGCGCGGGGCAAGATCAGGGAGCCACGGAAGTGCAGCGGAGGCTGCTGCCAGTGGCAGCGTCCAGATAAGGCACAAGGCCTTGGGGGTGGCTGTTGGGACGAGTACCTTGTGCACGCGTTTATGAACACCTGGTGGGATGACAGAAAAATAGGAAGGGAGGAGTCGTGTGTTTTTCACTTTCGGCTTCTAATATTTTTTTTCTTTATACTTTTTGCCGACAGCCCAGTATTAAAGCATTGCTGAAGCCCAAAACTCAAGACCTACTCCACGCACTCAATTCTCTCCTGCAATCTAGTTTCAACTATCAATGAGTTTTTGCTTTCCCCGCTTTTTATATAGCCATAAAATGTTTCTTAAAAAAAAAAAAAGCAACTCTGGTAGTGTCTTTTCATTGGGTTGGAGTTTTCAGGAGTGTGTATTCAGAGCCTGGGCATACATCTGAGTGTGTCCTTCCGCTTGCGAGCCTTTTACCTGTGAGTTTTAACCCTTATGAGCTAGGAAAATAAAATGGGTTACATGGCCTTTCTTGCGTCAAATTGTCAACAGATCAAAGGCTCAAATTGTAAAAAGATTGTTTAGCCATTCACTCATTTATTTGTCAACATTTTACTAAGTATCTATTATCATGCCAGAGGGGATGGTTGGACCAAGAGACAAGTATCAACTAATAAACACGCAAACACATAGCTAAAGCACTTAACATTTATTTATTTAATACACACCATAGATTATTAGACACATCTGGATCTCAGATGACAAAAGGCGATTCTTGGAATGGATGGAATATGGTGATGAATGGATACCCCAAGGAGACCTAGGATTAACATGTCATCCTATGCCTGGTTGTTCACTGGGTTGCAGTATCTGAACCCCCACCATATTTTGGTATTTTACCCAAAGAATCATTGCAACAAGTGAAACTGGTTCACCCTTACAAGCCTCTAGGACCTTTGGAAAATCCTCCAGGATGCCTCCCTGCTCCCTGTCCTCCAGCACCTCCACTTCAAAGCCCAGCCCAACGTTCAGGAACCTGCCAGTAGCGGCTTCACTCCTGCTTATAGCTAAATAGTCTATTGTTTATCCCTTTTCATCTGGCGAAAGAACATTTCAAAGGTCATCGTTTTCACCTTTTGAATATTGTGAGTGGTGCTATGACTACTCATACAAATATTTGTTTGAATACATTTTTTCAAGTCAATCGGGCGTTTAGTTAATAATTATGAAGACTTGCCAAAATGTTTCCCACAGTTTGTGAATTTGGCTATTTCATCTCTAGGATATTTGCCTATTTTCTTGGCATACATCAGTACCCATTTCTCATAATTTTCTCATAAAATCCTTCTGACTCCCTTTAGGTCGTTATTCCTATCCCAATTATACAGTGTTTCTCGTCTTTTTATTCATGGAGGGTTGACTTGATTGCTGTACACCTTTGGCTATTTTCAGAGTTCCCACAAATACAACTCTGACGCTTACCTTTCGGTGTTTCTGCTCTGGAATGGGCCCTTGTAACTTCCTATTCTGCCATCTTCACTGGTTTTAGTTCTTTTTTTCTTGTTTGTTTCGAGCGGAAGGACTGAATGCCTCCTATGTGTCAAGTTCCTTCCTCCAAACATCCCCTGTGACTAAGACTCAGTATCCCAACCTGATCTTCCCACTCTCTGGGTCTCTATCTCATACCATTTCTTAATATCTCTTTAGTGTTAACACTCCGGTATGCTGCTCAAAATTTCGCCATAGTGCGACACCCGCGCGTCCCGGCTCCGCCCTTGGCGGGCTGGCTCTAATGCAGGAGGGCGGCTCCGACTGAGCGCAGGCGCCTACTCGGAGGCGCCTGCGGGGCCAGGCAGACGGAGCCCGCAGGCAGACGCTTCCCGAGCGTTGAGTCCACTAACAGTGAGTCCACGCTCCGAGGACTGTGTGGGCTCTGAGAGGGACCTGCGAAGTGAACCACAGGTCGGAATCGCGCGTCTTAAAAGTGCGGGCTGAGCCATTCGAGACCGGCTTTCTGTGGTTTAAATAAGGAGAGAAAGAAGAAAAAGAAAGGCTTTTTTCTCAGCCTTCGGTCTCAGCTCCTATGGCAGGAGGCTAGATTTTGGGGGCTTTCCCATAATAACGGAAAAAAGACGGGAGCCAATCAACGTGGAAGGAAAAAATATGCAAAACCAGGGCAACGCTAAATTAAACTACCTGCAGTTGTGTTTATATGAATGAGATTGATTTTTCTCTTCTTGATTTTCTCTCTTCTCTTTTTATACATGTAATGTTCTGATAGTGTTGGCAAGAGCGTGGCATAACACTGCTCAGGGGGGAATAAATGTATATAACACCTATATAAAAATAGCAATATCTATACAAAAATCAAATTAAAAAAAGTAAGAATTTAGTCTGCAGTTGCACGTGTGTATAATATTCACTGTAGTTTTTAATAGCAAAAGATGTGAAACAATTTAAATGATGATAAATGAGAAATTAAATTATGTAGTTTCCCAAAAATAAGCAGACAATTATAAGCCAGAGGCATCCTGCAGGGGGGGAGAGGAGGAAGGGAGGGAGAGGGATGAGGAGGGAGGAAGAGGCACAGGGGACGGTGGTGATGGTGCTGGGTGAATTGAGGGAGAAAATTCTATGGGGACTACACCTGGGGGGAGCGCAAAAATTGTTTAAAAATGAATAATGATATAATATATATAAATAAAATTTATAAAGAAATTATGAAGTTTCCTTAAAATTAATAACCAGTACCTAGAATGTGGCATAGCTAGTAAATATGGTATGTTGGTGAGTGGGGGAAAAAATAGCCCTACAGGATTATGTATCCTGAGTAACTTCTAATTAAATTTTAGAAATATTTGTATGTGTGATTGCATAAGCACAGGATATTTCTGGAAAGTTGGTAATTGTTGCCTCAGGATAGGGAAGTGAAGGAGTCTGTGTGGAGGGAGATTTACTTTGGACTAAGTACAAATATATTTTCAGAATTTTTATACTACAATATAAAGTGACTTATCCACCACCAGTAAAGTATACAGTTTCTGTATTCTGTATTCTATACATTTACCTTTAAGCAGCAAATTTGTGCTAGCAGCTGAAGTTACCATCTCCAGTTACCTCCAAGTGGCTTGATTGTGCAGGACTTGCCAGAGCTCCTGCATAGGCTGGAGAGAAGCCAGTCCTCTGAGAAGCACCGGCTTGCATCTTTGGTCCTGAAAAATCTAGCCTTAGTCCTGCCTACCTTTGCTCTTCTCTAGAGTCCAGAAGAAAAGTAATAAGTTGGGCAGTGTGGTAATAAGTAAGTAAGCTGAAAAGATATGCGCAAATCCTAACCTCCTAAGCCTGTGAATGTGAATTTATTTGGAAATGGGATCTTTGCAGATATCATTATATTAAGTATCTCAACATGATATTGTTATGGATTTAGGATGAGTCCTAAACCCAAAAACTAATTTTCTTACATTGGAAAGGAAGATTTGACAACAAAGAACCAACCTGAGATGATGTACGTTAGTCTTCCAAATAATTCATGTGAGAAAGTCCACATAAACTATAGACAGCAGAAACAAACACATAAAGATTTCAGATACACACGTATTACACTGTTCTAGGGTTTTGCCAAGTTCATACTATCATATTCCATCACTATAATATAATATAGAATCATTTCACTGTACTTCACTTATTTTCTCCTTGTCTATTGCTGCATCTCTCACTCCATTAAAGGACGACTACTGATATTCTTACTATGTGTCTGCCTCTGCTAAAATCTCATATAATTGGAATCATTTAGTAATTAACCAGGTCTCCTTGGGGAAAAACCTGCTGGTTCTAGGATTGGAGCAGGTAATATGCCAGAGGAGACTAGATCATCTTGTAACATCAGAAAGTAAAAATGTGCTAATAACAACAACAAAACCTACATAGGTCTATGTCAAAAAATACACTGAAAGGGTATTGGCTAAATCTGGAACAATTTGAGCAAAAAAAATAAAATAACATTGGGTTATTACTCAAGGTATAAAATAAATGCCCATGTGATCAGACCAATTCAAATTAAGCAATGATGAAATAAACAAATGCAAGATCATTCTAGACATCCAGAATCTCCAGAAAATACAATTGGAACCCTGATGAGATATGCATTTTTAGAATAAATCCCAAAGAAGATAAAGGTTTCTCTTTTCTGGCAAATTCAGGGAAAGTCTGGACA
This sequence comes from Condylura cristata, assembly GCF_000260355.1. Lineage (NCBI taxonomy): Eukaryota > Metazoa > Chordata > Mammalia > Eulipotyphla > Talpidae > Condylura > Condylura cristata. The sequence goes on along the minus strand of NW_004567107.1, from coordinate 55,410,478 downwards.
AAATTTACTTCCCATAAGCGGGGGTGCGAACACTCACAGGAATGAACCCCTAATAGGGCAGATGGATTAAGGAAGATACATTGACACATAAGATTTATTTGGACTGGAGAAGGGGATAAAAAGGTACACAGTGTGGCCGCTGCCTTCCTCAGCACATTTCTGTACTTTTAGATGCTCATAGAACGCTGTCTGGCTCACTGTAACTAAAGAAAGGCAACATTACCATTCAGTTTTCCAAATCACATTTTTACACAAGAGCCCCATGACTTGGTGCTACCGCCCAAAAACACATTACTAGTGCAATCCCAACTTTAAAAATGAGACAATGAGGAATCTGCATGGTCATGCAGTTTGCTGAGGGCAATGCAATGAGAATCCTCCAGACCTTCAGTAACCATACTGAGATCTACTACAGAAACTTCCCCAAATAAGCCCATTACTGTATTCATTTTATAAATGAGGATCCTGAGATTTAAGAATGTTCCATTCCTGACCCAGCCACATATATCAAATGGATGATAGAACCAGCATTTATTTGATCCTTGTTCTGTCCAAGAGAACATAGACTATGCCCAGTGGAACTTGCCATTGCTCTAGAGAGGGTGCTGGATCGTTAGCCTTTCTCAGAAAAGCTCTTGAGTTTAAAGGTGCCTTGTTTCTCATGCCTCTTTTCATCAGTCAGACATCTCAGTATAAGGAAATACTGAACAATTTCCGGTAACTTCTCTGTGTCTCCATAATGTTCTATATTTCTTTGTCCTTAGTGTAAACCTCTCCCAGACCCCAAACTTTCCCACAGCTTTCTCTGATACTACTGTTGCATTCATTACACAAGCAGCCAATGTCTTATTTTTTTCTAGTTTCTGCTACTTCTTGGTAAAAACATAATACAACTTTCCTCTAAGGATGCTGAATATCCTGCAATTCTCTGAGTTGGATGTTTTAGTTCTTCCTCACAGCAACCTATCTGAAAGTCAGGAGGTAAGTTTGAGACACTCCTTGTTTTCCATCTTGTCCTCCCCAACCCTTGTTGACTTGTATACCCCCAAAATATATACTGAAGACCTATCCCCTAATAGCTAAAAATGTGACCATATTTGGAAAGCAGGGTCATTGCGGATATAATTAATTAAGATGAGGATTATAGTGGACCCTTAATGTAATGTGATTGATGTCTTATAAAAAGATGAGACTTAGACACATATGCCCACAAAGTCAATGCTAAAATGAAGCTGAAAGCAGAGATCTACAAGCCAAGAATCACAGAAGATTGCCAACAAACCATAAGAATCTGGGGAAGGCATGTTTATTGCTGCTTTATTCACAATTGGAAAGACATGGAAACAACCCAAATGCCCAAAAGTGGATGACTGGATTAAAAAGATGTGGTACATATACACAATGGAATATTACTCCGCAACCAAAAAATAAAAAATAAAAAAAAAGAAACACATGCCTTTTGCAGCAACATGGATGGAGCTGGAAAAGATCATGCTTAGTGAAATAAGCCAGAAAGAAAAGGAAAAATATCGGATGGTTTCTCTCATAGCAGGAATATAACGGAACAGGCGAGAAAATAATAATAATGATGAACTGCTATATACCAGAGGCATTTTGAATGGGGAATGGGATAAAAAACAATGGGGGGAGGGAAATGCAATAGGGGTATGGTGAGGGCACATGGGTGATTTGGTGATGGGAAGCCCAAGGGGATTGCAACTGAGATAGAAAAAGGCACAAAAATGTGTAAAAATAAATTATTATTTAAAAAAATAATAAAATTAAAGGTTAAATTAAGAAAAGAAAAGAAGATGGAGAAGGGCATGGAATAGATTCTCACCACACTCAGGAGAAACCGTCTTACTGACATGCCAATCTCAGATTTCTAGCTGTCAGAACTTTCAGATAATATATTTCTGTTTTTTAAGCCACCTAGTTTGTGGTGCTTTGCATCTGCAGTGTTAACAAACTAATACACCAAAGCTCTGGTAAAAATTATTTCATTTTAAAATAGGCCATTCAACTCAACTCATCCTTCAGATTTCAGTTTCATAATTAATTAATTCCTCTAGGTACCCCCTTAATCAAGGTCTTTGGTATAAAATCTCATAGAATGATTTTCCTTCTTTTTGGAGAATTTACTTACATCAGCATGCAAACACACAAATATAAGTGTGTATCATTATTATTTGGCTTTACTGCCAGCAGAAGTTTCTGTTTTGTTCACTGTAATATTTCATAACTCAGCAAATATTTGTTGAACAAATTAAAACACTCTAGTGTTTGGTAAATTAACTCCTTTTTGATGTGTCTTTCAAAAGGCTATATCCTTTGAAATCACCTTTAGCAAATATAATCCACCAAGTCTTATCAGTCACCTGATGTTTAATATGTATAACCTTTATAGATTTGGCTTATGAAGGCTCTGAGTTTTGTATCAGATAATTATTAACTTAATGGCACTTACTCTTGTCTCCTTTGACCACAATTTTATTATTTTTTTTAACTTTTGAATTTTTGTTAATAGTCCTAAGGTACCCAGAATCTTCTTCATAGTCATTTAGCACCAGTTACCTTAGATACTTTTGTGAAGTATCTTTTTTTCTTTTTAAAGTGGTGTGGTGGTGGTGGGGGGGAGGGTTAGAGGAATTGCCAAGACAGAGTGGGGGCCAGAATAAACAGATCTACTGAAATACACTGCTGACACTGCTGAGGGGAGTAGCCGGAGAGACAGGAGAGGTCTGCTGTGTAAGTCTCCTCTCTGGCTGGCCAGGATCGAACTCATGCTGCAGTGGCTGTGGACAGCTTAATAGTGCTGAGACTTAAGCCCTTGTGCAAGAGAGTCCCTGAGAATTCATTTTTCATAATAAATTTTCTCTTGAATATTATCTGCCACTCCTGTGTTTATTTATAGTATCATAAAATATATAATAAATAAACAATACATAATACATAAATGTATTAACTTATACAGTCGACTGGCCTTCATTTAAATGTAAATATGTATTATATTATCATATGCACCTGGACATGTACAGTAAAAGATGTAACTATAGTTTAGGATTAAATTATACCAGATTTTTCTATTCACAAGTTACCTAAGACAGCCTTTGATTCCTCTTTTCTAGAATAACTTCAATTAATAACATATCTGGGACTAAAAAATGGGCTAAAAACAAAGACGATAACTCTCTTTTTTTTTCAGATAAGAGCTATTTTTTAAAAGATTTATTATTATTTTATTTATTCATACAAAAACTGGGGTATAGGCCAGGAGTGCAGGGGGTAAGAGGACCCAGCAGAAATAGAATGGGAACAAAACAGGCCTGTCTCCTGAAATCTACTGTTGAGGGGATGAGGGGTTGAGATGAGAGGTCTGCTGTGCCATGTAGGTTAGCTCCATGGCAGGGGCCAAACTCATGCCACAGCAGGTGGTAGTAGCTTGACAGCACTGAGACTTTAACCTCTGCCCAGAGAAGAGCTATTTTAGTATGAATGTAATTGGTACTAGTATGCATCCTAATTATAATAACCCCAGGTTCTGATTTAGCATAAAACACAGTAACTTAGTTTGTTTCTAATTCTAGAAACAATACAGCCTTCTCTATTATGTTGCAAAGTAAATCACCACAGATTCAGCAACTTAAAGCACTTATTTATTTACCTTACAGTTTCTGTGTGCTCAGGAGGAGTCCTGGTAGAACTTACTGGATTCTTTGCTTTGAGTCATAAGACTGATTAAAGTACTGGCTGGGTGATGTTATTATCTCAGTAAAGTGGATAGGTCAATGGGTACATGCATTTAAAGTTCAGGAAGGGCTATCAATTTCCCTCTTCCCCCAGACTGCTCATTTATTCTCTCATTAATACCCTCGCCATCACTGGATATCCTCAATCTTATAAATGAGTTGAGTTTTTACATTCAAAGCATTTCCTTTCCCTGGCACACACCTGTTCTTAGGGCTAGACAGCAGCACTCAATCGTGACACTCGGCTTTAAGAAGGTTTTTGGCTCTCTACAGGGAAGAACAATCTCTCATGGAGTATCCTGAGGAAGGTCACCCTTGATTGACTTTTAATTGTGATTCCTGCTTCTGTGTGATTTGCTGGAGAATCCTAGCATTTGCTGGAGGAATCTGGCATTATTTGACTAATTCTATCCACAGAGGAGAGTGACCAGATACTGAAGTCTGGAGAGAGGAGAGAGAGGGAAGGAGGAAAGGAGGAAAGGAGAGAAAGTACAGAAAATGGAAGAGGAGTAGTGACAAAATATGACAAACCTGCCCCTTGTGTATAATTGTACTATAGTTTTGTAACTATAGATGCTACTATTAGAAGAAACCAGAGAAAGGATACCCAGAATTTGTATTATTTCTTCAAATTGCATGATAATCTGTAAATTTTAAACTATTTTAATTAAAAAGTAATAGAATAAATACACTTTAAATAACCTGAAATTTGAGCAATGTTTTCTTTGGATGGTGAAATGAAAGGAAATGAAAATTTTTTTCTTGTGGCCCTGTATGTATCTTTCCTATTTTCTATAATAGATAAGAATTACTTTGTCATTTAAAAATGTATCACTGGTGAGAAAAAAAAAAGCTTTGAAATCTAATCAAACTATTTGAAATACATTGATAGGTTAGTTTATTGTGTACAAACTATTCAACATTGAAAATATGTGATGGGCTCTCCCTGGTGGCACAGTGGGTTAAAGCACCACATTATAAAGCTCTCTGAAGCCACTGCAGCATGAGTACAATCCCCTGCCAGGGAGCTGACCCACATGGCATGGCAGACCACTTCTGACCTGCCCGCTGCTCCCCTCAGCAGTGTAGTTTGCCATTCTGCCTGTTCTGCTCCCCACTCTGTCTCTGGTGAATCCTCTCACCAACCACACTGGGCCTGTACCCCAGTTCTGTAAGCAAAAATAAATCTTAAAAAAAAAGAAAAGAAAAATTTTAAAAGTAAATAATTAATGTATGCATGTATATATATAAATAATTATATGCTGTGGCATATGTGTGTGTGTGTGTATAGTGAGACAGTGTGTGTGTGTGTGTGTGTGTGTGTATACACACTCCCCTCAGCAGTGTACTTTGTCAGTCAGCCTGTTCTATCCCTCCTCTGTCTCTGGTGAATTCTTTCACCACCCCTGCATCTCTGGCCTGTATCCCAGGTCTGTATGAATAAATAAATATTTTTTTCAAAAAATGTTATGTGGTAACCTCTTCAGGTCACTGCATTAAAGCCTAAAGTAAATTAATCATTGCTGATCACTGTTGTCTCAATAGCCAAAATCTAGATTAGTCTGACCTAATAGCCAAAATCTAGATTAGTCTGAAGTAAGCACTTTGCTTACTTCTCAAGTGCTGTTTCTTCAGCGAGGATTTCAGCTCTCTGCACAACTGTTAGCGTGACCAACTGCTATCATGACCTTCATAGAGTCAGAGTCTTAATTAGTGGAAAGTATCTGTGATTAACATTGGTTTCAATTACTTGGCTTGCTTTTCAGATGACTGGCTATTATACTGATTTACTGGATTATTGCCACGCATTCCTTAACAGGAAATGATTTAACTTCTTTTCTTTTCGAAATAAGTTCATGTGAAAATCAGGGGGCATAGTTCACTAAATGTTCTGGTAATTCTTTCCACTGATTTAAACTTTCTATTGTTGATGAGGACATAACTGCTCTCATACTGATGAGTGTTCTTTTGTAAATAATCTTTTATCTCTAGCTATTTTAAGATGAAATCTGGCCATTTGCAGCCATGTGGATGGAACTTAGAGGGGATTACACTAAACAAAGTAAGTCAGAGGAGAAAGACAAATACTGGGCGATTTACTTTCATGTGGAATATAAAGAAACAAAAGCACAGACAAAACTAAACCAAAACAAATCCAAGAAATCTAATTGTAGAACTGAGGCAACCAGAGGGAAGGTGGGAAGTAGGGAGAATGTGGAGAGGCCCCAGTGGACTAAGGTGGAGGATTATGGGTGCAGGTGGCAGGTGAGGTTTGATAATTAACACTCATCTGAAGAGCTATGAACCCATATCTCTAAATGACATACAGTGTTGTAAATAAATATACCTTAATTTAAACAAAGCACAATTTTGATAAACTAACAAAATAAAATAACTGTTCTTGCTTTCTGCAGAAATAGAAGAATTTTCTCAATCTGAAATTCTTCAGTCTCACCATCATTGGTTTTGCTATGAATTTAATTTATCCAACTTGGAACTTATTTTTCCCAAAACTAGGTATTTAAATGTCTCTGCAATTATGGTAAAAATTTCCGCTTCTGGCCAGACCTCTCCTGGACCGCCCGCTGCTTCCCTCAGCAGTGTACTTCGTCGATCTGCCTGTTCTGCTCCCCACTCTGTCTCTGGTGAAGCCTCTCAC
>NW_004567107.1:55397835-55400375 GCF_000260355.1 Condylura cristata | reverse complement strand
CACACCATGAGGGTCAGCTCCCTGGCTGGGGATGGGACCGATTTCGTGCTGCAGTGGCTTCAGAGAGCTTCATAGTGCTGTACTTTAATCCATTGGTCCACCAGGGAGGGCATGAAAGCATTTTTTTTTTTCTCTCAATGACTCTGCTTCGTAGTTTTCATCTCTTCTCTTTGCAGGACTATTTATTTTCAATTCTATACATTATGTTATTAGTATAGGGCATTTTAGACCCTGGGTAAAAGCTAGAACTTGAATACTTTATTTTCTAATTTGTTTCAGATTAACTTGTTTGTACAAGTCAGGGATCATTTCTCAGCAAACCTAATCATGCCTCACACATGCTCACTGGCAGCCCCACTCTGAGTATGATCTTGTGGGATCCACCCTCTGAAATAGCCCAGGAGTGAAGTCATTTCAGAAAGCTGGCGCTTTTATTTATCACCACTTTTCACAAAGCTATGCCAGGCCCCTCTTGGCAATGGTTGTGTCAACAGCTGAATTACTCTTGTCCCCAACAACTTCCTATGATTATTGCCATTTTTGATTTTCCTCTCTTCAGCTCTGTCAATTTTGAATTTTATATTTTGGTGGGAATTTCCATTTCTATTCATAGAGTGACTAATTTCCTTTTGAAGTAAACAAGTATTTTGTGTTGAGATCGCTGTTCAAACCTATTCATTTGCTTTTTTAATTGATGAATGGAGCCTGATTAAAAGTCCTTACCATAGTAAAAAAGGATTTGTATTTCTATTCACTCCTCCAAGCATTCTTGGGCCTACTCTTGGAACAAGTTAAATTGATGTAAGAAGACGACATACAGAAGTTCTACAATCCTCTAGTTGAAAATAGTATATAAATACAGGGTTTCACACATCTCATCTGATTGAGGATAGTTAGGTCAGTAAGTCAATGTCGGCACAGGTGACAATTTGCCATCTTAGTTTAAGATCTTCCCAGGACTAACTTCATTGATTATACCAAATTCGTAAGTGGATGATGCATGGCTTTTGTCAGAAAAGTTGTTATCTGCTTGGCTGCCCAGCAGCAGAACTATTTTTTTATGTTTGCGGAATGAATTTATTATTTCTATGGCCTCCCACATACACATATATGACACACTAACTTTGCCAGATACTTACTTTCTCTTCCTTTTTTGTAGCCAGGACACAGTCATGTGACATAGGTTTTACCAATAGGAAGCTACCAGATAGGATTTGCTCTCCAGTGACACGAGTTCTGCAGATGGAAGTATCTGTAGTCTAGAGTGAGCGTTTCTATTTCCAGACTAATTCACTTAGATTATGTTAGTTAAAAGATACTATGTCTTTCATCATTATTTGCATATTCTCTCTCTCTCCCTTGCTCCATTCCCTCATAGAGACAGAGACTCTCAAATTAGTGGAAATGATCTGTGATTTCACAAGACTTTGAATTTGGTTTAGCTGAATTCTGCATTTCTTCAGGTCTATTATCCTGCTTATCAACTCTCTTCAGTTGTGTTCATCTGCAGTTTACATCTTCTAGTGACTTCTATTTTCAATGACTAGATTATAGATATTTCTATAAATCCATTTTAATCCACTTTCATAGTCTTACTTTTAAATTATGGCCATTAAAACTGATAGCTCTGGGCCCTCCCTGGAGGCACAATGGGTTAGGACGCAGCATTGAAAGCTAGTGGCAACCGCTTCAGTACAAGTTTGATTTTTCATCCCAGAGTGAACCACATGGCACAGCAGACCTTTCCTGATCCACTTGCTGCTCCCTCAGCAGTGTACTTCATCAGTCTACCTGTTCTTCCCACTCTGTCTCTGGTGAATCTTCTCACTGCCCCTGCTCCATCTGCCCTGGATCCTGGTTCTGTATGCATACATGAATAAGTCTTAGGAAGGAAGGAAGAAGGAAAGGAAGGAAAAGAAAGAGAGAGAGAAAGAAGGAAAGAAACTGATAACTCTATAATCACAAGTTTCTAGGAAACTAATCATCCAGCAGTGCTTGTTCATGGATGTTTGTTCTCTTTTGAGTTTTGTATTTTGGAAAATGAGTTCATTTTAAGTAGGATTTTACCCAGAAAAATTCTGTGTAACCTTGGTTTTAGCTGAATCTCTTCAGAACATTTTGCTTCTGTTTGTTTCTATAAAGCTTCAAAAAAAATATTACCATGCATTTAGTCATCTTGGCTTGGAGGCAATAAGATCAGGCAACTGAAATAAACACTAAATCAACCTCAAGACCAACTTTCTCACCCATTGTCTCTCCACTCAAAACCACTTATGGCAGCAAATGGCACAATCTTATGCCTTGTCCTCATCTCTTTTAGAGAGTGACTCTCATAGCCCAAGAATTGCTCCCGATGACAGAAGCTGTGTTTCCGATCCTCTTAACTGCTTTGTCTTTCAAGTCCCTCTTGTTTAGAGGAGCTTAAAAATTCTTTGACAGGCCCTCCCTGGTGGTGCAGCGGGTTAAAGCACCGCACTAAGAAGCCAAAGCCACTTCCCGCATGAGTTCGATCCCTGCCTGCCCCGGAGGTGACCACATGG
>NW_004567107.1:55365357-55394145 GCF_000260355.1 Condylura cristata | reverse complement strand
CTTTAACCCGTTGCACCTCCAGGGTTAAATTCATTGCAAATTTATATATTATCTTTTTAATTCACTCATCAATCCTTGGGCAATTGTTTCCATAGCTTGGCTATTGTAAATGGTGCTGTGACAAATATAGGAGTGCATCTAAGCCTGCAAGTAAGGATTTTTTATGGCCACAGGGTAAATAGCTAGGTGCAGGAGTAATGAGTCATAAAATAGATCTTTTTTTAAAAGATTTGTTTATTTATGCATACAAGATTTATGATTTATGATGCACCTCGGGGGTACAAGCCAGAGGTGCAGAGGCAGTGAGAGGATTCACCAGAGACAGACTGGGGAGTAGAATAGGCAGATGTCCAGAAGTACACTGCTGAGGGGAGCAGTGGGCAGGTCAGGAGAGGCCTGCCGTGCCATGTGGTCACCTCAGGGGCAGTGGATTGAACTCACACTGAAGCAGCTGCAGCTAGCTTGCAGTGCTGCGTCCTTACCTGTTGTGCCACCGTGGGGCGGAGGGGGGGTGAGAGGGGGGGAGGGGTACAAAATGGATCTACTTTTTAACAGCAATTGATAAACTTCCATACTCTGCATAGGGGGTGGGCCAATCTGTATTCCCAGCAACAGTGTACAAGGCTCCCTTTCCCGGCACCCTCTCCAACACTGGTTGTTACTGGCTGTTTCACAGGTGTGAGGTGGTATCTCATTGTGGTTTTGATTTGCATTTCTCTGAAGTGATATTACGCATTTAAAAAAAATTCTTAGTTTTGTATACAAGAACTGGGGTGTAGGCGGGAGGAGCAGGGGTGAGAGGATTCATGAGAGACAGAGTGGGGACCAGTGCTAGGGAGAGCAGTGGGCAAGACTGGTTTGCTCTAGCATATGTGGGTTAGCTCCCTGGCTGGGGATCCAACTCAGGCCAGTGCCATGGGCCTTCTCTGTGGTAGAACCAGATTTAATCCCTAGGCCACCAAGGAGGGCCCCCTGCAGTTACTTAATACCATTTGTTAAAGAACTTTTGTTTTTACATCAACAATATTGGAATAAAAATAGAAACACAGGAATGGAATAGAATTGAGAACCCAGAAATAAATTCACATGGATATACAGTTAATTTATGGAGACAAATATGCAATACAAGAACATCTCTTCAACAAAAGGTGTGAAGAAAACAACAGCCACAAACGAATGAAACTAGACCACTAGTTGCTTTACATAGGGCTTACCACACATGCCTCATCTGAATCAATTTCAGGTTTCTAGTAACTTAATTCCTGTGATATTTAGTAATATTACATAGTTGTACTTCCTTTCTTCTGTTTTGTTATACCTCTAAAAGTCACAAACCTAAAAGTTCTTGGTTAGAACTATTACCTTCACATAATTTTACTTTAGACAAGCATATATTTATAGGTTTTGTTATATTAATCTTATTTACCATTTCTGATTCTCTTCAATTATTCTTCCAAATTACCATCTGGAATGATTCCATTTTTGGACTTATTTTACAACTTTGCTCCCATGTATCACCTTTTTGTTATCGGTAATATATTATTTACCATTTGTTGGGATTTCCATTGACCTATCTCCCCAAGTTATATGCTTTCATGCGAAGTTGCTAATCTACAATTTTACTTATATGTCCAATGATTTCACCAATATCATCTCAACTGCCCTTCATGACAACTTCTGCTGTTGAGAACACTCTAGGCTTTACCTTTGCTACACTGTTAAAATCCATTCCTTCAGAAACAGAATAGGAACACTCTGGTTTATAGTTTGTTCTCCCTTGGGCAAAATGAATATTCAAGTCTCAACTGTGAGATGGAAGTAGAGGCAATGACATGCTTCTCCATGACTTTTCAGTTAGAGAGCAGAGTGCTCAGTGGAGATGAGGCGTCAGTATCTTTGCCAAGTTTTGCTGGACTCTCCCAGCATGGGCTGTCTATCAGGCTGGGACAAAGAGGATTCAATAGCTTCCTTGAAAATTCCCTCCTTGCTTAAACTTGTCCATTACTTTAGCCTCAATAACAGGTTAACAGAGGTAGGACAGAAAATACCAGTTCATGCCCCTGAGTAATTAGAGCCCTCCAAGTGGAAACTGGGACAGCCCTGTGTTCCAGACTACCAGCCCCAATGTCCATCTTGTTGAGGTGAGAGAAAGAAGAGATCTTAGTTAAAATACCAAACCCTCACTGCTCTTAAAAAATTTTAGTGCAGCAGCCTCCTTGTGGCACAAAGGGTTAAGTCACAGCACTATGAAGCAACTGTAGCCACTGCAGCATGAGTTCGATACCCAGCCAGGGAGGTGATCCAAAGTGTGGCAGACCTCACTTGACCTGCCTGCTGCTCCCCTCAGCAGTGTTATTTCAGTCAGTCTGCCTGTTCTGCTCCCCACTGTCACTGATGAATCCTCTCACCTGCCCCACCTCTGGCCTGTACCTCAGTTCTTATATGCATAAATAAATCTTAAAAAAATCCATTTTGATACAGCCTCAGTTTCCTACCTGACCATTTCTTCCTAATCAGTGATAACATTTGCATTTTATCTTATCCCTTCACACACTAAAAGTCCATGCTTACTAAGCTTGTATAACATATTACATTTTATGAATGCCTGTGCTCTCTGTATATCATCTATTAAGATGGTCTAAAACTTAATTAAAACATGGAGGCTGGTACTAGTTTGCGTATGTTTAAATGCAAGGTAGCCAATTAGAATATACTTTTATTTCAACTCATTGATGAATATAGAGCAGTTGATGACTGTTGATATGGAGATAAAGACATTATGTGCCTTCTGACAGACCAGTCACCTCCAGAGTGGACACCACTGTACTAGAGAAACCAAGAGACATTAGCACATGTAAACCCAAATGACTCAGGGTAATGCTGGAGGGTAACTGGTTTATTTTACCATTTACAAGTCACCACTTACTATCTGAAGGCAAATTCATAGGCAAAAACTCATTGCCTTTACAGACACTTAAAGAGGCTTAGGTGCATGACAGAAGGACTTATTATTGACCCACAGTGAAAAGTAGTAATTTCCAGGTACAGAGCATCCCTGTGATAGAGAACAAAATACATTCCTAGAGAAATAAAAAAGCAGTAAGAAACAGGCTTCCATTTTCTTTATTAAAAAGCAAAAATCGGCCCTCCCTGGTGGCGCAGCGGGTTAAAGCACAGTACTGAGAATCTAAAGCCGCTTCCGCATGAGTTCGATTCCCGCCTGCCCTGGAGGTGACCACATGGCGTGGCAGACCTCTCCTGACCCGCCCGCTGCTCCCCTCAGCAGTGTGCTTCGTCGATCTGCCTGTTCTGCTCCCCACTCTGTCTCTGGTGAAGCCTCTCACCACCCCGGAGCCTCTGGCCTGTACCCCAGTTCTGTATGCACAAATAAATAAATCTTTTTTTTTAAAAAAAAAAAGCAAAAATCATTAACTCACATGAAGTATCAACTCATAAAAAGGAGAACGACTCAAAAAGGAACTTTAAAATTGTCGGACACACTAAAATGTGTGTAGTCTCAAACAGTTCAACTTCACGACTACCTTGTGCTTAAACAACTATCTTGAGCTTAAACATTCTTGAGTTGTAAAACTCATGTATTGTTCTGACTACCCAAGTCATGAACAGGCCTCCTTAACAAAATTAAGATGGAATCCAACAGAACTCCATAACACACCATCTTACATCTTGTTTCATTACTAACAGTGTGTTCAAGAACAAGATCTAAGTCCATTTTTATTTTTAAAACAATTTTACTACTTTATTATATTGACTGTAGAAAACAAAGGCAGAAAAGTAAAATAATTTCGTTTCTGTCATCCAAATATAACAAGATTCTCTCTAGTCTTTTCGTGTACATATGTAGCATTTTAAAGTGAATTTAGTACTTTAAATACCTGCATGTCCTTTATTTCATATCAGAACACAACCAATGCATTATGCTATGAAAACATGATCTTCAGCTTTAAAGTTAGAGCTAAACCATAATTTATCTCCCATTTTTAGAATATTCAGATTATTTTGATTATTTACTATTGCAACTAATACTATGCTAAACATTTTTCTTCACATAATTCTCTGTGTGTTAATGCTGATAATTTTCCAAGATAAATTCTAGGAGTAAACAGCACAAAGGAGCCAAGAATTTTTAAGTCTTGCACTACATGTTCCCAAACTACCCTTCAAAATGTTTGCACTATTGTAACAGTCACATCAATGAATGGCCTTCGAGTCCCATTTCCTATTCAAAGGCCTTGGCAATACAAAAATTAAATATTACTTTGCAGCCTTTATTGTTACAAATTCATGAAGGAAGAGTGAATGGTATATGGTCATCAAATGTATTGTTTCTAAGCCATCAAATGTACTGTCCATGTTTCACAGTCACTGGCTTCCCCTTCTTTTCCAATCCAAGTGTCTTCAAAGCCATTGCTGTAATGTATACCATTTTATCACATGTTCTTTACTGGCCAGGACAGGAAAGCTGCAGGTATTTTTCATGTGTTTTCAAGGTAAGTAGATTCCTCAAATGACCAGAATTAAAGTCTTCTCACCTTCTGTCAACCTGGCTTTTTTAATGTCTTGGTAATAAAACAGAAAACTGGGCCATATTCTGTAAGATAGAATGTAGTTCATTATTAAGCAATCACAGTAATGTTCATTACTAAGCAGTGACAGTAATGTGATTCTCAAATCTGGGTAAGTAATATAGTCATCTGATGTGCTTGTTAAAAAACAGATTTTTGATTTTATAGAGTGAGGACTCATGGGACATAAGCTTTTCATAAACTCTTCAGAAAATTCTTGTGTCTATAAAAATTGAATGATCATTAACCAGGTTAGGCTTTTCGCTCAGTTCTAATTTTGAGTTCCTCACACTTCTTTCTGTAAAGATTCATAATATTTATCTTGGCAGACTGTTCTGAATCTCACTATCTCCACACCCTCTTGGAAGTAATCCACAGGACACATATATATCTCCCTTTCCCCCTAGATTATTGTTTCTGTAACATCCATCTTTTTTTACCCCCACTGAAAGAAATCATGACAATTTTAATATCTTCACACAGAAGACAGTCTTCATCACAGCAAGTCTTATGTTTCTTTCAAACCACAGCTTAATACAAACTGGACTGTTTCTTTAGGTTCTATGTCCCAGAGGAAAGTGATATATGCTAATAACCCTCTTTATAAACATACACACAAAAGTCACACTATCGACACCTTTCCAGAAGATCTAGAGAACGAGAAAGCAGATTGCTAACATCCAAACTTTATTTAAATATAAAACTGAAATTACAAATTCATTGCCTGAGAAATCTTGAAGTTCAAAAAACTGTGGTCAAGATAAAGTCAAATTAAGCAGTGTAAAATAAAACCAAAAAATCCATCCCATCTGGCATCCTCAGCTACAGCAAAGGATGAGTCACATTTTCCACAAATCAATGTCATGCTCTTGAGTGCATTATACTCAGTCACTGAAACTGTCAGTTTAAACTGACATTTGACAATTCTTAGAATTTACTTTCTGTTGCCCTTTTTTTCATCATCATAAAAAGAATTTCCTGTTTTCAAAGATGATAAAATACTCGAAAGAGGTTAGAAGCTACCATTTACCTACATTTGGGAAGAGCATTTGTTTCCAAAATATACAGGTTGAAGCCCACAGACCCATTTTCGGCACCATGTCGACTGAAGGAAGCTGATTTCAGTCTTTCTGATGGCCAGTCGTTAAGGCCAAGAGAAACCTTAGCAAGAGTGTATACTATGTGATATACTAGCTTACAACAGACTTAACTGTGACTTCATGTCGGTAGTTTGTAATTGCCCATGATAAAAACATTCATGCTACATAAATTGGCAAAAAACACAAACAAATATACAGTGGCTCGCGCTCTAGGGTTCCATCTCCATCTCTACCCCCTTTTGTAGCTACCTGTATTAAGAATATAGGTGTAGTCTAGGCTTCTCTTTTTGGATACTAGGTAAATATAGGATCTAGTCACTGTGGGGCCATTCCTTATGTAAGGTGGTTAACTGAGAATCACAAAGTGTGCGAACAAAAATCCGTATGTCAGCCTAAGTTATATTCTGAGTAATAGGACTAGAGTAGAAAAATTACCAAAATGTAATTCATCTACTGTTTGTCATTAATGACTATAGTAATCTGTTGCAGAATTAAATAGACATTGAATGTCAGCGTTTGGTGTTTAAAGCTGCTAACACTTAGCACAGACCTACCAAAGAGAAAACAGTGTGGTCAACAATATAAGCCACACAGAGCAAGCACTAATAATCTTATGACTTAGGCACATTGCTGAGCATGGCAATATTAAGACTCTGGTAGATGAGGCTACTAAACTCTCCCTCCATCTTAACTTCAAATGATCTTGCATCCAATCTCACCAATGGCTAGTATGGTAGAAAAGGAACAAAAACTTGTAGAAAGTATGTAGACTAAAAAAAAAAAATGAGGTGGACTCAGGGTGAAAGGTAAATAAGGAAAAAAGTAGCTAAGGGTTTGTGGAGGTGTCAGGTTGCAGATGGCAGATACTTACTTTTAGGTTATGGAGTGTCTCTGACCACTCCATGGAACCTATCTGAGGTATGGTTGTGAGGAGCAAACTTTTGGCTTTGTTGGCATTTTCCTTCAGGGTCTTTAAGACCCGGTCCACTGAAACCTAGAGAAATAACAGCGCAGGATGTTAGCAATTAAAAATTCAATTGCTTTTAGTGGAACATTTTCCTGAGTTCCTACCTCATCTGTAAAATCAGTTTGAACCCTCTGAGCCCATGATGGTAGTGGTCCCAAGGGAGAGGTGTCTCAATGACATCTTGGAAAAGCACCACTGATTTTCAATATGGTATCTGGAAACTCTGAGATGGTGTGTTCTAAAGGGATGAACTGTTCATCCCATGTTCCAAAGAATAGGTACCAGTTCTCAAAATTGTAGCTACTCTGGATAGCAATTGGAAGACAAGTATATTTCATTGGAAGACAAGTATATTTCATTACTGAGAAGTCTTCCAGCAGATAAAAAAATGACGAAACCAAAGTATCACCATTTTTATAGTTCCTAATAAATTGATAGGCTGCTAACACCATAAAACAAAAATCCCTAAAGCCAAAATAACAATAATGTGCTCCATGATGGAGAACCAAGACACTGTTAGGACACCTGAATCTGAACATGTCTTTGGATCCAACTACTAATTTACAGAAAATTCAGGAGACAGAGAGACCTGTCAAACAACCATAAGGAAATGGCTTCAGCAATTCATATTATGAGAGACTCCATAGGACAATGGCTGTGTATTTTCTTTTTAGAATGTTAGAAGGAAAAATTTTTACTGATTTTTAACTAGAAACTTGAACTTTGTCTGGAGATGTCAAGGAATTATTGCTGGAGTGTATTAATAAAATGTGCTTATGTTTAACCTCCCCTGACATGCTTATGCACAAAACTGTAGACGCAAATAGAGATGAAATGTTATTGGCTGTCATTAGATATAATGCCAGATTCACAGACACATATCCTATTGTATACTTTCGTGTGTGACTGAAATTGCTTCATAAAAAAACTGGAAAGTTATTAAAAATGACCAGCTGAGTGCCTACCAGCGATATGGGATCAGGAAGCATCTAAGAGACCCTTATCAACTCCTGTCCTTACATTTTTCTTGTGATTGGTATTTCTGTATGGACCCTCTTTTCTCTTCTAGGTTCCTACCATTATTTCCACCCAAATGCCCTTTCTATTAAACCTCTTCATAATCAAATCCGTCAAATCTCAAATCTCAAGTTTCTTTTCTCATAAGCTTTTAATTTGGTCTCCCCATCTTCACCAGTTATCAAATAATGACTACCCCTCCCAGAAATAGCACTCATTGTTCTTCATATACCATTTGGGTGAATTCCCCCAGCAGTCCTACAAATCAGAATGGTAACCAAACAACTCACATCCTTCACCCCAAGCTCTGGTTCCATTCTAAAAAAAGGGTAAATGGATTAAACAACATGACTAGTGTCATGTAAATAAGTGGAGCAACAGATACATTAAGGTGGATTTAGGCAACTCTCAAACTACTTCACCGGCAGAGTTTGAAGCATGGGGACAACATGGACCGGCAACAAACTATGAACCCTGGATTTCATTAGGCTCAACTTGGATGAGCAAATTTATGTAAAAATGAGACATGACAGAGAGCTTCAATGCAAGTTACATGCTTATGATCAACATTTAAAGATGATATTGGGAGATATGTGACCATGATAGAAATTGATGAGGAAACCTATGAAAAATCCATAAAACAAACCAGAATATTGCAATGCTCTTTGTGTGGGGAGATGGTGTTGTTGCATTGAGAGTTGGCTGAAACGAAGGATTTATCTCATATGGAAAAAATAGGAGACTTTGTGCGAATGCTCTTTAAATGTAGAAAATATTTAAGAGAAATCTGTGTCAATTTTGATACTAAGAAAAGACCAAGGAGTCTTCCACTCTTGAAATGAGTTGATTAGCAGATAACTCATAAATTTTTAAGCTAAATGGCATTTTTATTTTTCTCCAACCCTTCCAATAAACATGGCCAACAAGACGTAGAACACTTTTTCAGTAGTTAATTGCTCCAGCTGTTTTTTTTCAAATCCTTTGTTAGGTTTTTTTTTTCTTTAAATTAAATTAGTTCCCTTTTTTAAATTAAAAAAAAAAAACAAAACAAAAAAAAAACAGGCCCTCCCCGGTGGCGGTGGCGCAATGGGTTTAAGCATAGCACTAAGAAGCTAAAGCCACTTTAACACGAGTTTGATCCCTCCCTCCCTCCCTCCCTCCGAGATGGCCCACCTGGCGCCACAGACCTCTCCTGACCTGCCCGCTGCTCCCTTCACCAGTGTACTTCATCAGTCTGCCTGTTCTGCTCCCCACTCTGTCTCAGGTGAATCCTCTCATTGCCCCTGCTCCTTTGGCCTATACCCCAGTTCTGTATGCATAAATAAATAAATCTTTTAAAAATAACAACAAGTACTTCACCATGTCAGGGTGCATGTCAGGATGAAAGCAAAATGATATGATGGCTGGTTGGGATGATGCCATCTTTGTCTTTACTTGTGGCTTCCTGCTTACAGTTTACTGTACTTTTAACTGTAGTCCCAAGTACTGTTTGCAACCTGATGTGGCCCAATAAAGGAAAGGACCATGACGCTGTAGAGGAGAGGAGACGTGTTCCCAGACAGGGCAAAAAAGGTGCTGGCGGGAAGCAACTGATTGCTGGGAATGGCAGGGCTGGAGCTGTTATTGGTTGGAACCATTTCCAAAGAGTTCTCCTGAGGGCCTGTTTTTTTTTTTCTTTTTTTTTTTGGTTAAATTTAAAAAAGGGGAACTGCTTAGTCAGTTATTGTGTCAGGACTTGCAAGTCTTTTGCATAAGGTCTCCTACTTGTCATCAGTTTATCATAGTCATAAAACAAAGAACCTATGTTCATCTGTGACACTCAAAATACATGCACAGACAGATAAACCTATCTTCTGCTTTCCATGAAACGGGACAGTGAAACAAGCAGCTCTGTGAGAAAGTGGCCAGTCTCCTTAGAGTTGTTACTTCTTAAATGTGCTCAGAACATCTGCCTCTATATTTGTACCTTCAAAATTCCTTGGCTGTCTTTGCCCTTTTCTTTATTTTACAATGAGATGAATGACAAATGATTTTTTTCAGTGAAAATAATGAAAAGAGAGGGAGAATAGATTAAAAGACACTAAGGAGCCCAGTATTCAAACGCCAAGTGGATTTCAACAGACTCTGATTTAAATAGTTCAAAATTATGCAAGAGGGAAGATGCAAAGTCTAGCTAGTTGATTAAATAATGGTACTGTAGTTTTTTTTTAATTATTAATTTTTAAATGAGATTTTAGAAAAATATTTACATAAAAACAATGAGGGTCAGGGAGCAAGAAGCTGGTGATATAAGTGATATAAGACTGACCGTGATGAGAACAGAAAAGCTAGGTGAAGGGAACATGGAACTGAGAGAGGGGTTATGACAATAGATAGCTCTGATGCTTGAAGTTTTCCATAATAAAAATATTTATTTTTGAAGTCTGACCTCAGTAGTCATATGTCTTCAAACACCAGCAGGGCCTTCTATCTTTCCTGTCAAATGCCTCTCATTCTGAAAACCTTCACCATCAACAAAGCACAGCCTCCCTCCTGTCCACTTTCCCCTCTACTCCACTAGGCCCATCTTTCCCATGGAGGGAAAGAGGCTTCCTTCCCAAGGAGGCTTTCTAGACTTCAAATATTAGGTTGTGTTAATCAGATATGTACGTCTACATCTCACATCACTGCTTATAGCCTTGGGCTTTCCTCACATTGATCTGCTTACTAACCTTTGCCTCCCCCCACCTAAAATGGACTCCTTATGTCTTGTCTGTCATATTCCTTTATTAAGCTCAGTACACAGCCTCGTAGAATAAACAGATAGCCATAAATAGTCTTTTTATCAAAAAGAGAAAGAAATAGGTTTTTCCTTTTGGGGGAATGAAATAATAAAGGATCATAGCAAATAGCAGAGCACAAGAAAAATTATAATGAAAAATGTTTGTCTTAAATAAGGCCAAGTCTCAGTGTGACTCCTAACATGGACTGTTTATGTTGACCCTTGGATGAAATAATTTTTATCTTTCCTATGAAGATCGCTGTCCTTACTTTCTAGAGGGAATTCTAGAAACGATGTGTTTAAATACCAAATCACTGTGTACAAGAGAACTGACTTTTGACCTGGTAAAAAGGTACTTTCTGGAACTAGTACCACAGAAACCAATAGTTAAGACACCCTCTTAATGGTTCTCATGGCATCTGCAAACCCAGGCCCCGCATGCCTAGGAAAGAACACTACCTACCGCTTCCTCGTGCTCCTTCCAGCAATCGTAATCTGTTGCCATGGCAATACTTGCATAGCAAATTCCCGCCTCCTTGGCAAGAACCACTTCTGGCACCGTAGTCATGTTGATAACATCAGCGCCCCAGGTGCGGAACATGAAGCTTTCTGACCGGGAGCTAAAACGAGGTCCCTCAACTGTGACCATTGTCCCTCGTGGATGGCACCGGAGACCCAGCTTCTTGGTGGTCTCTATGAGGACCTGGAAAAGAATCACTCAACTCAAAGAACATACAGACTGAAGTATATTTTTATTTTTTTTCCTCGCTGTTTAACAAGTTGGCTATTTAAAGTAGATTTCTATGATAGGTGCCTAGTGCACTGCAGGCCCCCAAAGAGAACCTGGGAGACCACAGAAGGGTGTTGTGGAGACCCTCACTCACTCCCTCAAAAATTCTGTTGCCCCAGGTGGGTGCACCTATAACTCAGAGCTCTAAGAGCGACAGCAAGGCTTTTCTAAGCAGGCGGCATTTGATTAGAGACCTTATTCTGATTTACTTCTTAACAGCTTTAAGACATGAAGCTGGGCTGTGAAATGGACTTGAGTCTTGGCTCTTAACCTGCAAGGCTTAGCTGAAACTCCACTTGTCATTCACAGCTCAATGAAGATGGGCTGAGAATGGTTTCCTGCCCCTGAGAAATTCATTCTCATATGGAATCTGAAGACTTCTGTAAAAGCTTTTCTGGCTCAAAAAAATGATTCTTTCATAATCTCTTTTGCCTGTTGCTTCTTCCAGGCCAGGCCAAAGAGCAAAAGCAGATATTGTTGTGCTGATATTGTTCTCCCCAGGGATAATCTTATCAGGGCACGCCTTTAGTGGCAAGGTCACAGGTACATTTTAGAAACATTATTAAAACTAAGTTTGATCACACTTTGTCCAGTGATTAATTTATGATACTCCTATCATATTCAGGTCATTAATTCATTTCATTTTTCCCCTTTGGCTGATGCTTCAATGTTCCTTTTCAATTAAAAAAAAAAAAGTCGCTTAAGGCCCTCCCTGGTGGTGCAGCGGGTTAAAGCACAGCACTAAGCTAAAGCCACTTCTGCATGAGTTTGATTCCCACCTGCCCCGGAGGTGACCACATGGCGCGGCAGACCTCTCCTGACCTGCCCGCTGCTCCCCTCAGCAGTGTACTTTGTCCATCTGCCTGTTCTGCTCCCCACTCTGTCTCTGGTGAAGCCTCTCGCCGCCCCTGAGTCTCTGGCCTGTATGTAGCTCAGTTCTGTATGCACAAATAAATCTTTAAAGAAAAAAAAAGTCATTAATTTTTTTTGTTGTTAAAATATTTAGAACATAAACTGCATAGAGGTTCTTCCAGAAGATTCAACCATTGATGTGTGTGTTTTGTAATGACACTTGCGGGGGGGGGGGGGGAGTTAAAGTTCTTTTGGGAGTAAAAAAAAAAATTTTTTTTACATCATTTTGTGCCTTTTCCCATCTCAGCTGCAATCCCCGTGTACTTCCCATCACCAAATCACCCGTGTGCCATCACCATAGTCCTGTGGCTGCCCGCCCTCACCTTTGATCCCATTCCCCACTCTACCCCTGTAAAATGTCTCTGGTATATAGTTATTCATTATTATTGTTTTCTAAAGTCTTTTTTTTTTTTAAAGATATATTTGTGCATGTAAGAATTGGGTTACAGGCCAGAAGTACAGGGGTGAGAGGATTGACCAGAGACAGAGTGGGGAGCAGAACAGGTGAATCTACTGAAATACACTGCTGAGGGGGGCAGCGGGCAGGACAGGAGAGGTCTGTTATGCCATGTAGGTCACCTCCCTGACTTCCTGGCTTGGGATTGAACTCATGCTACAGTGGCTGTGTGGACAGCTTCATAGTGCTGCGTTTTAACCCATTTTGCCACAAGGAAGGACCCTAAAATAAGTCTTTTAAAATTGTCAACCTACTTAACACTGCTGAAAATTTGCTTAAGCTTTCTAAGTCCTAGTTTTCTCATTATAGATCTTAGTTTCACAAAATGGGACTAACAGTATATAACAGATATATTGTGAAGACAACATGAACTAAGATATATATAGCACAGAATTGTGTCAGGCACAATGTAGACACTATATAAATGCCAAACTTGTCTTCTAAGATTATTAATCCTGGCAGCTTCTATAAATGTTTGTCAAATAACTGGCAAAGTTTCCTGCTGATACCATAAAATGGACTGACTCAAAGTCAATAAAAGGCTCTAGTCTAGACTAAAGTTTGCCCTGTACACATCTTATCCGATAAGTAAATCAACTTATTTCCTTAAACTTCTACCCATCTATGGCAAAGGGAAAAAGTTAACAAGAGCTTCTTTTGGCAGCTCCAAATTTAGAACCATGAGATGTCATACTCAAAGAACAGCTGATATAACATCATACGTATATGTGAAAATAAGATCACGCTTAATTAAAACTTCCCCCTAACGAGTATGAATTATAAATTCAAGGAAGGACCCGAGCAATCACTCTTCTCCCATTTCCACCTTTTCTTTTTCAAAATCCAACCACGTCGCAGGTCTTAGTCAAACATCAGTACTTCTAGAGGTTTGAGACGGGTTGACTACACCTACCACATGGAACGACACCAAGTTAAACGTGCAGTCCTCACCATCACCCACCTCTGGGAGGTGGGTGCCGTGATGGGGAAGGAAGCAGCCATAGTTAACAGGCCACAGGGTATCAATTCAACTGGCCTTCTGCACTTGCCAGGGGTGAGGTAACACCATGATAAAGGCTGGGAGCTCAAGATCTGAGACTTAGCTGAGCTCATTTTCTTGTCCTACATAACCAAAATGAACTCCTGAATCCACCACCATCCCCTCAAACTTAATAGCAATATAGCTCACCAGACTAATTATATTTAATGTGCCAGGACTTTTGAGAGTTTGTCTTAGTCACCTGACAATCTCCTCCAGTCTGAAAAATCATGTGAATGTTGAAAGTTAAAGTGATAATTTCTGAGAGGCAGCACCATTTACTGTACACATTTTGGATAGTTAATAATGACTCACCCCACTACCACATTTACATATACACACATATTCACACATTAGTACTTTCCCTTCCACCTCTATTCCACTCAGCCCATAAATTACTGCTTTCTGTCTAGAGAAAGACTGCAGATTTAGTACTGACCAGCATATTCTGCCCTCATGTTGGGTCCATGTTTAAATGGACAAGAATTTTATACCTATCCGATTCTCCTGGAGCACAAACTTATTACTATTTTCTAAAGATTCATTTTTTATTTTTGCTTACAAGACCTCGGGTGTAGGCCAGAAGTGTGGGAGAGGTTTCACCAGAGACAGAGTGGGGAGCAGCAGGTGAGACGGGAGAGTTCTGCTGAGCCAGGTGGGTCAGCTCCCTGGCCGGTGATCAAACTCATGCCACAGTGGCTCCAGGTATCTTAATTGTGCTGACTTTAACCCCTGAGCTACCAGGGTGGTCCTAGAGAGCAAATTTATTATGCAGACAGATCTGTTTCAGAGGTAAGACAGATTTTAACAACTATCCAGACATACACATCCAAATAAATACATGCAAATTTGAATCTTCTGGATTTGTGAAAAAGTAAGAAATTCTTTCATAGAAGTCAGAGAATCAACATCTGAATGGGTGTATCTGAATTGGTTCCCTACTACCCCTGGCTCTGGAATCAAGATATTTGATTGGGACCAGAGTGAGGTCAAGATGTACTTGCTGCTAGCTAAAAGGGAACCAGCTTTATAAAATTGTACAGGGTTGAATATACAAATGAAAAATAAATCTGCTTTCCTTTTGTGGGTGTTAAAATTATTAACATGATATTTATACTAAGTTAATTTCTAAAAGTAATTTTTTGAGGCAGTTTGCTTCCAATAGCACTTCTGATCTTTATGGTTGCACCGATTTTCAAAACTGTGATTCAAAACTGCTTTCACTGCAATTCCTCACCTCCACCCTTGTAGGGCTGAGTCCTTAGTTCTGAGATTTCATTCCAATCCTCAAGAGGGGAGAATGGGCAGAAATGGCCAATTTAACTCAAAGGCAAGTGTTACAGTCTGGCTATTTACAACTTATTAGTAACAGTAACTTAATTCATAAGAGCGATAACCAGTTATTGAATATTTCTAACTGACTGGCATTGTTCAAAATACTTTGCCAATATCAACTCTAACCCTCATGTGCACCTATGAATACATGCTAGCATTATATTCATTTTACAAATGATGAAACTGAAGCCCCAAAGTGTTAAGTAATTTGTCCAGTGACACACAGTCATTAAGCTTAAGACCAGAAAATTGATCTTAGTAACCTGGTTTTAGGCGTTACACTCTAGACAGATGTGCAATCCCATACTAGATTATTTAAAAGGCATCCTGACAGCAAAATTAAAAAACGTATATATATATATAAATGTCTGAGCCAGCTCACAAATAACTGAGAACAAGGAGGCTTTATCAAAGAGTATCAAAGAGGCTTTATCTTCATAAAAACTGGTGTTAAGGACCAAACTTGAGAGGGGAAGAGGAAATATGCACTTAGCCCATTTATCTAATTCAACACCACCCCAAGGCCTTATGATTTATTTTGGTGTGATCTTCAGAAGGATGACAAACCTCTCTCGTTTTGGGGCAGAAGGGCTCAGCCATGGGGATGTGACACACGCCTCTGGCACAAGGGTGACTCCCGTCGTAGAAGGTCTGAGACCTTTTGGCAGTCCTACAAAAGAAAGCAAAAAGCTTCTACTGATTTGTATTTCTTAATATACAAAGGGCAGGTTTATTATAACAAGGGAGAGAAGAGAAAAGGACACTCACACAGACACCAGCTGCCCCCCTGCTGCTTGAAAGGTGGTGAAGAGAAACACCTGTGTAGGCACAGGTGGGCCAGAGAGCTGTTCCAAGGTTTATTTATTTATTTTTTAAGGTTATCTCTCCATCCTCCAGAGGTGGGTGAACCTAACCATTATCGAGGTCAACATCTTGGCCTCCAGTCCAGAATCAACAGCGCTGGATAAGCTGACATAGGTTATGCAAGCAGCTCCAGGATGTGAGCTTTGCAGGCTGAGTTGGTGGCAACATGCCTTCCAACAGGAATGAATGTGTCTGTGGTCTAGTGGCTACAACAGGTTAACCACACTGCATTGCAGGCTCGGTGCCACTCACTGTGGGTTCAGGAGCACAGGTAAAACACTTAGCATCAAACAATCCAGTCACTGTAGATGGAGAGGACTGCATGCCAAACACCCGTTACAGGGCTCACCTAGATCCAACAACTTAGAAAATTCTGTCATACTTGCTTTCATCTGTTGGCTTTTCCATGGTTGCAAATCCCAGACCTGTCATTTCACACTTCCATCAGATGAACCAAAATTATGATTGCCCTTATATATCAAATGTGTGAATCCGGGGCTAAGATTTGTAGTAACTCTGCAAAGCACTACTACGATTGCCTTGAAGATCAATGAGGTAACAAATCAATGAGGAAACAGACCCAGCATTTAGCATACAGTAGTTGGTCACTGAAATCACATGAGTCACGGAGGCAGGTGTAGTAGAAGCAGCATGTGAAGTAGGTCAAGGGAAGACACACCGGCAGACAGCTTGAGGGAAGAAACTAAAGCAACTACAGCCCCAGTGGGTAAGAGGCCTTCATGGAGTGTGTTCTTTCTTGTATCAAGAAAGACAACTAAAATCTATTTCTGACCCATGGACAAAATCTGCTTCAGATGATGTCAGACTGGCTGAACCTGACAGAAAAAGCTGTGACAGCTTCTGGCTGAGAAGAATGGGAAGGACTGGCACATTGAGGTGTGGCTCTATTTCATGCAGCTATGAGGTGTGTGGAAGACAGAATCCCCATCCTCCTCCAAGTTACCCACCATCTCAATCCCCAGAACCCGCAAAAATGTTCTCTTATGAGGCAAAGGGGAATCAAAGATGCTTAACCAATTGACCTCACTGGACTCAATGTCATCACCAAGATACTCACATGCCAGCAAGTAAGGAAATAAAAGGACTTGCTGTCATTGCTGGCTTCAAGATGTAGAGGCCGGGGAGGGGGTGTCAGAGAACCAAGGAATAAGGAGGCAGAAAGGAAGGGAGGGATGGTCCTGAGACTCAGGAAGGAATGTGGCCTTGTGCCATCTCCATTTTCACCCAGTGTGACCCATGTTAGATACCTAAAGTGCAGAATTAAAAAGGCTGTCCCTGGTGGTGCAAAGGGATAAAGCACAGCACTACAAAGCTACTACAGCCACTGCAGCATGAGCTGGATCCCCGCCCCAGAGGTGGCTCACATGGCGGGGCAGACCTCTTCTAACCCGCCTGCTGCTCCCCTCAGCAGTGTACTTCCTCAGTCAGTATATTCTGCTCCCACTCTGTCTCTGGTGAATCCTCTCACCCCCTGCACCTCTGGCCTTTACCCCGTTTTGTATGCATAAATAAATCTTAAAAAAAAAAAAAAGCAAAACAATCAAACAAAAAAACCTATGCCAAGCCACTAAATTTGCAGCATTGACCCCACCAGGTTAATCCAGGCTAGAATATTTTTTTTAATATTTATTTATTTATTCATATAGAACTGGGGTACAGGCCAGAGATGCGGAGGGTGAGAGGATTCACCAGAGACAGAGTGGGGGGCAGAACAGGCAGATCAACGAAGTACACTGCTGAGGGGAGCAGCGGGCGGGTCAGGAGAGGTCTGCCGCGCCATGTGGTCACCTCCGGGGCAGGCGGGAATCGAACTCATGCTGAAGTGGCTTTAGCTTCTTAGTGCAGTGCTTTAACCCGCTGCGCCACCAGGGAGGGCCCCCAGGCTAGACTATTTTAAGGTCAACTTATTAGCATCTTTGATTTCTCTTTGTCATGTAAGGGAAAAATTTTTGCAGATTCTAGGGCTAGGGGTTAGGGTGTGGGTATCTTGGAGGAGAGTATTCTGTTTGCCACCACATTTTTTTTTTTTTTTTTGCCACCACAATTTCTGGTGCTCTAGGAAACCAATAGAGTAACATACAAGATCTTTTTCCAGCTGTTGCTTATATAACTAAGCCCCCCAGCAGACAATTTCACTTCCTCATCTGCCTGAGAGCATGAAACAATCTAATCCAAGGCAGGGGTATCAACCTCAAAACTGCTTGAGATTGTCCAACAGGGATACAAGAGAAGAAAAGCTAGTGCAAAAACACACACACCGCTGACTGTGGGAGGGTGAAGGAAACAAAATGATGTGACCCGGTCAGAGAAAGGACTAAGAACACAAAGAATATGTTAGTCATCTTCGTGGTGGCCAGCAATAGGACCCTGGCATGTTCAGGCATGGGGAGTGGGTGGGGATGGGAGCCAGAAAAGGATCGATGGAGGTTGTTTCCAGACCAAGATGCTCGAGTAGGCTCAAATATGATCATTTCTTGGCCCTCCCTGGTGGTGCATGAGGTTAAAGCGTAGCACTGTGATGCTACCAGCAGCCATTGCAGCACGATTTCGAGGCCCAGCCAGGGAGGTGACCCACATGGCACAGCAGACCTCTCCTGTCCCGCCTGCTGCTCCTCTCAGCAGTTCTTATTTCAGTATATCACCAGTTCTGTTCCCCACTCTGTCTCAGGTGAATCTTCGTACTCTGCATCTCTGGCTTGCACACCAGTTCTTTTATGTACAAATAAATTAAAAAATCTTTAAACACCCAAATAAGCATGCTGGACAGCATTTTACTTTCAGTGTATATCAGGACTCCAAACACTATTTATGTATTTAAAATTTTTTAAAGATTCATTTATTTAGGCATACAAAAGCTGGGGTGTAGGCCAGTTATGTGGGTGTTGGAAAGGTGAGGATTCATCAGAGGCAGAGCAGGGAGCAGAATACTCAACTGACTGACATGCACTGCTGAGGGGAGCAGCAGGAAAAGACAGGAGAGGTCTGCTGCACCAACTGTGTTGTTAGCTCTCTGGTCTGGAGTCAAACTCAGTTTGCAGTGGCTGGCAATAGCTTGATAGTGCTGAGACTTAAACCCTTGCACCACCAGGGAGGCCCTCCAAACACATTTATTTATTTATGCATACAGAACTGGGGCATAGGCCAGAGGTGCAGGGGCGGTGAGAGGATTCACCAGAGACAGAGTGGAGAGTAGAACAGGCAGATGAATGAAGCACACTGCTGAGAGGAGCAGTGGGCGAGACAGGAGAGGTCTACTGCGCCATGTGGGTCATCTCTGAGGCTAGGAATTGAACGCACTGAAGCAGCTCTGGTTAGCCTGCAGCACTGCGCCACTGCGCTTTAACCAGCTGTGCCTACAGGGAGGGCCAAATACATTTAAAAGAAAACCAAAAAATCTGAGCCCCGAGTATACAAATGGTGGGAAGGAGGTTTCGGGCAAGACAAATTTAAGGTCCAACCACCAACTGATGAGATCAAAATGACATTCATGCCTGTGGCAATGCACAGAGTCAAACGAATTAAGAATGATCTAACTTTTTGGATGTATACTTGTGTGGGGTCCTTCACAAACACACTTGTAGGCAGATCCAGAAGATTCAGGTCATGGAATCAGAGTACAAAGTTCTCTGATTTACAGGACAAAGGTGTCCCTTTCCTGCTCAGCCAGGAAAGGGACAGGTTAAAGCTACAGATGACCCTGAATAAGACAGGTTTGAAGTGCAAGGGTGCCCTCACCAGAGGCAACAGAGGAGTTAACAAGCTTCCGGCAGAAAGCACTTCCAGACCAGGGATGAAGATGTAGAAGCAGAAGCCCCAGAAAATAAACTGACGTTAGACAATTTTACAGAAGGGTCCATCCAGATTATTCAAAAGTGCCTTTTTATGTCTTTTATATGGACCTCCTGTGATAGGGGTGATAGGGGTGCCATGACTATAAAGGGGACTATAGGGGTGATAGGGGTGCCATGACTATAAAGCAGAGGATGGACTGATATCACATAGAAACATTTTTAGAGAAATGAAACACACAAAAGTCAAACGGAAACCCATAGAATTACACATACTGGCAGTCATCTCTCCTTCCCCTCCACCAGCTTAGAGACAGCTGCTCACCATCAAGACAAAAGAGAATAAAAGACCGTTATGGGGTCCAATTCACAGAAAATAAGCACAAACATGTTAGTCATCACGTTAGCAGGATGACTTCAGGTCCATGGTAGCTAGTAATTTTGAGGGCTTCATGCAAAATATGTATTAGAATTTTCCTCATGTATACAGGGGAAAATCGCTCAGTGCCCTTGTCCCCAGAGTCGATCAATGGTAAACTGTACAGCAGAGAGGAGGAAAGATGTCTTACATCAACAGCTCCAGATTAAGTTGATGAATTTGAACAATATCTTTAAGATCTTCCCATTGCTTCCATTTCAGAGTTTCCTTCCACAAAGGAGGAAAAACCAATTGATGTTATGTTGCAAGAGGCAACACGATTCAATAGGCTGGTCATGTTTTCCTTTGTAATTCATGGTTTCTCATGAAGTTCTGCTAAACAGTGTCACGTGAACAAAATCTGGGCTTTGACAACTGGTGATGAGCACAATATCTGGGCCCCAGTCTTTTCACCTATAAAAGGGGAAAGCAAGGTCTGACTGGGATAACTCCCACTGCTGTGGCCACTGGCAGCCACCAGAAATGTAGGAAGGATCGTGCAAGCATTTACTGGTGCTGCACCTCCATGGTTCTGTTCTCTCTGCTGAGTATCGTCAACCTGTGCAGCTCTAACAAATCCTGTTCACAGCTTCCCAACATGACACAGGGTGTTGCTCAAGTAGTGCTCAGGGCCGTATTCCAGTAGGCACATGATTGGCAAGGCTTGTATACTGTATTTTAAGCATTTCAGAATGTGTCAGATTGTTCTTTATAAAGGGTCTAGCCATCTCCACCAGTGGCGTGTTAGCTACCCAGGATCTAACAGCAACTGACCCATGCTGAGGAGCTCAACATTGACTTCAGAATCATTTCCCTTCATGTTCAGGACAACAGATGTGACCACATAATAAATACTAACATCAGTATTTCACTGGGGAGGGAAATGAACACAAAAGCAATGGAAGGAATCACCAAGGAATACCAAAACAATGTGGTGTTTTTAAGAATTCAAAGATCATCCTCCTTTACAAAAAACTAGGAACAGGGGCCCCTCCCATGGCGCAATGGGTTAAAGTGCAGCACTATGAGGTTATCTGCAGCCACAGCAGCACGAGTTTGATACCTGCCAGGGAGGTGACCCCCATGGAGCAGCAGATCTCTCCTATCCTGCCCGCCACTCCCCTCAGCAGTATATTTCAGTAGATCTGTCTGTTCTGCTCCCCACTGTCTGATGAATTCTCTCACACCCCGCACCTCTGGCCTGTACCCCAGTTCTTGCATGCATAAATAAAATCTTTAAAAAAGGAATTGGAAAAGATTGCATCAAATTGCAGAAAGAAATGAGGTCATTATAGACTGAGTACCCCCTTTCCCAGACTGCTGGTAAAGTGCTGTCAATTCAAAAGTCTGGGTTGAGCTGGGATTGACCGGTATAGCTCAGTGGCACCCCCAGGACTAGATTCTAGGGCAAGCTCGCCCCAAGGGTGGTGAACACTTGCTGCCCACCATTTCTGTGGCTGTATCTTAGTTTCTGCTGTATTTTCAGGGAAAAGTATGGAAACTAGATTTGAGAGTGTCAAGCTGGAGAGTGTGTTAAGAACCACAGGAATGAGGCCAGTAGTAATCAAGAAGGGAGGGTGCATTTAAGGCATGACAGGGCTCCCTCCTACTGGACAGAGGGAGACGCATTCACAGCGATGACCATGGATGGGATGGCAGCACCACGCTATTACCAACCTAGCAATTTACCAAGTGGAGAATGGGGTGCTCAGAAAGGAGGATGTGGGATTAGAAGATGGACATCGCTGTAAGTTTATGACCTCAGGGGCGGTTGACATCATAGGCTTTGGAGACTAGCCCGAATTCAAATGCCACAGATCCTACATGCCAGCAAATGAGCAATATTTCTGAGTTTAAGTCTCCTCTATTGTGGAACCATTCTTGTGCACAGTAAGTGGGACTCACTGTTTTGTGTGAAACCTACAAGGAACTCAGAAGTCGGAGGGTTGATCAGCATTTTAAAAAAAGATTTATTTATTTATGCATACAGAACTGGGGTACAGGCCAGAGGTGATGGGGGTCATGAGAGGATTCACCAGAGACAGAGTGGAGAGCAGAACAGGCAGATCAACAAAGTACATTGCTGAGGGGAGCGGGCGGGTCAGGAGAGGTCTGCTGTGCCATGTGGGTCACCTCCAGGGCGGGGGGGGGGGGGCGAACTCATGCTGAAGTGGCTTTAGCTTCTTAGAGCTGTGCTTTAACCCGCTGCGCCACCAGGGAGGGCCCTGATCAGCATTTTTAATGTCGGTAAGGAGGGAACAACTTACTGTTCTAAACAGTAGGTCATGATGCAGAACACAAGAATAAAGACATGAGCTCTCCCCAGGTCAGCTGCCCCCCATTTCTAGGATGGCTCTGAGCAGGAAGGTGACACAGAACAGGAACAGAACTAAGTGGTAAGAGGGGCGATGTGGGAAGATTGTGAGCTTCTTATGCCCACTGGCATCTGCTTTGTTGTAAAGATGCCACGTTCCCAACTAGGAGTGAAAGAAATGGGCAGGAAACAAAATGGTCAGGGTTTTAAAATAGCTGCTCACCAGAATGTGAATTAAGCAAAAGCTTCCTGTGTCATGAACGTCCACTTCCACAATTAATAATTGATAGTGTCCGACAGGCAGGGGCAATATGGGGAAGGGGAAAACTTACCACTATTGACATGGTGGGGAAAGCCCAGACATGGCGAATGGTCTGACATAAGCCCTTGGCATTATATTTAGCTGGGGACTTTCCTGATGAGTAAGATCACCAGCAGCCTGAGCCTACTCTAGACTTTTCCATTCTATGGAGAAAGTAATCTTTGGAGGCCAACATACCCTCACATAGCAGAGGAGGACACTTAGTGACAAAGGAATTTAGGGGGCCAGGCCTGGACACAATTTTGGATGTGTCACTTTCAAGCTGGGCCTTCTCCTACTGCATTCTTCCAGGAGTACCTAACCAGGGCCTCAGGCATTACAGGCCAACATGTTTTTGCAGAAAACACCTGGCATTCGGAATTATGCCCTGGGTTTTTTTTTTTTCCCATTTCCCCCCCTTATTGTACAAAAGCCAACAACACTTATCTGCAAAATAGCCCTGATAGAAGCCTCTATTAAAACAAATTCATTTTTGCTCCCCTGATTGATATTAGCTAGCTTCACTTTGAGAGAGTTCTGATTTTATGAGCAGCAGTTTAAGAGCTCATACTTCTCTGTATCTTTAAAAAGATAAATCCAAATACTATATGCACATCTTTTCAGTTACAGAACCAGTTGTTCCTGTTAATATGAGCAATATGATGAACTGTGAGATTCCTTCAAAGGCCTATTTCAGTTTTAGAGCAGAAATGTAATGTTATTAAAGACAACCATAAAAGCAAGAGCTGCCTATTTCTCTCACATAAGACCAAGCTAACCTCCGAAATGTTCCCATTTTAGGACATCCACTGCTAGATGAAAGCCAGCTGTCACTCTAAAACTGCAACGGCTTTTAATGATGCACAGCAGGGCTGACATATGGGATGGGGGATTCCTCTAGATGTTGGACATCAAGGGCAGAAGATGACATTCTTCAGTTCTGCCATCTACTTCATGAGAACAGCCTCGCGATTCTGCTCCAATACTTCTACCATGAGAGAGCCTCTGGGGTCCACTTTAGGCTAAAAGGAGGTACTAGCGAAGTTATGGCAACAGGCAACTGTGTGTCTGCCCCCGATCGGTGGTGGATGTGCAGAAGAGAAGGCTGAGGGGAGCCAGAGTTCAAGCCTTGATTATGAAGAGGCCCACGGGGTAGAAACGATATGCCAAGTGGAGCCAAGATAAAACCATCCTGTTCAGTGCTCCAGCTCCAGGAGTTTAATCCAGCTGGCTTTGCAAAACACTGCAATGTTGTCAAAAGCAGTGGGTACAGCTGAGGGAACCTTAGGCTGCAACAGTATGCCTCTAACCTGCCTCTGTGCCTGATCCACAGAGCCAACAGGCACTTGCCTCAACACACCAAGATTTATTCTGTTCAAAAATGTGCTATCATTCAATGAGAGCATTACTCATAAGGTGAAAAGTTCTGATTTTCTTCTACGAGACATTCAAACACAATCATGGTGATTCATGTACGTGTCCGAGCTTGGTTAGCTGGGAACCACAGGTTCAATATCACAAAGAAGATATTGTCCAGGGCCCTCCTTGGTGGTGCAGTGGGTTAAAGCGCAGTACTATGAAGCTATCACAGCCACTGCAGCAGGAGTTCGATACTCAGCCAGGGAGGTGTCCCACGTGGCACAGCAGACCTCTCCTGTCTCACCCTGCAGCAGTGTATTGCAGTGAATCTGCCTGCTCTATTTCCCACTGTCTCTGGTGAATCCTCTCACCCACCATAGCTTTGGCCTGTACCCCAGCTCTTGAATGCATAACTAAATCTTAAAAAAAGTAAGAGAATAAGATAAAAGGAGGTTCATCTCTCTTCTGACCTATTTACCAAACTGCTACCGTAATATGGAATAAATATGAAATCTGAGATCTTCTAAACAACCGTTCACGAGGAATCAAGGAACACATCTCTAAACAGGCCTCCTTTTATAGTTACCAAGTGATATTTAGAATGGGCCCCCTGTAGTTAACACCCCACGCCCACATTGTATGGACAGGCAATGTATGCTAGGTCCCCAGACTTTGAACCACCAATACCAGATCTCAGGATTACACATCTAAAAATGTCAAGACAGAATGAAACCAGGAGAATGCTTGTCCAATTTCTGTTCTGCTTTTATACAATAGCCAGTTAGTGAAACATCTACATTTACTGCATGTGAGAGAGATGTGAGAAATGCAACGGTGTAGTGTTATACCATATAAGTCACCAGCTAATCTC
Source organism: Condylura cristata (assembly GCF_000260355.1). NCBI lineage: Eukaryota > Metazoa > Chordata > Mammalia > Eulipotyphla > Talpidae > Condylura > Condylura cristata. The sequence continues at coordinate 55,369,245 of NW_004567107.1, read as the reverse complement.
AGGCTTAGTGCCCAAGTCAGACTTTTATTCCCAGTATCATCTATAATACTTTATAAATCCAGATCATCCTGAATGCGGAGTTTTTGTGCTCTGTTTTATTAACCCCCCCCACCCCCCGCCCATCATAACTCCTGAACCAACAGACTGAATTTATAACCTGGTGAAAAGACAAGTCGATATTAGGTGCCTCCTAATAGTGAAGTTTGAGGATTCTTGTCTAGAATTTGAATCTGGGTCTGAACAGACTTCTAGAGCGAACTGCTGGGTTAAAGCAAACTCAGGAGATAGGGGAAGACACAAAATAGTATTTAAGGGCAATAAAATCGTACTCATCCCCTCCAAGCTGGGAGTGATCTCATGGGAGCCCAGGTGTTTAGACGAGAGCTCACCTGTCGATAAACTGGTCAATAATGATGATGTCTCCAGGTTGAATCTCTTCCCTCAAGGAGCCACAGGCCGTCGTCACAATGATGTGTGTGCAGCCCTCCTCCTTCAGAGCCCAGATGTTGGCCTGGTAGTTGACTTTAGAGGGCATGATGGTATGCTGCCTCCCGTGCCTAGGAGAAGCACAGCCAATAGGGTAGGTGAGGGAACAGGCACCACGAGATAGCTAGAGAATGAATTTAGAGCTGAGCTTCTAGCCCTTATCAAAGTACCTTCATTAGCTGATGATGAATGAGAACAGGTCAGGTAATAACAGGTAGTAACAGGGAAGATCAGCTTTACATTCTGTGTATTTTCCTACCAAGAGTAAGTAGTAATATGCTCTCTAGGAAGCTGCACATGTCGACCCCAGGAGGCCCCAACACCCAGAATTAGAGACATCAGCTCCCCAGGTCTCATGGGAGCCATGACATAGAGAACAAGAAGAGCCAATATAGATATGAAGCAGAAATAGCTCTATTTCCACCTGCCTGATCACTCCACAAAAAAGATAATGAAACCCTGAAAATATCATAATTTCCAGATTTTCTGACATTAGTAGGTTTTGCCCAGTCACCTATCACCTTGGAGAGGACCACTGTTATGGGCTGAACTGGGTATCCCCCCCAAAATTCATGTTTACTCCCAATGTCTAGCACATCAAATTGTGACTGTACTTGGAGGGTGGGGACTTTCTAAAAAGAGATCATCAGGGTGGGACCTAATCCAAAATGGCAGGCGACCTTGTAAGAGGAAGAAGTCGAGACAATTATACACATGGGAAGACCAGTCAAAGTATGGGAGACCATGGCTGACAAAGCCTGGAAGAGCTCCTTGTCTCTCCCTTCAGAAGGAACCAAGCTGCTAACACCTCAATTCTTACAGTTCAGTTCAGCTGGTAGGATTATAAAGCCCTCATCAAGGGCCAACACCACCGTGAGCTTTCTTAAAGCCAGGGAACAATTAAGTGGATAACAATCATCATGGGTCCATGAAAGTTGCCTGAAATCTACCTCATGTGACTAACTAAAACTAAAATCTGGTTTTGTTGGATTCAGCAAAACCTCTTCCATACAGAAACACGCAGTTTGGCAGGTGGGCACTGTGTGTGTATAGAGGTGTGGGGGTGGGGAATGGTGGGGGTTTCCTCTTTCATGCAGTATCATTCCCCTCTCCAGGGCAAGGAGACACTAGACTCTGGCTTCAAACACACAGGATTTGGCAAAGGTGCTGGGAGTTGCCCCGTGGTGAGGCTCTGCCAGCCTGCACTACAGATGGCCAGGCATGCCCTGAAGAGCCCTGTCATGGAACCACCTGTGGCCAGGCCCACTTGGCAGGGACACATGTGGAGAGTCACTGAGAGCTGAAGGCCTCAGTTCCACAACCACTAAGAACTGAATTCTGCCAAGGACCACCATGACCTTGGGTGGGGCTCTAGGTGAGAACAAGGCCTTGAATGTATGTTGGCTGACACCAAGCAGAAAACCCAGCTGAGTCGCACACTCCTAATGTGTGGAAATTCTGAGAGAATGTGCATGGCCCTGAGTTGCTGAGTTTGTAGTCTGGTAGTTTCCCTTCATATTCAGGGAAATCTCGTTGCAAGGCACCCAGCAGCTTCTCAAACTCGGAATAGCGCTGAACTGTTTTTTCCTGTACATACAAACCTACGATAAAGTTTAACTTGTAAGTTAGGCACAATAAGATTAACAATTAACAACAACAACAAAATAGAATGATTTTAATAATATACTGTAATAAAAGCTATGTGAAGGTGAGTCCCCCTCAAGTTATCTTATTACAGGTAATATTTTCAGTTGACAAGGGTTAACTAAAATGGCAGAAGATGAAACCATAAATAAGGGGATTGCTATCATTTGCTCATCAGCCAAAGAAATGAATATATTTCATTGTCTGATTGTCAAGGACACCACAGGGGAGACCCACGTCAGGACCCCAATACTAAACACTTTATAAACCTAAAGCTATTACTTGGTTGAACCACGTTCTCAACCTCGGGGGGCCGGGGGGTGGATAGATAATCGATCTCCGAAATCAATACAACTCACCCCAACACCAGTGGTCACAGAGGTGACGGCAATGGTCTGGTTCCACAAATACACACACAAAAAACTCACACCAGCAACATTTCTTTCTCCAGAACTTAATTCTCCTTTGGAGGTGACGTTAAAAAAAACTCAAGATCCTGGCCCTCCCTGGTGGCGCAGCAGGTTAAAGCACAGCACAAAGAAGCTAAAGCCACTTCTGCGTGAGTTCGATCCCCGCCTGCCCCGGAGGTGACCACATGGCGTGGCAGACCTCTCCTGACCCGCCCGCTGCTCCCCTCAGCAGTGTACTTCATCAGTCAGCCTGTTCTGCTCCTCGCTGTCTCTGGTGAATCCTCTCACCCTCCGCATCTCTGGCTTGTACCCCAGTTCTGTACGAATAAATCAATAAATCTTAAAAAACAAACAAAAAAAACCCTCTCAAGATCCTTTACCTTGCAAGGAGGACACAATCAACATTCTTTATCTTCCCCAAAATTAAGGCATCAGAAGGCTGCAAGTAATAAAATACAAATCAAGTGTTAGTATAGTGCCAAGTAGAGTACAGCGAATTAAAAAACATATAAACTAACAACTAAAAAAAGGCTGTTTCAATTGTTTTGCCACCATCATGGAGCTTGAAGTTAAGATACACTGAAAAAAGAAAGAGTCTAGATTGACAACACAGGTAATCACTTGGTTAACTATTTACTGAGTCCTTGGTAAGCCTAAATAGATTCACAGAGGGTACTGTTGCCATACGGTGTGGGGGTGCACCATTTAGCACCACGTATTTGTAAAAAGCGCCCCAGGGGACTTGATGGGAGGCTGGTCAAACAGATGTGTGCAGAACAGGTGTGAAAGTAAAATGCAGAAATCAGAAGGCCACCATCACCGTGGGTACTTAACAATGTGTTGGCCAGGCTCTGATAGCCAGACACGCAGAAGCCCTGAGGTCACACTAAGCCCACCAGAGGACCTGGCTGGGACTGCCAGACACAGGACTTTCAGAGGAAGCTGGAAAGCAGTGCAGTGCACTGAAGTAGCACTAAGGATTTAGGAAGCAGGGACCCTTCCCTGGCTGGATACACAGCGATGGGCAGAAGAGGTGCTTTCTACTAGAAAAGTGGGGCTACCTGCAGTTCAGTTGAGATCGTGTTCAGGGTTCCCAGGACAATCCCCTTAGGGGCAGGACTCACTAAAAAGGAGGTAGCATTTCCTCCCCTTAGTCATAAGTGTATCTCTTAAGTTAGTGTAGTGTGACATAACGACTCTTAAATAAGAAGTTTATTTGAATGCATAGGTCTGAAAAGTCAGATGGCATGTTTGAAGTGAGTATCTGGCCTCTAGGGATAAAAACTGAGAAATTATTTTTGCACAGTCAGAAGCTGTATTCTCAATATGGCAGAGTCCCGAGCATCCT
>NW_004567107.1:55354384-55363507 GCF_000260355.1 Condylura cristata | reverse complement strand
GCCATGTGGTCACCTCCGGGGCAGGTGGGAATCGAACTCATGCGGAAGTGGCTTTAGCTTCTCAGTGCTGTGCTTTAACCCGCTGTGCCACCAGGGAGGGCCTAAACATTTCTTTTTAATGAAAAGTTAAAATCTATTGTCATCATATTTCTACTACCAGAAAATAGTTCCTTGAAAAAAAATTTCCAGAATTAATTGATTTATCTGAATTCCTAATAATTTTCAGATCTCACCACAAACTGACTTATATTTCATGTTTGGGGAAATTGTCACCTTTGTGACCCTGAGCTTCCTGGGGGAAAAATCTTTAAAAACATGAAAAAAGATAATTTAGTGAGTTTTTATTTAAAAATTACCAAGTTAATGGATCCAAAACTGGAAAAGGATCTCTCCAACTTCCTCAAGTGACTCAAACATGCTTTGTATTTGGCGCCACCTTATGGCGCATTATTGAAACTACAGCTGGTTATATCCTACATGGTATCACGTTTCTCTACCAGTTAAAATTTAATATCGTAAACACTAACCATTATTAGTTTTCAAATTTACAGAAGTGTTCGTTTAAGTTAGTAAGATCACCAATAGAATGTTTTACCTTTAAGTCGTTTCATGCAACCCTAAACCTTCCTCTAACTGGCCTTTCCCATTTTATCCTTCTGAAACACCCAATGATCATGGGGGTGGGGGGTGTTATTTACTGTCCAGCCCACCCATAACATATTACCCCTCTGACTTGGAAGTTTCTAGATGTCGCCTGGGCCATAGGATCTTACACTCTAGATTCAACAGTGGACTGAGCATGAAGTCAGAGTCGCTAGCTCTCACCAGAAAGCCAAGGTGGAGCGCTCTAGCACTGGAACCATCTGCAGGTGAATCTGTCCAGCCATCCTCATGTTGTCATGGTTGTTGACAACAACCCTGTCTTGTAATCGATACAGGACAATGTAGTAGCTGAGCACTGCCAGCCAGGAAAACAACCATGTTCCTGGCAGAGGCCTGCGGAGTCAAGATGTGGCCAATGTCGCCACCTGCTGGCTCCACAGCAAAGTACAACTAGGATGACATGCCCAAGCACATCCTGTCTTCCTCCTAGAAGTAAATTCAAATAAATTTAGCTACCTTGATAAATAAAGTAGCTGTCTGAGCCCCTGCATGTCACAGGCACCACGCTATGTGGTTCAGCAGTTTTACCTCATTTGAGTTCCACAACCATCCAATGTAAGGTAGACCTTACAGTAAACTCATTTTACAACAGGAAAGAGAAACAATGAAAAAACTTGGCTAGGAGCAAATCATGTAGCAAAGCTGCCGTGGGAAACCACCACTATGATGTGCTACTTGCTGCATCTCCTCATAATATCATAAGGTATCCAGAAACTGTTTGTCTCCATGTTGTAAGGATACTGATGTGGAGAGAATTTTTGACCAAGGTCACAGATCAATCTTCAACTTAGGAACTGGGCATCTGAGTGAACCATGTGACAGGGGAGAGGGGTCCCCTGAAGATGAAGACTTCATCTACAGACAGGAAGCCAACCACATCTGTCCACAGTGCAGGCATCCTAGACTGCCTGGGAAATGTACTTGGAGACAGAGATGGAATCCTGTCTTTCCTACTCGATAAAAGTTCTAGAAAAAAGGACCTACTAGTCAAGGAGGATCACTGCCAAATTTTTTTTATATTAAATTTCTTTTACATCATTCTTCATTTGTGCATTTTTCATTAAGTTGTAATCCCCACGGGCTTCCCACCACCAATTCACCTTTGTGCCATTACCACAGTCCAATGCATTCTTTCCACCCCAGTTCTAATTCCATCCCCCTTTCCAAAGTCTCTGGTTTATAGTTGTTCGTCATTTTCATTTTTACTCTATTACATTTGTTTTTCTCTCTCCCCCCACCCCCACCCCTGATCCCTTATACTCCTGCTATGAGTGAAGCCATCCAGTTATTTTCTTTTTCTTTCCAGCTTATTTCACTAAGCATGATCCCTCCAGCTCCATCCATGTTTCTGCAAAAGGCATGAGTTTATATCTTTTTTGATTGCTCAGTTATATTCCATTTTGTGTATGTACCACATCTTTTTAATCCAGTCATCTCACTGCCAGATTTTAATAGCTAGTATTATACTTCCCCACTGCCACTTCTTCAAGGTAAGGCTTGCTGATACTGTGAAAGCATTTAATGTAAATGGTGGCTTCCTTGGCTAGAACAGGGACTTCCAGCAAGGCCAAATGGCTCATATAACCCTATTCCGAGTTGATTTCCTCTACCACTCAGTTTCTAGAATAGCACTTTAGGGTCTGGCCACACTGCCTCAGGACTTACAGAATTGCAATAAGGTAGTCTCAAAACCCCATAACTCAGGCCACTGTAACTAGTCACATCCAGGAAAAGAACTAGTGGGGAGCCCTGGTATGAGCACTTCCATCCTTCAGCTCTGGTTCCATTTGTTGTGGGAAGCACAGCAGGTTAAAAGGCCTCCTTTATCAGGCCCACGTGACTTCCAGGTTTCCTGGATCTTGTAGCAGCTCAGTTGTAAGAGGGTGGCCAAGCACTTCAATTAGGATGTATGTTCAAAACCTGCAAAATGATCCTGGGGACAGCTAGTATGCCACCTCTTATCCACACGCCCACCCTCCCACCCCCCAAGTAAACCACCCTTGTAGGTCAGGTCTTTGGGGAGAATCAGAGATGTGCTCTATGTCCCACAGAAGGAATCAACCTGCCCATAGGCCCTGTGACCCTAGGGAAAAAAAGGCTTGTTGGTGATTTGGTTTCCAATCGGGGTCTATGGGTTGTCCCCCAACCTTCTGAGGGCCAGTTTCCCAAGTCCTCTGACAGCGTGCTCAGTCAGAGGAGAGTTCAACAGGAGAGGAAGTCAGGAAGATGCATTGTCAACTGATAAAGCTTCTCTAAAAACTTACCTATCAACACAGCCAAGACTCAGCTGACTCAATTACATAGGATGACTGTGATCATTATTATAAGGAATTCATGTTAAGGATTTTAATTGAGGGGACCCACCCTGGCGGCGCATTGGGTTAAAGCACATCATTGTGAAGCTATCTGCAGCCACTGTAGCATGAGTTTGAGTCCCAGCCAGGGAGCTTACCCACATGGTACAGCAGACCTCTCCTGACCTGCCCACTGTTCCCCTGAGCAGTGTATTTCAGTAGACCTGCCTGTTCTGCTCCCGACTGTCCTATCACCCCCAGCACCTCTGGTCTGCACCCCAGCTCTTGTGGGCATAAATAAATAAATCTTTAAAAAAAAAAATTTTAATTGATGAATTTACATTTATTACCACCTTGTTAAATATACTACCTACTATGTATGGATAGCAAAATCTTTTGAAAATTAAAGAAAGAAGATGCCAACAGAGGCAATGTGATCGACAGTGCAGTTTTAAAAGAAATGCAACACTGACATTACGTGTTCATTTGTTTTTAAAGATTTTTTTTTATTTGTTTATGCATGCAGAACTGGGGTACTGGCCAGAGGTGCAGGGGTGGTGAGAGGACTCACCAGAGACAGAGTGGGGAGCAGAACACGCAGATCCGACAAAGTACACTGCTGAGGGGAGTAGCCAGCAGGTCAGGAGAGGTCTGCCACGCCATGTAGGTCACCTCCTGGGGGGGAGGGGGAATCAAAAATCACAGTAAAGCGGCTACAGTGAGCTTGCCACAAGGGAGGGCTACGTGTTCTTTCTTTCTTTCTTTTTTTTTTTTAAAGATTTATGCATACAGAACTGGGGTACAGGTCAGAGGTGCAGGGGTGGCAAGAGGATTCAGAGTGGGGAGCAGAACAGGCAAATCAATGAAGTACACTGCTGAGGGGAGCAGTGGGTGGGTCAGGAGAGGTCTGCCACGCCATGTGGATCTCCTCCAGGGCAGGCAGAGTTCGAACTCATGCTGAAGTGGCTTTAGCTTCTTAGTGTTGTGCTTTAACCTGCTGCACCACAGGGAGGGCCTATGTGTTCATTTTTAACTGCATGATTTTTTTTTTTTCATTTTGAACGCTACTGTCTTTTTTTTTTTTTAACTGCATGATTTTTAAAATTGCAGAAATGCTGGTTCAAAACACCATACATGGGCTAGGGGTACTGGTTCACACCCCTTCAGATGGCTGTCCCTATACCACACCCACCCCCAGGCCCCACCCCCAATACTTTTTTAAAAACCCTAGAACATTTTTGATTAGCAAATCTTTCCACAGAATTATTCACACTTTGTAGAAGTTCCTGAGTAGTTACAGCACTTATTAAATGCACTATCTGCTCACTGGGGGAAAAAAAAGACAAAATGAGAGCTTATAAGATCCATTCTCCATATCTAGATTCTAGGACACCCTAATACCATTTTGTTTTTACTGCCCACCACCCACACAGCTTGGAAACATATCCTTCTCATCACAGAAACCATGATTAGCAAAACTCTTTTTTTCATCCCCCAGAGTAAGCTGAACAGCTACAGCTTCTAGAATGACCTCCACCTAGATGCCAAAGGCCTCTGTGTTGTCCAGAATCTATCTGAGGTCCTCCGAACAGTTAACACCATGGCTGCCCACATGGGGCTCCCTCCCACTCCCACACCCCTCTTCATCAGGGGGCCTTCTCCAGCCACAACTGTCACCCAGTGCCTGTGGCCTGGGACCTGCAGCAGAGGGAGGAATCCTACACTCATCCTGCTCCTCTGTTCCAAGGAGTGCCGATGTCCTGCCCCTCTCCTGGCTTGTAAAGATCCACCAGCAAGCCTTCTTTTGGGGCTTCCAGATCAAATCCATACTCCTGTTCTTCTCCCTGCCCTCCCCACACTTCACCCAGCTTTCTGCTCTACTTGAAAAGAACCATCCGTCTGTACTCTTCACAACCTCCACAGCCACCCTGGATCTCCCCACAGAGGCCTGAAAGGGTAAATCAGAGGCCACACCTCTGCTCAGAGCCTTCACTGGCTACCGAAAGACCTAGAATAAGATCCGACTTCTTCATGACAAGTCTCCAGCTAATGCTCTGGTCACAAAGACACCGAGCTTGCGGCCCACTATGGTGGGGACAGAGCCTGGGTTCTAGCGGTCCTAGCCCCAGTCTTTCAGGTCTTCATGTGGTTTTGGGGTTAGCGTAAGTCCTACTTACTTCTGCTGTTTCTGGGTCTTTCACTCCTACCCCTAGGAGCTTGTATAAGATAGACAAGCTTGCATTTTATCTCCAGCGCCTGGCTAGTACTCGACAAATATATCTGAAGAGCATTCTGGCAGGACAACAAGATTTGAATGGTAAATCAGATATCTGGGTTTAAGCTGGCCACAGTGTGGGCTTGTGTGACGCTTGTGAACTTTAAAACACGGCTGCTTTCACGTAGAGAATACCTGCATGGTGGGCTGGTCCGCCCCCAAAGCCCAGCTGAAGACTGAGGCTCAAGTTAGATGGCAGGAGAGGCAGAGACCCAACCTCGGACTGAAATGATGATCTGTCAAAAAGACCAAATGAACTGTTCTAGGAATCTGAACACATGTGCTACCTGCCAGTAGAGGTGGCGCCCCCTTGTGGCAGCCATCGGAGAGCGCAGGGCACAGAGCGGACCGCATGTCCCCCATACCTGCTCCTCAGGCTGTGCGCCCACACACACAACACCCGGACCACACACAGAACTCAAACGCCTGGTGTATATGCCAGGTTCTGAGCCCAGCTCTCCCTATTTAGGCTCAGACATTTCCGGGCCTCTTTTTCATATGGGGGAAAATATATATATATATATATATACACACACACCACTCTACGAACTGGGGGTCGTAGTTTTTTAGCGTCCATTCTGCTTCGTACACCAGCATCTCGTGTATTCTATGCAGAAATGTTGCCTTGGCAGTGAGAAGGTTTGTTGTTGGCATCATGGGTTCCCTACCGCAGAACTGTCACCTGTTCTAGCCACAAAGACAGAAATCAGCAGGCAGTCTAGCACTCTCTGTACCTCTCCGTTTTAGATTCAGCAGCTCGCCAAGACCAAAAATGCACATCATTCAATATTTACATCAGGGCTTTCATCACAGGCCCAGTCCACACTTAAATGCTGCACTAATTTTACAGAAAAACTGTGGCTGGCAGAAGATTAAACCAGATTAAAATGATTCTGCTTTAAGCTATATACCAGAGACATTTTTATGCGGGCGGAGGGGGGAATGGGATCAAGAACATGGGGGGAGGAAATGCACTGGACTATGGTGATGGCGTGGGATGCCCATGGGGATTACAACTGAGACGGAAAAATGCACAAAATGTAAAAAATTCCTGCTTGCTTGCTAAAGCCTGTGAGTTAATGATACCTATGCTATAATTTAGCGGCTGGAGAAAAGATGCTCAAATCTCAACCAGCTCATTCACTTGGAATGCACTACCACTTAACGAGGGTCAACCACGTGCCAGACAGACAATTCTAAACCTCCCTGTAAAACCCCCACATTATAGATGGGTACCATGGACCCTCCATACTTTGCCCATAAGGACTTGCTTGAGTGACTGGGAAAGAAGAGGCTGTCTTCTTTTTGTGGAATACAAGATTCTTTTCAAAATAACAAAAGTAATTTCTTATCTAAACCTCACAGCAACACTCTTCACCCCACCCATCAAAAAAAGTCTCAAGAGCTGCAAGGCCCTCATAAACCAATCACTGGGTGAAGACACACAGATCCGCAGAGATTTGCCCTCTCCTGAGAGAAAAGAACGCACAGGGGGACTCAGAAGATAGTTGATAGGGCAGCCCATGCCAGAAAATTTCTACACGTCAAACAAGTTAGCCGAGTTCTTAGCCAATCATCAGCAATCCAGAAGAGGTTTTAGGTTTCATTATCAATTTTTTCCCCAGGCACTGTAATTCTACACTTTCTCTTTCGAGACACCAACCAGGAAAAGAAGGGTTTAAAAGCCCCCTGGGAAGCTGGCGCTGCACCCCTCAACTCGCGCCCTCTTCTGGCCACGCACTCTGAACCCCTGGCTCGGAGACCCGGGGAATAAACAAACGGTTTCACTTTCAAGGTTGCAAACAAAGCGATTAAAGGTTGAGATGTCTAACGAGGAGAGGCCCTGTACTCCAGTATTCCTTTTCAGTGTTTTGTTCAAGCGTCAGAATCCCCACAGGATTGCGTCGCCAGAGAAAACTTCAGGACACAACAAGGTCTACATTTGGAAGAAAAACAGCCGGAAGCTAGCAAAAAAGAGCAAGCACGCAGTTCTCCACGTGGGCCGCTGGTGAGGAGCCGCCAGAGCGGTAGCGAGTCTGGCAGGGGCAAGAAGACCCAGAAGGACCCTAGCTGCAGGGGTCACTCCCGGGCACACACCCCAGTCCCACGACGCCTCCCCCATAAAAAAGTGGAGCTCGGGAAGGGCAGGGACACGCGCAACCCCCGCCCACCGCCCCTCTCCAACTGGCCTCTCCGATCCCAGCGTGGGGAGGGTGTAGCTGAGATCAAAGGTGGGAGTGAGGCTCGTTTGCAATTGTTCCCGCTCCCCGCACCAGGGTGAGCAGCTCGCGTCCGGGTGTCGTACCCAGACCTGCATCACCGTCGCAGGGGCGCGCTGGAGCGCGTGGCCCGGAGGCGCGGTCCCTCGGGGCGGGAACAAGAGAGCACCCGACAGGGCTGATCGTAGCCACAGGGACGGCTTATCTCACCTTCACCGGGGTGGTGGTGGCACCTGAAGCCATGTCAGCGGGAGGAAGGCGCGGTCGCCTAGCCTAGCGTGGGGAGCAGGCTGCGGAGTCTGGTGTGCTGGCCAAGTGAGCAGGTTCCAGCCCAGCGCGGGACCCAGCAGAGATACCGCGAGGGGGTGCCCTGGCTCCTCCTCTTCCTCCCCGGGACACCTGGATTGGCTGCTAGTGTGGGCTCTTCCCCCACCCCTCACCCCTCCCCAAGTCGAGATTCCCGCGTCCCGCCTCTTCTGAGGACCTTTCCGGTGTTCTGTTTCCTCCCTCCCACACTCCCCTCTCCGCAGTTACAACTAACGGATTCATGATCATGATTATAAAAAATAGAGGCCGTTCCTTTAGCGCTTGGCTGTTACAGTAAGTGCTTAATTTAATCAGCTCCATTAACTTTCACACACACACACCCCACACGCCCACACACACCCCACACGCACACGCACACACACACACACACGCACACACACCCCAAAACACAAAACGCTCACCCAGGACTAGCTGTGCGCTCGGCCTCCCGTGGAAAATCTGAACAGTCTGCATTCCAGAATTTCTCGCGGGAGACTCATTACCCGGAGAAACTGGGCGTTCTTGGAGATTGCCTCCATCTGCTTGCACCGTTCGGGTGCGGTTTGCTCTTCCACTCCCCCCTGACCCAACCAGGGCTTTGTTCCTTTAGCCTGATTCCTGGAGGACAGTGGAGGGGTTGGAGGGGTGGGGTGGACCCTAAACTCAGGGTTGACAAAGAGGAAATTAACACCGACGGGCTGCTGGATAACCTTTCTGATTTACAGGCTATGGTTTGCTCCTTTTCAATTGGAGGGGAAGAGATTTTATGGGAAGGAGACACTACCCATCTAGCTTGGCTCTACCTGGCTCAGTCCGTGTCATCTTTAACCCTTTCCACCCTAGAGTAACATACAATATCCCTGGATGCAAAATCCAGAACTCACATCTCCGCCATTTAACACCGGCTGGTCGCCCCTTACACACCCCCGCCCTGCCCACAACACTCACTGTCTCCCACCATATACACCCCACCCATCTCCTCTAGGCTAAACCCTTATTCTTAAAAATCTCCCTCCTTTCTTCACAGGCATAATCCAGTTTAACCTGCCATGATGAAATAGGTGCTCCTAAATAATAGTAGGTGGCAGTAATGTTCCAAGACCGAAATGCCCAGTAATGCACGTGATGGTGTAACAGGGTGGTCCCTAGGAAAAGGGGAAGCTCCAGGTTCCTTGCCCCACCCATAAGGAGGGTAGAGCTGAGCAGAGAAAAAGGAGACAAGCAGAGAAAGAGAAGAAGAGAAGGAAGCTGGATGGAGAAGAAGGAGACCTGAGGATGGAGCAGCAAGCATGTGATGAAGAAACTGGGCTTGTTTCCTGACCCTGGACTGGTTAAGGCAGATGTGGGTGAGATACCTGTAGGGAGG
>NW_004567107.1:55321649-55354229 GCF_000260355.1 Condylura cristata | reverse complement strand
AGGGGATGGGTAACTTCAGGTGTTTGATTTAGAAGTTATATTCTTTGTGTTCCGTATTGTATATTTACTGTATTTAAGTCCCTTTTTCATTAAAGTTTTATAGGTTTTGTCTTAACGCGGCAGATGGTAGAACCCACTTAGAGCAGGCAGGTTTGGGGCTTCAGGGGTGTCCCTCTTCCCCTGTCCTGAAACAGATTTGCTGTCCTGTAACAGTGGCGGAATGGCTGCGGAAGGATAGATAGGCTCACCTCTTTCCCAACAGCACCACCGAACCAGACACAAGTACAGTTGTGGTCAAAATCTCCCTGTCCCCGTGCTGCTTTTATCACCGATTTAAACTTTTACTCTTTATCTGTTCTTGCTTTGACTTTTACAACATAGTTTTATTTGTTTTAAGCTATAAAATCACCTATTTCTTTTAAATCATAAAGTGAAATAGTAACAGAAATGAAAGTAGAAGATTGGGGTGCTCAGGAAACTGGGGACCTTGCTAGAAGTTTTCTAACAGCCTTTCTACTACTTGGTTTATGGGGGCACAAGCCATACTACTCAGGGGAGCCCGAGGTTTATAGCTGCTACTCATCTCGAATCTTCACCAATTTATGAGCTTTGAGGTACCAGAAAGTTAAGTTTCCACCTAGTTCTACCCTTCTGCCAGAAGATAGACCCCCCCTAAACAAATTATATCTTGTAGGCATTAGCAGCCCCTCCAACTGAGGAGTTGGATACTTGGGTCTTTTTTCATCTAGAGCCTAATTAATTAGCCCTTTCTAAATCTCTTTTACTTGTCTGATATTCATTGATTATTATTTAGACTAATATATATATATATTTACATATATTCTAATATATATACATATATATTATTTATTTATGCATACAGAACTGGGGTACAGGCCAGAGGTGCAGGGGCAGTGAGGGGCAGTGAGGGGGTTCATGAGAGACAGTGGGGAGCAGAACAGGTAGATGGATGAAGTACACTGCTGAGGGGAACAGAGGGCTGGTCAGGAGAAGTCTGCCACGCCATGTGGATCACCTCCCGGATGGGGGTCGAACTCACATTACAGTGACTATAGCTCACTTGCTGTGTTCTAACCTGCTGCACCACCAGGAAGGAACCTAGACTAATATTTTAAGAAAACTGTTGCCTTGAACACCACCACACTGCTAAAGAAACAGGAGTCGTGGAACAGGCTACATAATGCAGGATGCTGCTCAAGAGTAAGATCCTGGCCTTTTTATTGATAGAATAATCATAGAGTATTTATTGTAAAAGGGAGTAGAAAAAGGAAAAGTGTGGAACTGTCCATCTATTGTATCAGATTATGAGCCTGCTATTCAGGTACTTCTTATCCACTGATGACTCAGTACTGTAGTTGAGATCAGCCCTAGTTCACCAGTCAGGGTTTAAATCTTATCAACAAGGTGTTCCACTAATCAGCTTCTGGGGTCCCTTGTCATATATCAGGTTTGCCACACCAGCACAACAGCAGAGATGGTCTGAGCGAAGGACGTCAGGATTAAAGCACACACTTCTTGGTCAGCAAGCAAAGGCACACTTTATTTTTCTCTCCTTCCCTATTTATACCCTTCAGCATGGAGCCTGGGGTTGGGGGTTGGCAGAAGCTCTCAGCAAGTGCATCAATAACATGCGACCATAACATGGGGGTCAAAGAACAGTCACGTAAACACAAGGTAGCAAACACAAGGCAGGAACACTTCCTGCCTCCTGTTTTTCTGTTCCAGCACCCATGGCTCATTCTTTGTTTCCACACAACAGTGTGCATATGATTCTGTGGGGGAGGTGGGGAGGTCTGTCCAGGCAAAGGACCCAACAAGGTCCTCAGCCCCCTGGGCATTCCTGGCCATACCTTGTGACATATGAGTCAGGGTAAGTGTAAGCATGTGTCATCAGCTCCCTGGGTGTTCTTGATCATACCTTCTGATGTACACAAGGGTGATCAAGATTTCTTCTTTTGATTGAGTTGAAAGGCACCTTGTAAGGTTTGACTCCTATGACTGACTGACCGGTTACCGAAAGGCAGTTCTGACTTTGTATAGGAATGCAGCACTGCCGGTAGCAAAATTATGGCCCAAGGGCCACTTAGGATTAGCAGACCCACAGAAAATAAGAAAAAACCCTCCCATTCTCCCATTAGCAGAATGAAAAGGCTTAGTAAGCTGGCGCAAGTAAAGAAAATGTTACTTAAAGAAAATAATTGATGCAAATCTTTACAATATGTTTTATTGTGGCATACTTTGTAGAGGGAAATAGAAGTTAACTTTCTCTAAAAATATAGTGAGTTTTAAGTGGCAGTCACTTCTAATGCCCTTTGTGAAAATGTAGTGTGCAATGATAACAGCTCACTTGGCATCTGTTTCTTTGTCAAAAGGAGAGCAAAAAGTTTTAAGATGAGATGAGTAGGGTCAGTTTTGATGTGCTTCAACACACTGGAGATTCCTCCTGATTATTCAGTTCAGTCATTGCAATCCAATCAAATTCTACTCCTTTTGCTTTCGCCATCCTTTTTTCTCTGGTCTAAGTCCATATGACCCTAAAGTAGGAAGAGGGGGCTAGAAATATTACCAAGTCATTTTGCCTTCAAAATTCACTGCAGATTGTATCTATCCTTTTATTTCTGGAGACTGTTGAAGATGATATAAATTACTTATGTGGATATAGTGAAGAAACATCCATTGTTCCACTTACCCTAGAATAAGGCTGAATATTAAGAATATATTCTCCTGGGTGAAATGCCTACTTACCCTTGAGTTCTGGATGAAATAGACTTATTATAGGGTAAGTGAACTGTAAGATGAAGGCCTGAATCCCATGCATCTCCCTGGTGAAGAAGGGAGACATTCATTCCTGCTCTCTATAAAAAAGGACTGAGAGGCCCTCCCTGGTGGCACAGCGGGTTAAAGCACTGCACTGAGAAACTAAAGCCACTTCCGCATGAGTTCGATCCCCGCCTGCCCCGGAGGTGACCACACGGCGTGGCAAACCTCTCCTGACCCGCCCGCTGCTCCCCTCAGCAGTGTACTTCATAGATCTGCCTGTTCTGCTTCCCTCTCTGTCTCTGGTGAATCCTCTCACCCTCCACATCTCTGGCCTGTACCCCAGTTCTGTATGAATAAATAAATAAATCTTAAAAAAAAAAAAAAAAAAGGACTGAGAAGGGGCCTTCCTGGTGGCACACGGGGTTAAAGCACACCAATATGAAGCTACCCACAGCCACTGCAGCAGGAATTCAATCTCTGGCCAGGGAGCTGACCCACAGGGCAAACCTCTCTTGTCTTGCCCCCCTGCTCCCCTAACAGTGTATTTCAGACAATCTACCTATTCTGAACCCCTCTGTCTCTGATAAATCCTCTTAGCTCCTGTACTCTGGCCTGGACCCCAGCTCTTGTATATATAAGTAAATAAATTTTAAAAATACATTTCTATAAAAGGACTGAGGAATTACAAATGCTGAAGTTTGTTTTAATTTCACAGCATAATAGCTCTGCTCAGGGTATCAGGAACTGAGCAGGGATGAATGGTGTCATGAGAAATAAGTTTGTTGTTTAAACCACCCTGGCAAAGGATATAGTTACAGCTGAACTAAGACAATGAATGGTCCACAAATGACCCTTTTTTGTGGCTAATACTCTTTATTATGCTTGTAGAACTTCAGGTGCACTTGTGAGCAGAGGAAAAAAACAAAGATACAGGAAATAGCGCCAGAAACATTGTTTACCCCCTCTCATCTCCCCCTAACAAATCCATTGCTGTTTTGAAATAAAGTATTACAGATAAATGGGTCATGTTAGTCCTCTGAGCATCTTCAAGATCAACAATAAAAAATATTTATTTTTAAAAAGATTTTATTGTATTTTATTTATGCATACAGAACTGGGGTACAGGTCAGAGGTGCAGAGAGTGAGAGGATTCACCAGAGACAGACTGGGGAGCAGAACAGGCAGATCAACAAAGCACACTGCTGAGGGGAGCAGCGGTGAGATAGGAGAGGTCTGCTGCACCATGGGGTCACTACAGGGGCGGGGATGGAACTGGCATTGAAGTGGCTGCTGCCAGCTTGCAGGGCTGTGCTTTAACCCACTGCACCATCAGGGAGGGCTCCAGATAATATTTATTAAAAAATATATTCTTAATTTAATCCTCATAGTTACCTTTTGATCTGAATGCTGTTTTAATCCCTGTTTTATAAATGAGGCTGAAAGATGTAAGATCACTCTTACCTCTCTATTTTTGCTTATTAGCTTTTTAAAAAAGATGACTTGCCCTTTGCAACAACATGGAAGGAGCTGGAAGGGGTCATACTTAGTGAAATAAGCCAGAAAGAAAAAGAAAAATACTATACTGTTTCACTCATAGCAGGAGTATAAGGAATCAGGAAAGACAAATAATTGTCATAAAGTAAAAATGAAAATTGGGCTCTCTCTGATGGCTCAGGGAGTTACAGCACCATATTATGAAGCTCTCCAAATCCACCACAGCACGAGTTCCATCCCTGGCTAGGGAGCTGTCCCGCCCGCTGCTCCCCTCAGCAGTGTACTCTGTCAGTCTTCCTTTTCTGCTCCCCACTCTGTCTCTGGTGAATCCTCTCACCCACAACATCTCTGGCCTGCGCCTCAGTTCTGTAAGCATAAATAAATAAGTCTTAAAAAAAAAAAAGCAACAAAAATCAACGAACAACTATACACCAGAGACATTCTGTAAGAGGGGAACAGGATCAAAACTGGGGTGGGAAGAGCACATGGGACTATGGTGACGGCCCATGGGTAAAGTGGTGGTGGGACCTCCACTGGGATTACAACTGAGATGAAAAAAATGTGCAAAATGAAAAATGATGTTAAAAAACATATATAAAATAAAAAAATAAATAAAAAGTCAACTTGTCTGCTTGAGGTCTTAACTCAATCAAGCCTGTCATTTCTCTTAAACTGTAGGTGTCCTATAGCAAGAAGTAAAATGTTACTTCTTTCAGGGATTCAGTGAATTTTACAGAAATCAGAGCAAATGAAGATGACACAACTTTAGAAGAAGTGTGATGTTTAAGAAATCTTAAGGGTGAGCCCCAATCGCTATTATCAAGGAGGCTCAGCAACATAGAAAATCTTCTTATATTTATATAACCAGGGTAATTGGGATTCAGTCCTAAATTGGTCTGAATTGCCAAATCTGTACTTTAAATTCCCTGTATTGTTCATTCCACCATGCTGGCTTTAGGCTACGTGATAAAGAGAGAAGGACAAATGACCTTTTTCTTTGCTCTCAAGGACTATGAGATTAGTGAGAGGAGAGAAAGCAGTCAGATTTTGTAAAACAGTATGCTAATGATGAAGTGGAGACTGCCATTGGGTACATTTCCTGGTCTTCCTGGAGAAAGAATTATTGTTAAGGGGTAAACCAAGATGTTAGGGAGGAGGTGTGTATGTGTGCATATGTGTGAGAGGGAGAGAAAGAGATGGAGGGATATGACAGGAATTGAAGTTGGAGAGAGTAGTTTATTTTTATTTTTTTAAAGGTTTATTTATGCATACACGAGCTGGGGTATAGGCCAGAGGTGTGGCTGTATGTGTGGGTGTGTGTGGGTGTGAGAAAGAGAGAGAGAGAGAGAGAGAGAGAGAGACAGACCGACAGACAGAGTGGGGAGCAGAACAGGCAGATTGACTGAAATACACAGGTCAGGGAAGCAGTGGGTGGGGTCAGGAGAGGTCTGGTGGGCCATGTAGGTCACTTCCGGGGTCAGGATGGAACTCATGCTCCAGTGGCTGGGGATAGCTTCATAGTGCTGCACTTTTACCCATTGTGCCACCAGGCTGGGCCCCAAATACTTTTTAAATATTCCTTTAGACACATGGAGCCATCAACTCCAGCTGACTATGTAATATTAAATGTAGAAATAAAACACTCATGTTGATTATCAAGAGGCAAATCTGACTAGACTGAAAAGCATGAACAGGCTAGAGATAGATGAAGGAAAGAGACAACAGTTCCTTTGAAATGAAACAAGAGGAAGCATTGAGACATGTGACTAGAAAAGGAGAGGAAGTCTATTTTACCCCTTTCTTTTAATGATGGGAGAGTATGAAATATGTGAGTGGAAAGTTCACACAGAGACAAAAATGGAAGATACTAGTAGAGAGGATGGTTAGTGGGGTAAAATCCCAGAGCACCCGAGAGGGATGGGGTCAGAGGTGCTGGCAAGTAGCATTGAACCGTAGCAGAGCATGGAGGCAGGGTCTCGAGGAAAGGCAGGAAGAGAGAAGCTACAGGTAAAGTTCAGAGTAAGTGTTGTGAACTGGGGGTCACTCCTGATGGCTAATCTTCTCAACAAAGTAAGAACGGAGGTTGCAGAATGGGCCTGAGACTAGTGGCCCATTTTTTTTACATAGTTGTGGGGCCACAGCAGAGTAAGGACCAGTAATTGAAGTGGCACAGGATTTCCAGGCGGCTATCTCCCTACTATTGTGTAATTAGAGAGGGGTCTCTAAAAATGGAGGGTGTTGGGAAGGGGGGTGTGAGTTCACATTATCAACTTTAGGAGTCCAGCCTGACATGCAGCAAAGAGGCTGAGAAGGAGGAGTGTGATGAATGAAAATGGAGAGTCAAAGAACAGAAGTCTCAGAGAAGTGACGGGGAGGAGAGACCCTGAAGGGAAATATTGACACTGAAGTTTCTAGAAGCATAGTAGCCCCACTTTATGGACAGATATATGGAGTGAACAACTTCATCAGATATTCAGATAGAATAGAAGGTGTTTTGGTGAGTGTTGTCTAAATTCACACTGTGTCTCCTGGGACTTGGGATAAAAGGAAGATGATAAATCAGAGTCTAATTGCTCAAGGGGTTGACAAATCAAAGCCACAGGATGCTACAAAGATCCTCACAATAGTATTCATTTTATGGAGGTCATGGAAACAAATTCAGTCAGTAGCCAGGAACCAGGAGAATGCAACCTGCCCTCATTCCTATCTATTAGGGGAATGGGAGAATATCAGCTTCCCTGGTGAGAGAGTTGGGGGTGTGGGGTATCAGGTGGTTGGTTGATCAGGTTTCAGTAAAGGCAAAAAGGTGGAAAAGATAATCCATAAGGAAGCTGTGGTTGCAGAGGAGCTTATTAACAATTGAGCAATCTTTTCAGAGTAAGTGAGAAGTGTATTTATAAAGTGCTGAGGGAAATTGGAAGAGGGGAGATCTAAATCAGATTGGCAGTGTGGGAATAATTGAGAAAACCTTTCCAGAGGAGGTGATATGTGACGGAGATCTTGGGGAACAGTTCCTAGATAGCTCTATCAAGGGAGAGGAAGGTGAAAAGGGAGTCACTGCATTTCATAGAGATAAGGGACCTCTCTTGGTATTGCCACATGTTCCAAGTGATGACTTAAAGAATATGCTTCTTACCATACTGTGAGACTTTCTCTTGCTGGTCACGTGGAGCGGAAGGAAGGAGAAGGCTGCATGGTGTTGCTAAAATGTTCTTAGGTTTCCCCAGAGATCTTGTGGCAGATGCAAAATTTTAGTTTAGACAACCTAACAAAATTGTCTAAATTAATAAAAACATTAGACACACATTTTGTTCCAAAGGAGATATTCTTGTTGACCTCTCTCTACTCTTTACTTAAAAGCTTTAGGTTTGGGCCCTCCCTGGTGGCGCAGCGGGTTAAAGTGTTGCACTGAGAATCTAAAGCCACTTCCGCAAGAGTTCGATTCCCGCCTGCCCTGGAGGTGACCACATGGCTCGGCAGACCTCTCCTGACCCGCCACTGCTCCCCTCAGCAGTGTACTTCGTCGATCTGCCTGTTCTGCTCCCTACTCTGTCTCTGGTGAAGCCTCTCACCGCCCCTGAGCCTCTGGCCTGTACCCCAGTTCTGTATGCACAAATAAATAAATCTTTAAAAAAAAAAAGCTTTAGGTTTATAATGGACTTTAAATAAAGAGGAAGCCACACAAGCTGTCTCTCGGTGCTGTTGTACTGATGATGTCTCCAGGGACCACTGTGCCACTCGCTGTCTCTTTCCCTCTCTCTCCCGCATTCTCCTTGTCCTCCTGTCCTCTTTGTCCTCATTTTCCCATTCTTTTGACTTCCTTTCCTCAGATTATTATTTAGCCCAAACATCACAGATTTGATATGCAGAGTTGAACTCTAGGGACCCCCCCTTTTTTAAGATTTATTTATTCATACAGAACTGGGGTACAAGCCAGAGGTGCAGGGGCAGGGAGAGGCTTCACCAGAGACAGTGAGAAGCAGAACAGGCAGATCCACGAAGTACACTGCTGAGGGGAGCAGTGGGCAGGCCAGCAGAGGTCTGCCATGCCATGTGGTCACCTCTGGGGCTGTGGATTGAACTCTCACTGAAGCGGCTGCAGCCAGCTTGCAGTGCTGCGTCCTAACCTGTTGCACCACCAAGGAGGGCCTCTAGGGACACTTTAACATAGATTTTTTTCATGTGAATTTGGAGAATTTTAAAATCTTTCTTTCCTTTTTCATTCCTTGCCACATTGCCAGCTTTGTGTCCCAGGCATCTTGTATAATGCATGCTTCTTGGGTTTGTAGCATGGTTTATATTCACTCATTGAATGAGTGAATGGTTAGATGAATGAGTGGGAGAGCAAACAGATTAATTATGTTTTAGGTTTAGCAAGAGAGAAGGTTAGCTCAGGCAAGCTAAGAAACTGAAGCAGCAGAGGGCAGCAAAAGTTTGCTTTTTTTTTCTAAACCTACAGATCAACATTGTCTAATGCTTTAGTCATACTTGCTGCATATGAGAAAGAAAGAGAAAGAAAGAAAGCAGAAGGCAGGGAAACATAGTAATTGAAAGGTCAATTTTAAAGTAGCAAGTATACTATACTATAATTTGCCTCAGCTGCTTCTAGCACAATGTGGTTTTTCATAGTTTTTTGCTCGAGGACCCCAAAACTGTTCACAGAGTTTTATAACAATGACCAGCAGATGTCAGTGTGTTTCATGGGTCCTGAGCACAGAACAAGACTAGGGGGAGAAATAAAACATATGGGGGACATGAAATCTTTATTTCAAAAACTACAAATCAATATGAAATAAAGGATTAAGCCCTTTAGGTCTTAAATATCTCTATGAAAGGCAAGTAGAATTTTAACCACAGGGGTATTGTTCATTTTGAAGCAAGGTGATAACTAAAATGTTTTAAAATGTCAAGTTAGAGCCACACAAAAGGTGTGCTGTAATTGATGGCGATCATTTGGATTTTACTGCGTACTTTTAGAATGTTCTTTTATCAGATTTTTCCATGATCAATTCACAGACGTTAGCCAAGAGAAACACACTTGGGCACAGACACAATGCTTTTAGATTACTGATTAATAATGACTAAACGACTTCTTGCGTTGTCCTTGGCTACATTATTTAAGTGTCAACACAGTACCTCAAAGTCCCTTACATATTATTAGATTGTCGCCCTTTCTAAACATTTAGTAACTTAAGTTGAAGTTTATGTCAGATTAAAAACAGGAATGGTGCCTACAATTAGGGTACTTAAACCACAAAGGAAAATGCAGACCCATTGACTTTAAAAAAATATACTATTAAAAAAAAATTGAGGTAGGTAACATTGGTTTCCAACACTCTCTGTAATTTAGGGGTATAGGTTCCCACTAGCTTTTGAGAGTGTCAAACTTGCCTCTAAACTTTTAACAGACCTGTGAAACGTTCTTCTGGATGCAGGAGCAGAGGCTGGTCTAGCTCTTACTTTCTTATAAGATCTCCCATTCCTTAGCCATTCAGATAAATAATTGCTTGATGGGAATAAAAAGCATTTTGTTGCATTTCTGCATGGGATGAAAAGTCCTTCTGTCTTCAGTTCTTTGATTTCCCACATGAAGCCCAACTAGGATTTTGCTAAAATAACAAAGAGCACTAGAAAAAACAGAAGGGCATATTTGCTTAAATTGCTGTTTGCATCAAGAAAAATTCCCTAATGGGGTTATCACTGGGTCAAGCCACACCCACTTTTCACTGATGCTGAATCTAGGGCAAATGAATTCAGAAGGCTCAGAGGTTTAGATTTTTGACCATTATTTTAGTTTTGCATTTTTCTAGCAAGACCATTTCTACATGATTAGAAACTGAGACATACAGAAGAATGGGTTAAAGTGCTCAAGGATGAGGGCCTCCGGGTGGTGCAAGGGGCTAAGTCTCAGCACTATGAAGTTATCTGCAGTTCAAGTTTGATCCCGAGCAAGGAAGTTGACCTACATGACTCCGCAGACCTCTCCTGTCTGCCTTACTGCTTCCCTCAGCAGTGTATTTCAGTCCCCAGTTCTTGTATGCATAAGATAAATAAATCTTAAAAAAGAAAAGAAAAGGGTTCAGGAAGGGGCTTGTGGACACATAACAGAAGAACAGAAGGCAGGAGGGGGATGTGGGGGACATGTGACTGAGGTACCAAAGTGAGAACCAGCAGTGCCTTTACAGAGCTCGCCTGTCAGACTGGGATCTGAGTGTAGGCTGTTTCAGCAGCCGGAAAGTGCTGAAACCCTATGGGGGGACAGAGTGGACCTGTAGGCTGAATTTAGAAATTAGATGGGTTTTGATTGGCTCACTTGGTGTTTAAAAAAAATAAATGTCAGGGCCCTCTCTGGTGGAAAGCTCAGCACTGCAAGTGAGCCACAGCTGCTTCAGTGTGAGTTCTAGCCCCATGGGCGCGGGGAGAGGGCACAGCAGACCTCTCCAGTCTTGCCTGCTGCTCCCCTCAGCAGTGTACGTCGTAGATCTGCCTGTTCTGCTCCCCACTCTGTCTCTGGTGAATCCTCTCACGGCCCCTGCACCTCTGGCCTGTACCCCAGTTCTGTATGCATAAATAAATAAATCTTTAAAAAAATTGTTAAAAAAAGTTAACATTTACATTTTAGGGTTTTTTACATGGAAAAATCTGGACTTTAAGATTTCTTAGAATATTCAGAGGGTCTGGCAATTCTTTTATAACTTCCATGGACCTGTGGATGACACAGCTTGTCCCAGACCTCTTTCCTCTGTTCCAGTATTAACTCTGCTCCCAGCGCATTTGAGTCTCTGATGGCTTTATAACACGGGGAGGAGGAGTTCTGATTATATCCTATAGGGCACATGGATCACTGATGTGTTTTAAGTGGAGATTAAATTGTGACTTAATTTGTAATCTGGTGTGGAGAATGGATTGAAAAACAAGATATTAAATTGTTTTCAGCTTTTTAAGTTTTATCATAAGAAGCGACTGGTTATTACACTGAGATTTTATTAGAACATAGAAAATTCAAAAATTTGCCCTTTAATTTGAAAATTGTGCCCTTTAAATCTTTATAAGGTGGTGTAATCAATCTTCCAAGTCACCCCTGTATTGTTTTCATTTTTAAAGGTATGCAAGCTCTGGTTTTAAGAGCAGAACTTAATGTAGTTTGGCAGCAATGTTGAGGATCGATAGATGGTCCCCTTGGAATTGATAATGAAGAATAAAATCAGATCCTTACACATCCAGAAAGAGCTAAAGGAAATGCTTACATTTCAACAGAGGAGGGAGCTGGGCTAAAAACAGTGACTGCTGAAGGGCAGGAAAGTACTTCTAGGGGTGTGGGCTTTGCTATCTTTGATCTGTCCTCACAGGGAGGAAGGGAGGAGTCATGGCCTGTGGTGGTGGAGTTGGTGGTGGACACTGTGATGGTAATACCCGGTGGGGCTGCCTCAATGTTACCTCAGTTAAAAATAAATGAATAAGGGCCCTCCCTGGTGGTGCAGCGGTTTAAAGCACAGCACTAAGAAGCTAAAGCCACTTCAGCATGAGTTCGATCCCCTCCAGCCTGGAGGTGACCCACATGGGTAGCGGACCTCTCCTGACCCGTCTGCTGTTCCCCTCAGCTGTGTACTTCGTCGATCTGCCTGTTCTGCTCCCCACTCTGTCTTGATGAATCCTCTCAACACCCGTGCACCTCTGGACTGTACCCCAGTTCTGTATGTATAAGTAAATCAATCTTTTTAAAAAATAAATGAATACATTAAAAAAATAAAGAAAAATAAAATCAGCTCTTACTACTGGAGACAAATGTTCAGCTTCAGATAATCCATGACTTTTTGGGAAAAGGTACATGACCTAAATTTGGCTGGTAGATACCAATAAACGCAGGCCTTCCCTGGCTGGTGGCTCAGGCCCCTGGGGCATTAGCAGGAGCAGAGAGCAGAGTGATGGCTTTTTCATCTAGGATCTCACTCCTACTGCCTTTTGCCCAGGGAATGGGGGCAGGAAAGCTAGTCATGAGAAAATCAAACTAATCCTTTTCTCTTGCTTGCCTTGTAAAAGTGCTGGTTAGTTTCTAGCAGGAGAATTATGCCAGGTGCATTAGTCAGAAGTCTTCAGAGAAACAGAACCAATAAGATATGGTGCGTGTGTCCGTCTGTCTGTCTCTCCATGCATCCACCCATCATTATGGGGGCTGTAAACATATTATGACTTCTGTATAAAAAGCTGTTCTCTTAATGTGAAATATTATATGAGCTATAGTTTTCAGGAACCTTTGGTTTTGAAGCAGGGGGAGAAAGGATGGGGGGCAAGATGAGTAGATTCTTCACACAGTGTGTAAAACACAGAAATCTTTCCTTCTGGATCTATTGAGACATAATTGACTATAACATGGTGTAAGATTAAAGTACACAACATGAAGATCTGATTCACAAAGATCATGAAGTGATCACCACAGTAAGGTAGCACATCCATCCCCTCCTATCACAAAAGTCTTGGTGTTTTTTTTTTTTTTTAAAGATTTATTTTATTTGTACATACAGAACAGGGGTACAGGCCAGAGGCTCAGGGGTGGTGAGAGGCTTCACCAGAGACAGAGTGGGGAGCAGAACAGGCAGATCGACGAAGTACACTGCTGAGGGGAGCAGCGGGCGGGCCAGTAGAGGTCTGTCACGCCATGTGGTCACCTCCGGGGCAGGTGGGAATCGAACTCATGCGGAAGTGGCTTTAGCTTCTCAGTGCAGTGCTTTAACCTGCTGCGCCACCAGGGAGGGCCACAAAAGTCTTGTATCTCACAGAAATAAGTCATGCATATGTGAGACCATAATTTTTTTTGATAACTGCATGAAAGCTTCACTTTTGATAGTGTAGGATACCAGTGACAAATACGGATAAAAAAAAAGAGTTTGAAATAGTTTGCCTTTCTGGATTGAAGGCAAGAGAATCCCCTCAAGGCCCCCGGGACTGACTTGATAGTGTCTGCTGTCATGAACTGGAGCAAAAAAAGAGACTCTGTGACTGACTTACCTGTTCCTAAGTTTCAACTCCTGAGGAACTTGGTCTTCACAGCACAAATGTAGAGAGCTGCTATGTGACAGGTTCTTGCCAATTCCCTGCTTTTGTTCGGGGTCCATTGCTATTGTACATTCTTAGAGAGAGGGTGCAGATGTTGGCAGATACCAGGGAGACAGTTGCTAGGAAAGCCACCTTCCTGGGAGCTGACATGAGTTCTGGGGTCAGATGCAAATTTTCACCCTTTAACAACCACATTGTTGGCTCTGTTTTATCAAGATCCATGACTCTCTGAATCTTATAATAGTTACCTGTAAAAGCATGATAACTGCCCCAGAATTAAGTGGAATAGAACATGTAACCTTTTCTAATACATTACAAATTATCAACAATGGTTATTCTCCCCGTCACACTGTTAGGTGAAGTGGGGTGTCAGACACTATGCCTTTCAGAGGGATGTGGCACCAGGCATGAGCTCTGCCCCCCAGTGGACCTCTGGTCAATAAATTGTAGGAGGCAGGTGTGTAGAGCAGATGGCAACCCAAACATCTATGATTTGGTAAAAGAGAGGTGCTCTGCCTGAAGTCTACACTTATAGAATCACTATAGACTTAGAGAACAATACCTCACCCTTTCATTCTCTTATACCATACTCTTCATTTATTATTTTATCATACTTTTCATTTATTGTTTTGAGTTTTGAATTCTTTTTAAAAATATGTATTTATTTATGCATACAGAACTGAGGTACAGGATAGAGGTGTAGGAGTGGTAAGAAGATTCACCAGAGGCAGAGTGGGGAGCAGAACAGGCTGACTGAGGAAGTACACTGCTGAGGGGAGCAGTGGGCAGGTCAGGAGAAGTCTGCTGTGCCATGTGGATCACCTCCAGGGCAGGGATTGAACTCATGCTGAAGTGGCTTTAGCTTCTTAGTGCTGTGCTTTAACCACCTGCACCACCAGGGAGGGCCGGAGTTTTGAATTTTAAGCAAAATTCTTAAATTCCAAAATTCAGCATAAGATGTTTACAGTAAGATAGTTACCAGGTTCTTATATTAGATATGTGAAAAATGCATGTTCTTTAGTATATATTTTGATAACTTCTCTAAACTGTGTTGTTCAAAATCAGGAAACAGAAAGCTGCAGAAGTTCCTCTTAGCTTATTTGCTGGGAGTGACAGACTGTTACTTGTCAATAGCTGCCCACTGCCAAATTGTGAGTTGGGCTGACTTTATATCACTTTTTTCTCTCATCACTGTTTCTGGTTCATATGTGTTCTGCAGGATATTTGTATTAAGTCTATAAGTGCCTCAATGAAAAGAGAAAAGTTTATTATTTTTTAAAAGATTTATTTACTTATGCATACAAGAACTGGGGTATAGGCCAGAGGTGTGGGAGTTGAAAGGATTCACCAGAGACAGAGTGGGAAGCAGAATAGTCAGATTGACTGAAATGTACTGCTAATGGGAGCAGCGGGCGAGACAGGAGAGGACCCATGTGGGTCAGATCCCTGGCAGGGGCTTGAACTCATGCTGTGGAGAGCTTCATAGTGCTGTGCTTTAACCCATTGTGCCACCAGGAAGGCCCCTCTAACAAAATTTTAAAAGGCTCCAGAAGTCTGCTCAGTTTGGTAGATGAAAGATAGAAAGGGGCTCACATAAGTGAGCTGACTCCTTGAAAGATGAATTTAATATTCTCCCTAACAAGCTAGTTCAGATGGATCATTCATGTATTGAAGTTGATGATAAATTTTGCTAGCTAATAGTACCTGCACATATTGACACTAAAAATTCCTGGTGGTAGATAACAATAAAAGGTCTGAGGCTGGGAATTCTATAACTTTGTTGGAGGTTGGGTGAGCCCAACCAAGTCCTACCTCTAAGCATAGCTTCACCTGTCCCCAGAGAAAGCAGGGTGATGAAACAGAATGGGCCAAGTCATGACTAGAGAACAATAGTAAAGGGATTATCCTGTGAGCATACGATTAGCTCAGCTGTCAGAACTGTGGGTACAGAATCACACCGTGAATGGAGAACGTCCCAATCTCCCTGGAGCCATGCCAACCTGGGGGCCAGTCTCAAACCAGGCCATAGGAATTCAGCTCAAGGTGACCAAAGTTGCATAAATGCCTGGCTAGCATCCAAGGGAAACAAAGACTTCACAATGAGTTACTCAGGGGAGGTATTAGAAAAGTCAGAAAGAGGTAAAGAGAGAGGTGCATTTAGGATAAGGTAAAAAATGACTTTTTCCCTGATCATATTTATTGAGGGGATGTTGGTTTGCAACACTGTATTTATTTTAGAGACTCTAGATTCTAACCTCTACAAGTGTATGTTTCACAGGATGCCCACCACCAGAGCCCCCCAAATCCTCTCCCATGCTCTACTGGGTCCCCTTCCTTGCTCACCATGCTGTGGTTGCCTTAGCTTTGCAGTCAGCTATTAAGGATTTGTTATTACTTTGCCTTTATCTGACTCTCTGTTTTGTTTCCCTACAGTCCACAAATAAGTAGCACCATCCAGTATTAATTAGTCTTTCTCCTTCTGACTCATTTCACTTAGCATAATCTTCTTCAGCTCCAGCTATGTTACCACAAATGACAAGAGTTCATCTTTTTTTAAGAGCTGAGTAGTATTTCATCTTTCGAATCCACTTTTCTGTCCTTGTTGCAATAAATCGGCTATTGTAAATGGTGCTGCCAGGAACACAGGAGGGCATAGATATCCTTTTGAATCAATGTGTTTGCTTTCCTCAGGTAGATACCCAGGAGTGAAATTGCTGACTCACATGGTAGAGTTATTTTTTTTTTTTTTAAAGATTTATTTATTTGTGCATACAGACTGGGGTACAGGCCAGAGGCTCAGGGGCAGTGAGAGGCCTCATCAGAGACAGAGTGGGGAACAGAACAGGCAGATCGACGAAGCACACTGCTGAGGGGAGCAGCGGGCGGGTCAGGAGAGGTCTGCCGCACCATGTGGTCACCTCCGGGGCAGGCGGGAATCGAACTCATGCGGAAGCGGCTCTAGATTCTCAGTGCTGTGCTTTAACCCGCTGCGCCACTAGGGAGGGCCAGTAGAGTTATTTTTGATTAAAACCTGAGGCTTCTTGATACTCCTGCCCATTACTGCCTTGAGCTGCAAAGTACTCTGCAAGCGCTCAAACAGTGAATTGAAATTTCACCAACACAAAAATGCAATGGAAAGACAAAACCCACATATTTTTTGTTACTGTATTACTGTTATTTTAAAGGTTTATTTTTATTTCTTTATGCATATAAGAACTGAGGCTTAAGCCAGAGGTGCAGAGGATGAGAGGATTCACCAGAGACAGAGTGGGGAGCAGAACAGGTGGATCTACTGAAATACACTGCTGAGGGGAACAGTGGGCAAGAGAGGTCTGTTGTGCCTGTGGGTCACCTCTCTGGCCTGGAGTCAAACTCATGCCAGTGGCTACAATAGTTTGATAGGGCTGAGACTTTAACCCCTGGGCACCAGGGAGGCCCTGATAGTATATTATTTTTCATTGAAGTAATGTTGGTTATAATAGGGTATCTGATTTAGAAGTACAGACTCAGACCTCTTCAGATGTATATTACCATACTACACCATCCTCTATTTTTTTTTTTGGGGGGGTGGTTAAATGAATTTATTTTTCTTATATCATTGTTAACTTTTATACCACAAATGATAAAATCCCACAGCAATTCCAAAGGAAAGCATAAAAAAAGCTAAGAATTACAGATAATATAGAAAGGGAAGGAAGATTTGAAATAAAAGTAAAAATTTGGGAGGAAAGTTAGGTTTATTTCAGTGAAGGATTTAATTAACATTTTTTCCTGAACCCTTCCTAGGTAGAATAAGATGACCCTAAGATATATACATCCCCAAATTTCTCTTATTTAACGCTCAAATGAGTATAAACAGACAGTCCCATCATGTCCATTGTACAGCTGGGCAAACTGTGGTGCAGAGAGAATAAGCATTGACCTCAAGGTCAATGAGGTCAACAAGGGGGCTGGTGTGAGAATCAGGTTGGGACCTAGTGTCTGTGATGCCAGAATTTATTCTGGAACTTACACGGTGTGCTCCGAACCCAGTCCACTTTTCTATTTAGTATCTTGGGTATTCATGTATCTTTGCTTTTTAAATTCTATTTTTTTTATTGCAGTAAATGTTGGTTTACAACATTGTATATGTTTTAAGAGTATAGGTTCACATGACTTCAGATACATGTTACCACTCCATGCCCACCATCAAAGCACCCATAATCTTCCATCCATAGCCCATTGGGCCCACTCCCTCCTTTACTACCCATTTCCACCCTCCCCTTCTGGTAAACTCATTTACCTTTTTCATTTTTAAAATTTTCCTGAACTGGATAATAAAAATCATAGCCTTCTAGTTATAGGGTAGTCTTGAATGAATAAGACACAGAATTTGATGGTCAAGGAGATTTTAACATAGTAGGGGAAATAAACTTGCAATCAAACAACTAATTCAAAGCACACTGACATGAGAGTTAATGTAGAGGACAGAGTGGGGTGTTTACAACCCAGGAGAAGGAGCAATTAGTTCTAATCTATGGGTGGGTTCAAAACTCAGTCTTTGGAAAGAAGGAAATGAGAATATATTTTTTCCCAAAATTTTCTGGGAGAATGCTCTAGAAACAAGTCCTGAAAAAGAGACAATAATAGAACCTTACAGCTAAGTGGGATCAGCTCCAGGTGAATATATTTCAGCCATTTGCTTCACCCATAAACTATATCCCAACAAAACTTCTAGAGCTTTAAACAAGTGAATTCCTTTTCTCAGGCAGCAGACTTGGTCATTTTACATGATCACTTCAAGGAAAACCAGAAATACTGAAGAAAATAATATCTCAATAACAGCATAGGAAAACTTGACAAAGAAGAATAATTCATAGTTTTCATCATGAGGCCAGGGATCATCAGATTGCCAGGGATTCAATTCTGACTATGCCTGTTTGTGGCTGAGAGATTCTGAATAAAGTTATGAAGGCTTTTAAAAAAATAATGTAATAGTTTATTTTTACATCCGTTTGTGCCTTTTTCCATCTCAGTTGTAATCCCCGTGGGCTTCCCATCACCAAATCACCCGTGTGCCATCACCATAGTCCAGTGCGCTTCTCCTCATGAAGGATTTTTTTAATATAAATTTTTGTTTATTTGAATCTTTTCTTTTGAATCTTTTTTTTTTTTTTTGAAGATTTATTTATCTAAGCATTCAAGAACTGGGGAATAGGCCAAAAGTGAGGGGGCATGAGACAATTCACTAGAGACAGAGTGGGGGGCAGAACAGGCAGACTGATGAAGTACACTGCTGGGGGGAGCAGCAGGCAAGTCAGGAGAGGTCTGTCAGGCAATGTGGGTCACGTCCCTGGCCAGCTATCAAACTTGTGCTGCAGTGGCTGCAGATAGCTTCTTAGTGCTATGCTTTAACCCTTGTGCCACCAGGGAGAGCCCCACCTTTGAATCTTTTTTATTGCGTCTGTATTTTATCCAGAGAAGACTACCCTGTACTTCTATTTTTCTTTCTTTTCTCATTCATCAGTAAATTCTTAACTTTGGCTTTTATTTTGATTTCTGCATGAGAGAAACTAAGCAAAATATTCTAGCAACCACCATACCTCTTTAGCTTTTAGCTTTAGTTCTCAATAAGGGAAAAATCTGACGAAATTCTACTAGAGGCTGAGAGCAGATGGCAGATTCTTAGAGTGAGCATTGTGCTTGATTGAACTTTTTCCTAATAATACTCTCCAAAGAAAGTGGAAGCCCTATACCTCTAAAGAGCAAAAAAATTAGAACTAAAGACAAGTCTGCAGGACTCTTGTTTATTTGTGTCAGCTGATCTAATTGATCTTTCCTTTTCATGAAATTACTCAAGTATATACACTGTTCACACTCTTGGGTTAAAGGATGCCTATGCACTCAGGGCAAGCTAGAAATATTGATTTCTTAATGTAATACTTAAACACATATATTATGGTTTCAATTCTTGGCAGAAACTATTTTAATTCTTTAAATGAGTAAAAAATAAAAGTGCTATCTGTGGTTAGAAATGTAAGTGCCCTAGTAAGGTCCAGCCTGGTAAGGTTACAATGTAGGAATTCTAGCAAAATATTATGCCTCACTAGGTTACTTCATTCCAGCACAACAAAACCATGTCTTTGACATTTTTAGCATTTCCTTTCAGCACATCAAACATTTATTAAGTACTTCCTCTATACCAGGCACTAAGTTGGTGCTGGAGATAAAAGGGTAAATAAGAAAAAAAATCTGCTGGAGCAACTTGAGGCCTACTCATAGATAGATTGCTGTAGTCTAATTAGATGAGTCCTGAGAGTTAGATTACATAATTTATTATGTCAAAGATTTTAAGGCTTATAGCTTACTCTCGGTGTAACTATTTTCCTACCCCATAGACACTGTCCCAGTCTGACTTAAAAGGGCGTCAGAGCTTCTCTGTTCACCGCCTTGCTCTTTCAGTACCAGCTTCATCACTGTCCACCCTACTCTAAGGAAGAAACTATACTTAGAACTAATGTCCCAGGGGCCCTCCCTGGTGGCACAATGGGTTAAAGTGTAGCACTACAAAGCTATCCACAGCCACTTCAGAATGAGTTCGAGCCCCAGCCAGGGAGGTGACCCACATGGCACAGTAGACCTCTCCTGTCTTGTCCACTGCTCCCCACTCTGTCTCTGGTGAATCCTCTCACTGCTCTTGCAACTCTGGCCTGTACCTCAGTTCTGTATGCATAAATAAATACATCTTAAAAAACAAAAACAAAAAAAAGAATGAATGTCTCATTTTTCTGTAAGAACCCATGGGGCTAATCATGTTTTATATTCTCGTTGGTCTCAGTCACCATGGGAAGTCCAAGCTTCTCACAGCAACACAGGATAAGGACTCTCCTCTCATTGTTGCATGTTTATCTGACTCCCTTTCCCATCCCTGCCAAATGTATAGTCCTTTCCAGTGTGGCTAGCAGAATGCAGAATTTGAAGAACTCAATATATTCTGCCTTCAAATTCTTCTCTGAAATTATGTTCACCTTCTTATTCTCCCCCGTGTCCTGCTTACCAAGAGCTCTTGCTTTGATATTCTACAGTTCCAGGTTTTGGAAGTGGGGATAGCAAATAGGCATTCTATTTGTTTCTCATTACTGCTTCTCTTTCAGAAACCTGTTTCCTTGAGGTCACATTAAACTGTTTCATTTCCTCTCCTGGTCACCACACTTCAAGGATTTTAGCAACTTGCCCACTTCATTTCCCTCCACCATTACACCTGTCATCATTTTTGGTGACTTTCATACAGATCATTGGCCCTCAAATTTGGCTCCACATTTGAATAACTGGAGATATTTTAAAAAATTACCTGTGCTCACTACAGTGGTGGTACATGGGAGAATTGGTGGTGGAATTTCATAGGGAAACCATACATTGTACAACAATGAAGGATGATATAAAGGATATATTTAAAAAAGAAAGTTACCTGTGCTTAGGTCCTTCTCAGGCCCCAGAAACACCAATCTAATTAGACAACATAAAATTCAGGCCTTCAGTGGTGGTGGTGGTAGTAGTCGTTTTAATTCTCATTTGGGCCTGAATGTTCAGGTGGTTTTCAGAACCTCTTACTTAGAATATCATTTCGAGTTCCTTGACTTCCCCCCATCATCTCTTCCTCCTCTCCCCAATCCCACCATATTCACACCAGCAGTCACACACTTTACCTTGCCACTATCAATAACCTCCAGCTCTTGTTTTCCATAACTTCACTTTCTAGTAGCCTCTCTTTTTGCCTCCTCACCCAGTATTCCAATGCCCATGGGATCATTCCCTGACCTGATCTCCATCTGATTCTCCCTCCTTGCTCTTCTTTCTGTTAAGTCTGTCCTGACCAGATTTAGATTCATTACCAGTTTCCTTGCATGCACCCTCATCTGTTTTGTCTTTATTTCCATTGTGCTTTTCTGGCAAAACCTGAACCCTGTTTACATTCAACTTGGCCTACTCCACATCCGCATTTGAACAGCTGAATGGGGTGGGAAGGAAACACAACTGCTTCACAGGTCTGGCCACAAACCTCAAGAGGGTTTCCAGCACTAGAGGACAACTCTGTGAGAATTCCTTGGTCAATTTCCCATCTACCTTTGTTGTTGTTGAAGTAACATTGGTTTATAACATGTATATGATTCAAGGAAGCAGGATGGCACCTTTTCACATGTATGTTAACCATACCACATTTACCACCAAAGCACCCACAGTCTTTCACTGTAGAAGCTTGGGACCCATTTCCCCCCTTGTACCCAAACCTAACTTCACCCCCCTCAAAAAGCCTTGATTGTATAGTCATATTTCTAGGGTTGTTTCAGTTTAGGTTGATCATTTCCTTTTTGTTTCTCTATGTTCCATATGAGTGAAATCATCCAGTAGTTGCTTTTCTCCTTCTGACTTATTTTACTTATATAATCTTGTCCTGTTCCATTCTTCCAACTAGCAAGAATTCATCTTTTTTATAGCTGAGTAGTATTCCATTATACACATGTGCACACATGTACCCATATGTATACACATACCTTCTCTATATACTCATATGTACATATATATATGTATGCACACACACACACATATACACACACCACTCATTCATCTATCATTGAGTACTTAGATTATTACCATAGCTTGGCTGTTGTAAATAGTGCTGCAATGACCATAAGACAAGAACCCTCTATGGCTTAATGCACTTTTTTTTTTAAAGATTTATTTATTTGTGCATACAAAACTGGGGTACAGGCCAGAAGCTCAGGGGCAGTGAGAGGCTTCACCAGAGACAGAGTGGGGAGCAGAACAGGCAGATTTACGAAGTACACTGCTGAGGGGAGCAGGGGGCGGGTCAGGAGAGGTCTGCCATGCCATGTGGTCACCTCCGGGGCAGGCGGGAATCGAACTCATATGGAAGTGGCTTTAGCTTCTCAGTGCTGTGCTTTAACCCGCTGCACCACCAGGGAGGGCCAGCTTAATGCACTTGTGAAAATGTATTTATTCTTTTGTATTAGTTATGCACTGTAGCCACAACTACATGAATAAATTATATAAAGTTGTGTATTACATATATATTTATATCAAGTAACAGTTTATAATATATGTACTCTAGCTATACACACACAGACATGTATACAACCTCATAGATTAGTGAATTCCTTGGCAACCCTGAACTGCTGCTTCAGTTCAAATTCTGAAGTGTGATTTTATGATAATCCATTTAAATGATTGCCCCAAATTTTCTTTTTATTCTAAAAAAGTACAATATACATGAGTCAAAGTGTACTTATATCAATTGTTTAAAGATCTAATTGTGAAGCAGAGCTTCATTATAAGATTATTTATTTTATAAGTTCAGCTATATCCTATTAGATTATAACATCCCTCTTTAACCCTTAAATATTATGTGCATAGTATAAAATTGTATATAATGTATAAAAATGAACTATTACATAATAAAATCAGAGTAGTTTATTATAATTCAAAGCTTTAGCTCTAAGACAGTTATTTGTTTGAGTCAGTTACTTACTGAGTGAGTTAATTTGCATTCTTTGTTAGTTAATAGTTAGTGAACATAGTTTGTATTTAATTAAGAAGTCCTTAATTAAAATCCAGGTTTATTCATTAATTATTTTATTTGTCAATTAAAGAGCAGCTGTTGTGCCAAGTGCTAAGAATACAGTGGTAAAAAGACAGATAAACCCTACCTTCTTGAATAGACGATACTAGTAATTGATGATACAACTTTAAATGTGAAAATTGAAATAGGGTAGAACATTAACTTTGAGGTGGAGTACAGGGACTCAAAAGATACTGTCCTATAAAGAAATGCTTGAAACTACTAAGTCCTGCTGACCTCAAGCACCCTGGCAGGGGTGAAATCTGCTTTTCTCTGTAGCCGAGGTAGAAACTGGACAATTAGATGATTAGATGCTTGAAATTCCATACTTTCCCCTCCATATAATATTCCACAGGAATGAGTGCAGAGCCAGAGAGCTGCTGACAGTGAGAATGTATTCTAGGTGATGTGCTCCTGATCCCCCCCAAGGCCATGGCCCCATTATTTGTCGCGTGGCAAATGGCTAAAATGTGCAAATGGTCATGGACATCTCTACAAATTTCTGTGCTGGGAGGTTGGGTAAAGCATAGACAGCAGGAGAGCTGCTGAGAAAGCCCATGGGTAATCCTTACAGGAACTTGGAATTATCCTGATTTAAATATGAGGAAACTTAGACCATGAAGCCTGGGAGGACTTACTCAGGGTCAATTTGCAAATACTCAGAAGATCTGTGATTAAAATTCAGGTCTCTCAACCTCCAGAGCTGGCACTATTTTATATATTCTGCAAGTAGCAGAATATTTACATGGAATGTGTATATATGTGGAGGAGGTGGGAGAAGAATTGTAGCATAAGGTGTGCCTATTATTATTATGCCAAAAATGCAAGCAGTAAGGTGCCAGCAAATAAAAGCATCTAATGTTATTAAAATTTCTAATCGCCTGATTTAACTTATTGCTAGGAACTCATAGCTGTTTAATGGTAACTTGCCTATTTTTTTTAAACTGCCCCTCTACCCAGGTCCTGCCAGGAAGTGGTTTACCAGGAACTCAGTGTATATTGAGTGCAAAGAGGCCACTTTGCATATAAAGTTGTAGAGTGAATTTTGGATTTCCATTCTTCATTCTCCCATGATAGACTTAAATCATTCTCTCCTTCACTTTGTTGTCATGAGAGTAAAGCACTTCCTCCTTTCTGGCTTTGGGCTTGGCTCTATCAGGTGTTTTGGTAATAGGATGTAGACTATGCAAGCAGAGATCTTGTCAGAAATGTGTCTGATTGTTCCTGCACAGGATCTGGGTAGCAGCTTCCCTATCAGCCTCATCCCAACACAGACACTTGGAACAGATGTGAATCCAGCTTGCAGCCAGCAACCAAGGATAGCCAACCCAGAGCCTAGATTAACAACCCAGATCACATACAGCCACAAGTGTGAGAATACATTGTTAGTGATGTAAGCTACTGAGTTTTAGGGATCATTTATTATATAGCAATATTATGCCTCTAGGTGACTAATAAAATCATGATGTGCACATAAAATTACTGTACATGCATAAGAAGAAAAATATTCTTCCTGATCTTCAGTTTTTCTGAGTCATCCCAAGATAGTATGCCAGAAATGAAGGGCCATGCTAAGAGGTTTGAATGTGAACAGGGGCTGAGCACATGTGAGAACAGTTCTTGAGAGTTTACTTGCGTGACCAGGGAGAGCTGGAGGGTGAGGGGTGGAGGAGAGTTCTTCTCCAACCAGACTTCTAAGCTTAGCCTTAGGAGCCAACCAAATGCTGCCTGTCAGTGGGTGGAAATAGGATAAGGAACAAAGGATTAAGGCCATTGTCTTGGCTTTCTGCTCTGCGGCCTTACAAATGAAAATAATAAATTGCTAAACATCATTTTTATGTTACTAGCTGACTTCATAATAGTAACCACATTTCATTTCCCTAGAGAATGATATTTTAAGCCAAGAAGGGCTTAGGCCTCATTAGATAGTATTGGTGTATGCTTTACTCATGAAGTAAGCTATAGATTAAAGTCACTGGAACAAAGTACTGAAAATGAAGGTGCCTGAGGCAATTTTAGTCTCAGTGTAGATCATCGCCCAGTGAAGGATTTACCACAGAAATATATTATTCAGAGTTTTGCAGGTGAGGATTTACTGTGATATTTAATAAAAACGCAGATGAAGTTTATCATGAAATGGGTTCCTGTGATGTGTCTGACACCCTTAAAGAATTTGGCACAAACACTAAAGCTGCTATATGATGACAAAGACGCTAATAGGAGGTGGTTTACTTCAAGAGATATAACTATTTGATTTATATAGTAGATGACAGAAAATGGCACTTAGCTCAGTTAAAAAGTCCACATGCTAGTCCCAATTTTAAACCATTTTAGATAGATTTAAACCATTTTCTGGGTTTGGTTAATTTTCTTTTTTTTTGATTTTTATTTTTAAGTTCTTGGACTTCCTACCTGGAAAATCACAATAGAACTGGGAGGATGCTTGCCACTGAGTTATGTCTGAATTATGTGAAATTTTTATAATTGTAAGATTATAAGGTGAAGAATTGCTCCCTCCCACATACCACATACCTTTACTCTATGTAGGTCAATTTTCTGGCTTTTAAAATCAAGTGCTTATGTGACTGTAAGTGGAATCAGTATTTCACCTTTATGGTAAGGGAGGGGTGACAGAATGAATAATATCTTTAGATAGAAGAAACAGAAAATTCACCATCATCATAATCTGAACTGTAAGGCTATTTAACAGAGTGTTTGTGTAGTGAGGTAGTGAATGCTCTTTAGTCACTGACATAAAATTTCTTATCTGGAACTCAGAGGCTTAATAGTATCTCCCGTATTACTTTCCTGTGGCTACTATAACAAATATCCACAACATTAGTGGCTTGAAATAATACTCCTTTATCATACTGTAGGTATGAAGTCTGATGTGGTCTGAAGTCTGATGTGGGCCTCACTGGATGAAAATCAGGATATGGTCAGGGCTGTGTCCTTCTGGAGAGCCTAAGGGAGAATCTATTTGTTGCCTTTTCCAGCCTCCAGCAGCTCCCACATTCTTTGGCCTGTGGTCTCCTTCCGCATTCAAAGGCAGCATTGACCGTTGAGTTTTTCCCATATTACATCACTCTAACACTGACCCTTCTGCCTTTTTCTTCCACATTGAAGAGCTCTTGTATTTACTTTGGGCTCACTCAGACAAGCCAGTATTTCTTCCTACTTTAAGTCAGGAGACTTAATTGCATTGACCATCTTACTTTTTGCTTGCATTTTAACATAACCTATCCACAGTTTTCAGGGTTTAAGATGTGGATAGCTTTTGGAGACCATTATTCATATTGCTTGTGTGGTTGCTGTGAGGATTAAATAAGATAATACACACGTAAATCTGGCCCATAGCAAATACTCAAATGTTAGTTAGCATTGTTATCTTATGAAAACAATGTTTCATGTGGTTACTGTAGATTGAATGCTCAGCAATCACAAATACTGCCAAACTTCATACTTATATACATGCTTATGAGGATTAGATTTTGGAAATTCCTGAGTCTTAACCAGATTCTGTTGTTAGTCCTTCTGCCTGATGCATAAAGGATAGAATTAGGCTCTGGGGAAATGTTATGGTTTTTCAGGCATGACCTTTGATAGGACAATTATCACAGATGTGAATAAAAGCACATTTTCCACTGTCGATCACAACAAAAAGTAAACTTAGTTTGGATTTGATAGTCATGGCAGTGAGAATATGTTTTCAAGTCTTTGGTACGATTCCACATGTATTTTTTGGACAGGGTCTTGGCCAGTGGATAAAGGTAGGGTCTACTCTTACTGAGAGGTATCTTCATGACTAGGCTCCAGTCAAAAGGAGCCCCAGACATAAGTGGCTAAATGGAATACACCATAGAAAACTAAAATATAAGTTCAGCCCTCAACCATGGATCTAAAAACCTAGATATGGAGGGGGAAAAAAGGTTGGTAGAATCACCTTAGTACATCAACTGCTCCAGTTAGAGAAACAATTAATTCTAATTAATTAATTAATTCTAGGTTGAATCAGTGGATGTATCTAAAGCTGTAAATAAATAACTGCTTCGGTCAGGTTTGGCTCAGGGTGTGAGCAGGACTTTCGTTTGTTACAGGCAACAGCTAAGTCAACTTGGGGAATGATTGTGAGTGACATGTCCCTAGATTCATATAATATATATAGTTAAACATTAGCTATTCAATTAGCAAGTACTTATTGAACCCAGTACATTTGTGTGTGTATGTTGAAGGTGCCTGAGCAAAAAAGTAATGAAAAAAATATAGGTTTCATTTATGGACTAATTATATTTAAATTCTGCTTCTAAAGGATACAAAGTTGAAGACCTGGAGCAAGTTACAAGCTTCTGTGAACCTGACATCCTTCATTGGTAAAATCATACAGTCGGTGGTGTGGGCTAAATGACATGATATTTGAAAACATCCACAAGGCACAAGGCAGAAGTGTGAAAAATAATACATGCATACTCATGTGGCAGCTGAAGATAAAGTTCTTTTTTTTAATGTTCCCAACTATTGTAACCATGAGCCAAGGTTGCTTTCTCAGGGAGAGAACACTCGGTAAGGTCTAGAACAGCTCTGTGTACTGAGCCTCCAATTTTGAGGGTTTCCTGCACTTTTCTTAAATAGAATTATTTGTATTATCCTCTTTGGAAGTCACTGAGCTTCCTGGACCTATGTATAGATATAGATATACATTTATTTTTTGGACAAATGGTCTCTTTTACCTCCTAGAATTCAAATTATACATGCCAGACTATTTGATATTGTCTTCTAGATCAGTGAAGATTTTTTTTCTTGTTATATGCCTAAGTTTGAGCAGGTTTTTATTAAGTAGTCTTCATGCTCACTGCTCCTTTATTCTCTTGTCTGGCCCTCCTGATAATGCCATGTAATTAATTTTCAAATCTCTCTTAGAATTTCTCCTCTTTTAACCTATGGAAAGCATATTTGAAATATTTATTGTGATTATTTTAAGGTTTTTAAAAATGGACTAATATTGTGGGTCTATTTCTATTATTGGAATTTTCTCTTGAATTTGGGGTGCATTTGCCTCTTTTTTAGACATTACAAGTATTTTTTAATGGCATATGGAACATCATGGAAGTCACTCATAGACACTCTGGATTGTGCTATGTTCTTTATTTTCATGAAGGAAACGAAAAATAAGTATTTTCATATTACCCTATAAAGTATGGAAGATATTTTGTCAATATCAAAATATATTTTTTAAAGATTTATTTATTTATTCATACAGGCCAGAGATGCGGAAGGTCAAAGGATTCACCAGGGACAGAGTGGGGAGCAGAACAGGCTGATCGACGAAGTACACTGCTGAGGGGAGCAGCGGGTGGGTCAGGAGAGGTCTGTTACGCCATGTGGAGCTCCTCTGGGGCAGGCGGGATCGAACTCATGATGAAGTGGCTTAATCTTCTTAATGCAGTGCTTTAACCTGCTGCGCCACCAGGGAGTGCCCAATATCAAAATTTTAAATACTTTATATTTTGACCCAGATTTCTATTCTAGAAGTTTTTTCTGTGAATATGTCTCCAAGTTGCTGTACATGCATGCATCATCATACCAATATTCAAAAGCTGGGAACTAAACATTATCTTCTTAAGATCTGACTAAGTAAATCAAACAACATCCATGTAGTATTGTTCAAACCTGTCGAGCAATAGGTTTTCTAAGCAATACATGAAAATAATGAGTTGAATGTGTTAGTTTGATAAAACAGCAAGAATCCATTATTCAATGTTAAGAAACAAGTAAAAAATAGTATAAGCTGTAATTATATTTCATAATCCAATCTGTAATAATATTTAAAAAGTATATGTAAGTATATGGCTATAGGAGAAATTGCTGGTAGCAGCAATGTGGGAAGAAGAAATGGGGATATGGAGAGTTTAATTTTTTACTTACTTTCTTTAGTAAGGTTGGAGTGTTTAAGCATCTCTTGTACAAATAATAAATTATGCTCTGTTCCTATGGAGACAATCTGGAAATGGAAAATTGCTTTTGTAAAGGAACAGATAATAGGCTAGTTATGCTTTGTGGGCCACCCAGGCTTTTGTTTCTTTCAGCTTTTCCTACTTCTGCTACCTCTTCTTCTTTAACCCTTTAAGAATGTAAAGTCATCCATATCTTTGAGTCATTGCTATAGGCTTTGGTTTGCTATTCCTCAAAAATTAGAGTTACGTTTCCTTCTAGCAGACACTTAAATTATAAGTAGGTTACATTGAACTGGGGGGAGGGTTTTGGTTGTACAGTTTGCAAAAGGTGAGCAGTTTTAGTTTATCCTTAGTCCCCCCCAAAAAGGCCTTCGTCCCAGAACATAGTTTGTTTTTTGAACATGTGACCTATCTCACTGGAATACCAATGGAAAACCTCCAATGTTTGCCATGTTCTTCTAGCTTGGTTGGACTTGAACTCTAAACTCTTTCTGTGTAGCAGGTAGCAGATTTGTTTTCAGAGTCTTCCAGTTCTTTTTCTTCTGGCTTTCTGGGAGTTTCTTCCCTATACACATGTAGTTGAAGAGACAGTCAAGAAAGGGAGAGTTATAGGCAACTTATGAGGTTTCCCTTTCTATAACTTCATCTTTCCTGGCAGGGAAAACCTTAATTTGAATCTTCAGACCAATAAGATGGCAGATTTTTTTTCAAGTTCTGTATTTCAAATGACCAGAGACCAGAAAGGGTCTTGGGAAAATACTATATGCTGTATATATGGTTTCTTAATTTTGAGGGTCAAATCATTTCTGGCTTTTGTCTGCTTTTGGTCACTTGCCAGTGTCTTCAAATAGTTGTCTTTTAAGGTATTTCTGTGCAGAGTTTATACTTGTTTTCTCAAGAAGCATTAGTCTAATGCAAGATATCATTTTGTCATTATCAGACTCAAAGTCTCTGAGGCCATAACACTGAACTTCCATTATAAGTGTTCAAAGAAGAAGTAAAAGCTATGTCCTAGAAGGAGTAATGGAAAGGTGGCAAATGAATTTAGACAGTGTGTGACCCCACCTTATCTGTGGATTTCTCTGGCTGGGTCCAGATTATAGATTTGAAAGAAAAGAGAGAAGTTGATAGAGCAATAACTCAGGGACAGACATCAAAGGTGAGAGGTTTAGAGAACAAAATATGATTTAAGCCACACTTAGGTAGTTCAGTTGGCTAAAATCAGAAACAGAGTAGACAGCAGGAAAAGGTCTAGCACACATCTCAGATTTTACTTATTTATTTATTTTGCTTTCTGCAGTGGAGCAAGCGGAGCAAGAGCAAACCATCTCTGAGATAGGGAAAATACAAGGATGAACAGATTTAGGGCAGAGCAGGCAAGGAGTTAGTTTTGTCACTATATGCATGCAGGGTAGGTTTTCAAATCCTTCACTCATACTAGGTTTGCCATGGATATTTTCTAGAAAAAAAAATGATATCAAAATGCTATATTGATTAGCAGGATTTCAAAATTATTATGTTCCCTTCTTGTAATGTTGGTTTTCTACAATGTATTCTTGGCAAGTTGATACTAAACAGGATGGAATCCAATAATTATTTATAGTGTATTTATTCCCTATAATCTTTTTCATTTTTTTAAAGATTTATTTATTTATGCATACAGAACTGGGGTATAGGCCAGAGGTGCTGAGGCAGTGAAAGG
This sequence comes from Condylura cristata, assembly GCF_000260355.1. Lineage (NCBI taxonomy): Eukaryota > Metazoa > Chordata > Mammalia > Eulipotyphla > Talpidae > Condylura > Condylura cristata. The sequence continues at coordinate 55,323,631 of NW_004567107.1, read as the reverse complement.
ATTCACCAGAGTTAGAGTGGAGAGCAGGACAGGTAGATAGATGAAGTACACTGCTGAGGGGAGCAGTGGGCGGGTCAGGACAGGTCTGCTGCACCATGTGGGTCACCTCCCAGGCTGGGGATCGAACTCAGACTGAAGCAGCTGCTGCTAGCTTGCAGTGCTGCATCCTAACCCATTGTGCCACTAGGGAGGGCCCTTATTCCCTATAATCTCCTACAATATTCATCTTACCTCTGGTAGGAAATGTTGTATGACAATTTTCTAGTGGCTTTTGCCCATCAATAATTTGGCACATAAATATATATTTCTAAAAGAACCATGTAAAAATACTGACAATTCCCCATGCCACGAGTAGATTTATCTTCTGTGTTCTTTAGTAAATCATTTTAGGTGGCATCTAATTATGGCAACCCATTAGGATTTTGTTTGTTTCAATTACTTCTATCTAAAGAATTTGTTAATCCGTCATGGCTCTAAAAGGATTTATGTTATATAGAAGAGATATTTTTCAATGTATTCAAGCAACTTTGCATCAAAATTTCCCCAACCTATACATTCTCAAATTATGCTAAGCAGATCAGTATTTACAAACAGGTATTTTATAGTGTTAGAAGTGTGAACACTGGATTTCTTCCTCCATGTGGGGGGTGGCTAATGAAGTCTGAATGAAGATGGGTGTTTCACAGAGAGGACTGTGGGTTTTATTTCAAGCTAGATATGACTTGAAAAATTAAATTGCCTTTTAGCACTGAATGACTAGGAGATACTTATCGTACCATTGAATTAAAAAGACTGAATCCCTTAGACTACTTTTTAGTCTTTGATGAAAACAGAGCTCTATGCTTAAATTCCTGGAATCATATTTTTGAGCTCAGTAATAGCCCCACTTTCAAGCTATCATCTTGCTTCTTCCTTATTCATTTGCCAGCTTCCTTTGTTCTTCCCTTCACTCTGCCCTTTCATTCAACTTATTTGATTTTCTAAAATCTCCAGACACAATTCATATCTATTCCCTCTGCCACTATCCTAGTCCCAGCAACCATTACCTGTCACAGTCTCTTCACTGCTCTTCTACATCCTAATTTGCCCTTAATATTGTGGCCACATGTTGCCAGTGATGTTTTCTAAAACAAGAATAACTTCAATGCTTTCAGATATTCCTTAGGGCTGAAAAAAATTTCCTTAATATGGCTTGCAGTTTTCTCTTCAATCTTCTCCTTAGGTTTCAACTTCATTTCTTACCACTCTCCCCTCTCCCTTTTAATTCCAGTCATTTTGAATTTCTGTCCCTTCTACATGTTCACTGTGCTTTCATTTGTTCAGACAAATGAATGCTTTGGAGATTGCTTTGAACACTCTGGTACCTCTGCATTTCCTGACTAACTCTGACTCACCCCCTTTGGGTATTTTTTAGGTAACACTTCATTCAGAAAGTCTTTTATTGACTTTTCCTTAGCACTAGAGCATCCTAAATTTCTTTTGTCATAACACACATCACACTTTGCCATAACTTACTCCTTGGTTAGCTGCCTTTGCTTTCTACTGTCAGGTATTGAACCGGGAAACTAAAACAGTGTCATACTGGCACTAGTTGTTTAGTGGTTAGTAGAGTCTCAATAGATATTTATATAAAAATTACCTTGTCTTTTCTAAAACCTCTGAAAGAAGTAGACAAATTATTTTTCTACTCTATTTAAAGCTCTATAGTCAGTAATTAGAGGTTTAGGTTTAGCTTGCATTCCACTTGTATCAGTCAAGAAGACTCTTCCGAAACATTCCTGGTTTTTTGAGGAAAAAGAGACCTCCTGACAGTCCATTGTCATTGTCTGCTTTCATTTTAGCTAATTGGCTTAGAAAGTTGAGTAAAGTTTCTTGAGTACATGGGGGCATGTAGAGTATTTTCCTCATTGACTAGCTAACCAACATCCTTCAGATGCTCTTTGAGGTAGATGGACTGGTTAAAAAGACACAGCGTGAAAAAA
>NW_004567107.1:55280934-55320389 GCF_000260355.1 Condylura cristata | reverse complement strand
GAATCGAACTCATGCGGAAGTGGCTTAAGCTTCTCTGTGCAGTGCCTTAACCCGCTGCGCCACCAGAGAGGGCCGAAAATTCTTGAATAAGATGTAGGAACCAACAAAAAGAAAACAGGGCATGTCTTGCAATGTTATGTGTTAATTATACCTCAATAAAGTTGGAAGAATAAAGAAAGTGTCTTAGTGATAATGCAAAAATAATCCTACTCAGAATTCAATGCTAAGGAAAACTTTGTGGATAGCAGTTAATTGAGAACAGGGTTTATTCATTCTGAAACCACAATGGTGGTCCACTACTTCCATTCATGCTGACTCAGGCAAGACGAATAGAGGATTTGACATTAGTCACATAAAACTGTCATCTCTACTTCTTGCAATAGGGACTAAGAGATGAACCATTCAGAACAGAAATAGTAATAGTAACAGCAAGCAATGAAAATACAACTGATGATGCTTGCATGACCAAGATGGAAAGCCTACATTTATAGCTTTGAATTTACACTTGCACAGTACACAAACTCTCCAACTTTAGTATATCATCCTGTAACCAGGCAGGACAAGGTAAAATTTTAGGAAATGTTAAGGACATTTTTGTTTCATTCACAATCTCCCCACCATACAAGAAAATCAAACCCTCAAACAATTGAGCTAAAGCAATGCACCACAGTTTTTCCAACTGATAAAAAAATTCAGCCCTTATAGAGTAATTAAAAGATTTAAAAATTTTGGGGGAAGAGCTCCTTAATCAGTGTAAGTAAATCATCAGTCCTACTTTTTTTTTTTTTTAACAATTTATTTATTTATTCAAACAGAACCAGCGTATGGGCAGAGGTGCAGGAGTGGTGAGAGGATTCACCAGAGACAGAATGGAGAGCAGAACAGGCAGATTAACTGAATATACTACTGAGGGGAGCAGCAGGCAATACAGGAGAGGTCTGCTGTGCCAGCTGGGTCACCTCCCTGGCTGGGGATTGAACATGCACTGAGGTGGCTATGGCTAGGTTTGCACAGTGCTGTGTTCTACCCCGGAAAATGCTAGCATTTGTAAGTTTTAGGGAATATTCTCTAGACATGGAAAACGGTAGCTGTTTGGGAAAATGCAGTATTTAAGAAGTGGTGATTCCTTTTCTGTTGTATATGCTTGTCTCAGTGAGTTTTGTCATGGCATAGCACTGCTAATGGCTGACAGGACAACTGGTGTTGCATCGGGCAACACCACACTGCTATAGAAACAGGAGTCTTGGGGCAGGCTACATAGTGCAGGTTGCTGCTCAAGAGTAAGATCCTGGCCTTTTTATTGATAAATTAATTATACAGCATTAGCTGTAAGGGGAAGCACAGAAGGAAACAGGAAAGTAAAAGAAGGAAAAGGGAAAGGCTGGAACTGTCATCTATTGTATTAGGGACCAAGAGTCTAGTTCTCATCTGCTGATGGCTTGGTATTGTAATTGAGAGCAAGCCCTAGTTCCCCAGTCAGGGTTTAAATCTTATCAACAAGATGATCCATTGATTAGCTGCTGGGGTCCCTTGCTATACATACGTCAGTGCCCACCCCCTCCTAACACACACACACCAGCAATCCAGGTAATAACTCATGATGCACACCCTTCCCAGGGCGATCTAGCTTTGTGCTCTTTGTTGATGTGAAAGGCACCTTCTAGGGGTAAGCTCTTATGACCCGGCAGTTCTGACCTTGCTTTAGGAACACAGAACTGTAGGTAACAAAATGGAGGCTGGATAGGCCATTTCGGATTAGTAGACCCACAACTGGACCAGAGGCAATTATCCCTCTAACCCTGCCTGGAGGTGAGATCCCAACCTTACTTCCCTCAAGTACCATGAAATGTCACCAGTTTGAGACTTGTGCAGAAAGGGGTCCCGAGCTAGAAATGATTGCATCCTGTGAGCTTGCTAATTCAGTGTGTGTTTGTTTCACTTTTCTGTTTTCTGCAGATTGCCTTTTATCACGGGGTGTATTTATATTGTTAGGGAATGGATGAAAATATGTGAGTGAATGGGAAAGGAACTATGGATGTTCGAGTGAGCTTTTTATTTTATTATTTAAATATTTTGTTAAAGATCTAACTAGCTTTATTAAATAATATATGAATCAGGCCGTATCTCATCTAACAAGTAGCAATGTGCTCCAAAGTAATCAAAAAGAAAAGCTTCATAGGCAGAAAAATGAAAAATTTATTTGTTGTTTTAAAAATTATTTTTGGTGGATACAATTTTTATAGATTTAAGGTATACATGTGACCTATGTATGCAGTACAAAATGATTATCACAATCAAATGAATATACCATCACTTGTTATAGCTGCCTTTGTGTTCGTATGTTTGGTGAACACATGAAATTGACTCTTTTAAGCAAATTTCAAGTATTTAATGTATTATTAATTATAGTCACTATGCTGTGACTTATTTATCTTTTAACTGAACTTATTTCTCTTTTAACTGAAAAATTATACCTTTTGTTAAGTATCTCCTTTTTATTTTACCTCCCCATCCTCTGGTAACTATCATTCTAGACTGTTATGAGGACTTTGACTTATGCCCCACAGGAGCAAGACAGTATCTTCCACTCCTTACCCTCTTCTCCTTTCTCATAGAACATCTCATTGAGCCATTTTTACTAACAGGAACATGCCTGATCCCAGAGATTCTAAAGTACAAAGAAGATTAAGGGACTTTGAATTAAGAGGCTATATAAGTTGCTATGGGATACTGAGGATTTCTCCAAGGTACCCCACTGAGAAGGTGATTCTTTTGCAGCATTTGGGAGGAAAGGAAATCTATCAGTTCAAAGAAGGATATTCTGACAGAGAGTACAATGTGTAAAGACATGGAAACAGGAAACGAGGAAATGCTTTCTATTTAGGAAACATCAAGGATTTGTACTAATGTAGTACACAGGTGTGTATGTGTGTGTGTGTGAATGGACTGAACTTGGTTGATTATTAGTTTGGGATTCTATTTCAATAAGTGGTAGAAACTGGAAAGTTGTCCTCCTGCTGTTTAGAAAACGAAACCTCTATAACCTCTATCTGCCTCTATAATCAATACATTTTCCATACTTAAATTAGGATTTCAGGAATAATTTGGATTAGAAGTCTCTTTAGTCTCTCCCCTGCCTCATTTCTTTTTTCATACACAACTAAGCTTGCAGATATGAACCAGTGGCAAAAAAAAAAAAAAAAAATTCCCTCTGTCAACTAGTTTATCTTGTTACTGACATGAATAATCACATTCAATTGGATTAAACAAGCTGTAACATACTGTCAAAAGCCATTAGCAATATAAGAGCCTCCAGCCTCAAAGAGCTCTTTTTGTATATCTTAGAGTTTTCCTCATGAAAGGAAAAAATCAAACTAAAGGAAACAATGTGTTTCATTTACAAGCTAGTGTCCTCTGGGGTCTTCTCATCAGTTCTGTGGTTTGATTATTTGTTCTGGAAATCAGGAGCAGAGCTGTCTTCTTGATAATCTCACATGTATAATGATTTCTTGGCAGCGATAAAAAACTGGATATATCCAGTTTGCATATTATCCAGATTTTCAAAGGAAAAAAAATGAGAGGATATAATCAAAACCAAGGCAGAGGAACTTGATACGCCTTCTGTCTTTTGAGAGATTCTTTTTACCCACTTCCTGGAGTGCTGTACTCTTTTCGCTGACCCACTGGCAACATGCAACTCCTGAATTCTCATGCTTGCCAATTCCCTGTAGAGACTCAGGTAGAGAACTTGGCTTCCCTGACATGATGCCAGTGACTCATGGGATGATTAGAAATGGAAAACATTGGCAGAGCTACATAGAAACTTAAATGACTGCAAATGGACCCTTATTAAACAATCCTAGTGCCACTTTCAAATGATCATTTTCCTTTAAAGAAAATATTTCTGCAGGCAAAACCAATAGCTGATATCTTCTCTTAATAACTTTATTAAAATGCCAAGAGAAGAGAGATTGCTTATGCCTGCCTCACGCATTTTTGAATACACACCCTGGCCTGACTGAAAAATCTGCTAAGCCAGATACACACAATGAATGTAAACCTAGGCCACCTTCCCCCCTTCTCTTTTGGACCTAGTCATCTCAGTCATCTGACAATCCTCAGCCAAAGTAGATAAAATGAAAGCAGAAGTAAAAGATGGTATGAGTTCTACTGCCTCTTATGGGTTCATTTTCACAAAATATCAGAGGACAATGTTATAAATAATATCTGTGCAGCAAACTGAGGAACAGCACACTTGTTCCCCAGTTCCTCAGATTTTATCTTTTGTGACATTTAAGCACAAGGAACTATTGATAGCTACAATCTTGAATGAGTATTCTTGTATTAGATGTTTAGCTAAATCCTGAAAACTCAGTTTTAACCTTCATTTAGAACATAAATGGTTGATCTCCAATGGCAAGCTCTGAGATTTCTGTTTGCACAGAGAATTGGCAAGAAAACTTAAACATCACTTGTGGATTTCTGGTGAGAAAAATGCCTTAAAGCACTTTTTGAAGGAGAGGGGAAGCAGGTGGATGGCTATTCCAAGCTGTGTACTGAAAGCATAGACTGCTATGTGGGCTCTATTTCTCTTCCCTGGGGTACCAGATTTTTAATTACAATGGTTAAGTTGGGATTTCCCTGACTTGGTGGTTTCCTGCTTTGGTATATCTAGTGGGATCTTCTATCTCCAGATTTTCTGAAAGCATAAAAGAATAGTTGAAATAATTGAAATTACAGTTTGGAAAGGAAACTTAGAGTTTAAAGTACATGATAAGAAAGCATGGCTACTTATTTTTAGTTCTAAATAAAATTTGTAGGTTAATACTAATTTAGAATTTTTTCCTTTACCAAAATAAGCCAAACATGTGTTGGTTAGTTGTCTCTGGTTTGGTCTTTGGCTTTTTTCTTTTGTTATCGAATAGATCCCTTACTTTTATCTATAGGACCTTTGCTACCTCCAGTTGACTTGCACAAAAACAGTTATTTCTTTGTATGTCCTTGTTTGTTAGTAGTAGCAAAAATTCTTGGTCATCAAATCACTTCATTTACGGTCTTTATTGAGTGTGTTAAAAAATAAACAGTGAAATCCTTCTTTGGACAGAATGATGGATGCTATGACATTTCTCATGTACACATTATTGAGCTTCCTCATTGGCTGCAGAGTTTCAGGGATATTAGTCTCAAAAATCATTCTCAGTCATGTGATATTTCACAGCGACACAAATGGATTTAAAGAAGCTCCTGAAATACTTCTGAAATGCTTTTAAAAAAATTGATAGGTATCTTCTGAAGTACTTTAGCAAACTTCTGGAGTCAATCAGCAAACAAACATTTACTGAACACTTGTATCACACTTATGTTGGATTGTTTATATTCTACTAGCAAAGATGGATTATATACAAAGCACACTTAACTATATATCTGCTGTCTGCCATATCAATTGTGACATAAGGTAACTTCATGCAATTATAAAACATACTTTAACAATGCTTATTGTATAGATTCTGTTCAGAAAATATGCCATATGAAGAGGAAGCATCATAAACATTGATAGCATTTACCTATGTACTAAGATAAATTATGAGCAAGTGTGTATGCATGTATTCTTACTGACCAAGACGGTTTTATGTTTTCCTCAGTGAGACTAATATTTATTATACCTGAGAATCTTCATGACTCTAGGCCCTACCCTTCTTTACAGCATTTATATAAGAAAACTAGTACATTCTTTCACAGAGTTGTCAACCTTTTAAAAAGTCTTGTAGTGTTCTAACTTCGTAATGTCTTTCTCAGGATGTGAAGGCCCTTGCTTTTTAAAAAATTAAATATATTATTTATTTTACAGCATTCTTCATTTTGTGCATTTTTCCATCTCGGTTGTAGGCCCGTGGACTTCCCACCACCAATTCACCCATGTGACATCATACAGTCCTGTGTGCTCTACCTGTCCCAGTTTTGATCCCAGCTCCCTCTCCACTCCTGTAAAATGTCTCTGGTTTATAGTTGTTCATTGCTTTTTGTTTTTGCTTTATTACAATTGGAAAGCCCTCACTTTTATTTTTATTGTTTTTTAAAGATTTATTTATTTATGCATACAGAACTAGGGTATAGGCCAGAGGTGCAAAAGTGTGAGAAGATTCACTAGAGACATAGTGGAGAGCAGAACAGGCAAATCGATGAAGTACACTGCTGAGGGGAGCAGAGGGCGAGACAAGAGAGATCTACTGTACCATGTGGGTCACCTCCCTGACCAGGAATTGAACTTATGCTGAAGTAGCTCTGGCAAGCTTTGTGGTGCTGTGCTTTAACCTGTTGCTCCACCAGAGAAGGTTAAGCCTTCATTTTTAATGTAAACATCAAAGAAGGTAGTGTCCTTAATGTCCCAGTCTCTGAGAAAGTGTGGAGTCTGCAGACACAAATTAGCAAACACTGATGACCTGACTAATGGCAGAAAGATCTGAACACTCACTGTGCTCCACACACCCCAATGAGTGACCCTCACCATGGCCCAGGATCCTCCAGGACTTTTCCAATAGTTCATCTCAGCTCCCCACCCACACACACACACACACTTTTTTTTTTAGATTTATTTACTTATGTATATAAGAGCTGGGGTGCAGATGGGTGAGATATTGCACCAGAGACAGAATGGGGAGCAGAACAGGCAGATCACTGAAACACATTGCTGAGGGGAGAGCAGTGGGTGAGACAGGATGGAACTCCTGCAGTGACTGCAGATAGCTTCCTAGTGCTGCAGCATAAGCTGTTGTACCACCAGGGAGGCCCATCTCAGTACTGAGTCCTTTTAGTGGAGCTGAGTTTAGTCTGAGTCTGATCTCTCTCTCCTGCTATAATGGTCTTTGAAAAAGCTTTCCTTGACTATTTAACTTTATTATAAGTTTTGCTTTGGCCACTCTCAGGAAAAAGAAAAAAGACCTTACTGCCTCCTAATATTACAGTTTAAGTTTATGCACACATTCTGAGGTATTTCTTTCTTTTTTAAGAATGTGTGTATCAACTGCTATTTTAATAATGTTTAAAATAGCACTGCTGGGCCTCCCTGGTGGCATAGGGGTTAAGTCTCAGTACTATCACGCTATCACCACTGCTGCCTGAATTTAATCCCTGGCCAAGGAGCTAACCCACATATGGCACAGCAGACCTCTTGTGTTCTACCTGCTGTTCCCCTCAGCAGTGTATTTCAGTTGACCCACGTGTTCTGCTCCCCACTCTGGTGAATCCTCTGGCTTATACCCAGTTCTTCTATGCATAAATATATCATAAATCTTAAAAAAAATCTTAAAAAATAACAACAACAGGGGCCTCCCTGGTGGTGCAGCAGGTTGAATTGCAGCATTATGAAGCTATATGCAGCCACTGCAGCACAAGTTTGATCCCAGGCCAGGGAGGTGACCCGCATGGTGCAGCAGACCTCTCTTGTCTTGCCCACTGCTGCTCTGCTCCCCAATCTGGCTCTGGTGAATCCTCTCATTCCCCTGCCTCTCTGGCCTGTACCCCAGTTCATATCAAATTTTAATAAATAAATAAATGAACAAATAAAATAGCAATATTAAAATAGTTCAATAGCATGATATTGACTTTCTATCTTGCTTCTTAGTTTTTTATTTTTTTCCAGAGTATTTATCACTACCAGGCATGCTATATATTTCACCTATGTATTTATAATTATTTGTCTTCTTTGCCTAGAATGAATGTCTCTGAGGACCTGATTTTTATCTGTTTTGTTTGCTGCTCTTTCTTCAGTGGCTGGCTCATGGAATAGTTGCTCAACTATCTGTTAAAGAACATATGAATAAGCTACTATATTTAAGTGATTGTTGATATTGGTATTTTTCCATTTTTATCTAGGAATTGTAAAAGCTAGCCCAGGATTGTGCCAGAATACCTCAGATTGCATCAGATGAGTTCTTCCCAGAACTATGATATACAACCTTATTCTGATGTGTTGTCATTAGCTTATACTGAGGGAAAAATATATGCTGCTAGCATATTGTTGTGGATATTGTTCATTACTTCTGTAATAGCAATTAGTTGATTTCCTATTTTGTTCCCTGGGCATCTACTAACTGATGAATTTTCTTTCCTTAGATAGGTTGCAGGAAAGCATAGGACAGGGCCTGCCCGAGTGGCACAGGGGTTAAAGTACAGCACTATGAAGCTCTCTGCAGCCACTGTGGCACAAGTTTGATTCCCGGCCAGGGAAGTGACCCACATGACGCAGCAGACCTTTCCTGTCTTGCTCACTGCTCCCCTCAGCAGTGTATTCAGTCAATCTGCCTGTTCTGCTCCCCACGCTGTCTCTGGTGAATCCTCTCACCTCCCTGCACCTCTTGTATGCATGAATAAATAAATCTTAAAAAATAAAAAAAGAAAGCATAGCACAGAAAGTTTGTTCCCCCATGGGCAAAAGTGGCATTTATGCCACAAATGGGTCTTATCCTGAGGTCTACTTCTTCGGTAATTTTTCTTTTCCCTTTGCTCTATTTTTTATAATTACTTTAAATTTATGTTATGTTGGTTTAGCCTATTATTATCTTCAAGGTCTCTTCTCTGAGGTGTAAAAATTGGTATAAGTTTCCATAATATTTAGTAAGCCATTGGTTAATGGAGTTACTCTTACTGAACTAGTAATGATGTTTCAGTATTTAGAAATGCAATCATAGGTATGACCTACTCAGTTCTTACAAAGTCATGTAAAACAGACACTTTAAGAATTATATATTCAGGCCCTCCCTGGTGGCTCAGCGGGTTAAAACATAGCACTAAGAAGCTAAAGCCATTTCCCCATGAGTTCGATTCCTGCCTGCCCCAGAGGTGACCACATGGTATGGCAGACCTCTCCTGACCCGCTCGCTGCTCCCCTCAGCAGTGTACTTCGTCCATCTGCATGTTCTGCTCCCCACTCTGTCTCTGGTGAAGCCTCTCACTGCCCCTGCACCTCTGGCCTGTACCCCAGTTCCATATGCACAAATAAAATAAATCTTTAAAAAATTATATATTCATATTGCAGTTAGGGAACTAGGCATGGAGTGATCAAGAGACAAATTTAAATAGCTAACTAAACTATTTTAATTAGGAAGCCAGAAAGAATCCAGGTCTCCTAATTATTCCCCCAAGGTCTCTGGTTGATCTTCTTCAGTTGGTTCAAATTTTCTAATTAGGCAAACATTTCTCATGTATGTCTGATTCAGAAGTATTCCCTTGGAGGATGTGTAGCAGGGTTTTGCCTGTAGAAAAGAATCATGTGTGTGTGTGTGTGTGTGTGTGTGTATGTATCTCTCAGGATCAGATTTCAGAACCAAACTCAATGCAGATATAATATAGGCCGTTATTTCTAGAGTTAGTGTTCAAATTACAGATTTATCAGTTACTAGCTATTATGAGAATTTTAGGAAAGATGCTTAACATCTGTGCCAACTTCTCAACTATACAATAGAAATGAGGGCAATAAGGATACTGTTGGGAGTGACCAAATATTTACTGACAAGGACTGAATTAGGGCGGTAAAGAATTGAGCCTGCATCCAAGCTTGATAAAGTGGTAATAAACTGACCTTGCGTCTGGGATGGGACTAGCCGAAGGCGATAACAAACTGGGCCTTACATCAAAGGATACAGCGGTGAGTCACCCCTTTGGAATCTGAGTTTAGGATCTATATAAGAGACCCTCCTCCCTTATTGAGTTGGCAATAGCTGCGGACCCCGCTCTAGGGGCTCAGTCTCAGCTGCTGTCCGGGAGCAATAAACTCTGCTTGCTCAGCGTTTCTGCCTCCCGCCTTCCTTTCTAGCAGCCGGTCACAGAAGTTGGGACAAAACAGATACCTGTATCACTGAGTTGTTTTTCATTTAAGGTCCAACTTCAGGTGGTGGGGTAGGAACTCTCCTGCACGACCGGCAACCCTCTGTCCTCTGGTATAGGGCTTCATCTGAGTTCAGAGGCTGGGGAGCCAGAGCTCCGTGGGTCTGGCTGACTGGGGTGAGCATCAAAGCTGCAGCCATGGCTGCCCAGGTGGGTGCAATGAAGATCAAAGGCGGATCCAGCCCTCCTGTCAAGCAAGGCATGAGGAACCTCTGATACGAAGAAATGAAGAGCAGTGAGGTGGCTGACATCCAGGTGGGCGCTAAACAAATGCAGGGAAGTATATAAACTGTGTCTGCTGTAGGCCGAATGTTTGTGTTCCTTCCAAATTTCTGTGCTAATATCCCCAGTGTAATGGTAATTGGAGATGATTAAGTCATGAAAGCAGAGCCCTTGAGAAGGAATTCGTGCCCTTTGGTAAGAGGCAGTTGTAGCTATGGTTATGCTTCTCAGGACGGCTCTGACCAAGTAATCAGAACAGGGTAGAAACGCCAAAGCCTTTCCACCAGTTCACAATGATTTTAATGAGCCAGTCTTGGTCTGGAACTCTCCTTTGGCCTGGCAGAGGCCTGTTAGTCTGCAGTGGGTCGGAAGGTTACCTTTGCCCAAACAGGCTTCTTTTATTTTACTCCCCAGTAGGTGTTTCACGTTCCTTTCAGGGAATGCTTTCCAGGGAAACCAATTCCAACACTTCTCCCAGAACAAACACATATATTAATAGATATTAAAGTTACAGCTACATGTTAAAACAGAGAGGCATACAAGCTGCCAGCAAGCAGAAGCTCCCCATGAGATTTCCAACACAAATAAAGAGACAGTCCTGGTGCATCCTCTCAGCTCCTCCCCCGCATCTTTGGCCTTACACTAGTTCTTGCATGCATAAATTAGTAATAAATCTTAAAACAAAAGAGATAGCCATCATGAGACAAAAGTTTCAACTGCTGTCCTTTTTAAATATGAAGAATGTATTCAAAATTATTTTATCCCAAAAGTTAATTTTAAAAAGTTTAGAAAATATGGTCACTCAGAACATTTAAATTTCTCTCTACTATTTTTATAATAATAGTAAGAGAGTACCGACTATGTGCCAGGTATTGTGATTATGACTTTACGTATTTACTTTTTCCCTCTTTTTGGGTCAATATGCCTTCTGCCCAGTTTCATTGAGATAGAATTATCATATTTAATCTTTATAATAATTATTTTATAGTCATCCATAAAGAAGATGAGAAACCACCTAACAAGGTTTAGAAACTGAAAGGTCTCACAGAGGCAGGATTCAGATGCAGGTGGGAGGAGAAGGAAGCTGGGGTGTTCAGGTTTTTGGACACCATAGCAGCTCACAGATGATAGTCTCAGTCTGCCACATGCTTTATTTATTTCACCTAATCCTCCCAACAGCTCTTAAGCGAAGTATTGTTATCCACATTTCTTTTTAAATTTATTTATGCATACAGGAACTGGGGTACAGGCCAGAGGTGAAGAGGGTGAAAAGAGTCACCAGAGATAGAATGGGGGCAGAACAGGCAGATACACAGAAATACACTGCTGAGGGGAGCAGCGGGTGAGACAGGAGAGGTCTGCCATGCTTTGTGGGTCAGCTCCCTGGCAGGGGTTCGAACTCATGGTACAGTGGCTGTGGACAGCTTCAGTGTTGGTGCTTTAACCCCTTGTGTTACCAGGGAGGCCCCAAGTTATTCACATTTTAATAAAATAATTGCTGCCAGTGAGTTTGTGCAGTTCAGGAAGGTCAAATCTGATAGAAGATTTGGGAGTTAGAAACAAGATGATCTGATTTTAGGTTATCACTATGCTGTGAGGCACTGAGCTGTCCATTTACACACCGTTTGTCCTTGACCTGCTTCAATCCAATTTACAAAGATCCACAGAAGAATATGAACAGTTCCATCCAAGTCATCACAGGAAATTGAAGGCCTAGCTAGTGTCAGTTTTGCTGAAGGACATACAGTACATACAGTACTTTAGTCTCTACTTAGTGTTGATGTGGCAGGAAATAATATCAATTAACATTATTTGCCTATGAAGTCTGTCCCCTGTTTTTATAGAAATTGAGTTGACTATGTGGTAAGCCCCCCAAAATAGTGTATACTTTATATGTTTAGAGACCTTGCAGGTATTCAAATGAGGAATAACAAGCTGGTTTTAACGTTCTACTGAAATGTTTTACCTGAAAAGTCTCTCTCTGGGTCTGACAGAGGCCTTTTTGGGATGTAACAGAGAAGGGAGCAGACAAGATATCTGTCTAGTAGCCATGCTCCCCAACCACCACTTTCATGTCTCTAAGCTGTTCCCTCCAACTGGAATTGCTTTAACTTCTATCACTAGCTGGCTAAATCCTTTTAATTTTTAAGATCTGATTGAAATGTCACTTTTTCATGAAAACACCCCTATCCTTTTCTTCTGCACAAATACCAATCATATTATTTGAGAAATGTATGATTTGTGTTTTCCCACTTTTCTATACCTCTTCTATTGTTTTTTAAAAAAAGATTTATTTATTTATTTTTACAGAACTGGGGTACAGGCCAGAGGTGCAGAGGGTGAGAGGATTCATAGAGCCAGAGTGGGGAGCAAAACAGGCAGTCTGAGGGGAGCAGCGGGCAGGTCAGGAGAGGTCTGCCATGCTATGTCAGTCAGCTCCCTGGCGGGGGATCAAACTCTTGCTGCAGTGGCTTCAGAGAGCTTTATAATGTGGTGCTTTGACATGTTGCACCAGCAGGGAGAGCCCGCACCTCTTCTTTTTTATACCTACACATCCTAGGTTGTTGGTTCTTTCAAGACAAGGATTATACATTTTGATTATCTTGAATATGCTGTGGCTAGCATACCATCTCTGTATGCTCAGGTTGGTAGATTGATATTTAAGAATCTAAGAAACACTAAACATATCTAACCAGATTTTACAATAGAATTTTCTAGTAGGTGTGTTAGGACCACAAATCAATGATTACCCTTATCTGGTACCGAGTGAGTGCAGAGGCCGTGTTTATTTTACTTCACAGCCGCAGGTCTGGTATGTAGTATGATGTCTGACCTTTAGTAAATGCTCTTCCAACATTGGAACACCATTGTTCTTACAAGCCTGCTATGGGGATATTCTGTACTCTGCACTTATTTTAAAAATTGCATCTCCATGCTAAAAAAAAAAAAAGGAAAAGATCTTTGGCCAAAAAAGAGAGTTGGTGACTGGCTTCATCAGTGTATCATAAATTTCTTCTGATTTAACTTACTAACAATCAAGGGTCCTGTGATTTTCCCACCATCTACTGGATTATATTACAACTAATGGTTAAATAGGGTTCTGATAAATCCCATCTTTATGTGAGCACTGAAGAACAGCATGATGAGCTAATGGGCCAGGTGTACTGCCTCTACCTCCAAGGCCTCCCCTTTTCTGGCAGAGCTTCAACTACTACATTTAAATCTAACATGATTTGGCCAGCCCTTCCACACCTGGGGAGACCTTTCATGCTTCTGACTATAAATACAGTCCTTCACACCCACACCCACCTACTCACTCACCAGCCTGTCTTTTCTCAGCCAGAGCTTCATAATAGACCTGATGCTACATTTACAGTGACACTTTCATTCTCCCCTGAGGGTCCTCTATATTCTTCAGTAAACTCAATGCCATGTAATTGTTGAGCAAATAGACCATGAATCAGCCCGTGAGAGTGGCTGATGATAGCTCGTTTAAAATAAAAATGATGGGAGGACCTGAGAGAAAATAAGAAAGGTGGACATTTGCCAGAAGTCAGTTTAAGCAGAGTGAGGGGTTTTTGTCACTGTGTCCATTTGGAACATGTTTTAGTTCAAACAAAACATATGATCTTTTGCTCTATAAAGAAATTTTCTACACAAATGTTTATAGTTGCACTATTCATAATAGTTAAAATGTCCATCAACTGATTCATGGATAAATAAAATGTGGTCTGTCCATATAGTAATGATTTGGACATAAAAGCCACCTTTTATGTTAAAGGAAAGAAGCACATTATATGATTCCATTTATATGAATCATCCATAATAGGCAAATCTATAGAGGTGGAAAGTAGATTTGTCCTAGGAGGACAGGGTGGTAGGGAATTGATAGGTGATAGATAATTGATAAGGATTGCAGGGTTTCCCTCTGTGGTGATAAAAATTTTCTAAATTTGGTTGAGATGGTGGTTGCACATATTTGTTAATATACTAAAACCCACTGAATTGAAAATGTGGAGTGAATTGTATGGTGCATTACTTTGCTAGGGCTACTGGAATAATCACCACAGGCTGGGTTGATTACAGAACAAAAATTAATTTTCTCACAGTTCTTAAGTCAAGAAGTCCTGGATCAAGGTATTGACAGGGCTCATCCCTTTTAAAGGTTTCTAGAAGGAAGTCTCCAAATGACGCTGCTAGGCCAGGGAGCACACTTTGAGAAGCACTGCCTTAGACAATGAGTGAAAGCCTTGTCTCTCTGATTTCAGCTTAAAAGTGACTTCACCCTAATGTGAAAAAGTTTTGAAAGATTTTGAGAAAGGAGTCTAACTGACCATTCTATAAGTGCCCAGCCCTCCAAACTACGCAGTGAGTGGAGTCTGTCTGTAGAAAGATAAAGGAAAGGTAAGCTGAGCAGGTGAAAAAATATCTACCATACCCTTTAATTAGGAGATAATGGAATTTAAAAAATTCTCCTTTTGGGTAATACAGAATCCTCTGCTTATTTGCTTTATGATATTGTATGTTGAGATTGTCAAATGCAAGGACTTGAAAAAATAGTTATTAGTTATTAGTCTTTATGTTTAGAATCATGGAATAGCAAATACAGACATCACGTTTAAGACACATGCAATGCCTTACATGGGTGATAACATACAAGAGAAAGACAGGATATGTGGAATAATGGTCACTCCTGTATCCTTGGAAGTCAAGTATTTTATAATTGAGCAAAATATATTTTTATCAACTATCATCAGAATTGTATTTCTTTAAAAATGTGGCCATATTCATTGATGTCTTATTCTTATTGTTGCTGAAAATGCTAACAGTAATAATTATTCTTCTTATGAAATACAAGCTTTTACATAAGTACTTTATATATATGTTAATTTGAGCCTTACAATGATCCTATAAGACATTATTATCTAGTAATATTTTCCATTATTGTTTTTTAAAGTAATCAATCTAAAGAGTATTTTATCACTTTCCTGGGTCATAGTTCTTGTGGTTACTTTGCTCTAGCACCTGGGTTTTTTCCACTTTCAAAACTTCTTCAATTACTGCAAAGGACATTTAAAGCAAGAGTCTGATTCAAGACCTGAGAATAAAGCAAAGTGGTTTTCCTGGGAGTGTCCAGAGACTTAGAGCTCCTAGAAAATCAAATTAAATATTTGGGATTATTTTTGGAATGTCTGATCTAGTGATTTTTGAAAAGGATAACACAACATATGTCTTGTTCCTTTTGCCCCACATCTTAAATGAATTTTTTGTTACCTTGCCCCAATTTTAAGGGCTAATTAGTTTTTTTAAAAAAAAAAAAGATTTATTTATGTATGCATACAGAACTTGGGTACAGATCAGAGGTGCAGGGGTGGTGAGAAGATTCACCAGAGACAGAGTGGGGAGCAGAACAGGCTGACTGATGAGGTACACTGCTGAGGGGAGCAGTGGGTGGATCAGGAGAGGTCTGCCGCGCCATATGGGTCACCTTCCGGGGTGGGGGTTGAACTCATGCTGATGTGGCTTTAGCTTCTTAGTGCTGTGCTTTAACCCTCTGGGCCACCAGGGAAGGCCCAGGGCTAATTAGTTTTAGGAGATATGGGGAAGAAAAAAAATACACTATGAAGGAAAAAATAATATGACTAAAATTTTTTAACAATGAACTTAGTCTTAACTTTAGCATATTCTGCTATTTTCATTTATTTCATTTATTCTCATGTGTCGAAGTTGGCATCTTTTCTTTCAGAACTCCTCATTTTAGATTAGATGAAAGCCCACATTATTTTGTTAAGGCTGAGAAAATTCAATAGCATTCTCCCTGCAAGACTCAACCACAGGCTGGTTGAGGGTGATGTCAACTCCTAATTAAAGAGATAGAAATAGTATTTACTGTTATGAAACTCAAATGTGTGCCGACCATATCCTGTCCTTTAAGTGACACACCCTGGTAGTTATTCATGCTCATTTAAGGGAAACATAAGAAAATAGTCACACATTAGGTTCCTTTTGCATGTGGGTACAAACATATAAATTCATCTTGTACCTGGCTTGATTCTTACACCTTTGGAGTTCAACCTTCTTGTTGCTCTGTCCCCAAAACATTGGAATCTGGTTTGACTCCTTTCATTCTCCATAGCTCCACATCCTATCCATCAGCAAATCCATTTGAAATCAGAACATTTCTCACCAGTTCCACTGTTCCTCCCCTTGTCTAAACCACCATAATCTCTCATTCAGATCATTGCACTGAGCTGAATGGATTCTGTTTCCACCATTGCTCTCCTGAATTCAATTCTGAAAAAGCAACCAGAGGGCCCTCTCTGGTGGCACAATGGGTTAAAGTGCAGCACTATGAAGCTATCTGCAGCCACTTCATCATGAGTTCGATCCCCAGCCAGGGAGCTGACCCACATGGTACAGCAGACCTCCCCTGACCCACCCACTGCTCCCCTCAACAGTGTATTTCAGTAGGTCTGGCTGTTCTGCTCCCCATTCTGTCTCTGGTGGATCCTCTCACCCTCTGTACCTATGGTCTAGACCCCCATTCTTTATGCATAAATAAACCTTAAAAAAAGAAAAAAAGCAACCAGAATGATTCTAACAGTGACCCTATGTCATGTGTTTTAGAATCACTCGTGTGCATGAAATCTCCCATTGCTTTCTCATTACTATGCAGGGTGAAAGCCACTGGCAATTGTAACAGCCAGCACTGTGGCTCTGCTTTTCCTTGTTGAGCTCAGGGACAATGGCTTCCCCTCACCTTCTGTGGGTTATTGTTCAAATGTTGACTCATCTCTGTAAAGTCTTCTTTGACTACCTTATTTAAAATTGACCCCTGCCTGCCTTCCTGAAAGAAAAAGACCTATTTTCTCTTCAAATCATTTTGCATACTTTATACAGCTTATGTACTTATATTTAATGTCAGTTTCCTTCCTCTTTAAAGTAGCCTTGCACAAAGGCTATCATTTTATTTACTTATGTTCAGTGCTGTGTCTTTAATGCCAAGAAAAGTGTTGGCCATACTGTAGGCTCTCCATGAGTACTTGTGAAATTGAATCCAGACAAAGTCACTTCTGATTGCAACTGAGACACCTCAAGTGAAAATTTATGTTGGAACAAACCACATGTTAAACCTGCTTTCTTTCTTTCTCCTGATGACTAGCCATGAAATTTGACAGGATACCATATAAGATGACAGGTTCAGTGTGGTATGCAATGTTTCAGAGTGGGGGACACTTTATGGAGGAATTGTGCAAGGTTAATTGCATACTTTTGCCCCATCTATGCAATACACTTGGGAGTGGATAGTTGGGTTCATGGTGTTATTAGGATTATGAAAGATAAAAGTAGACTTTTATTATTAATTAATTAATGAATTCAACAAGCATTTATAATACTGTATGTGATGCAGTCCAGGATCATACTTCCTCATATACATGTCACCTTTCACCTCACCACACTCAACACCCACAATCCTCCAACATGGTTCAATTGCCCCTTCCAAATTTTATTTCCCTACCTCTGCCTTCTCATCATGTGGCCCCAATTCCACAGTCAGATTTCCAGGTTTTGTTATTTTCTGCCCCATTTTTTTTAATTCCACTTAAGTGAAATCATTGGTACTGCTCTTGCTTCTCCTATTTACTTGCCATATATTCTTCCCTCCAGTTCCATCAAAGTTGTCATGAATGACAAGAATTCATCTTTTTTTTTTTTTAAATATCTCAGTAGTATTTCTCTCTCTTTCTCTATATGTGTGTGAGAGACATTTTTCTAATGTGTCCTTGGGCACTTTCATTGTTTCCCTAATGTAGATATTTCACATAGTGCATATACCCATTCAAATGAATGTTTATTTTTCACATTCTTTGGGTAGATACCAAGAGGTATAATTGCTGGAACATATGTAGACCTATTTTTAATATTTTAAGAAACCTCCATATTGTTTTCCATAGAAGATGGCCCAGTCTACATTCCCTTCAACAGTGTATTAAGGTTCCTTTTTCTCCGCATCCTTGTCAACACCTGTTTCTGGTCTTTTCAATATGGACCATGCTCACAGAAGTGTTATACCACTTCCCTGATGAGTGGTGATGAACAATTCTTCATGTGCCTGTTAGTCTTTGTATGTCTCTGAAGAAGTGTCCCACTCTTCTGTCTATTTTTTGATTGAGTTATTTGTTTTCTTTTTGTTGAATAGCATCAGTTCTTTAAATAACTTGGATCTCAGTTCTTCGATAGATATGATTTTCTTTCAATCAGAAGGGTATATTTTTTGTTTTTTTATATTTTTTGTTTTTTTGATAGTTACTTTCACCGTGCAGAAGTTTTGTAGTTTGATTTAGCTCCATTAGTTTATGTTTACTTTAGTTTGTCTTGTAGTTGGAGATGAATCCACAATACATCACTGAAGTGTGTTTTCTTCAGTGGATTAAAAACCTATCCTTTGGGTCTCCCAGGTGGCACATGGGTTAAGACACCGCACTAAGAAGCTATCTGCAGCCACTTCAGCATGAGTTAGATTCCCAGACAGGGAGCTGACCCACATGGTGCAGCAGACCTCTCCTGTCTCACCAGCTGCTCCCCTGAGCAGTGTATTTCAGTCAATCTGCCTGTTCTGCTCCCCACTCTGTCTCTGGTGAATCCTCTCACCCTCTGCACCTCTGGCCTGCACCACAGTTCTTGTGTACATAAATAAATAAATATTTTAAAAACACAAATAATGCATTCAATTCAGTCTGAGTTAATTTGCAGTGTAAGGCATGAGGTGGTAAAGTGATCTAGTTTCATTCTTTTGTATATGGCTGTCCTGATGTCTCAATACCATTTGTTCGAGATACTTAGTTTGCTTCAATGTATACTTTTAGTACCTTTGTCATAAATGAATAGTCCATTAAATGTGGGATTATTTATGAGCTCTCGTTTCTATTCAATTGGTCTGTGTGTCTGTTTTTGTTCCAAGACTATACTATTTTGATTGCTACATATTTGTGGTATAAATTAAAGCCTGAGAGTGTGATACCACCTCTTGGTCAAGATTCTTTTGTCTATTCAGGGTCTGCTGTGCTTCCATATAAATACCAGTAGTGTTGTTCTATTTCTTTGATGAATTCTACTGTAGCCTTAATAAGGGGATTGTTTGAATCTGTACAATGCTTTGTGTATGATGGCCATTTTAGCAGAGTTCATTTTTCTAATTATCTTTCCATTGTTTTGTGTCATCTTCTACTTCTATTAATAATATCTTGTAGTTATCATTGTCTCAGTCCTTTACTGCATTTGTTAACTTTACTCCCAGGTATTTCATTCTTTTGATGCAGTTGTAAATGGGATTGTTTTCTTGATTTTTTTTCTCTTCTTACACATTGTTTATATATAGACACAACTGAATTTTGTAAACTGATTTTGTCTCCTTCCACTAATTGTACTATTTATTATTGCAATTAGTTTTTATAATGGAGTCTTTATAGTTTTCTATGCATATTGTGTTATCTGCAAATAGTAATATTGCTACTTCTTTTCATCTAATTTGATTTCCTTTTATATATTTACCTTCCCTGATTTGCTCTAGCAAGGGCTTCCAATACTGATTAAGACATAGTATATGGTAAAAGTGAACTTCCATTTTTTTTAAAGATTTATTTAGTTACATATACAGAACTTGGGTAGAGGCCAGGGGTGTGGGGGGTGAGAGGATTTACCAGAGACAGAGTGGGGAGCAGAACAGGTAGACTGATTGAAATACACTGCTGATGGGGAGCAGTGGTGGGTCAAGAGAGGTCTGCCATACCATGTGGGTGACCCCTCCTGGCTGGGGATTGAATTTGTTCAACCATCCTTGTGTCCCTGGAATAAGTCATGATTTGTGGTCTTTTTGATGTATTGTTGAATTAAGTTTGCTAACATTTTGTTGAGGATTTTTGTACCTATGTTCATCAGGGATATTGGTCTGTAATTTTTTTTGTAATGTCTTGGTAAAGTTTTGGTATAAGAATGTTGATAGTATTATAGAATGTGTTTGGAAGCTTCCCTCTTTCTCTATTTTTTGGAAGAGGCTGAAAAGATTGATATTAGTATAATTCATCTTTGAATTCACTAGTGAAAACCCATCAGGACCTGGACTTCTATTTATTTATTGTTTTGAGACTTAGTCACTATCTCAGTTTCCTTTCTGGTGATGGTGATGAATCTGTTCAGGTTTTCTATTTCTTTCTGATTCAGTTTCAGAGAGCTATAGATTTCAACAAATTGGTCTACTTCATCTAGGTTATCCAATTTGCTGGTAGATAGGTGTAGTAATATGTTAAGATCCTCTGTGCCTTTGAAATGTTGTAACTTTCCCTTTTCTTTTTTGACTCTATTAGTTTTCTTCTCTTCCTCTTAGAGAGTCTAGCTAGATCTTGATTTGGTTTGTTGATTTTTCTCAAAGAACCAGCTTTTGTTTCATTGATCCTTTGGACTATCTATTTGATTTCTATTTCAAAATTTCAAAAAGCTAAGCCTATTATTACCTTTGGAGAATTTTTTACCCCCACTAAATAAATCAACTGAACACTATATCATTGACTTCTAAGTAGTGTTAAACACTGGGCATTTAATCCAGATCAGAAGAGCCAAGAAAGAAGGAACCATTCCTGACAAGGCAGTAGAATGTGAATAAAAGAGAACTGTGATTTCTTAAAAATAGAAGCCTGCATATTAACTTCATGGGAACACCTGGGTTTCTATCTCCCTTAGATCCCAGCTAAGGCCAATGACAACTAAGCACCAGCTTTCTTCATCTTGTAAGTTGACACAATTACTAAATAAACTCTTTCCTATTTTAAAAGTGCCATGAGACTTTGTGCTTCATAACCCCTAACAAACATGCCAAGCAGCTTAAGAAATTATGCTGAATCAGAAGCAATATAGGCTGCCAATTCATACAGGTCAAATGTTTCTTAGCACCACTCAAAGTTTGCTTTGACTACCAAAGCCTATGATGGTAGGTCTGAGTTTCCAGCAAGTCTGGAAAGAAGGATCTGGCAGAAAACATTGTTTTTTTTTTTTCTTGACAAATTTTCCCCCACATTTTCCTGACTCTCCTGACACCCATTATGTCATGCCCCATCATGTTAGGCTAAGCAACATCGCACAGTGTGGTGGAAAACAATTTAAAGAAAACCAGGGGATTAGGTGTCTGTGTTAAGCTTGTCCTAGAGGCTCAAATAAATAGCTCTTGGAGGTGGTAGACAGTGTGTATGGACCTGAGTGCTGACTCTTGGCACTTTTGCAGTGGTTACTCTGAATGCTCAATCATTAAATCAAATTATTGTGATATTGATGAAACCCATAACGGTTAGGAGTTAGAACTATAAAAAAGCAAAGTAGGCCCTCCCTGGTGGCGCAGCGGGTTAAAGCACAGCACTGAGAATCTAAAGCTGCTTCCGCATGAGTTCAATTCCCGCCTGCCCCGGAGGTGACCACATGGTGTGGCAGACCTCTCCTGACCCGCCCGCTGCTCCCCTCAGCAGTGTACTTCATCGATCTGCCTGTTCTGTTCCCCACTCTGTCTCTGTTGAAGCCTCTCACCACCCCTGAGCCTCTGGCCTGTACCCCAGTTCTGTATGCACAAATAAATAAATCTTAAAAAAAAAAAAAGCAAAGTAACCATGTACATATCTATGGAAGAATGGCAATATCAATGAAAAGTCCATAATATAAACAAATTTCAAAAGAATAGAATCCATGGATTTTAATATTTAATCTTTAATTTTGCTCATTTAAACCCATCTCCATGAAGTAGAGTTCTTGAAATGAAAGTAGAAATAATCCATGTGTTTGGTTATGGACTTTTTCTCAGTGTCTTATTTCATGAGCTCTCTGTCCACTCAATTACATTATTCATTTTCTGTGCTCTGTGCCTATGTTTCCTTGCTGGACTATACTGGATATTGTACTTGTTATCAAGTAACTGGCATGTCATGGAATCACTATCAAATTATCATTGGTCATGGTTGAGATGGTGAGTTGATAGAGAGCAAGGGTTTGAGTGATCAAGAAGACATTATGCCTGATTGCTATGGCACAATAGTGAATAAAGAGTTAGGGTGTGTTAACTGTATCTGGTTAGAAAGCTTATGAAAAGACAACAGTAAGTTTAGACTCTTGAACTCTCAACTTAAAGCAGAATGAAGAACCAGAAAACTTTTATAATGATAAGAATATAGTTATATACAAGCTCAACAATATGGAGTTCATGTCACTAAGGCTGACCTGGCTATGCCATTGCTATACCGCAAAAGCCAACAGCAAGCCTCTGATAGATCATTATTCCTAGAAAGACGAACTGGCCACCTAAAGAAGGCAGAGATATGTTCTTGTTGATTAAATATGTATTCAATGATTCAAATGTCCTTGTCATGTTTGTGTCTTTTGCCAAGTCTTTTACCATTCCTATTTGGAGCAAGAGTTTCAGAAAGTCTTCCTTTCTTCATGGAATAATCTCCTACTGAAGTAGAAAACTACATCTGTATCTGAGAATTGCATTTTAAAAAGAGTTAATAAGAGTTCAAACTTTGTATTATGGGTAGGGTCTTAGCATCTCTTGACTTAGACTCAGATTATTAAATAAAAGAGAGAACAATGCAAGGCAAAAATATGAGAAACCATTACTGAGAAAGAACCAATCAGAAAACAAGATAGGCAAATGCAAAATTGCAGCAATAAAGATAGAGGGATTATTAAAAAATATGGTTCCTTTACTTTACCAGGTAGGATGCTAAAATACTTGCTGTGCTCTTTAATTCTGGAGACAGCAGATTCTGTAAGTGCATCAGGCACAAAAAAATAATGCACAGAAAGTTTTGGTTTAAAGCAAAAAAAAGAATATAAAGGTGGGATTAGTTTGGCCAAAGGAAGATAGAGATCTCTTGAAGGTGATATGCTAGAAACCATGCAGTTTTCAAGGGTGATCACACCCAGTAAAGCTAAAGGAATGTTTTATCTTTTCACTGCCTGCTGTACTGGACACCATTTCTCCTGTCCAGGTGTTCCGTTCCCAGCCCATTTTACCACCACTGTGCACCTGTCCCCAGTCTCTGTAGTCTTTGCTGCTAAAAGCTCTCTTGTCTCTATCATAGAACTGTTCTGGCCATATAAACGGTCTTACCAATAACGAAAGCCTGGATAATGCTAAGTGCAATAAACAGAAGGAGATAGATAAGTACCAGATGGTGTCACTACTATGTGGGATGTAAGGTAGCTAAATTAATGGCCAGGTAAAGGCAAGCTGCAAACTAACTCTTGATATATTATTACAGAATTGAGACACCAAAGCGGGGAGGAGGAAAAACAGCAAGGGCGGGAGGGAGACACAATGGTCTGTGGTGATGATGTAGGGGTGAGTTGGTGATAGCTGCACTATGTTGGTAATAATTGATGGGGACACCCCAACATTAACTCAGTTAAAAAATAAAGTAAAAATTTAAAAAATCATACTATTAACATGATGTAGTACAATTATATATATATATAATTATATTATTAAACTCCCTGCCTATATATATGTGTGTGTGTGTGTGTGTGTGTGTGTGTGTGTATATATATATATATATATATATATGAGTACTGTTCACTGATTAAACAGATATTTTACAGTCACAAGAAAAGAAAGAGAAAATGCCTGGGAATATTCTTAACCACTGGTTAAGAGCCAAGAACTGCCTGATTTGAAAGTATGAAGTGAAGTCTGGCTCCTTTGTCTCAAAAAGCTGTGTGATTTATGCCCCAGAATTCCTCATAAGATCACACTGAGAGTGGGACTCTGGCTGAAATAACACCCTTGTTGGCTCTACCTCTTCCCTCTCTTATCCCTGCTCTGTTTCCCAAATTCTGGAAACACTTATAATAAACCACCTGTATATGAATCTTCATCTCAGTTCTACTTCTATGGAAACTCAACTAAGACAAATAATACAAATATTTAGAGCTAAAAAAATTCAAACCCAAATAAGAAAATTGCTAAATTAAAAATATATATTTACATAATATATATACAAACACATAAAGAAAACTACCAAAGGCATGGATTCCTGTAACATTTGACAATTTGAATCACATATAATAATAATAATAATAATGAAAAAAAAACTCATTTGTTGCTCCTTTTTTTTTAAAAAAAGATTTTATTTATGCATACAGAACTGGGGTACAGGCAAGAGGAACAGGGGAGGTGAGAGGATTCACCAGAGACAGAGTGGGGAGCAGAACAGGCAGATCGACGAAGTACACTGCTGAGGGGAGCAGCGGGTGGGTCAGGAGATGTCTGCCAGCCATGTGGGTCACCTCCGGGGCCAGGATTGAACTCGCACTGAAACAGCTGCGGCTCTCTTGCTGTGCTGTGCTTTAACCCTTTGCACCACAAGGGAGAGCCCATTTGTTGTTCTTTTAAAAAATAAATCACATATATTTAATCTATAATCTGAATGCATCTTAACATTTTAACTATGATGAGGAATGCCATCTTCAAAGGCTAGTGGGCCAGAGTCCTGTCTTATTCCAAAGTGGAGGAAGGACACTCCTCCCATACCCTCTTTATTTATATTGTGGATTTTGCTCAGGAGGTAGGACCCTTTTGAGCAGGAGAGCCTACAGATTTTCCTTGAAGAGAAATCCTCCCAAATAATATACGTAGTATGAGTTGCAGTAGACTGAAATCTACTGAATAGGAAAACAAGAGTTCTGTTCTGCAAATATAGACCACATATAGAGAGTAGAAATGCAAATACTCCTTGAGTAGTATTGAGACTGACAGTCACATTAATGTTCAACCAATCAATTTCAGTATGTAACCCCATGTCAGATTGTTCCCATTTTTATTGGATTTGAAGCCAAGGCTGGCAGGCACACTGAAGGAAATTGGGTCTTTGAAGGAGAAATGGTAAGAAGCAAGCCAAAAAGGCAGTCCCAAGGAAATTGTGGGAGATGACAAGCTCAAGACATTTATGTTCAAGCACAATTTAGCCTTTCTGCAGTTGGTTGGTGACAATGGAACTGTATTTTGGAAACTAATGCCTAGGTGATTCAGCATTGTCTTTTCTTAAAGATTTATTTATACATACAGAACTGTGTATAGGCTAGAGGTGCAGGGGCAGTGAGAGGATTCACAAGAGAAGGACGGGGAACAGAAGTGGGGAAATGTCCGATATATACTGCTGAGGGGAGCAGTGGGTAGGTCAGGAGAGGTCAGCTATGCTATTCGGGTCAACCCCCCCTGGCCGGGGACCAAACTCATGCTGCAGTGGCTGTGGTAGCTTCGTAGTACTGTGTTTTAACCCACTGCACCACAAGAAGGGTCCAATTCAACATTATCTTTATGGTAGTTTCATGGGTGAGAAATCACTGTACCTTTCTCCCATTTCCTAAATTAGATCTTGTTTTGTTAGAATCATGATGTTAGGTTACTTTTTAGAGATCTTTTTAGCAGGATGCTCAGCCAGAAATATAATTCAATATTAATAGTACTAATCACAAACTTAATGCCAGAACAGCTTTAAGTACCCTATCTTGTATGAACTTCCTTTGGGAACAGCACTCAGTTTTTGCTTGTTAAAAAATGGTCTACAGGGGCTCTCCCTGGTGATGCAACCACATTATGAAGTTCTCTGAAGCCACTGTAGCATAAATTTGATCCCCAGCCAGGGAGCTGATCCACATAGCATGGTAGACCTCTTCTGACCCACCCACTGTTCCCCTCAGCAGTGTACTTTGTCAATCTGCCTGTTCTGCTCTCCACTCTGTCTCCTGTGAATCCTCTTACCTACCACACCTCTGACCTGTATCCCAGTTCTGTAAGCATAAATAAATAAATCTTTTAAAAAATGGTCTACAAATTCTTTTCATTGATCTTTTGACTGGAAAAGACTGAGAACCAATATTTGCTGCTGGTATTCTAAAGTGTATGTGAATACTGATGGTTTGCTAGATAGAATATTCTCTTGCAAAGAACAGGAACACAGGGGACATAATGGATTTTTGTTGAAGTAGGTTTTTAAAAAGATATTGAAAAAACATTCTTTTTAGATTTTTCTTGAAATAAAGCCATTCTCCAACCCTTCCTTTTTACATCAGTAACTTGAGGGTAATATTTCCTTTGATATGTCTTCTTTCTGAAGATTACTAAACGCTGGAACTTCTTACTCCTTGAAACAATGGTTTTCAGTCAGTCAGGGGAAGAGAGATTGGAGGTAGTCCCCAACACAAGACAAGAAGGTTGAAGAGTTTTGGTCATCAAGTTAGATTTTACTTTGCAGAAAGAACTTGAAATTAAGCTTAAAATGTATACTTTATCAGATGAGATTAAGCATTTAGCCTGATAGGCCATTGTGCCACAGTATACTTATGGGTTGAACTAAGGACTCCTGTCTCTAAGTACTGAAGAAAATTTCAAAACTGTAAATAGAAACTGTATTTTATCTGTACATTTAGGCTACAGTATTTAAACTTCAAACTTCTGAGAAATGTGTACATTGATGGAAGAGAATGAGCTCATGGTAAGTTAACTACCCTGATTTCTTTTCTATGAAGGAAAGTAGAGATAGTAATTTTCCCACAGTTGTGTGGTTTCTGCACAACGTGCTGACCATGGGCATGGTTAGTGGAAAGAGTTCCAATTTTCTAACCTGGCTTTAATTCATTTTCTTGAAAATAAGTTTGAAAATGCCTTCCAGTATAGTCATTTGACCTTTCCCCATGCCATTCATTAAGATCAGCCTGATGAGTGAAAGTATTTTGGCAAAAGTGTGACAAGGATGATTCAACTTCCTGAGGGCTTTGTAGATCTTACATGACACAGCCAATGCCTCATCTTGAAGTAGATAAGGTATTACTAAAAGGCAGTCTCTAGATTTAGTAAATGCAATTCCAAGTGAATGGCACATGTCCCTCAATATCCAGGGAAAGAGTGGGACTCACTGGCTTTCATTAATTTTCTAACAATCATTTTTAAAAGTATGGAATGGAAAAGTTGTGTGAGAAACACACTAAAGAATCATGTGATACATATAACTTAGACAAGTTATAATCCTTGAATAAAACATTAATGAAAATAATCCTTGAATAAAATATTAATGAAAAAAAGACAAAACAAAAGGGAAAGGGATTTTCTATATGAAATTTAAAAACCACTCAAATATTAAAACAGAAAATATAGAAGTATTTATTACTTTTAGCATCTATTACAAGCAATATTTCTAGAATATTGCCAGTAATATTTAATACATGGATGGAGAGGAACTTTCTGTTATGCAGAACTTGTTTTCATGTTTTTGAAGTCTAAAGTTGACCAGTGGGTCAAGAGTCCTTGACACACAAAAAAATTCTTGAATAGAGCAGGAAAGAAAGTTCATTTCCTTGTCTGTCAATCTGGGAGAACTTCCTGAAAGAGGAAGGGTTGAACTTTCATTTCCTCACTGTTCTTTTATTTTCCATTGACCCAAGATTTATTCTCCTGATTTGCTTCACTCGCAGGAGGAACTTCCTCTCCAGTTCCCATCTACATGATCATAGGAGTGCAATTCACATTCTCACTCCTATGATCTAATTCCACACTTTTAATGCCTCTTTATGTGGGAAACTGCTGTCACAAGGCTCCATGTCTCATTATAAGATTCTTAAAACAGTGACCACTTTTGATTGCCTACATGTATAATCTATGACTCATGATACCCAGTGGTGTATTTGAATCAGGTAATACTTGATATTGTATTTTTATAGTCTTCATCATTCAAGTTATACAGATAGATGTTGCCACAAACAGTAGAATGCAGAATGCTCAGTTCATTCATTCATTTCTTTTTCTTTTTTAAAGATTTATTTATTTGTTTATACAGAACTGGGGTACAGGCCAGAGGTGCAGGGGCGGTGAGAGGCTTCACCAGAGACAGAATGGGGAGCAGAACAGTCAGATCAATGAAGTACACTACTGAGAGGAGCAGCGGACAGGTCAGGAGAGGTCTGCCGCGCCATAAGGATCACCTCCGGGCCAGGCGGGGATGGAACTCATACTGAAGCGGTTTTAGCTTCTTAGTGCAGTGCGTTAGTCCGCTGCGCCACCAGGGAGGACCCTCATTCACTTCTTTTTTGTTGAGACGATAGCATTCAGTTGATCTTATAAATTAATTTAAAAATGGCTCTTCAGGGATGATCCATTCTGGGATTGAATTTCAGCCAATGTAACTGAAAACCTTAACACTTTTGGAATAATAACATGCTTTTTTTTTTTTTCTTAAGTCAGGGGGTATATAATTGCTAGTGTTGGTTCAACATTTTGAACAGTCACAAGAGAGGACTTTGCAATTCTCTTGAACTTTTCTTCAGTGACCTGGTAGTTGTTATATCTGTAACTCCAGCCATTGCATTCATTGAAGGAAGAAAGGAAAAAAGGGCAGAGTTTATGACAGGAAAAAAAAATGATCAGAAATCTGTACTTAAACTCTGCTCACATTTCATTGATCATACCAGTCACGTGAATTGAATTACTCTTAGCTTCAAAGTGACTGAATTGCCTGTATTTTCTGTTTGTTTTTTCTTAAACCGAGCACACTGAGATCTCCAGTAAAATCATGAGTGTTAGGGAGAAGTGGATAATGGATATCAGGGGGGTGTTTGGTTTTGTCTACTCAAAGGATTTAAAGTCCACATGTTACATTATCAATTCTGTCTGGTTTTGCTTCCAAGGTCTCTGGAAAAGTCACTCAATGATCATATGCCCAGAGACAGGCTCTTTTAAAATGTCTTCAATTAGCAAATCAAGTGTCATTGCTGGCAAATTCTGGCCTTTCTAAAATATCTGCTTCAATATTTATTTAAAAAGTCTGAGAATATTACACGTGTTCACTTAATATGGTGTATTGGAAGGTCCAAGCAGTGTTACTCTTATAAATTGCTGGCAGGATTAGCTCCTTCTCCACACTGATTTACAAAATCACAGCAAAGCAGTTCACTTCTGTGGTAGTTTTTATCTCTATGATTGAGCAATGATTATTTTCACAAGCTTCATCTGTCTGTGTGAAGGCCAGTGCATTTCACAAAAGAACAACTCAGTATTTTGTTTTCATTTTACTGTGAATATTGTTTACTTTCCCTGTCCTGATCCAGACATAAAACAACCTGGAAAAACACAGATTTCAAGGGCATGTACTTACTGGTGTTTTAATCTGTAATTCAGCTAGATAAATGTAAATAACTCTCACCAAATCACAGTATCAATATGTTATCACTTTTCCTTTTTGTGGTACTCACTAACTGACTTCAAGGTTAAAAATAGTTATTGGGAGCTTTAATTAGTTTGGACAAGTTCTTGCCTTAGGATTTATTCGTTAATTCAGCAAATGTGTGATTAAAACCAGAGGTATGCCGGGATGGGGAAAAATGGCCTTGGCTGATAACTAAGTAAGTGTCAAATCATCAAATCACAACCTCCCTGCTCATCTTTAGATTGGTCATTAAGGATTCTCATCCATTTTTTTTTTCATCCATCCATCCATCCATTTATTCATCTACTCAGTAGACATTAATTGGAAGGTAAACAATAATGAAAAAGATATAATATTCTTGGAAAACCTACGTTCTCATAAGGAATATGATTTTAAAAAATCAAAATGATGCTATCGTTATAGTTTGGATTAGGGTATCGGAGATGACTAGTGTTCTGTGAACAGACAAGGCTAAATAGTAATAGATGCATGGAAGTTTAAACAGATTTGAATAGTTCAGAACAAAAGATTTGAATATACAGAGGTGGAGAGAGTATGTGCATTCTAGTCAGTATAGCATAAGCAAACATTCTAGCAAAGACACAGTAGGATATACATAAGAAACTGTGGACTATATAATTTATCAGGAATAAAGTCTTTATTAAGAAGAGTGATCAGGGCCCTCCCTGGTGGCACAATAGATTAAAGTATGGTACTACTAATCTAGCCACAGCCACTTCACCATGAGAACAATCCCTGGCCAGGGAGGTGACCACATGGCACAGCAGACTTCTTCTGACTCGCCTGCTACTCCCCTCAGCACTGTACTTTGTTGATCTGCTTTTTCTGCTCCCCACTCTTTTGTGAATCCTCTCACCACCCCTACACCTCTGGCCTTTATCCCAGTTCAGTATGCATAAATAAATCTTAAAAAAAAAAGAGAGAGAGAGAGAGGAGTGATCAGAGATTATATTTATAATCTTTGCTTTCTTAGCAGAACCTTTCCCATATCATCAAAGTGTCTGGATGCCCTTGCTCTGTCACCCCACAGGATCCACTGCTATTTTCATCATAATCACACATCCAGAATATGTGACTTAAAAGTCTGATGGTGGACAGTGTTTGTCAAATTGCATTTTACTTTCTTTCTTCTTTTTTTACTGATAATATTCATGTTGGTTTACCCACTTACTGACTCTCTCTCATGTTCTTCATTTCTTCCCCTATGTCGATCTATTGAGGATTATCTCCTGCCTGTACAAATCCTTAAATATTTCTACAGTGGCAACAAAATTCTCTTTGTTCATCTGAAAACATTCTCATTTGTCTTCATTTATTTTTTTAAAGATTTATTTATTTATGCATACGGAGCTGGGGTGCAGGCCAGAGATTAGAGGGCAGTGAGAGGACTCACCAGAGACAGAGTGGTGAGCAGAACAGGCAGACTGATGAAGTACACTGCTGAGGGGAGCAGCGGGTGAGATAGGAGAAGTCTGCTGCTCTATGTGGGTCACCTCCGGGACCCGGATCAAACTCACACTGAAGCAGCTGCTGCTAGCTTGCAGTGCCGGGTCCCAACCTTTTTTTGCCGCCAGGGAGGGCCCTCTTATGTACTTTTCTCTATTTTTATCTTTTTGTCTTGGTGTATACCAGTTGGTATATTTTCTACTGAACTCTATTCAGTAGTTATTTTCGTATTCTGCTATCAATGGTTTTAAGCCCATTTACTAGATTTGAATTTCTAATTACGGTTATAATTTTTAAAAAGATTTATTTATTTATTCATATAGAAATGGGGAACAGGCCAGAGATGCGGAGGGTGAGAAGATTCACCAGAGACAGAGTGGGGAGCAGAACAGGCAGATCGACAAAGTACACTGCTGGGGGCAGCAGCGGACGGGTGAGGAGAGGTCTGCCACGCCATGTGGGTCACCTCCGGGGCAGGAGGGGATCGAATTCATGCGGAAGTGGCTTAAGCTTCTTAGTGCTGTGCTTTAACTCGCTGCACCACCAGGGAGGACCCAATGGTTATAATTTTTAAGTTCTACTATACAATTCAATAGGATTTAAAATATATATGATGAAAAAAATTTTAGCTCTTTTTCTTGAAACCATTGATCATGATTGTTCTAATCTCTCTGGTTGATACCTTCAATATCCGGACCATTTATTGATCTATTTCCATTGTCTATTTTCACTTTTGCTCTTCAGTCACTTGATTCTTCTATAGGTTTGCCTGTTAATTTTGGATTGGTTATTGAATATTGTCAATGAAAAATTATAGGACATGTTAATTTCCTCCAAAGAGACTTTATTTAATTTTCTTTTTGGTAGGAAGATATAGTCCCTGCAAACTATCTGCATTCAGGGATTGAACTGACTTTAAGCTGTATTTCAGGATTTGTGAAAACTGATCTATTTCCCAGACTCTACCTCCTTAATAAGATATGAACTCCAATTTTGTCTTCCTGTCACCCATTCACAGTTTAAGAACTGATGTTTGTAGGTAAAATGCACGCAGAGGCTTAAACTCACTTTTCTTCAGAATATTGGTCCTTTATGCAATGGCTGAACAATGGCTATATTTCAGCCCTCAGCTCCGTTTTTTTTTTTGTTGTTGTTGTTTTTTAAAGATTTATTTATTTATGTATATGGAAATGGCGTACAGCCAGAGGTACAGGGGCAGTGCACCAGAGACAGAGTGTGAGAACAGGCAGATCAACAAAGTACACTGCTGAGGGGAGCAGCAGGAGAGACAGGAGAGGTCTGCTGCGCCATCCAAGGGCAGGGATGGAACTCGCACTGAAGCTACCACTGCTCGGCTTAGCTTTACAGAGCAGAGCTCCAACCAGCTGTACCACCAGGGAGAGCCCTCTAATTTCTGTTTAATGTCTCAGTCTAATGAGATGACCACCTACTACGTGTCACTTTCTGGTTTTGGTACTCAAAGCCAGTT
This sequence comes from Condylura cristata, assembly GCF_000260355.1. NCBI lineage: Eukaryota > Metazoa > Chordata > Mammalia > Eulipotyphla > Talpidae > Condylura > Condylura cristata. The sequence goes on along the minus strand of NW_004567107.1, from coordinate 55,288,094 downwards.
ATGAATGAGCAAATTCCCAAGGAAAAATATGTAGCAACAAATACAGGATCATTGCATTGTATTTTTCTTCCCTCTGCATCTTATATTCCTGGTTGCTTTTTAAAAAGATTTATTTATTTATGGATACAGAACTGGGGTACAGGCCAGAGGTGCAGGGGCGGTGAGAGGATTCACCAGAGACAGAGTGGAGAGCAGAACAGGCCGACTGACGAAGTACATTGCTGAGGGGAGCAGCGGCTGGGTCAGGAGAGGTCTGCTGTGCCATGTGGATCTCTTCCGGGGTACGCAAGGATCGAACTCATGCTGAATTGGCTTTAGCTCCTTAGTGCTGTGCTTTAACCTGCTGCACCACCAGGGAGGGCCCACTTTGCTTGTTTTATAATGTCTTCAAGTCCTTAGTTATATTTTGATTGCTAACTATTTGTAAACATGAGTTTATGTCCATTCCATAGGGCTTAAAGCAGGACATCTATTATGCGTGCGGATATACAATCTCCTGGCAGTTGGACATTCCTAATATGAAAGAAAATACCTTCTTCACTATTCCATAACATTTCTAATGCATCTGGTTGCAGTTCCCATACAACCAGAAGGAAGTGAGGAAGAATTCCTTTCTGTAATTTTTCCTACAACTTTCATTTTAAAAACTAATAATTAGTGTGGTATATTAGTTAAAACCAAAATGGGAACAAATAAACAAAATGCCATGATGATAAGTAAGGAAGCAATTATTCAATTTCCCATATTCTTTTTCTTTTCAAATGGAATCCCACTGTTTTTGGTGCCCTTCCTTGATTACATAGGTTAGGAATAGTTACTTAAGTTCAGAGTTAGGAATTAACCAGAGTTCTTTAATGAAAATCCTGAAACCTTGCCAATGCAATTGTAATTTCTTTTCTTTTTTAAAGATTTATTTATTTATGCATACAAGAACAGGGGTTCAGACCAAAGGTGTGTGTGTGTGTGTTGGGGGAAGGGGAATGAAAGGAACCACCAGAGACAAGAGTGGGGAGCAGAACAGGCAGATCTACTGAAATACACTGTGAGGGGAGCAGCAGAGGAAATAGGAGATGTTTGCTATGCCATGTTGCCATGTGGGTTACCTCCCTTGCTGGGGATCGAACTCGTGCTGCCATGGCTGTGGAGAGCCCCACAGTACTGTGCCCAAACCTGTGTACTACCAGGGGAGGGCCCTTGTAGTTTATTCTTAAAGCATGTTTTGCTATGAGTTGTTTTAATTTTTGCACAGTTTGGGCGAGTTGCTATTCCATGTTCGTAGCATCTATGTTGATCCAAGATTAGTAATATAGCTCCCAAACAGATAGGAACACAAATTCAGTTGAGTCTCATTTAAAAGCCCATACCTTCTTAAAAGGGTTTTATTGTTTTTATAAATCATCCTGAAATAGAGATAATAATTGTTGAATTCAGTCTTATTACTTGCTATAAACACCAGCTGCTATAGTTGTAGATATTCTGACATGGGGGATTTTTGACAACTGTTAGAAAAGTATTTTAAAAGGAGTACAAAGCAATCTGAAAGTATGAAACAGACTTGCACAACGCTTATAAAAACACAAATTCTAGTCCATCTAGAGTTTACAATTTATGTTTGTTCCTGTGTAATAACTTCGGATTGTTAGTTTTTTTTATTATTATATCAAAATAGATTTAAAATCAGGAGTGCTAAGATAATACAGGGGTTAAGTTTTGGAAACATGAGGGAATAGAGGAGAGGAGCAAAAGTTCTTTTCAAATTTTACTAATTAGGTTAAGAGGATTCTCTACTAATATATTCTCTACTGATGAGTAAAAACATATGACTCTATGACACAGACATCAGTACATTTCACATTTGGCTTATTCAAAATGTTAATTTAATATATATAAAAGTCTCTTTTTAACAATCTGTCAATATATTCTTATTTTTCTGCTTTCAAATATTCTTTCTCTTTGGGGATCTTAATTCTGTGAATGATCCCATTACCTCCCCAGCTCATTGTTGATGTTTTGTCTCATCTCTCCCAACATATCAACCCTATTTCCCCTTAGCACACCTCATACACCTCCCTATCCACTGCTACTTCCTGAGCATAATCAGCACTGTCTCAAGAGAAGTGCACATGCCTTTCATCTGGACTTTTCCTCCAGTCCTGACTTTCTCTCATCAGTCCTCCTCTCTGCACTCCAGCTAGCCTTTGAAATTCAATTTGTTGCATTTTTTTTGTTATTGTGAAATATCTTGTATCTTATATCTCTTGTGATTTGAATTTGCCAAATAAAAACTGAAAAATATTATCTGTAAAATATGAGCATCCCCATGGAGGAAATGGAATAAAGTTATGAAAACTTCACTGTTTCAGAATGTCTGAAACATTCTGAGGTATGCTGGGACCCTACTGTTCTCCCTTATATTACCAAAATACTGTGGAGAGTATGGTTTTGAGTCTCACTTTAAAAAATTGCTTTCTACTTGGGCCGATCACTGGCTATTATGCACTGAATGTTGTGTCCTCCCAAAATGCATATGTCAAAATCCTACCCACAATGCAATAGTATTAGAAGTTGGGGTCTCTGGGAAGTAATTAGAAGTAATTAGGAGGTGAGGAAGGTAGAGCCTTCCGGAATGGGTTTAACATACTTAGAAGAGTCATGGGAGCAACTGCTCCCCCCTCCCCCGCCCTGCTATCTACAGGTGAGGACACAACAAATCATCAGCAGTAATAATCCAGAAGAGGGTTTTTACTTGCTCTCACAAATGCCTGAAAACGTGAAAGTGGTTTTGGAGTTGGGTGACAGGTAGGGTCCAAAGAGTTTTGAGTTAAAAAAAAAGTCTACATTGCTGTGAATGACCATTATGGTGATTCTGGTAAAGTTCAGGAGGAAGAAAGATAGAACCTTAATCATCTTAGAGAATATCTATGTAATCATGAATAGAATGGTGGTAAGTATAGGGATGGTAAAGGTCAGTATGCAGAAGTCTCAGACAGAAATGAGAAACATGTTATTGGAAAATGGAGGGTGATCCTTGTTATAAAGTAACAAGAACTAGACTGACTTGTGTTCTTGTTTTATTGTTCTGTGGAAGGTATTGTTCATGCCCCTTGCAAGGGGATGAAGGTGGATATTAAATGGAAGCAATTTCTAAGTGTTGAGGGTAAATCTTGACTTATGTAGTAAAATTTGAGAAGCAATGTTGGTGAGGATGTGGAGAAAAAGGAACTCTCCTGCACTGCTGGTGGGAATGCAAACTAGTACAACCACTATGGAAAACTGTTTGGAGGATCCTCAAACTGCTTAACATGGAGCTTCCCTATGACCCAGCAATCCCACTCCTAGGTATCTACCCAAAGACACAAAAACACTTATTCAAAAAGATACCTACACCCCAATGTTTATTGCTGCTTTATTTACAATTGGAAAAACATGGAAGCAGACCAAATGCTCCCCCCAAAAAAAAAAAAAAAAAGAGAGACACTTGTCTTTTGCAGCAACACATATGGAGCTGGAAAAGATCATGCTTAATGAGATAAGCTAGATAGAGAAAGAAAAATACCGGATGGTTTCGCTCATAGAAGGAGTATAATGGACCAGGCGAGAAAATAATAAGATTAATGAACAGCTATATACCAGAGACATTTTATGGGGGTGGAGTGGGGAGTGGGATAAAAAATGGTGGGGGGAGGGAAGTGCACTGGACTCTGGTGATAGCACATGGATGACTTGGTAATGGGAAACACACGGGGATTACAATTGAGATGAAAAAAAATGCACAAAATGATGTAAAAATAAACTATTATATTATATAAAAATTTGAGAAGAAAGAAATTACTTGAAAATGGAATTCTTAAGTGAAAGGAGAGAACTTTAAGATGTGGAAAATCCTCAGTATATCTAAAATGCAAAGAATGAGAAAGAGGTGGTGAAGTACCCCTTTGTACGAGATGGTGTATGAACTCAACTTAGCCACCTTATGAGAACCGCAAGTTTGAACAGAAAGAGGATGAGGCTGTCAGAGCCCTCCATCGTGGCACATCAGGTTTAAGTGCAGCACTATGAAGCTATTGCAGCTACTGCAGCATGAGTTCAATCCCCAGTCAGGGAGGTGACCCACATGGTGTGGCATACTTCTCGTGACCCACCTGCTGCTCCCCTCAGCAGTGTCTTTCAGTAGAGCTGCCTGTTTTCTGCTCCCCACTCTGTCTCTGGTGAATCCTCTCAGACCCCTGCACCTCTGGCCTATACCCCAGTTCTGTATGTATAAATATATAAGTCTTTTTAAAAAAAGAAAGAAAGAGGGATGTCAGCCTTGTTGGAATTTCATAGGACAGGACCAGACTCAATCTTATCTTGAATCTCACCAATATTTGGTCTGTTGATTACTACAAGAACCAGAAAAAGGTGTGACTCAGTCCACACAAAAATACTGACAATTCCAGGTCCTCCCTGGTGGCACAAAGGGTTAAAGCACAGCATTATGAAGCTATTGCCGCCACCACAGCACCAGTTCAATCCCAGGCCAGGGAGGTGACCCACATGGTCCCCACTCTGTCTCTGGTGAATCATCTCCGCTCCCCCCCCAACCACACAAACACCTCTGGCCTATACCCCAGATATTTTATGCATAAATAATCTTTTAAAAATACATTGCAAATTTCAGTGTGTGGAAACAGAATTCCATAGTTCTAGTTCACCATATATATCTTATATCTTTTTTTTTTTTTAAAGATTATTTATTTGTGCATACAGAACTGGGGTACAGGCCAGAGGCTCAGGGGTGGTGAGAGGCTTCACCAGAGACAGAGTGGGGAACAGAACAGGCAGATCGACGAAGTACACTGCTGAGGGGAGCAGCGGGCGGGTCAGGAGAGGTCTGCCGCGCCATGTGGTCACCTCCGGGGCAGGCGGGAATCGAACTCATGCGGAAACGGCTTTAGATTCTCAGTGCTGTGCTTTAACCCGCTGCGCCACCAGGGAGGGCCTATCTTATATCTTTTAATTCTACCATATAAATCTGAGGAATTTGCTTTTTAGACCTGTTTTCTTCTTCTGTAACATAAGGATGTTATTAATTACCAAAGCATATCCCATGGAATTTGGACCTCAAAATGTGTTTTTAGAAAAAAAAAAATTACCCATAGTACAAAAAATTTCATATTCTGCCACTCTCTAAGAGATCACAGCTCTAGTGGAATACTAAAAGCTGTCAGAATTCCTGCAGTAAAGCAATCCCTTTTCTGTCAGATATCTAATGGTAATGTAAATACTATACTTTTGAAAACACCAGACCAGGTAAACTCTAATATTAGCTTTAATTTTCTTCATATATAAGAATCTGGGTACAAGGCTGGAATATATTGAGAGAATGCAAACATTTTATCTTCCATAAAAATGAAAGTTGGGGGAAATGTTAGAAGAACTATGCTGTACCTGTGGTAGGTGGATGGTGAGACAGATGAAGTACAAATTTCCCTGATTTAAACTTGTCGTTCATAAATGTGAGTTAGAGTAATTGTTATGGGTTTAAACAGTGGTGTATGAAATCGGAGCATTGATATAACTCCATGGGGTCTCTGTGTGAGGGGTCTCTGAGCAAGTGAGTTAGACTGGAGAGGATTATAAGAGTGGAGAATGTTGTAAATTCATTCAGCTAGAGTGAAAACCATTTGAAGTTATATAAACCATGCCTATGAATAAATGTGTTAATTGTTCTCACTGAAATTTCATTTCAGTAATGAGGTGATTGCTCTCTGTCCAAAGACCAAAGTTAGAATAGAAAAATTTCTCTATGAAATATTTTGTTAGATTTTTTTTCAATATTTTATACAGGAAAAAATTCTGGTCATAACTACAAGAAGAGTATAATAAACTCCTGGTGTCCATTCACCTTTCTAAAGATAAAATGAAAGACCTAATGAGAGGATAATATGTATCCGGTCAATATCAGCAATAGATCTCTCAGGTCCTCTCCAGACAGATTCTAAGAAAGATTTACAAATTTATTTTTTAACCTATACACCTCCCTTGTGGGTCCATTTTATGGATCTAATCTACAACTTCTTTAACATAGTAAAACATTAAGCTCAGAAATTAACATAGCTTCATAAATTCTGGATATAAAGCAAATTTGCCTTAAACTAAAGTCAACTGCATTAGTCAAGATATACACATATTCTCTCTCTCTCTCTCTCTCTCTCTCTCTCTCTCTCTCTCTCTTTCTCTCTCTCTCTCTCTCACACACACCCACAAACACACACACACAGCTTATACAAAAGGAGACTTACTGCCAGGAGTTGCCTAACATGACTATAGAGAACAAGGAGTCCTTGATCTTCCATTTGCAAGCTGGAAACCCAGAAATACTACTGGTATAATCCAGTCCAGGTCTGAACTAGTATAAATCCCAGTTTAAGAGGATAAAAAAACTGATGTCCTAATTCAAGCAGGTAGGCAGGGAATGAATTTTTCCTCCCTCTAGTTTTTTTTTTTTCTCTTCAAGCCCTCAATAAATTGGATAATGCCCACTCCCATTGGGGAGGACAACTTATCTTGCTGAGTCTACAGACTGAAATGATAATCTCTTCCAGAAACACTTTCACAGACACACCCAGAAAAAATGTTTAGCCAGCTATCTGGGTATCCCTTCATCCCATCAAGCTGACATAAAATAAACCATTGCAGAGTTATCTTAACAGAAATATATCACGTCTCATGCTCCCTGTTCTCCCCCCCCCAACCTCTCCCCTAAACACAATAAATTCTTTAAAAACAACTCTGTTCTTTTTCAGATCATTGTTGCTTCTGGCATTTCATAGGACAAAATAAAACTGTTATACATTTGCTGCTGAAAACAACTCTTGGGGAAGATTACACCAGGGTAACATATAACTAGACCTAATGACACCCCCATCTCCTGCAAGACCCATCTATACAGCTATCCTTTACTAACTGGGTCATGCTAAATCATCAGTCCTACAAATAACTCTCACATGAATTTTATTTACATAAGTGAACAACAGGAAAGTGAAGTGATAAAGATTATATGGGAATCTCATTTATTGATCAGTAAATGATGTGAATGTCTTTTTTGACTGAATCAGATTTTGAATATTTGATTGAATGAAAGTACATTTCCATATTTTTTTAAAGATTTATTTATT
>NW_004567107.1:55277553-55280834 GCF_000260355.1 Condylura cristata | reverse complement strand
TTTGTCAGTCTGCCTGTTTTACTCCCCTCTCTGTCTCTGTTGAAGTCTCTCACCATCTCTGCACCTCTGGTTTGTACCCTAGTTCTGTACGAATAAATAAATAAATCTAAAAAAAAAAAGGCTTTTCTAATCCTATTACTGAGCAAATGTAAATGAGATCAGGTCATTTCTGATGTGTAGGAATTTCAAGGAATTATCTGTCCAGCTTATATGTTCCAAGGGCTTACTGAAATTTACAGATTCTTACTAATAGTGTTTGCTGAGTCGTTCCCACTGCGGGTGAAACCACAGAGACTCCAACTTACTGGTATGTTCTCAGGCATTTTAGATGAGCTCAGTGGGTACTTAAATAAAGTAGCTACTATTAAATTTTTCAAGACTCCTTCTCCACACCCATTCATTTCACCTGCATCTACTTAATGGATAATTAATAGACACATGATGTTTTAACTGTGACAGGTTAATTATCTTAAATGCAAGCATATTTTAAACTTCTGATGAAAATAAATATCTCTGATAACAATGTTCTAAACTCATTTTACTAGAAATCATTGTAAGGGAGAGGTATTTAGGGGTGATTTTAACGTGATGACAGATTGGACAGAAAAAGAGATGAAAGAGGCCAGGGGTGTATAAATACAAAATGCTGATTACACCAATACAACTCCCTTCAGAGTTGGAAGAGATCTTGGAGACAATCTAAGCTTTGCCCAATTCTCAGGCTTATTTCACAGGTGAAGCAAGAAGGCCCAGAAAGCTTACACCATCTTCCTAAGGCCGATAGCTAATATGTGGAGAAGAAGGAAAGTGAATGTGTAGAACTGCAACATTATATAGTATTTCCATTGTAGAGATACAATAGATGTAAATAACCTCAAGATCATAGATAATTTTAAAATTTGGCAAAATACTTAGGAAATTATTGCTTTGAATATGCAGTATGTTTCGTACACATTTCCAGTTTAATTATAGATGTATTTAATTTATTTTTCAATTATGGCCTTATTTAGAATAGAAAGTAGTTGGCAGGAGCTATGGTATAGGAGGGGTAGAGACAGGAAAAAGGAACAAACTCTCAGTTTGTGATGAAAAAGTCTAAAGATCTTCTGTAAAACATGGTGACTCCAGTTGATGATACTGTGTTGTGTAATTGAAATTTGCGAAAAAAGTGGAACTTAAATGATGGCACTGAAAAAGCAAAAAGATTAATGTAGAGGTATTAATGACTCAATGTAGGAAATCTGTAATTTTCATTGTATATGTATAAACTACACTGTACATTTAAATACTTTACTCCTCCGTCAATTATAATCAGTAAAGCTAAAAATAGTGCCTGTTTAAAAACTGGCTCTCAAAATCCCTGAAAATACAACCTTTGAATGTCACAGCCTGTATGAACTGACTCCAGCAAATCATGGCGCTTGTCTCCATGCACATGTCCCTCTGATCAGATTCAAGCCCCTTTGTAGTGTTTGTGTTTATTACAGTTGAGGAAGAGGAGGATACCTCACCTTTTATCTCCCTTCCAAGATAAATGTCCCCCCCCGACCATCCGATCAGACCATCATGTTTCCCAGACTTTATTTCCTCAAATTCTACTTCAAAGCTTTGAGAAATAATACATTCCCCTCTTGAAAATGACCTTGTGTATTAGCATATTAAATGGTTGGTGAAATCTTGCAGTAAGAAAGATTCTCAAATATATGGATTACGAAACTCTTTCCCTCTCCATGTAACACATATTAACATTCAATGCAATTTAATTAGAAAAATACAGTAGGGCGGGTGACCAGAGGCAAACACAGGATTTTTGAACTAGCCCCCCTGTGCCATTCAGGCAAGATCACTTTAATTATCTCATGTCATGGGGCCTCCCTGGTAGCACAGTGGTTAAAGTCAGCACAATCTAGCTCTTGGCAGCTGCTGTGGTATGAGTTCGGTCCCCAGTCAGGGAGCTGACCCACATGGTGCAGCAGACCTCCCCTTTGTCTCCTGCTGCTCCCCTCAGCAGTGTATTTCAGTAGATCTGACTGTTCTGCTCCTCATTCTGTCTTTGATAAATCCTCTCACGATCCCCCCAACCCCCACACCTCTGACCTACACCCCAGTTTAAAAAATTATCTCATGTCACATTTCTCTACATATGCCAAGAACAAGTGCTCTGTGTCACCCTCAACACTGGTAGTAATGGCATCGTTTAACATTTGTTTAATCCTCACCTTGCACCAGGCAATGTTATTAGTATTTACATGGACTGACTCCTTTAATATTCATAACAACTTTTTGAGACAGGATGTATTATTATTCCTATATTACATATATATTGAGAGAACTGAGGCAAGATAGGTTAATTAATTTACCCAAGATCATTAAACAAGTGTCAGAGTTTGAATACAAGCAATATAGAACAGCTACAAATTTCATGTTCTGAAACATTATCACAAACTGCTCCACTGATCAATTCCAGCACAAACTAAATTTTAAAGCTCATTTAAGATTCTTCTTTTGAATTCTTTCATCAGATCTGCTTGCCTGTATCTCAGGCTTTCGCCCGTTCACAGAAGAACTGCACATGTATTTGGGGACTGTAGTCAAAAGACAAAGTACCTACTTGTTGCTGTGCACTTAATATGTACCATGGTATTTTAGATATTCTATTTCATTTTAGATTCAGTAATATACATTTTAATAATGAAATAATCATAATCATCATCAACTGGTAAGTGATTACTGTGATACAGGAAATGGACAAGCCACTAGAATGTTGTCTCAATAAAGGAATGGGCTTGTCTGCCTAGTACCCTGCTAAATCTTGAGCACATATATCTTTCCTGGCAAATAGAAGACCAATAGAAGGCACATAGTAAATATTTGTTGAATAAGTTAATGAATGATATACATATATAATTTTCTCTAATCCTTAATACTCTCCCAAGGAAGATATTATAAACAGGATTGCAGAGGAGAAAAAGATATTTGCTCAATATTATGATGGGTAAATCATCCAGGATTTAAATCCAGATGTCTCATTCCAATGCTTCTGCTCTTAATGATTATATCACACAGCTGCATGTACATCTATGAAGTGATATATAAATATAATAAGAACTAGTAAAACAACATCTTTTATCAGCAGGTTACCAGGACAATATTCAGGGAATGTTGTATCAGAATTGTTCAAAGGGTAAATGGTCACTTGGACAAGTCTCAGTGTAGTTCAACAGCAGCTTGTCATTTGACTCCATTTGGAAAATGTGAGATGATATGAAAATACTTTTTTA
>NW_004567107.1:55256156-55277423 GCF_000260355.1 Condylura cristata | reverse complement strand
TTTGTCAGTCTGCCTGTTTTACTCCCCTCTCTGTCTCTGTTGAAGTCTCTCACCATCTCTGCACCTCTGGTTTGTACCCTAGTTCTGTACGAATAAATAAATAAATCTAAAAAAAAAAAGGCTTTTCTAATCCTATTACTGAGCAAATGTAAATGAGATCAGGTCATTTCTGATGTGTAGGAATTTCAAGGAATTATCTGTCCAGCTTATATGTTCCAAGGGCTTACTGAAATTTACAGATTCTTACTAATAGTGTTTGCTGAGTCGTTCCCACTGCGGGTGAAACCACAGAGACTCCAACTTACTGGTATGTTCTCAGGCATTTTAGATGAGCTCAGTGGGTACTTAAATAAAGTAGCTACTATTAAATTTTTCAAGACTCCTTCTCCACACCCATTCATTTCACCTGCATCTACTTAATGGATAATTAATAGACACATGATGTTTTAACTGTGACAGGTTAATTATCTTAAATGCAAGCATATTTTAAACTTCTGATGAAAATAAATATCTCTGATAACAATGTTCTAAACTCATTTTACTAGAAATCATTGTAAGGGAGAGGTATTTAGGGGTGATTTTAACGTGATGACAGATTGGACAGAAAAAGAGATGAAAGAGGCCAGGGGTGTATAAATACAAAATGCTGATTACACCAATACAACTCCCTTCAGAGTTGGAAGAGATCTTGGAGACAATCTAAGCTTTACCCAATTCTCAGGCTTATTTCACAGGTGAAGCAAGAAGGCCCAGAAAGCTTACACCATCTTCCTAAGGCCGATAGCTAATATGTGGAGAAGAAGGCACTAGAAGTAGTTATTATATTTTCTCTTGCATTGTCCTGTTCCTTAAGTTAAGTTGAAAGCATTTAGTACTCTATAATGAATGTTAAATATATGTTGAAACTAAAATAAATACATAAATAAGTCTTCCTGTAAAAACCTCCCAGGAGTCAATTACAAGAGGTTCCCAAGTGGTTCTTTGGAAGGACTTACCCTCAAGATGTAGAAATAATCAAATAGAAATATGGAAAGACAGAAAAAGTCAATAAGTTTAGTCTAGAAAAGATTATTTTGAACTGAGACATCTGAGCTAAGACAGCTAAAACTTACATTTTGTGAAAAAGATTTATGCTTCAATATATTAAGTACATTTTTTGGTCAACCAGGAAAAGTGGTGATTCTTTTAGTATGGAGTAGGTACTACCTGCTACTTTAACAATAACACCTATTGATAACTGGACTGGATTAATTTAAAAAATTAGTTATCCTTTTAATAAGTGGGATCATTAATAATATGTTATTGGTAATTTACTTCAATTACCAGTATAGGTAGGATGATAATGTAGGAATATATAAGCTTGAAATTACTGTTCAAAGATTCACTTAGAAAATCAGAGGACTAAACCACTCACAAATCATGTAACTGCTGATACAAACCCTCTGTGTGAAACAGAAATTATTGAACAAGCTTGAGAACTGAACCAAAAATTACTCACTATTTTAAAACTCCAATTCATTCTAAAGGCTGTATTCCACTTTCAGTTTTGGTGAGAAAATAAAGTTAGCTACAAAATCTATTTTGTAGAGTTTTGCTAGCAAGCCTATTTTAAAGTGCTTGGGATCTAGTAAATAATTTGTTTTTAAAAAAAGATTTATTTGGGCCCTCCCTGGTGGCGCAGTGGGTTAAAGCACAGCACTAAGAAGCTTAAGCCACTTCCGCATGAGTTCGATTCCCACCTGCCCGGGAGGTGCCCACATGGCGTGGCAGACCTCTCCTGACACGCCCGCTGCTCCCCTCAGCAGTGTACTTCTTCCCACTCTGTCTCTGGTGAATCCTCTCACCCTCCGCATCTCTGGCCTGTACCCCAACTCTGTATGAATAAATAAATAAATCTTAAAAAAAAGATTTATTTTTATTTACTTATGCACAAAAGAACTGGGATGAAAGCCAGAAGTGTGTGGGGGAGAGAGGTGAGAGGATTCACCAGAGACAGAGTGGGAAGAACAGGAGGAGCTACTGAAATACACTGCAGAACGGAGCAGCAGGTGAGACAGGCGAGGTCTGCTGTGCCATGTGGGTCAGCTCCCTGGCTGGAGATTGAACTCATGCCCAGTGGCTGGAGATAGCTTAATAGCACTGAGACTTTAACCCCTGTGCCACCAGGGGGGGCTCCCCCAAGCAATAAGTTCTAATAATACTGGAAATTTGGATCCTCTGACATCTTGCTCATTCATTTTGGATCAACTGCACTTTTCCAAGACAATTTTAATTTTGAAAACATCGGTACTATTGTAAAGGTATTTTTATTCACTTTTTCAAATATTTAAGGTGGTAAGCCTAATTACCAAAAGAAAAGAGGAGGTAAAAAAAATGAATAGATATACAAGATTCTAATGGTATTTTTATGCTAAGGGATATTTTCATTTGTCCAAGCCAGGCAAATATCCTATAAATCTTTACTTAAATACTCTGATTAGGTTTAAAATTGGAATCATATTTTCTGAGAAGTGCAACTATGTGTTGACATAGTTATTCTCTCAAATTCAGAGGAGAATCTTTTGGTTACACTGACAGTTTTGATCTGGGATTAATGTAGATTTCCTGGCTGTAATTCCCATAAGAACAGATGAATGTGTACTTTCACTTGACAGACATACTACTCAGTTTTCTAAGAGACATTCACAGAGAGTCAAATGTAAAACAAGAGAGCTCTGGCAGACAAAGGCAGCTGATGTAGAATCCTCCCCAGGCCATTTTAAAAACTGCTTTTGAGTCAGATTTTTAACTCTCCCACTTCAGATTTTCTTTTCCTGCTTCTTTCTGGAGAACAGTCATAATCCCCCCATGAAGAAAGAGATTATTATAGGGAAAAGCTGATTGGAATATATATGGAGTGACAGGCAAACACTTTTAAATAAGCAGAGGAAATGACAAAAAATGAGGTCCTAAATACTTAGGATGGTTAACTTTATGTGTCATCTTGGGCAGGACATAGTTCATAGATTTAGCATTATCCTAAAATTTTTGGTGAAGGCATTTTAGATGATGATAATATTGAAATCAGTAGGCTTTGACTAAAGCAGATTATCCTCTGATATAGGTGGGCCTCATCTAATCAGTTGAAGGCCTGAGTAGAAATAGACTGATCTTGCGAGCAGAAGAGGGAAGTATTCCAACAGTCTGTTTTTAACTTAAACTACAATTCACACACTCTACACCCAGTCATGCTAATTGGCTCTGTTTCTCTAGAGAGCTCTGATTAATAACTGGCTAATAGATTTTGTTGAATAAATGAAAGAGTGAAAAACCTAAAGCTACGTTACAAAAACAAAACCCACAGATATTTAAAATATGGCTGCAACATGAATAGAGAAGCTAGAACAGAGTTTCTCAATCCTGACTGCTATCCCAGGAGCATTAAAAATATCCTGATGCCAACATCCTAGCCCTAAGATTCTAATTTGATAGATATGGGTAGCATCCAGGCATCAATGTATTTAAATAGTTCTCAAGCTCTTTAAGTAATTCTAACATATAGACACATGTTAGAAACCCTAGGAAAGAAGATGCTTATGTTTCATGCTATCCAAAAGCGGTATACTCTAACTTGAAAGGAGATAGTCTTAATAAGTAGTAATTAATGAAAGAACCATAAAATTAAAAATGCTGTTTTTATTTTTGTAGAGCAAACTAAATTTTCAACAAACTAATATTTTAAAAAATAATATAATAGTTTATTTTTACATCATTTTGTGCATTTTTCCATGTCAGTTGTAATCCCCATGGGCTTCCTATCACCAAATCACCCATGTGCCATCACCATAGTCCAGTGCACTTCTCTCCCCCCAGTGTTTTTGATCCTATTCCCCACTCCTGTAAAATGTCTCTGGTATATGGTTGTTCATTATTATTATTATTTTCTCCCCTGTTCCTTTATACTTCTGCTATGAGTGAAACCATCCAGTATTTTTCCTTTTCTTTCTGGCTTATTTCACTAAGCATGATCTTTCCCAGCTCCATCCATGTTGCTGCAAAAGGCATGTGTTTATTTATTTATTTATTTTTTGGATGCTGAGTAATATTCTATTGTTTATATGGACCACATCTTTTTAATCCAGTCATCCACTTTTGGGCATTTGGTTTGTTTCCACGTCTTTTCAATTGTACATAAAGTGGCAATAAACATGGGAGTGCAGGTGTCTTTTTGAATCAGTGTTTTTGTGTCTTTTGGGTAGATACCTAGGAGTGGGATTGTTGGGTCATATGGAAGCTCCATTTTTAGCAGTTTCAACAAACTAATCTTTTAAAAATATTTACTAAGCAGGTTATTATGTGCTAGACCCTGACTTAGGGTCTGACTGACAGGATGTTAAATAAAACCAGATGTCTGGCTTTTAGATGTTTGAAGTCTAGTGGTATAGACAGTTCAATAGAAGGAACAAAGTTTATCTTTTAAGCAAATATATATTAAGCATTTCTTAGGTGCTACAGCTACATATATGTGATTAAGAAAAAAATCTTCTCAAAACCCCTCTAAGGTAGGTATTATTTCCTTTCTGTGTAAATGGTGGAATTGTGCTATAAACTCAAATGACCTGCCTTTGGCATCTTGCTCTTAATCAATACATTATAATTCTCAAACTATGAAATCCTTAAGAAAGCTCAGCACAGGAATCCATTAGTGAGTTCCACAAAAACAGAGAAATAGCTTTTAGAATGTATCTTTATGCATTTCTATAATGTCAGGACACTGAACAAGTTATATGGGAACCGCAAAAAGTCTGGTCGATATCAAGCATCCTTAAGCTAAGCTGCAGAAGAATTCAACAAATTCATTTCACTGTGTAACAGCTGAGTTGTTTTCTAGGTGTGGTATAAATCTTAATATCAATATTGTGAAAGACTTAGGGGACAGCCACGTTAATCTCTCACTTTGATTGGGGCGGGGGTAGGGGAGGACGCCAAAATGGTTATGTGAGTTGATTGAGAACTTGGATCGCGACAGAGCTGGAAGGACTCAGATAGTCTTGGCTTTATGCTTTCAGTCCGCTCACACTCACTTGGTAAACCCTCTAGTGATCATTTTGTACTCAACCATCCCATCTCCCTCATCAAAACTGATTTCATTAAGGCTGAGAATTGATTCATTGTTTCAATCAGTTTGATTCCTGAAAATGGAGAGAAGATCCTTTCCCTTATTTGGGGCTATATTTGAAAACTGTAGGTTCTGAAACTATAGACTGGTATTTTCACAATAGGAAAGGTGATTTAGAGAGATAGCTGCTACATACGGTAGCTACCCAATTCTCAGTAGCTTAATAGAATGGACTAGAATTTAGAAAGATAAATTTTTTATTTTTTAGCCATATCAACCCATGGGTACTTGGGTGGAGAGAGGCGTGTATAATAGCTATTTTAGCCTAAGCTCCTTTTAGCCTGTGGCTTCTACCTTCCCCCAAAGCCTCAGTCTCCTCCATTCTGCCAGCAGATGGGGAAAGAGAGATTAGAGAATTGCCTATGAGTTTCTTAGGAACCAGGCTTCAAAGTGGAGGCCAGAATTGAATGTATCATGGCTATGTCTAATGGAAAATGTAGCTGTATCTCTTCCCAGAAGAAAAGGAACATGGATTTGATGAACAATCATTCACTATCTGCCACACAAAGGAAGCCAGTCCATAGAGAGCAGAATGAATGAGTCTGAAGACAGAGGAAATAGAAATCTTTGTGGCTTTCCAGATTCTGGTGTCATTCCCCTTAAGAGGCCCGATTGCATTTCTGCAACCAGGTTGCCAAGACATCCTATATCACTACTCTTCCTTTATTCTGCAACATCTAGCTGCTGGCATCTGTAGCCTCCAACCAAGACAACTCTAACAAATATTCATGATCAGGAGGGAAGTAATAGCTTGGAGGAAGCATATGTCTTCTAAAATCGCCACCCTATCTCTTGGAATGTACTGTGAGTGGCATTTACTTATATCCATTTCTATAATGACATTAGCAGCCTGGAGATTAGTATTTACAATTGTGCTAAACCCCTTCATACAGATGCTGCAGCTGAAGTCAGCATTAAAAAAGCAAACCAAGACAGTATGAGCAAGCTGTGCCGGAAAGAGTTGCTTATTATATCACACGCATTGATTTATAGGTTCGGTTTGCCTTTACCTAAATGTCTAGTTATTTAACAGCTGTTATGAATCAGCCGGATAGAGGATTAAGAAGGGGTGGGGGTAGGGGGAAGTAGGTGAAAAAATGCTTTAATCTTATGCTACAATAGAAGAACAAGTTGAGTCAGGCCTCAATCGAGTAATTTTGGTTCTCTAGTGCTTCTTAAAGGGGAGCATTGTTCCGCTGGAAGGTGAAGCAACTTCATATAGACCATTGGTGTGAGTACATGCAAACCCCATTGCAGGCAAACTTGGTATGCCAGAAAGCAATGTATCGATAAACATTACAAGTAATTGGCTCAGTCAAAATATTTCCAGAAGCTTAGTACAGCATGAAAACTTAACAGGCTATAATATAAAGTAACATAGAGGTTACCAAATGGAAATCAAGACAGAATATGGTTGAGATGGTTCCTCACCTGATTGTGTTCCATCTCGATATCAATGTTTTAGACAGTAATCAGGAAGGATTTACCAAGTGGAGTTATCTCTTTGGAAGAATTTCTGCTATTCAATTTATGAAGGCCAAAAAGAAAAAAAAAAGAATTTGCAAAAAATGTCTGAAGCACCCTTCTGATCAGAGGCCAACGTAAAGCTTACCTGGTGCTCTGCACGCTAAGGAGAACGTTGAGGGCTGGGCACTGAGGGCTGACTCTCCACTTCCTGACACTGAGGTCTGCCTGGGGGGAAAGAGGCACTGCGGGTCCACTGGGGTGCTTCTTCTGTGTTCTGACTTGCTCTTGCCTTGCTCAATTTGGTCTGTGCTCAGATGTTTGTCTTGCTCAAACCTCAGCCTCAGCGTTCAACTTGCTCAAAGTACAATGTCTTGACTTTTCTAAAGGGTTTTGCTTCTCTTTCAAGACCTGTAAATTCCTAGGTCTTGCTTTTTTATCTGAACTTTGAAAACACGTTGCCTCTCTCCCCCAACACACACACAGTAGCAATAATTTACTCTACATGGAAGCCAAAAAATGACTACTCTCTGTACCAGTTCTTGTCCCCACCTTTAGGTCTAAAACTCCCACTCCTAGCCCTTGCCACATAGTTGAACCTCTGAGGTTCTCATTTAGCCACTTAATGGCAGGATAGACGTAAGGTTTTAGAAAAGAATAGAACCACAGCTACTAACATGGTTACCATTACCCACAACTACCACACTTTGTAAGTCTCTTTACAGCTACCCGATAAGGTATTTGCTAAAATGATCCTGTATGAACCATCTCAGAGAAAAACATCAAGACCCAAGAAAGAAAGAATTGTGTTATTTACCCCAAAGCTTATCATCTCATGCGCAGATCCACAGCTTTCTCTAGCAAAGTATCTCCATATTCAGATGCAGAAGGAGAAAGCTTCAATCTTAGGGACACTCAAGACCCCAAGTCTGAGTGAAGAAATGTCAGTTGCAAGTCAGGACACAGAAGAGACTCCCCACTGGGAGCTGGCCCAGCAGAGCAACTGAACTACACCTGCAGTTCTAATTAGTTTGCTGCCTAGCCACAGGGTCTTTGCACAGGCTGTTTGAGCAAGAAGCATATCCAAGCACAGACCAAGCTGAGTGAGGCAAGAGCAAGTCAGGACACAGAAGAGGTCCCAGGCCTTTGCACAGGAATGCTTTTCTACTCCTACTCACTTTGCCTGGCTAACTGTCACTCTTGCTTTAAATTTAAACTCAGCATATTCTATCCCTTTCTGATTGTCCAATACTGCAGTTACTGCCTTCAAAGTTCTGTGTCCCTTCCCTACAAACTACTAAGACTTATAATTACTTGTGTTAGTCTTTTTGATATAATTTATCTCTCTCCTAGACTGTTGGCTCTATAAGGGCAGAGACTCTGATTTTACTCATTCAATCTCCCACTATACCTTGATGCTGAATACACAGTACAAACTCAATACGTATTTAAGTGAGCAAATAATTTTCGATACATAATACACATTGAGTACAGAAAGCAAAAATATGGAGAGAAATACCCAAGCAAATCACATCTGCTCAAGATTTTTACCCTCTGAATAAATAGGAAAGGAGGTGAACGAAAGTTATTTCTCACCTGGTTGTTGTTTAGTTGAAACGTTATCCCAGTTAAAGGAAGGGTGGAGGCTGGAGTGAGTTGAGGATGATTTTCTAATGCAAGCCCCTGCGGCGACCGTCCTGGCGAAACCACAGGGATACAGGCTTCCCTCCAGTTTCTGGCATCTATGAAACCCATTAAAAGGCCTTTATTAGGCACCGAGATGTCTGTTCTCTTCCAAAAGCATCTGTTTTTTTTATTAGAGCTAGCTGGCCAGATTGTTATGTGCTGCTCATGTCCCTAAAAAGTGATTTGGAAATTTAATTTCTGACAGTTAACTACATTCTAAATATACAAGGGGAATGCTTCTTAACTTGGGATTCATAAAATGCTTCATAGTCTCTGAGGTCATAAAATTACATCCAAAATATGGTTTATGTGTAAATATGCATTTTTTTTTCTAGAAAGAGAATTCTGAAACTTTAAATCTGATCTCAGTAGAGGTTAGCGTTATCCTTAGAGAAACAGATTGGAAATCCTGTAGCAAGTTTCTTTGTTAAAAAATGGGTCACTAGGCCCTCCCTGGTGGCGCAGCGGGTTAAAGCACAGCACTGAGAATCTGAAGCCACTTCCGCATGAGTTCGATTCCCGCCTGCCGCCTGCCCCGGAGGAGACCACATGGCGAGCCAGACCTCTCCTGACCCGCCGCTGCTCCCCTCAGCAGTGTACTTCGTCGATCTGCCTGTTCTGCTCCCCACTCTGTCTCTGGTGAAGCCTCTCACCGCCCCTGAGCCTCTGGCCTGTACCCCAGTTCTGTATGAATAAATAAATAAATCTTTAAAAAAACAAAAAAAAAAAAATGGGTCACTAAATATTCTATCTAATCTACATCTGCAATAGTTATTGTCAGTATATTGTGTAAGATTATTAGAATAATTTTTCTAACATAATATATCCTACTCATGGCCCCTTGGAACTTGTGAATGCAAAGAAATAAAATGAACCTTAATTTGAAAAATTAAAATTGTTATTAATATTATTATTACTATAATCATTAGATGAAAGATGGTTTGAAAGTGAAAACCGCACGTAGCCTAAATTATTTTCTTATATCTAATACACAAGTTCTTTTGATTGAGTGATTAAAAAAGAACTTTTGCAAGAACCTCACAGTATTTTTTATAAATAAGAACTTAAGAATACTAGAGGAAGTGACTTTTTTTTAAATAAATTTTTGTTGTTTGGTTGGTCTAGACTAAAAATCATCCATCAAAGATTTTTGGCAGTGAGAAACATGGCATATTGCCCAAGACCATATTAAGTTACTCCATATTAAGTTACAATATACTCTGATATTACAACAATACCAATGTATTAACAAAATTTTCATTAATTTTAATATAAACCACAGGATTTCAAAGCAATTTTAGTGTTCCAATGAGTCGTTTGTGTTTTTTCCTCCTTACTCCAGAACATTGAAGTTTCTCTGGACACAGTTTTGGTTGTTATTAACAATCAATGCAAATTATTTATTTATTAAATATTATGTTTACTGAGGCAACATTGCTCTCCAAACGGTATGTTTCAGAATTTAGGTACACAATCTGCAAATGTATGCTCTCACACAACATCTCCCAAAAAAACACCAAAAATCATTCAAATACTCCATTGACCTCTCTCACTCCTTTGATTCCATCTCACCTTCCTCTCCTGATAGCTGAAATTCTGCTATTGGATTTAAGGGCTTATGTTGTTTTTATCTGTTCCTTTGCTTTGGCTTTCATGTTTTGTATATGAATGAAATCATCTGGTACATTCTTTCTCCTTCTGACTTACTTTGCTTAGTAAATTCCCCTTCAGTTCCATTCATGTTGCTGCAAATATCAGGATTTCATCTTTTTCATAGCCACATAGTATTCCACTGTGTATAGGAACCACATACTCTCAACTCACTGTCATTGGTCATTTTGTTTTGACATTGTAAATAGTGCTTACTTTGAACACTGTAAATAGTGCTATAATTAACATTCTTTGTCTTTTGGTTTATAGTGCACATAGCACAAATAGATAATTTTGTCCTAGGATTTTAGACAGCTGCTATTTTAAAGGCATTTTATAGTAATAGACATTTCTAAATTCTTTGGAGTTCTTACATGAATTGCTTTCTTATTCTATACAATTGGTAAGGAAAATGGGGTAAGGATTTAAACTTGTACTCTACATTCACATGCATTGATACCTATCCTTTCTTATTCCTCACCTACCTAATTAGAAGAGGTATTCCTATTTGTATCCAACACCTACCTTTAAATACCTTGAGCTTTTGGATTTCCTTTCAACTTTATCTATCAATAATGATAAAAAGACAATGATGGCAATCTACAGAGTGTTTACTAAGTTACAGGTACTGTGCTAACTTCTAAACTCTTCTACATATATGACTTTATTTAATTCTCACAACCACCTTTTATGGTAAATATAATTTTCTTTTATAAATGAGGAACCTGAGAGAATTAACTTAAGTAACTTCTTTCAAACGATATAGCTACATCCAAGAAGTTTGGTCTCAAATTCAGTTTTGACTTCAATTTCTTTTAACCATTATTTTATAATGCTATAAATTTTATAATGCTGAAAGAGGGAAGCCATAAATCAGGAGTGTCTCACAGGGAAATCTCTTATAGAAATCAGTCAGCATAGTATTTTTACACATGAACTTCTTGATGGTGCTTAGAGAGCAAGAAGGGATTCTTCAGTAAGGAGGCAATATGTGTGCTGCATCTGGAATGAGGTTTGCTGACTGGAGGTATAACACAAGTAGATGTTAGAAAACAGTATCAATATGTAAAACAGCACAAAAAGAAAAGTAAGTATTTGGTGTGCCTGATGTGAAAGTTCTGTGGTGCCAAGTGAATGAGAAAGGGCCCAAAGTACTTACAGAGTTAATGCATAACAAGGCTTGGTAGCTGAACTAAGGAGTTTTTAGTCTTATCTTCGAGGCATGAATGATCTCTTGGGAGTCATTTCAACCTTGATTAAGTTTTGTTTGAGGAAGATCATTCTTGAAGTAGCTCAAAAATGGATACAAGAGGAATAGCCTGGTGCAAGGGACAGTTTTTGCAAAAACTGAGATGAGAAATTATCCAGAATATAAAAAACCTACTACAAATAAGTAACAGGGAGGAAAGAAATATTTATTTGTTCATTTATTCTTGAGGTTATATTGGTTTATCATATTGCATGTGAATCAAAGGCAAAGGAGCACAACTTCTCTGATGCATGTTCTCACATATTAAAGGAATGGTCTTAAAGGGTATTGCACAAGAGAGAATGCATGAGTAGCCAATAAACACATGAAAAGATAAATTCAGATTAGAACAACAATGATATTTTTTTTACTAATTAAAATGGTGAAAATTAAAGCACAACCATGTAGGTCAACAAAAGAATCTGGAGCAACTCGATCTTTCATGCTTTGCTGATGAAAGTGTGCAGTGATACAATCATTTGGAAATGTGTTTGGCAGTTCCTAATAAGGTTAAACCTTCACGTACTCTAGGATCAATTCTACTCCTGGGTGTATACAACAGGAAAGAGCTCATATGCCCAAACAGGCATGCCCAAAAAAGTTTATAGCAACATACTCATAACTGCCCTACATTGGAAACAACAGAAATTCCCACTGGGTTGGAGAATGGATATACAAACAATGTTATGTACACATATAATGGAGCATTATTTAACAATAAAGAATTCAACAATACAGATGACTCTAACTAACTGAAATGAAAGAAGCAGACCCAAGTTAGTACATCCTGTGTGATGTCATGCATGTGAAGTTCAAGAACAGGCAAAACTAAGCTATAGTGAAAGAAATAAGAACTATAACTGTGGGCAAGGAAATTCCCTGAAAGAGGGAAAACATAAATCAGGAGTAATAAAAACATTCTCTATCTTTCTTCAAGTGGTAGTTACCTGGCTATAGATATTAATTAAAGCTCACTGAATTATATTGATCTATACATTTTATTGTATGTGTAAATTTTACTTCAATTAAAAAATCTAGTGGGTAACTCAGATAATATATGTATGAAAAGTACATAAAGATATAGTTATATATTACATGTAATTAAACAGGTAATATATAGTATACCTTTACCTTATTATGTATGAAGTATAATATATAAGAAAGTATAAATATATATACCTTTATATATATATATGTATATACATATATACACACATATATATAGTCCATAGTTCCTTCCCTTCCCCCAAAAAATGGGCAGTTTGTTACCATCAAAAGAAACAACAAAAATAGTTTAGCCTGGGCTTTATGTCTAATCAATTAAGTTGGGTTCCTGAAAATTGGAATTTCCTAAAAAAACTCCCAGTGATTCTTATGTACTTATGTACAGCTATTGAGAACTACTTAAATAAGGTAATATACTTGAGAATAGCTTCAATAGGCCAATAACAAGATACACTATCGATATATATATGTATGTATATGTATATATATGTATGTATATTTTTCAAGGAATGTATATATGCATTCACACACATACACACACATATAATTGATATATATATATATATTACCCTTCTCTCTCAGCCTCTAAGACCTGGAGAAGGCAGACTTCTGCAGGTCAGGAAGAGAGCGCCCATTGAAACTAAACTAGACAATATAATGACCATGTACTTCTCAGTCTCCAAAGTATGAGACAATAAATTTCTGTTTTTTCAAACCACCAAGTCTATGGCCTTTTGTATGGCAACTCAAGCAGTCTAATATAATAGCTGTATTTGCAAATGTTTTGAATGCCAATTTGGAAAACAAAATGATTACTAACTATATTTGATTTTGTATATAATGTTGGAAAACTTAAATTTTTGTTCACTAAGTAAATGGATTTAATTTTACATTGTAGCTTAGATTTTGATTCAACAACTTACTCTAACTTAATTTCTAAGTTGTAGACAGAATTTTAACTGAATAATAAGGCACATTGTTTAAATATGCTCAGAAGTAGCCAGTTTGGAACATTCAGCTTCATTTACGGTGTTCTTACTGAATCCAAATGGTCTTTCTTGAATTCAATAGAAACACATTCAAGATTACAAGTCATAGACAATTCATAGTTAAATATAGTTCCACTAGCAACAACAAAATACCAAAGAAGTTTCCTTTTTCGAAGAAAATTAATTTTTATAGTAGTTTTAAAAAAATTTGGTTTCACTTTCCTTTTTAATATAAAATAAATGGAAATCCATCAAAACCTCATCTTTATTTCTCCTCAATAAATCAAATACCAATTTAAACTGAAGCCTATAGTATATTTGGCTTCTTTGCTTTAATAATATTTCAAAGTCAGTGGAATCTGCCAATTCTTATGACTGTGAGACAATATAAATTAATCATATAGATGATTACTGGCAAGTGCATTCCAATAGAAAAAAAAGTCTTTACATTATTGACTTATATGGAAAAAAATCTTTTCCAGAGTAACTTAACTTATTTAAAACACAGATTTTCATGTACAAAGACATTATTTTGCAGTCATTCATTTATTTTGTGTTTTTGGTGTTCAGTGTCCAACCTTTTCTTATGTGGTAACATTGGTTCCCGACACTATATATGATTTGGAAGTAGAGGATAGTCTATAAAAAAAATAGCTCCGGCCCTTCCTGGTGGCACAGCGGGCTGGAGAGCAGCCCTGCAGAGCTAAGCCAAGCCCTGGTCACTTCAGTGCAAGTTCTATCCCTGCCAGGGAGGTGATCCACATGGCAAGAGACCTCCCCTCAGCAGTGTACTTCGTCCATCTGCCTGTTCTGCTCCCCACTCTGTCTCTGGTGAATCCTCTCACCACCCCTGCACCCCTGGCTGTACCCCATTTCTGTATTCATAAATAAATAAATCTTATAAAAATTAGCTCCATCATTTGTGATGACATGGATGGAGCTGGGAAGCAGGGTTAATGTTAAGCAGAATAAGTCTGCAGGCAAAAGGCAAATACCAATGGTATCACTTATCTGTGGAATAAGATAAAAAAAAGGGTCAGATGTAAAAAAAAAAAAACAACAAAACTTGCAAGCCTACTACCTCTCATCTAGGAGAGTTCTCTAATACGTCATTAGTGTCAAAATTGAGTAGAGAGATGCAATAATATTATTGAAGAATCAGAGTGATTTCATATCCATTTCAAACAGGCCTCAAAATCTCAAGAAATCTGAAAGAACACTTAAAATATTTTACTTTAGCAGAATAGAACCCTTAAAGCTACTTCTCATCTTAAAAGTTCAGAAATGATTGGACTTTTATTTTTTATTAATTTATGAATTTATTCAACTGAGCATTTTGAATATGCAAGAGACTATCCTAGATGCATTAGAAACAATTAAGAATGAACTAGACAATATAGTGGGTGTGTTGTGTGGAAATAAAAGACACTTATACAAATTACCAGAATATTTTTTATGTTTTAGGTACAGAGAAAATTGAGTAAGTTCAAAGGAAGAAGTAATTCCTTCCAGATGGTAGAAACAAGGAAAATGCCTTTGTAGGAGAATCTAAGCATTGTTCTTTTCTTGGATATAACTTTAGACATATCACTTCATCGAGTGTGATGAAAGCATCTCACTGACTTTCCCTACAAGTATCATCACATACCAGGTCTTCCGAGCCTTGTCATACTCTGAATAAGCCCTGCCTCTGACATACCTTAATATCTAATATTTGACATCCTAGGATAGCCTCCAGTATACCCAGTGAGCTTTCAAGGTTACTTTTCATTTTCATCATTACTATGCTGACATTAACATCCTAGGT
The DNA here is from genome assembly GCF_000260355.1 of Condylura cristata. Taxonomy (NCBI): domain Eukaryota; kingdom Metazoa; phylum Chordata; class Mammalia; order Eulipotyphla; family Talpidae; genus Condylura; species Condylura cristata. Next base: position 55,262,415 of record NW_004567107.1, on the reverse strand, counting down.
CCTTTATGGAACAAATTTAGAACCTAAAACGAAGTTCAAGCCTCACCACCTAATAGCTGGAGAACTCTGCTAAGTTATTTATTTATTCTAATCCTCTTCATTTTAAAAGCGGTAGACATGGTTGGCTCTCTCACATAGGATAGTTGACTGTGTTCAGCACACAAAAATATTATGACATAGTTCCTGGGTCAAATAAAATGCAACCCATGTTGGGTCTGCTGTGTTTAAAAAATTAATATTATTTAGTACCCTGGTCTGGTTTTCATCCGTCCTCACCCTGAATTATATAATCAATTATTTTTCAACTTTTTCTCCAGAACCATCAAATCTCATCCTTTTGTCCTCTCACTCCATAACATTCAGCAAATATCAGGGGAGGATCAATCAAACTACTCACTCTTTTCTGTTCCAACCTATGGTCTGCTGAGTACCTGGAGGAACCTAGTGAAAGATTTGGTGTCTCTATAATGTCATAGCTTTCTGCTATTCACTGATAACTCAAAGCCAGATGTCAATACTGTCATTTTCTGGTTGATTCTTTTTCTAGTTAACTATTTCCTGTTCCTGGATTTCAGCACCTGCCTTTAACTCCAGAGACCTATTGTCTCAGCAGGGGACCTTGGCTATTAATTTGAAAGAGGATTCTTTAGGCAACCTCCTCCCCTTCATTCTCCAACAAAATCTTCTACGATGACCACAGTTCTTCCTACACCTGCTATTCATTCTGTTGATGAACAGTGTTTATTATCTCCTGTGGACCAGTGGTTTATGAATAGGACATATGTTGAGTAAAGCAAGGAGGCAATCTAGGGGATATACAACTATAATATTGTGTGATGTGGGCTTTGCCATTGGGAATGAGGATCAGACTCCAATCTTAACTCATTTTGTCTCTAACACATGTCAGGTGCTTACGTATTTGTTGCGTTAAGTGGCATGAAAACTGGACTCTAAAGGTGCACAAGTATCACCAAATGATGGGACTTTATATTTGACTAACCTTAATGACACTTTTCCCTGCCTTTTAAACAAGGAACTATGCATTTTCACTTTGTAGTACATGCTGCAATTTATGTAGCTAACACTGCCCTTCCCCAATAAACGACCAAGTCATTTTTGCATCTGTTAGTCCTGCAACACTGGCCAGTAAGTCAATGAAGCCTTTGAGTTATTAACCATTTCCAAGTCCTTGACTTCTCTTTCTCTAAGCGAAAAAACTGCATTGACTGTAGTGGATGATGAAATATAAAACCTAAATTCCCTTTTCACGAACAAGACAGCCATTCATTGTCCCAACCACCTGCCATCTTGGTTTATGAAAATTCATAAGTGAATCCCTTCTCCAGAAATTTCTTTGGTCGAAGGGACAGCTAGCCTCAACTTAGGACAGACATCTTGGAAAGGTCATCCCAATCCAGAGCTCCCCAAAGGACCAGTTGTAGTTTTGTAGCAACGAACAGCATAACGGCACCCCCTGTCCAATCCCACTTCCTTCACTCCCCAAAGGGTCTTATTATCTCCCAGCACACAAGATTCTGTCTCTGAGTCTCTTTCCCCTAACATCCCATCAACATCATCAACACAGTGGATCTATTTTCTTATAGGTGTTCTGCATTTTTCAGATCAATAATTCACAGAGTCTAAAATCCACTCAACATTTAGTTCTCAATCTTACTTGCACTGTAGACATAGGTGCAATATCCTTTATTTCTATCCATACCCAAAAAGATTCTGCTATTTCAGTGTTTTTTACATTGTAGCTGTTTCTATATGCTTGCTGTCAAACCCTTACTAGAGATACCAGAATTCCTAAATAAGCCATGAGTCCCCATTATAGAATGAAGACCTTGATCTTATCAACATTTTCCTCATTCAAGGGACCAAGTATTGAAACCAGTCCTTTAGGATATTCCTGAATCATTTTAAGGTATCAAACAGCAATGTCTCTTTCCCCCCGCTTAAAGTATTTTGGGGTTAGATTTACTCTGAAATGTTCTGCTTGAACTTTCTAAATGGTCATTTAAATGACTAGTCTTTAACGCAGACTTATTAAGGTGCAAGTTAGTCATAAAACTTATTCTTACTCATACTCTTTTCATTTAAGAAAAACACTAAATACCTAAATGTCCCAGGCACAAGTTGGTACTGCCCCAGAACAAGTCTGCTGCATACAATGGCATTTCTCATGAGTAAGTGTACATTCTGAAACTCATTTTGGAAACATTTGGCTGACTCAACCATAACTTTTGGCTACCAGAATTGGGAAGGTAAAAATATAATAGCTTCTGAGTCATCAGTGTATGGATAAATATATTTTATAATGAAGAGTAGAATATCCATATGGAGGCCATTTGGTCATCTTTAATACTTGTAGATTTCACAAGTAGTCCATTATCAACCTCTGGGTATTAATTAGCAGAGGGCAAAGTGTGCCCTAAAATAAAAGAGGTAGAGTCTTTTATTTTGATTTGATAATGGACAACACCCTCTCTTCCATGTTTCCTTGCTCACCTCTTTGAGTCATGGAAACACTACCTGAACACTATTAAACTCTATTCCTTGATTCTATCTACTCAAAAAGCTGAATTACAGACACAAAAACAGACAATAAAAAGCTCACTTTATATCAAAAGGTGATTCCAGGGCTTTCCCTGGTGGCACAATGGGCTAGTGCGCAGCACTGCAAGCTGGCCACAGCTGTTTCAGTGGAGTTCGATCCCCAACCCAAGACTTGACCGACATGGTGCAGCCTGACCCACCCATGGCTCCCTTCAGCAGTGTACTTTGTCAGTCTACCTGTTCTGTGTTCCACTCTGTCTCTGGTGAATCCTCTCATCACCTCTATACCTCTGGTTTGCACCCAGTTCTGTATGCATAAATAAATAAATCTTAAAAAAAAAAAACCAGGTGTTTCCAAATGCCCAAATGAAACCAGAACTGTTCCCAGGAATAGCTGCACATATTCCTGAGTGTACAGGGACAGATAGCTGAATGCTGCCTCTGTGCTGTGATAGTAATTTTCTGATGCACTAATACATGTGCATGTGGCAATTTATTGATCAACGTTGACTCTTAGCCAGGACAGGAGTCTCCAAGGTAGGTGTTCCATGCACATTAGCAAATTATCTAAAAAGTTCATCTACCAATTTAGGTTCTAATGAAATAGGACAAGTGTGAGAAAATAGAGGAATAAGAGGCCCTGGAGGACCCTGGAACCACATCAAAGGGGCAGGTACTGTTCAGCAATATTGTTAAAATGCATTGAGTGCATCAACTCTTTTGTTCAAGAGATATTAGAAATCAAAACACTGATATACAAATCCTAATTCTGGAATGTTAGCAATGAATTAATTTTTTTTTAATAAAAATGCTAACAGAGCATATCTATGAAATCCTCACCATGGTGACCAGCAGACCCTTGTTACCTCTGACCTGGTTTCCACTGTTCACCCACTACTCACTCTCTCTCACTCACTCACTCATTCTCACACTCACTCACTCTCATACTCACTTTAACTCTCACACTAACTCACTCTCACACTCACACTCACTCATTCTCACACTCACTCATTCACTCTCACACTCACTCACTCTCACTAACTCTCACACTAACTCACTCTCACACTCATTCTCACACTCACTCACTCTCACACTCAACTATTCACACTCACTCATACTCACTCCCTCACTCACTCATTGTCTGACTCTTGCTTGAATATGTAATACACTCATGTCGCAGGTCTTTTCACTAGCACTTTCCTCACTTGGAAGGTCCTCTCCCCAAATAACAATGTAGCTCACCCATATCTGGTTTCAGGTCTTGTTTTAAATGCCCCCTTCTCAGTTAACATCCCCTGGTCATTCTATTAGAAATCACATTTCCACACTTCCTCTTTCTCTTTCTTGCTCAGCCATACCAAAAAGAACTTATCACCATCTAACAAATTCATTTTATTTTTTGTTTCCTGTCTCCTCCTACAGTGAAATGAAAGCATCTTGGAAGAGTCTGGTTTATTTTAGTTCATGGCTATATCTCCAGTGCCTAGGACAGAGTTTGGTAAATAGTAGAAATTTGATAAATGTTCTTACAAATGGACCAATACATGAATGGGGATGAATCTGCAGGCCATCTTTGTTGTGTGGTCTGGCATCCAATCTGGGATTTCTGACTTATAATGACAATTTCATGAAAAGTCCAAAGAAGGAAAGATGATGAAGAATTTTTGAACTCATTTTCTAAAAAGGTGAAGTAATTAAATGATGTCATCTACAATCTCAGGGAATCTCTATCAGTTCTAGTGTCTTACCCATGTAAAAGTAAAGCATTTTCAACGATGTGAAACTTATTAGTCCCATGATATTATTTACTCTATTTTGATTGGCTGCTCATCCAACAATGACAAGGTCTTAGAGTTTAAGCTATTCAGAATAACTTCCCTAAATCACAGTGTTGAGCTTCAAGTAATTAGTAGCTAAAATTAAGTGCAGTTCCTTTGCTGGTTGTGAGATAAAAATAACACAAATATAAAAGAGATAGGAAGGAACAAAGATAAAGCTTGATCTTTTTGAAGAAATTTAGTTCCCAAAGGTGATATTTTGATTTTTTTTTTAAAGCTTTAATAATTTGCACATACAGAAGTGGGGTACAGGTCCAGAGGCTTGGAGCAGCAAGAGGATTCACCAGAGACAGAGCAGGGAGCAGAACAGGCAGATCGATGAAGTACACTGCTGAGGGGAGCAGTGGGTGGGTCAGGAGAGGTCTGTCACACCATGTGATCACCTCCCGGGCAGGCAGGAATCGAACTCATGCAGAAGTGGCTTTAGCTTTTTAGTGCTGTGTTTTAACCCACTGCACCACCAGGGAGGGCTAATATTTTGATCTTTTTAAAGGAATTTAGTTCCCAAAGATGATATTTTCTCACAAAGTCTTATCTTGTCTCTTAGTCTCCTTCACAGCATTTTGGGTGATTTTGTTAAGAATTCAGCTTATTTCTTTTATTTATTATTTCTTTTATTTATTTATGCATAAAAGAACTGGTCTGGGTATAGAATAGAGTGTGAGGGTGAGAGGATTACCAGAGACAGAGCAGAAGCAGAACAGGCAGACTGACTGAAATACACTGCTGAGGGGAGAGTGGGAGTGACAGGAGAGGTCTGCTGCACCATGTGGGTCAGCTCCCTGGCCAGGTATTGAACTCATGTCACAGTAGCTGATGATCATTTGATAGTGCTGTCTTTAACCCCTGAATCATTAGAGAGGCCTTCAGATTTCAGCTTATTTCTATCTTCCTAATTTTTGCTCAGAAATAGTTCAGAAAATGTCAATTAAATTAAAATATAAAAAATGGAATATGTGTATATGTTTGTATTCATTGATCTGAGAATAGGCTAAACAACTAGAACATTTTAACCTAACCACAATCAACATTTAAAAGAGCATAAAGAGCACAACACAGATGAATATATTTCAATTAATATTATACCAGAGCTTAAAATATTTTTAATAAGAGCAAAGAAATAAAATACACTTTATAATTGGAAAGTAAACTCTATAATTCTTTGCCACAAGAAGTAGTATACCATGAAAGCCCATGCCCCTGGTCCCCACCAAAAAAAAAAAAAACAACCCCTTGAAAAGGATGAATTCTCTGATAGAAACAGATGTTTAGTTCCTCCCTGGTGGCACAGGGCTAAAGTCTCAGCGCTATCAAGCTATCACCAGCCATTGCAGCATGAGTTCAATTCCCAACCAGGGAGCTGACCCACATGGAGCATGAGACCTCTCCTGTCTTTCCTGCTGCTCCCCATTCAACATTCTGTTGAATCCTCTGTTGAATCCTGACTCTGTTGAATCCTCTCACCCCACCCTACCCATATGCCTCTGGCCTATACCCTAGTTCTTGTGTTCATAAATAAATAAAAATAAATCTAAAAAAAAAATACCAACCAGTTAAAAAGAAAAAAGAAAGAGATGTATAACAAGTTAGTTAAGGTGAACTGTTTGAATGTATTCTTTGCCATGCAGGGTTTGGTCAAGAAAGCAGAGCTTCTTTAATTTTTCCAATCAAGAACTTTTAATGTAGGGAATGACAAAACATTGCAGAGTGAGAAAAATCAAAGAAACTACCACTCGAACTTGGTAAATTAGGAAGTGAATGCATAAATTGCAAGGAACCCTATCAGGTATTTCAGTGCCCAGGAGGGCACTGTGTGTGATTTCAGTGCCCAGGAGGACACTGTGTGTGATTTCAGTGCCCAG
>NW_004567107.1:55182866-55256056 GCF_000260355.1 Condylura cristata | reverse complement strand
AGGACACTGTGTGTGATTTCAGTGCCCAGGAGGACACTGTGTGTGACTACAGGAGGACAAGTTGCTTTGTGCCCCTTGTTACTGCCAAAGCAATAACAGGGCTTACTCTTCTATCACCCACATTTCATAAGAGTGTCTTTCACTAGAGGACCCTAAACCAGATCTGCTGGCAAGCGGTCGAAAGATATGGTCTCCAGGCTCGAAAGATATGGTCTCCAGGCTCTTAGGCCTTGCTCCTAGGGAGCTTGCAGGAACATGCTGAGTGACCCAACAAGCAGCCCAAAGCTGAATCCAATGGTAACAGCAATGCTCTCTCTCTCTGCTTTCTAGTTTCATTCGGCTTCAGCTAGATCAATACAATGTGACCTCGGATCTGAATCCTGGATTCATCTGAAAGAGCCAGACATTCCTGAATCCTCAAGGAAGTTAATAATATTTTCTTTTTAAAGACTTATTTATTTATACATACAGAACTGGGGTACAGGCAAGAGGTGCAGGGGTGGTGAGAGGATTTACCAGAGACAGAGTGGGGAGCAGAACAGGAAGATCAGAAGTACATTGCTGAAGGGAGCAGTGGGCAGGCAGGAGAGGTCTGCTGCACCATGTGGATCACCTCCAGGGCTGGGGATCGAACCACACTTCAGCTCTGTGGCTAGTTTGCAGTGCTGCGTCCTAACCTGTTGCACCATCAGGGAGGGCCAATTAATCTTTTCTTGATGGCATTTTTCTACTCTAAGTAAGACAATTGCATAAATGTGCCAGAATTCTTTCTACTAAAATTATATGAATCCTTCAGCTAATTCTGCTGAAGGATGTTACTGTGTGTGGACACCACTCAACTGGCTCTCATCCTCTGAGGATGGAGGGCAGTGGGGAAGGGTGTTACAAATAGAAAGGACCAGTTTATTTACTTAAGGCAGACTGAAATTTTACCAGGCAGAAGCCCAACTCATCTCAGTAAATTTATACAATAATATAGACTAGCAATTTCCTCTCCCTCAACTCTGAAGCCTTCCTGTCCAGTGACTCAGTTTCCTACACTCAGGGGCTGTGACCACAGTCCTCAGGTAGTTAGGGGAAGGAAATGCTTGCTCACCTTTGCTGTGCTTGGAATAACCACTCCACATCAAAGGGTGACTCATTCTGCCCATTTGCCAGCCCTGAGCTTGCTTCCCACCTCCCGCCACCCTGACTGGCTGTGCTGTACTTGGCTGAAGAAGCCTTCTACCAGCAAGTCCAGGTTTGTGGAGTCTGGCACGCTCACCTCCCTGATGACAAGGCTTCCTGAGGTGGGTTGCTGGGCAGGTTGAGACCCGAAAGTGACCACCAATTCGCGTGACCTATGGTTCAAGGCCCATGATTCAAAGGCAAGAAGCTGGGCTTTCACTTCTGCTCAAATAGCATGAAGGAAAATGGAAACATTTTAGTTCTTCATTCCTATCATCAGTAAATATGTAACCTGAAAAACACAAATACCTGTTTTCCTTGGCTTTTGTGAAATGTGTTGCTGCTGGAAATTCCAAAAGCCAGGATATGCTTTTCTCTGGATGGAAGCCACCTTAAGGTAAATAAATTCTCTTGAGAGGTTTTTAAGGAAGAATAATTCATACTTCCTTTAATAAAATCTCCTACTTCCCTCAATATTGAGAATGTCAATATAGAAAAATTAATTAATTAATTATAATTAATTTTTAATTAATACAGTTTGAAATTAGGGACTCTGATCAAATCCCTTAAAATCTTTATTAAATTAATGTTGCCTGGGCTAATGGTAATCAGCCTCTGCTAGAAACTCTGTAGACCACTTGCCAAGGTGTGGTGTCGGGCAAAAATAAGTAGTTCTGAGTTCAGAAAAAAATAGATTTAAGTTCAAATCCCAACTCTCCATGACTATTTAACTCCCTTCCATTACTATCCCAACAAGACTATTGTTGATTTTCTTCTCTTACTTTCAATAAGTAATAATAGATAGTAGAATAATAACAAATAAAGTAATGAAATTTTCCATTCAAGCTGGCAGCAAGGATTAAATAAAATAATATGAGAAATATCTTAAACATGGAGACTGGGACACATCCGTATTCAGTCAATTTCAGTTATTCTCTGAGCTTATTTCCTAATTTTCTAATGTAGAATATACCATCCCCTGCTGCATAGGGATGTTGCAGGTCAGATGAAACGACAGAGAGAAAATAATTCCCGAGTATGACTTGGTAGCATCATCTAACTCCCTTTTGGCAAGGAGCCCTTTCTTCTGCTCCGGTGGCAAAGTGGGCTTGCTGCTGCTTTTTGCATTAATCCTTAGTAATCTGCACAAGGATTTAGCAGACTATGGGCATTACTCAGAATGTCTATAGCATACGATTACTTCTATTAATAATGAGTACGCAAACCTGTATGTGTTTAAGGAGAATTCTTCTCAGCTAATTTTCCCCTGAAAGTTCGGTAGACAGTTTTCCTGCATGCTTGGAGAGGTGGGGCAATGCAGGTCAACCATGGCGAGATGCCTCAATCAGTGAAGGGATGGTCCCACACCAGACCCTTCCAGAACTCTGTTGGCAGTGGAGTGACTCGTCCATATTAGAGTGATGCCCCTCTGGCCCTACCTTTCCTTTCAGGCAGCCAGTTAGGCTTTTCTGGCTGGCCTTGTTAGTGAAAACGCTCTGGGGGATTTGGAGAAGAGTTGGTGTGAATGGGTTTATATATCACCCAGAATGCCTCATTATTACTCATAGTTAATTGGAAAATTTCCAGCCTTCTCTACTTGATCTTAGCTACCTAAGGGATTTGAACTGGTATCTGCTACCAAAACCCATTTGGAAAGCACACATGTGGGTATTAGGTTTCATTCAACAAACATCAATTTGAAACTATTAGTAACAAAGGTGTGGTGTGGAGTGAAAGGAAACACTTCTGGGTCCAGAAATCCCAACTCTCCCACTACAATTTCACTCCCTTCTATTACTATTTAACCCCGTCTGGATGTTAATTCCCCTGTCATGTCAATCAACTTCAGAATTTTACCTACTGATCTATAAAATAAAATAGTTTTTCCCTACCATGTTGTGAGGAGTAATAAAGATTTTGCACTTAATTCTCCCTATAGTGATAAGTTATCAATAAATAGCAGCTGTTAATGTTTTTTTTTTTTAATATTCTGAAGTTTTCTGGTAAAGGGATATGCTCAGAAAAATTGACCAGTCTTTCTTACATGTCCTTATACAGAGGTTGTTTTACTGAATAAAGAAAATGAGTGGGAAGTGCTTTGTAAAACCACAAATACAAGGTTTCTATGTTTATTTAAAGAAAAAGGCACTTGAGATGCAAAAAATACTGAAGACTGTAGCAAGTACCTCTTATGAGAATATAGGACAAGAAAAGCAAGAAAGGAATTAGCTTAAAACATGAACTGAGATTAAAATATAAGATTTCTTGGTTTGCTTCATCTCTAATGTGTGTGATTATGGCATTTCTAAAAGGCATTTTATTTGTATGTGCAGTGTATGTATACATCGAAAGATTTTTGACTGAACTATTTTCATTTCATTGATTCTTAAAGGATTAGGCTGTAGGAGGGAGGAAAAACAAAAGTAGATTTTATGCTTATGCTCTCTCTAAAATTTTTTTCAGAACATTTGGCCATAACAATAGAAACAATGAAGCTAAAATATCTTAGTATCACTGCTTACTTACACATTACACCCAAGATCTACAGGACTTAGAAAACTGCTCACACACATTAACACTAAGCAAGTCAATCTATTCTTTATCTCTGAGTAAATGTTTAACCTTTTAAATAAATTTTTTTTTAGTCATCTGAAAACACTGACACTTATTTGGAAGCCATTTATTCTCAGTAAACTGTCTTAATTAAAATTCCAGCATGAGAGTTGACTGTAGCAACACAGGCAATATGACAAGGAAGTTAATAGATTACCTGGATAATTTGATCAGTAAAGATTACTGATGTAGGTATGCAGCTCAGTCCCCCTATTTTGTGGTAAATTTTATTTGCCTGCCTTGCCCAGGTAATTACATCACTTGGCTGTGTAGACATGGGGAAGATTTTTAGTTCATGCTTAGAGGATAGAGAAAGCCTAACTTGAATAATTAGTGTTCTGCCTTTAAAACACCTATCTATGAATGCTTAATGAATAATTTGCCTGAACTTGCCTTTTGGAGTTTCTTCTGTGGGTTGATATTTGCCATCCACGATTAAGGCTTACTGAGAATTATAAGCTCTTTCCTCTCCCTTTCTCCATCCCTTTCTTCCTTTGTTTTCACCTTTCCTTTTATTTCTCCCAACTTTTTTCTTCCCTCAGAAAATCATAAAATGCTAGACTTAGATAAAACCACCCTATATTTCTCAAACTTATTAATTCCCATACTATGTTCATGGATCCTGCAATCTAGTTATTTAATTTTAAAATAAATGTTTAACCTTAAGCATTCACTTTTAGTATGCATTTTAAAAAACTACATTCAAGAACATAAGGTTAGCATCAGCTTACATTTTTACTGATTAACAATAAAAGAAATGTATAACAAAGAAAGTTTGTGCCGGTAGCACTTAAAATCATGTCAGTAAGCTCTGGGAAACACTCATGTCCAAAATCTGACTTTCAAAGGAGAAAGCTGAAGTGTAGACAACAACAGTGCTGTTTGCTAGCAGCACACACCTATGAGATAATAGTTGAAACTATGATTTTTGGACAATTTAACCCAGACCTTTCCTACATACTGCACTGAAGAATGATGTTATTTTCCTTACAGTAGGATTGTAAGAAACACTAACTAAAATACAGAAAAGACAATAGTGTCAAAGCCATTTTCTCATTTATTTGTCTTTTAATAAGTCTTAGACTACCAAGAGACCACAGATTCTTCGAGACTGTGGCCCTTGAACAAGAGTACCAATATCAAGGTTCAGAGACTCTAAGGTCTTCCAATAGCCAAACTCTTCTGGTAAATTCATCTCTAAGGATCTTATGGCTGACCACTAGTATTGCCTTTTGCCACCTTGCAAAAGATAGTCAGTTGTCACTAAAAATGGATCTACCCTATGATCAGGAAGATCCATTTTTTCTACTCCTAGGAATCTACCCAAGGAACACAAAAACACCAATTTGAAAGGAAACCTGCACACCTATCTTTATTGCACAATATTTTCAATAGCTAAGCTATAGAAACAACCCATATGTCCTTAAACAGATAAATGAGTCAAGAAGATGTGGTATATGTACACAATGGAGATGGAAGGAATACGGTTTCACTTACATATAGAATAGAGAGAGACTGAAGAAAGGGTCAAGAAAAAGACCAAACTTGAAAGTTGGCCACAGATCTGAGGCACACAGCAAAACATGGGGGAAGAGCACAGGGGAGTATGGTGACAGGTCACAGGATATGGTGGTGCAAGAACAACAGGACTACACCTGAGGGGAGAAATCAAATACTGTACAAAAATAAATGACAATGTAAGAAAAGAAATTTAATTTTATCAGCACCGCGCTCTAACCAACTGAGCCAACCGGCCAAGCCACAGAAATTTAATTTTAAAAAGGCACAGTTTTCATCTTGTGCACTGCCTTGGAGTAAAAACTTACTTTAGAAGTGACACCCAACCCTGGATTCCTGGACCAGTACTGTTCAAATACAGGTATGGAGCAGTAAAAAAAAAAAAAAAAAAAAAAAATCTCATGTTTGGGCAGCAAATCACCAGTTGTCTCAAATTCCTTGTTTTTCACAAAAGTGAAGGAAGGTTGGCAGATCTTTAAAAATATTTTTGGCATGCTAGATCAATGTGTTAATTTTGATGGAAAAGTTGGTTGAAAGCCTAGGATTTGAGACTAATAGCTACAGGGTAATAAGTACTTCCATCCCTATCTACAAAGTTCTTTAGCACTAACTTTTATTAAAATGACAAGAATGAAATGAATACTAAGCCACTATATGAGCCTACTACTAAATGATTTTTATACACAAGTCCATGAGGTAAATAAACTTGGCTGGATCCATCTCTATAGTATATTTGAACGTTGCTAAGGGAGATTTTAAAAGTTCTCATTTGTAACTACTAGTGGTAATGATTTTTAGCTAGACTTATAGTGATGATCATTTCACAGGATATGTAAATATTGAATCTTATATAACTCCTATATTTACTAGATACAATAAAGTGGTACTTTTTCACATTCTTGTTAAAAATTAGACCAGGCCCTCCCTGGTGGCGCAGCGGGTTAAAGCACAGCACTGAGAATCTAAAGCTGCTTTCGCATGAGTTCAATTCCCGCCTGCCCTGGAGGTGACCACATGGCGTGGCAGACCTCTCCTGACCCGCCCGCTGCTCCCCTCAGCAGTGTACTTCGTCGATCTGCCTGTTCTGCTCCCCACTCTGTCTCTGGTGAAGCCTCTCACCGCCCCTGAGCCTCTGGTCTGTACCCCAGTTCTGTATGCACAAATAAATAAATCTTAAAAAAAAAAAAAATTAGACCAGCCCAAGTCAGGTAGCAAGGTTAGACATCAACTGAAAAAGAAAAAAGCAGCATGCATTTAAAAAGTATGCATGTTCAGGAAACAAAATGTATGTGTATATGTATATATATATATATATAGATAGATAGATAGATATAGATATAGATATATAGTGCTGTGCAACCATAATTTTGTTAATTAGAAAAATTTAAGAAATTTAATTGAGTTTTGAAGTTAATATTACAGTAGATTGCTAGAGAGGGTTAATCTGGACCATAACGCCTCACTCAGTGATGTCTGTATCTAGTTCATCTGTTTCAGGAAATAAAACTTATTATTTTTGTTCTATTCCAGCCTCATTATGTTTTACATAATTAAATTATATTTGTAATTAAAAGGCTATACATGAAGTTTTCTTTACTTCTCTTTTCCAACTTTTAATTCTATTTTTCGCAAGAAGCACATAAAAAAGAGAAAAGGCAAAGTTACCCTATGCATTTAAATTGACTAGTCTTCTAAATAATTACAAAAGCATAAAACTCATTTAAATTATCTTTATTAAATTAAATTAAAAGTATTTTCACTTAGTGTAGGGCAGACACCGTTTTTGGCTTTAATTTCAGAACACTAGGAGATTCAGAACAGTATAGATTTTATTCTACTCCTATTATTAACTCTTGATTATATTTCAAAGGTAGTTGACCTTTCTTCTACCAATAGCATTCATCTTAATTTTAAGAGCAATGAAAAAAAAAATGTAACATTTCATGAGCACAGTTACACATAGAATCCTATGTAGCTGAAAACCTGGAAATAAATCTAGAATCAATATTAGAACACACGTTGGTCATGTCTTATCAATAATAATCACAATTTTTCCTTATGTGACTCATCCTACTCCAGAATATTTTAAAGAAGTCATAGAAGCTATTATTGTTAGAAGAAAAATATTAGGAAAAATACTCTATTTAAGAAAATTTATTTTCACACTAGACTGGTAAGGGATTTATAATAAACACCACAATGCTTGGAAAATCAGAAACTTGAAAATTCTTCTAAGCCTTTAGGAGAAGACATCATTCTTAAGTGTAAATTGCTTTTTCAAACTGAAATTTTTGGGCAAAAACTGCCAGACAATCTCCAATTGTTTCACTTATATTTTCTACCAACAGGATTAAAATAAAATTGAAGTCAACATTTTTACCTGTATGACAAAGATGAAAAATACCCCAAGATTTGTTTGGACCCAATTTGGAAAAAAACAGTCAGGATTCTCCCAAGGAATATAATAATAGGACTACGTGACAGAGAAGATGGACAAGTAGGATGATACTGGATTTAATCTTAGGGTGGAGACAACACGATACTCAGATCATTTACTGAAGAGAATTGAGGAGATGAGTTCCACCTTGCCTTTTTGATAAAAATCATTCCATGCTTCATTGCCTGTCAGGTGTTTAGTATATTTAGCCATGATATTTACACTAACCATATTCCAAATTGATTAAGGTTTAATCACAACTGACTAAGCAAATAGGCATGGAAGACAGAATAACTCATCATCACTATTCCCTTAAGCAGATCCTTGTAACAGTCATGAAATTGGAGGCTCAAATTTGTATGATCTGAAGGTAATTTTACCTTTTTGGCAAAAGATAAATGCACTTGAGGCAAACAGAGAAATTGAAAAGTCAAAAGTATTCACTTACTAATTTCTTAGATGTTAACTAGTATGGTTTTCATTTTTTCCCCACTAGTTAAAGGTGTGTTCCCCAAATATGTCTGGGAGTGTGGTTTCACTACCTCACTTTCACTTCTCAGCACCCACATCTACCTAGAAGTTTTGCTTTGAAGGTTTAGTTTAATAAAAACCCCTGCCCCAGGTGAAGGGGAAGGGAAGGCAAGAAAATTGAACACATGCCTGCTCCCTCTTTCCATATCCAACCAGAACAGAAACACTCATCTCTCTTGTGGAACCTTCACATTTTCTGCGGGTTTAAGCAAGTCTGGTGTTCAGCCCGTGGTTTGGCAGAAGACACAAGCAAATTGTCCCTTGCAATCAAATACTATCTTAGAGTAGAAATGAGTAAATCATTTGGATTATTTAAGATATATACCAAGTATCTGCTAAAGTATTTGTTTAAATCTCATCACGGACAACTTTCAGTCTTTAGCATACTTAAAGCAAGGGAAAGAAGAAAACAGCATTTCCTCTTTAGAGCTCAATGTCTCATGTTAGATAAGATTTCCATCATCTTTGAGAAAATACCCAAATGTGTGGGATTTTGTTTTGTTCTGTTTCACATATAATAAAATAATGCTCTTAAATATCACTTTCCTCCACACGTGAGTGTGATGTTAAATGCGTTCTGGAGACAGGATGAAATGGATAAGAATACTCAAATGTAAAGCTCACAGCTGAGATTTACATACAATTATGTATGTATCTATATATAATTTACATACAATTATAAGATTTTACTGTCAGCCTCTTTTTTTGCAACTTTTATTTTTATTTACTTTTATTTTTTATTTTTTAAAAAACATCCTTGTTTGTTTTTTCCACAACATAGGGTTTTTCCCTTCAGGTATGGTCATCATAGTTTTCTGTTAAGTCTCTTGCTTGGTCTGAATTCCAAATAGATAGGGACTCACAGATAATGGAAAATGGGGCAAGAAAAAAAATGCCCCTTTTATAACAATAACAAAGTATCCCAAGACTTACTGGTCTGGGCACAATTTAACTTACAAAGTCAAGACTCAACTGGCAATAAGGAGACTAGTCAACGCCTTTGAAAACTGAATTCAGAAGCTGACAAAAAGGTTCTCTATTTTATAAATAAAAAGTCTACAATCCCATTTTCCTTGCCCATATTTTCATGGAAAGTATTAGAATTGTCACTAATTTCTCATATATTCAAAATGTAAACCAAATATCATAATGATATTTAAGAAATGTCTGCATAGAAATTTTCCAAAAGGGCCGTTTGCCTCTCAACTTAAGTTAATTGTACATTGAGGGTTTTGTTTAGAAACACTTCAGCACAGAAAGAAAACATCCAGTTGCCTGGAGTGTTTTGCTCTCAGTTACTTCTCACTATAAATGAGCGTTCTACCTGGTTTGTTCTTTTGTTCCCTTTCATTTCATTTTCCCACCCAGTGATTGTGTGGGAAATATTTGGACAAGACTAATGCTTTCAATCAAAATACGGTGCACTATTTAAGATAGGAAAATCATTTCTAAAAGCTTCTATGTCAGTTAGATGAAATGTGTCAGATTTGAAAACTCATGAGTAAGTTTCTTTCCACAGTAACTTTAACAACAGGCTTGTTGTTATATTGTGCAATTTTCATTTTATTTCTAAAGACTTCCGTGTCCCTTTCTCCCCAAAGTGTGTTGAGGATGAATACCCAGATTTTCTCCTGCCATTTATATTCTAAATCGGAAGCAGTATTTTCCTCTAACTTTGAATCCAGACTTTTATTCCTCTTAAAGTTTAGTGAAATGAAATTAAGTTAGAAGGAAAATTGTATCATAAGGTAAGGCACATCTTCTGTTTCATTTCTCCTATCCCGAATGGCAACCCTGCCTCTATGCATACAATATGACAGAGGGCTAGAGACAAAAGCAACATCAGACATCACCTTCTGGTTTCCCTCCCTTGATCAGCAAACTCAAGTTCAAGGAGCCAGGTGACTTTTGTACCAGGGCATGAATGTTGGATTCAAACAGAACCAGGCTTGATTTCTGTCTTAGTAATTATATAAACTTGGACAAGTTACTTAAACTTTCAGGACCTGGGTTCTCCTTTGTAAATGTGGGTAATAATACTTAATAGGAATACCCTGGAGAAGTTAATTTAAAACATATATTTGAATGCCTGACAAACAGTGAAAGTTTAGTACTTCTGAGTCTTCTTCCTTCTTTGAGATAGTAAATTGGTCACACAAACCTAGATGTATGGATTTCATGCAAATTAGATTTCCATTTTGTCCTATTTCTAGCTCAATGTTCTGATCCACCCCTCCCCCACTTCATTTGCTACTTTTGCCAGTGAATGGCTCGGCTGTAGCCAGCATGTTTGTCCACGTGGAAGGAGTAGATCAGAAATCATTTCTCATAACCGAATTACCAGTGACCCAGTGAAGGTGTCCCTAACTGAATCATCAATAACAGTTTATTGATCATTAAATGATATAGCCTAGAGTTAGTATTCAAACCTTCATGATGGACCCTATTTTCCCAGCTGTCCTGAATTCTTGTCCCCTTAAGGACAATTTTGCAGAACATTCCCCAAGTTTTGCTTTTCTAATTCCATCTCCCTAATCGAATCATTTTTAGGTTATATTTACGTTTTTCCCTATCATAATTCATTGACAGATAACCTCTCTCTCTTTACTATTCTAATGGTTCTTGTTTAGGTTTTTAGAGGATCAGTTTTCCAGCAACAAAATCTCTCAGTTTTTGAATGTTTTCATTATTCCTTCCCACCTCAGCATGTAGCAACTCATTCTAGCTTGTTATTCTGGCCCAGAGGTCAGAAAACTACATATCTGCAGGCCAAATCTAGCCCTTTGCCTGTCCGTATATGGTTGGTGAGCAAAGAATTGGCTTCAAAATACTTCAATGGTAGGAAAAAATTTAAAAGGATAATATTTTATGATATAAAAATCTGTGAAATTCAGATTTTATTATCCATAAATGTTTTATTAGAACACTGTCGTGTTAAATCATTTACATATTGACTATGGGTGCTTTTTGCAACACGATAACAGAGTTGCGTAATGGTGACAGAGAACATAGTCTGCAAAGCTTAAAATCTTTACCATCTGGTTCTTTACAAAAAAGAAAAAATGTGCTCACTGCCATTGCCCTACCCCTGAAATTGGAAAGCATCTCCTGCATTGCTAAAACATGTCCTCTATATGTAATATGTATTTCTCCAATCTGCCTAAATCTCTTCACCCAAGACATAATGTCGTCATATTTCCTCTACACGAGGGCAACGGCCTGCTCAATGGTCTCCTTATCTCTCAATCTATTCCCCACAGTGAAAGAAATGATAAAATTTGATAATGCCACTTCTTTGTTTAATATCTTTCTGTTCTTTCTCATAGATCCTAAGTTAAAAAACACCCTTTCACAAACTTCTAATGTGGCTTCCATGGTCCACATGATTTGACCCATCTGTCTTTGCCTTTTGCCCTTCAACACCAAGCACTCAGACCACATCACATTGGGTTTTATCGGTCCTGCCACACGTTGATCAGAGTCTTAGTCCTTGTTCTTGAATGTAATCATGTTACCTATCGTCCTGGATATCAATAGGCCATTCAAAGCCAGTGTGTATTTCATGCCTTTATGAAAGTCTGTTTGATTTCCTGAGAGACCAATTTTATCTTTAACTTGTCTTACTGTCTGCATTTCCTTGGATAACATTTATCCAATAATTCTTACTAATTATATAATGGTCCTTTAACAATACAGGGGCATGGGGATGCTGGCCCCTTTTCCCCTGCCACACAGAAGGAAAAAAAAATGTGTATAACTTTTGACTCCCCCAAAACTTAACTACTATTAGCTTGCTGTTGACTCAAAGGCCTTATAAATAACATTAAGTCAATTAACAAGTATTTTGTATGTTAATATGTACTAAATGCCGTAGTCTTAAAGTAAGCTAAAAAAATTGCTTAATAATCAATTATTGAGAAAGTCATACAGAAGAGAAAATACATTTACTGTACTATATTGCATTCATTTACATCATCACATTACAAGAAAATCTTCATTTAAGTGGAACTGACAGTTCAAACCTGTGTTGTTTGAGTCACATGGTAAACAGCCCCTGTCCCAACACACACACATATCTAGATACAAGCTTTAGCACAGAAGAATTCACTTGTGCTTTGTCCAC
Source organism: Condylura cristata (assembly GCF_000260355.1). Classification (NCBI taxonomy): domain Eukaryota; kingdom Metazoa; phylum Chordata; class Mammalia; order Eulipotyphla; family Talpidae; genus Condylura; species Condylura cristata. The sequence goes on along the minus strand of NW_004567107.1, from coordinate 55,243,667 downwards.
CAACATATCTCAAATACTCAGTACAATACTTGACCTAATAAATACGTTTGGCAGAAAAGCCACATGAAATCATTTACATACTTATGTTCCCAAAGTTGTCCTGAGGGAAGTTCTTTCTCCACTTCCACTTTAAACTATACGCCTCCAAAATGAGAGCATCAGAACACATCTATTTTCCCCTGGACTTTTTCATTGTTTTATCTCTAGAAAGTGACATATATTCAGTGTTCAGTTAATATTTGCTGAATCAATGAAGGAAGGTGTTTTTCTTCACTTTTTCTCTTATGAAGAACTGTGTCTCCAGCTTGCCATGTCTGCCTCAAGACAGGTGCGCCAGCACCCATGTCTCTTTTACTAGGAGGAAATATATTATCAGGGTATCTTGCTCATATTCTCATTCTTCCTCATACTATGTCCTGAAAACAATTGCATAAACATTGAGATAAAGCACTGGGAGACAAAACATATCCTGCAAGCTTTATCTATCATCCTGAACAAAGAGAACAAATAGAAAGAAGCCCAAACAGTGGTGTAGTGGGAGGAACCATAGGCATTTTGATGAAAACTAAAGAGGTGAAACAGAATCATGGAGCTTATTTGTCAGATAGTAGAAAGTATATTTGAACACCACATGGATAACAGGAGAAAAAGAATCCGAATCTCATTTAATCTAACATTTCTCATTCAGTTAAGTGGGTACTATTTGAAGATTACTGCTAGTGTTTTTCCTTGGGGTTCTATCAGTTCTTCATTTTCTAAAACAGATTAACTTTGAATTTAAGGAACACTTTATTTTACTTTATTGAATTAAGAAACACTCCCTCTCTTAAGTCAAAGTCACATAAAGTAATAAAATATCAGAAAGAAGAAGAAAAATACTGGATGGTTTCCCTCATAGCAGGAGTATAAGAGATCAGAATATATATCCATATACACACACACACACACACACACTCATATATATATATAAATTGTAGTAATGTAAAAAAAGAACACCAACTAACAATTATAAAGCAGAGACACTCTATAGGGAGGAGGAGAGGGGAATAAGATCAAAACTGGGGTGGGAAGAACACAGGGGACTATGGTGATGGTGCATGGGTGAACTGGTGGTAGGAAGTCCACAGGGATTACAACTGAGATGGAAAAATGTACAAAATGAAGAATGATGTAAAAAATATATAAAATAGGCCCTCCCTGGTGGCGCAGCAGGTTAAGGCACTGCACTGAGAAGCTAAAGCCATTTCCACATGAGTTCAATTCCCGCCTGCCCCGGAGGTGACCACATGGCGTGGCAGACCTCTCCTGGCCCTCTTGCTGCTCCCCTCAGCAGTGTACTTCATTGATCTGCCTGTTCTGCTCCCCACTCTGTCTCTGGTGACTCCTCTCACCCTCCGCATCTCTGGCCTGTACCTCAGTTCTGTATGCACAAATAAATAAATCTTTAAAAATATATAAATATATATATATATAAAATAAGTAGTAAGGAAAAAGTGGAGACAAAAATATGCTTAACAAAATAGCAATGATTAACCTTAAAAACAGACCCAATATCCCTAGAAGACAGGATAAAAAAGGAATCATTTTAAAGTTACATAATTGTGCCATACACCAAAATTAATTTGAAAGATAATTACTCTAAATGATGAGATTTATAGAAAATAGAAACATGAAGAATATTTGATTGATTTTGAAGTAGGAAAAGATTTCTTAAGAAGGATACATCAAAATTATGATATGGTCAACAAAAGACAGCATTAAGAAAATGAAAAACACATACTTAGAAATATTCTTATGTTCATATCTAACAAAAGACTCAAATCATAATATAAAAAGAGCTTATTAATTAATAACAAAATGCCAAAGTCTAAAATTTTTAATTGGGTAAAACTCTTAAATGGAAAGGAAGATATGTGAATGGTTATGAAATACATAAAAAAGTGCCTAACACCATTAGTCACCATTAGTCACCACTTAATCATCAATGGGATGCCTCCACTGAAGTGGCTGACATGTAAAAATCTGACAACAGGAAATGCTGATGAAAATGAGAATCTCTCCTACACATGTAACATGATAAACCCCTGCAGGCAATGTTAACTAACTTACCATTTTGATCTATCAAGACTTGGACATGAATGTTCATATCGGTTTTACTCCAAATGCCCCAAATTAGAATCAACCGAAATAGTGGCCAATAGAATTGATAAACAAGTGTAGTAAACTCAATCACTGGGAAAGTGATTAATAAAAAAAGGAACAACTGTTAATTCACACAAAGGCATGATGAATCACAAAACATTTATGCTGAGCAAAATAGAAGATACAAAAGAACATATATTTTTCCATTTATATGAAGTTCCATTTATATGAAGCAAACTTTTGGTTAACTAAATCAAAATAGTGGTTTTCTGTAGGGGAAGAGAGGAGGAATTTCACTAGGGAGGAGGAATTTTACTGGGAAGGGGAATGAGGGATTTCTTGGGATAATGGAAATGTTCTGTATCTTATGGGGTAAGGATTACATGGGCGTGTGCATTTGTCAAAATTCATCCAACTATGTACACTTAAGATTTGTGTTTCATGCTATACAATTAGAAAAGAGACAAAGTTTTCCCCTAGTTACTCAATTGTTGAAGTAAACAATGTTTTCAACTATGGTTGGAAAACAAATTATGGAGCAGATTTAGTATGTCTAGAGGACCACAGACCCCCTGCTTATCCTCACTAAGACACCTATTAGCGTCTCATCTTGGCTTCATAATCTCCAGATGCTTGATCGCAGCGTATTTTCCCCTTGACAACCTGTGACTCTTTGGGTCTGTGGACTAGCATCTTCTGCAGCACCTAGGAGCTTGGTAGACATGCAGGATGTCAAGCCTCCCTTAACTCCCCTAAGTGAAGTCCCTTGGGGTGAGGGCCAGGAACCATTAACAAGCCCTCCAAGTGATTGTGAGGTACATCAGTGTGTGAGAAGCTTGCTGTATTATCACCTGAGGTGGTGAATTAGGAAAGAGCACTTTGGGACTGTAACAAACCACCAGCAAAGGGCATCAGCCCCAAGTATGAGTGAACACGCAAGCCCTTGATTGGGAAGCACAGCTCCAGAGCCAGCTGGCAGCCCGGAGCAGGCCTGAGTACCCTGGGTACAGGGATTCCACTGTACAGCTGCCAGAGCCCCCCTCTCAGAGAAGCCCCAGGGCCAGCCAAGAAACAAATGCCACTTCTTTACTTTTGTTTTTTCTCTCTTTCCTGATCCAGTGGTACTACTGACCTGCCCAGATTTAATAACAGTTTGGGAGAGAAGGCTTAGTGTCTGAATTGGTTCCCTAAAGAAAAAAGGGGCTTACTGGTGGCGCAGCGGGTAAAGCACAGCACTAAGAAGCTAAAGCCACTACCGCATGAGTTCGATTCCCGCCTGCCCTGGAGGTGACCACATGGCGCGGCAGACGTCTCCTGACCCGCCCGCTGCTCCCCTCAGCAGTGTACTTCGTCGCTCTGCCTGTTCTGCTACCCTCTCTGTCTCTGGTGAATCCTCTCACCCTCCACATCTCTGGCCTGTACCCCAGTTCCATATGAATAAATAAATAAATCTTAAAAAAAAAAAAGAAAAAGAAAAAAGGGGCTTAGTGATGGGAGATGTGCTTTTGGGACGGCAGAGGGACAGTGGCACCCACTATAAGAGCTTCCAAACAACCTTTCGGATGAACTGAAAACAGAATGGGAAATGACCAAGAAATGTAATTCACCTTGCTGGGGGTTATGACTCAGTCTGAAATATTTGCACAGCCCCAAAACCAGCCAGGTCCGCCGGCATCAGCCCCCACACAGAACTGAGGCTTGTGGCTTCCTCACTGCAAGGTAGAGAGCAAGGAGGCAGAGGTGGCCCTCAGGCTCACCCACTGGGACACACATTCCTCAGGTAGAGGCCCTGTTCTTCTCTGCATCTGCGTGGCCATCCTCTTTCTCATTTGGATAGTCAAGGCAGATATCAAAGGAAATTATTTTCTCTAAAGCATCATACATATGCTTAGGGGTCTATAAAATTATATGTCATAGGATTGATAATGTAAGTATTATTTATTTTCCATTTGTATGGAAGCAATCAGCCAGGACTCAAATAGATTAGTTAATAATGTAAGAGCTAACATTTGATTTTCCTTAGAAGGCATTTAAAATTAAAAGACTAGCAAAGGCAGCATCAGGCAAGCCTAGCTTTCAATCCTATTTAATCACTCTTAAGATAAATTTACTTACATTTTCTGAGCCTTGTTTTCTTCATTTGTTAAAAATCTTCTCTCGGGCCCTCCCTGGTGGCTCAATGGGTTAAAGCCACTTCAGCATGAGTTCGATCCCCGCCCCGGAGGTGACTCACATGGCATGGCAGACCTCTCCTTGACCAGCCCGCTGCTCCCCTCAGCAGTGTATTTCAGTACATTTGCCTGCTCTGCTCCCTACTCTGTCTCTGGTGAATCCTCTCACCCACCACACCTCTGGCCTGTACCCCAGTTCTGTAAGCATAAATAAATAAATCTTTAAAAAAAAAAAAAACTCCTCTCCTAATTGTGTGCCTGTGTGTATTTCAAGAAAATGTATATGTAAAGTACTCACTTGGGCAAGTAACTAAAAATGAATGATAATAATAACAATGATAATAAAAGACTGTAACACTAGTTTGGAATTCAGGGAAGATAAACCCTTATTTTTTAAGAACATATTATAGGAAAATGTAAGATAACATGTTCCTTATGATCAAAGAGAATTTTATTTGATTTCCAATAAGTTGCATCTCAGGTAACCAGGAAAATCACTGATAATAGTTTATAAGCAAAATCAAGACAGATATAAACAAGCATACTTAAAATAACTTGCTTCTTAATCAGCATAAAAAGAAAAAAATAGACTACTGCTTTCAGGTGTTTAAACTGATCATAAATTAATTTCAAGACTTTATCAAGTTTGAATAATTCTCAATATGCAATTCTCTGTCCTTAACACTTATATTATTAAATAAACTGGAGCGATGCATAGAAAGAGATTTACACACCATATTCATTACAGCCCGGCTCACAGGTGGGTGAATGGATAAATAAAATATGGTATGAACACATATACAATATTATTCAGCCCTTACAAAGTAGGAAATACTGGCATGCTATTACATGGGTAAAACTTGAGGACTAAGTGATCTATGTCAATGATAAAAGTACAAATGCTGGGCCCTCCCTGATGGCACAGCAGGTTAAAACACAACATTAAGACGCTAAAGACACTTCAGCATAAGTTCGATCCCCGCCCCGGAGGTGACCCATATGGCGCAGCAGACCTCTCCTGACCCACCAGCTGCATCCCCCAGCAGTGTACTTCGTCAGCTGTTCTGTTCTCTACTCTGTGTCTGGTGAATCCTTTCACTGCCCCTGCACCTCTGACCTGTACCCCAGTTCTGTATGCGTGAATAAATAAATTAAAAAAATTAAAAAAATGTACAAATGCTGCATAAGTTCACTCCCATGAAATATCAAATCCACAGAAGCAGAAAGTAGAATGGTGGTTGCCAGGGTTAAGGAAAGAGGAAGTGGAGCTGCTCACTGCATAGAGAGGTTCAGGTTTGCAAGATTAAGACTTCCAGAGATCCTGACAACCAAATATCCAGAGACAAATGACCGGATCAAGAAGATGTGGCATAGATACACAACGGAATACTACTCAACAATCAAAGGAGATAAACTCATACCATTCACAGCAACATGGGGGAGCTTGAAGGGATTATGCTCAGTGAAATAAGTCAGAAGGGAAGAGACAAGTATCAGGTGGTTTCACTTATAGAAGGAATATTAGGGAACCAAATAAGGGTTCAGGGCAAAAATAATAATAATAAGGAAACAAAATTAATAGGCAACTATAAATCAGAGACATTCTGAAGAGAAGGGGGAAGCAGAGGGATCAAAATAGGAGCAGAAGAGCACAAGGGACTATATTGATAGCTCAGAGGTGACTTGGTGGTGGGAATTCCATGGGGATTACACCTGAGAGGAGAAAGCAAGCATTGTACAAAAATGAACAATGACGTAAAATAAATACTTAAAAAATTTTCCAGAGATCTGTTTATGACAATATGAATTATATAACTTTACTGACATGCACATTTAAAGATGGTTAAGAAGGTAAATTTTAAATTCTGTATTTGCCCTATAAATTTTTTAAACCACACTGAATAGATTTTATCTTTGCTTTTTTTTTCTTTTTCTTCAAAGGCCAACTTATTGCCTTGTTTTTTTTTTTTATGAAACCATGTCAAATGTTTGCCCTATTCAGCATGAGATATAAGGACCGCAGAAATCCCATCATCCCATCCTTTTCAATATAGAGACAGTTTCAATGACAGAGATAAATAAATACCAGTTTTTTTCACATTTTAACATATTTTTTATGTTTAAAATGAAAGAGACTAAGTAAATGTAGTTAATCTTCAAATAGAAAATTTATTAGGCCCCAGAGATAAAAATAAGACCTCCTTGATGTTCAGTTTGGTCTTTGAAATTGCTAAAAAGAAAAATGCTCTTTTCCCACAACCCAGTCCAGACTGCAAACTAACTTGGATGAGGGACCTATTATGATAAGGAGAAGTCTCCTGTTACAGCTCTTACAAAACTTCAATTTTCTTTCAACACAACAAGCATCACTTTTGACAGTCCTGCTCCATGGGAGACAGAAGCTCTTACAAATTTGCTATCACTCAATCAGCCCCATTTTCTGCTTTAGAGGTCAGAGGTCTAGAGTTTATAAAGTTGATGCCAACCTTTTGCTGATGTTCAGGGCAGAACCCAGACTTGCAGAGAAAAGCTAAGAGGGAATTTACTGCTTTTAAATATTCTGTTAATTTGTTATGTCCCTTATAGGAACACAGTGGCTCAGCTGGTATGATGTATTAGATTTAATATTAGAAATCACTCTCTTCAGATCTTTTGAACATTAGTTTTTGGAGTCTAAATAGGTCACATAAAGTGTCAGAATTTTCATTTTGTCATTCTATAATGTAGGTCATAGCAAGATCCAGTACTGTTTTCAGATCTTTGAAGTCTTCCTGTTTCTGGATCCCATCCCACAGAACTAAAAGTCAAAGGGTGAAAGTGGAGCTGAACCAATCCAGACATGATGCCTCTCTCTTCTAGACTATGGTCTACAGGCCTCCACAGTTCTCTGTCCCAAATGACCCACACTGTCCTCTAAGGCTGCACGAGCTCAATTCCCGGTCTGTCTCCCTGAGGGGAGCTACTGATGGATACGTTCCAATTAGAACAGTCCAAGTGGGCATGTGCATGGCTGTGGACGTTCCTCAGATTTAACGACTGGAATAGCCACTTACAAGTTGCCCTTATCATTGGGCAATGAGAAAAGAGAGGAGCAGCCCATGGAATGGAGGTTTCTATTTGCATTTTTGCCTAAAGTTTCATAAACAGTGTGGATAAGTTTGGGATCTCTGCCTTTCATTGTGTGGTGCCTTTCACCATCAGACCCAGAATAGCCATTCTTTGTCAGCTAGTGATAGGCGTCATTAAAAGAGAGATGGGGGCCATCTTTGGTGGCGCAGCAGGTTATAGCGCAGCTCTAAGAGGCTAAAGCCACTTCAGCATGAGTTCGACCCCCAGCCCGGAGGTGACCCACAAGGTGCAGCAGACCTCTCCTGACCTGCCCGCTGCTCCCCTCAGCAGTGTACTTTGTCAGTCTGCCTGTTCTGCTCTCCAATCTGTCTCTCACCACCCTTGCACCTCTGGCCTGTACCCCTGTTCTGTATGCATAAATAAATAAAGCTTTAGGAAAAAAAAAAGAGAGATGGATGATCTTCCTTAGATCTAGCCACAGTCTGACAGGGGGGAGTTAGTTTGTAAATACACAATTGATCTACAAAAAACATGGGCTTGACAGATCATATACAGATCATATACAGATTTTCTTGAAAACAGACAACATAAGCATGGTATCGATACAGTACTGTAGATGCAATTTTTCTTCTTTATGGCTTTCTTAATTTTATGAAATACAATTTTTTTTATTTTGATAGATCTCTCCATGTACATATACCAATATAATACCACTTTTAATGACCAAAAATCCCTTTGACTCTCTTAATAACAGTCACTTACCTTAGTGTAAGAATACAAGATAAAAAACATATGCAAGTTATAAGTTAATGGCTGTTTAGGTTATAAGTAAGGCTTCTAATAATAGGAGGTTATTAATAGTTATGTTTTGGAGGAGTTCAAATTTATACTTATATTTTCAGCTGCCTCATTTTATTTAGAGGTCAACCACACTTCCAACACAATGTGAAAAGGCTATAATTTCCCATATTACCTTATTCTCCACAGCAGCTCAAATCTCTAGAGATCTTGAACCTGTCACAACACTGGAACAAATGTCAGTGAAGGTCAAGTTGGGGGGCAAAATAGTCCCATGAGAAGAAGATTCTACATAACATTTAATCTTACTTTGTGCACATGATGTAGGACATGTGTGTCTTCCCCGTTCAATGTGGAGGTGACAAGTGAAAGGTCAAGAGCCCATATGTCTAGATTCCTTAAGCTGCCCCTCTCTTCTGTCCATTATTCATAAGACTTACAACTTCTCTAAACTTGGTTTCTTAATTTGTAAAATGGGGTTAAAGTTCTCTTCCTCCTGTGTAAAGTGGAGTGACTGTGAGGATTATATAAACTAAAATTTACAAAGTACTCAGTGTAAGACTGTGTGTAAAACAAGCACTCAATGAGAGCTGTTAGTACTTAAAAAAATAACTGAGGAAATCAGTTGGACTCTGTCATTTCTTTATGTACACAGCATATCTTTGTTTCATAACTTTAACATGCACTTTCCAAGGGTGAGTGCAAAATGCAACTAAGGAAGCAGCTTCAAGCTTTTAAAATTCCTGCTTGATTAAAAGACAACTCCTTTGAGGGCAGAAATTTAAGTCTTGCCTATTTTTCTTTCTTTTCATTTCTAGCATGGTCTCCCTGGTATGACATGTTTTTGTTGAATGGAAACTGAAAACAGGGCACATGCAACAGGAGTTTTACCCACTCCTCCCAAACTCTATTCTTGTTAATAAACCAGAGCAATCTGACTCTCAACTGAAAATTTCTTATCTGACTCTCTCAGATTAAATGCCAATGATAAAATAGGAGATAAAGACACTTCTATGTATTGATTTTTTTGTATATTCGCCTTAAATGTTGTCAATGAGAATCTGTTAAGAAATAATATTTACCTGCCTTATCAGTTGCATACTTGTTAAAATATGACTAGATATTGATTAAAATGTGAATAGATGACATCATTACAACCCTTTATCTGAAATATACTCTTGGAGAATAAAAGGCACCAAAACTAACAAAAACCAGAAACCTTTCTAGAGGCTTATTCCTTCTCATGCCCTATCGGAACACATGCTTGGAAATCAATGAGAAAATAGAATTTAGTAGTCAAATTTTTATGCATACATTTTTAGTAGAAAAGACACTTGAGTGGTTTTAAGCAGAGATGTTAGGAATCAGAAAACACCCAATACCCTTTATACCTAACATGTTTTGGTATAAAACCTGTCTTATTTTTCAGGTGTGTTTCATTGGGAAGCAACATGTATACATAGTACACTATGTTCACTGTTAAAAATACAGTTCTATCCCTCACCATCCCATTGTTTGCTTTGTACCAGTTTACCTGACCCTTTTCCCACTTCACTTCTGTCATCCGCAGCTGATGCCATAATCTAAAAGTAGCTTCTTATTTAGTTCATCTGCTTGTCCTACTCTATATGTACCATATGAGTGCAATCATACAACATTTGTCTTTATATGTCTGAGATAATTCACAAGGATAATACCCTCTAGGTACATACATGTTACTGCAATTGGCAGGATTTCATCTTTTTTAGAGCTATGTAGTATTTTATTGAATACACACCACATCTTCTTTATACATTCAATCGGCAATGAACACTTAAGACTATTTCTAGCTCTTGGCTATTATAAATAGTGCTGCAGTAAACATGGGAGTAAATCTCTTTTTATAATAGGTAAATACTCGGAAGTGGGATAACTGCATCAAATGGAGTTTCTATTTTTACTTTTATGAGGAATATCCATAATGCTTTCCACAACAGATGCACAATTACACATTCTCCCAGCTATGTATAAGCGTTCCCTTCTCTCCACATCTTCTCCAACACTTGTTTCTTGTCTTTTGGATAATAGCCATTCTCACAGGTGTAAGGTGATATATCTCATTGTTTTGATTTGGTTCTCCAATAATAAGAGATGAAACACATCTTCTTATGTGTCTTTAGCCATTTGTATGTATTCTTTGGAGAAATGTCTATTTAGACCCTTTGCCCATTTTCAATTAGATTGCTGATTTTTTTTATTGTTGAGTTTAAAAGTCCTTTGTATTAACCTCTCTTTCTATCTGTGAAATGTAAATGTAGCTTCCCATTTAGTAGATGACTTTTCATTTTGATGCAAGTTTCTCTCTCTGTGCAGAAAGTGTTTTGATTTCATATAGTCCCATTTAATTTTGTTTTTCTTTTCCTTGTTGTTAGAGTTGAGTCACCAAATATATGACTAAAGCTGATGTGAAGGAACATATTGCCTATTTTCTTTTATGTATCTTATGCTGTAGCTCTTACATCAAAGTATTTTTTTTCATTAGATCTATATTTCACACCATTTAAAATTGTGCACATTCTGCGCTGGCATGGTATGGAATCATTTGCTTATTCATGATGCAAACTAACATGACAGGAACATGAATCCAATGTGAAGGGTAAGACAGTGGAGGAGCATGCTTAGGGAGGGGCAATGGGCAGAGGAAGGTCATGTTCTCTATATACCATTCTGTGTAGAAACTTACTGAGAGTGATGTAAAAGTTCTAAGCTATGCCACATTCTTGGGTGAAGGAGCAGACCTGTGGCAAGAGGACATATGCTGTAACTTACTGGGAACTCACAGAGACTCCTTCCATAGACAGGAATCAACAGATGGGACTGCATTGCAGCAGTGGGTGCAAAATGGAGCTGTGAGTTGTGGGCTGGTGGGCGCAGATGTGTGAAGGAGCAGGAGGCCTCAGAGGGAGCTTTTTGGCTTTGGTAGAAATTGGTGTCTAGTGACTGGCTGAATCACTGCTCCCAGGAGGCCAAGGTGGATATAAGAAATAGGTGAGAGAAGGGGCAGATTTGTGTTAGGTACAGATTGTGGAAAGGAATCAGGACAGAGTGTAGATTCACTAAAACCAATTCCCTGATAATTTTGGGTTGGAATCCCAGAATAATACCACACCTTGTAGATTCATAAAGGGGGTCAGATATCAATGGTATAGTGTCAGCAGTGAACTTGCAGACCAGCTTGGAGTGGGTAGAGTGGATGAAAATCTTAGCGGGAAGAGGAGGGTAGTGTGGCCTGTTCCTAAGTGCTGCCTGTTTTGCTGGGGGCTATGCTAGTTTCTTCATATGTCTTCCTGTTTAATCCACAGACCCCCTCAATGAGGTAGAGCTCAGAATCCCAATTATGAAGGGAAAAACCTGAGAAATTTTTGAGGCTACGCACTTGTAAAAATGTCTGGCATGTACTTATTTCTTATCATTTATTGCTTTTGCTAAGGATATTTTCGTTTTTGATCATTTTGTAACTATTTTAGTGAATTTCTCTAGAAGAGATTTGGGGGCCTCCTCATTTCACCATCTTCCTCGAAGTGGTCCAGATATACCTTTTTTGCAGTGCCTGCAGGTAAGTCATTCCAGTCATCTAGATCAGCAATCCTTGAACTTCAGTGTGTGTGTGAGAAATATCTGGGGAACATTTAAACTGACAACTCCAGAGGGTTTCCCTAAGTTCCGCTAGGTCTGGGTGGGATCCAGAGTCCACATTCTAAACAAGTTCCAGATGTGAACTCAGATGTGCTTTGAGACAGAATCTAGTAAAGCAGTACACAGGGAGCCTTCATCTGCACGCGTTAACACATGGCCCCTGTCTTTCTAGCAATATTTTATTAGAGAATTCAAAGAGTAGATATGGGATTGCCCTCACTGCACTTAAATCTGCAGGAGAGGAGGAAGTGAGGGACAGTACGAGAGTTGGTAAATGACAGGTCAGGAAGGAGCCGTGGGGTGCTCTTACGTAATGCTGCTTTGACTGGCAAAGTCAAAGTCATCATGATCTGGAATCTCCTCAAGAAGTATGGATAAACTCACAAGCCAACTATAACAGGTAATGTATATTAGTAAATTTTATATTTTTATAATTTTGAGGCAAAGGTTAATGATTAATTAGCTTAAGTAAAATCCTGTTGGCTTATTAGGGACATGTTTATGTTAAAATAATGAGTAATACTGAGGTCATGCCAGAAAAAATTATAGATTTACCATTAAATATTTATTTACTCTAAGTGTTTTAATTAATTACAGAAGTGGATGGTTCAGCTTAATACACTTTCTAGTAGTGATTTCTTGTTTCTATATATAAACCCAAACCTTTTAGATATGATACATTTTACTTACGCAGGTATACATCTCTGGTGTACCTCATTTAACAGAAGTAACTGATTTCTGAAAGCCTGAGAAAAAAGAACTTCTAGAAAACTAATTGTGTTGAAAACCTTCCACTTCAGGAATTCTATAATCAATCTGTCTGTAGAGAAGAAACAGGCAAACACCCACTAATTGATTCATCTTGGCAAATCTGGACTTAATTATGTCTCCATACTTTAATTCAAATTTTGGCAATGTAAGAAATACTGCAAAATTAATAAGGAAGCGTGAAGAGTGTTCTTGGAATAAAGAATTTTATAGGAAATAAAAAGATTCATATGGAAATTTTTATTTGAAAAGAAATTCTAAAAATAAGCAGTCTTAACTTTGCAGTATATCAATATTTACAACAAGAGGATAGTTAATGTAAGTTATAACCACAATGTATACAAGTTAACATAACTAAATTTTATAACACATTTCTTAGGACAAAAGAGTATATGGTTATCCAAACACCAGGACAATTTCATTGTAAAGAATACAGCTGAGTGTGCCAGGTATCAAATTAATGAAGGACTTTAACTATCAAAGAAGGTGGGTTTGATACATCTGGCTTCCCTTTCATGGAAACTGGCAAAACATCACTAGTCCTAATCCTACAAATGTAGATGTTTTAAGACAGGTTGAGGCAGCAACATTTTATAGGCCAGCATGAAAAGAAAAACAATCACAGGAATGATATAATTACAGGGTAATAAAAACATAAACACCATTATTGCATTAATTTTATATTTGTTTTTTTTTTTCCATGGTTGACTTACCCACTTATAAGTGCACGGTTTTGATTACAAAATCATTTAGCTATTTTGTCATTTGTCCATCCTAATGGACATGAACATTGGAAATGATCGTTTAGATAGGAGTTTGATGCAACTGACCAAGAGAAGAGAGGACTTAGCATTTTTTTTTTTTTTACCAAACCTAGAAAGAAAGAGAAGTAGCTGCCACTTTGACCTTCATGACATCTTACAAATGAATACATGATCAGGAATAACCCTTCCTCTTTATCAGCCTCTTAAGGTGATCAATATATTCTTTCCTTGGCCCTCAATGGCGGTGTAACAAGTTAAAGCATAGCACTACAAAGCTAGCCACAGCTGCTTCGGCACAAGTTCGATCCTTGGCCAGGGAGCTGACTCACATGGTGCAGCAGATCTCTTCTGCCTAGACCGCTGCTCCCCTCAGCAGTGTATTTAATTAATCTGCCTACTCTGCTCCCCACTCTGTCTCTGGTGAATCCTCTCACCATCCCCACCTCTGGCTTACACCCCTGTTCAGTATGCACAAATAAACAAATCTTTATTAATAAAAAATATGTTCTTTCCTCAACATCTGTGAAAATGCAGTCTTACTGGGAGACAACTGTGTTATCTTTACAAGTTATTTAAAAGCTCCATGATTGAGTTTTTTCACTTGTAAAATGAAGATGATAACGACTATTTCAGAAGTTTGTTCTAAAGAGAAGAGGTACTTTACACACTGCAAAGCTCACCAAATTATGGTTACCATTTTTAATGTTGGAAGGGAAAGTCAGAGCCAAACAGAGGTACTTCATTGTGATGCTTTTATGCATCCCCAATTCAGATGGTTGAGAGCCAGCTCTTCGTAGGAAAGTTGGCTCACAAATTCATGACATCAACAACAGTAATAAAATGAGCTCAGTGGTTGGCCACCAATTGGAAGCATGACTCCCGTTGGGGAGGTGTTAAGTAATATGTGTATTGTATGTTTTTAAAGAGAAGCAGGTATTTTAATAAGAATTAAATCAAATTCTAAAAATTCCAGGAGTTGGTTGTGGGGCTTCAAGCCTCAACATGAACCTACCCCACCCCCATTGCCTGAGCCCTCCAAAGTTGCACCTGGACACTTCTGACTCTGGGGGACATTTTGCTTCTCATCATCCTGGGACTCTGAGACATCCTTTTCAGAGCTCCAAAATGGAAACTGTAGGCTACCCGGAGACACAAAATGTTTCCACCAAATGAGAGGATGGTCTAATGGCAGCTCCCCAGTGCTAAGTTCCATAAAATCCTTCTAGATCTCAAGAAGCCATAAAGCCATAAAATGTCCATGAAGACTCTGTTGAAGACCTGGAGACCATGTCCCAAAGGAATCCTCCCAACCCAGCAGGGAAGGAATCCTCCTTCCCTGAACAGAGGTTCAGGAAGTTTCTGCACAGTATGCAGGAGGGCCCACGGATGTCCTCAGACATCTCCAGGAGCCTGCTGGATAGTGATGAAATCCTCATATTCACACAAATGTGCTTTTCTAAGGTCCTTGTGTATGGTCACACTGGCACCCTCATCCTCTAGTCTCTGGCTCTGCTCTCCTACATTCAGACATTCACTCCACTTCACCCCAGACAGGTAAGCTGCTTTGTCCATGTTGTGGTTTCTGAGACACCACAGATGAATATGGATCAACTTTACTCTTCTTAACTTCCTTCACTAAAAGTAATCCTGTGGTCACATATGTTTGGAAATGGTAGAAGATGTTTGGGGGACAGTAGCCTCTATAGGTTCTCTTCCATTTGGGTTCTCTTCCTCTATAGTAGAGTATAGCTTTGAAGGGTCCTATTTGACTCAATTCTCCCAAACTATTTGGTCTCCCAACTTTTTCATGTAACTCTATTTGATACCCTAAATAATTATGGCCATACCAAATATAGTTTAAGATTGAATATAGTTTAACACTAATTTAGTCTTAAGTCTCTTACAAGTGTTGAATTTTTTTTTCAATGCCAAGACATTACTATTCCTACATAGTATCTTAACAAATATTTTAACAAATGTTTATTCATTTCAGAACTTTCTATAGCTACCTACTCTGCCTTGTGATCTCTCCTTACATAAAGGTTCTAAAGTAACTTAAGGAATAGACAGAATGGACTTCCCCACCCCCGACCCCGACTTTTGTGTTCCTTTACATATGTTATAGCCTATGTATTTAGTTTTAGGATATTATATCTTCTTTAGATTAGTTCTGAGATGTAAGGGAGCAGAGGCAAAATCCTAGGGTGGTGTGGTAACATGTATTAGAGGTGTGAACCTATTTCTCTAAATCAAATACACAGTTGTAAGCCAAAGTTACTTCAATAGGTGGGGGTAAAATCTTTGAAATGGGAGACCAAAAACTAATGGTGTTTCTAATTTGAAGTGTGTACCTCTCCAAACACTATTTTAGCCACAGACATAAAGGAGATGAATCCTCCATTCCCACAGTTCCAAACCACTATGCAAAGGTACCTGAGTAAGCAGAGTGAAGAACCCCTAGTACCTAACCTTCAGATTCTGAGCTTGTAAAGAATACATAGAGAGCTGGGCTGGCTGTGGATCCACATTTCCACTCTCATAATATCAACTTTAAAGTGAATGCAGAGAAGGAACTTAACTACCCCTTAGAAACAATGCACTTTTCCATTTACCCTGTATTAGCCACTTACAATTTATCTACAGATGTGAACCGAATTAACAAAAACATTCTAGTTCAAGTTCCCTTCAATGTGGGATACTGTGCTCATCATTACCATGTAATAAAAATGATATTGCCATTGGGCTACACAGAAACACATTTCTCACTGATGTACAATGTAAAGGATGTTCTATAGAGGTTGGTATGTGGGATGAGAACTCCCCCCCGCACCCCCCCACACCTAAACACCAACCTACCAATTATCTAAAATCATCTAAGTACAAAGCTAAAGACTGTAAGTCAAGGAACAAATATCCAAAAGTCAAATCTAAGGAGCAATAAACACAAGAGATCAAACAAACCAGACAGGACATATTGTTTGAACTATTGGCAATTTTCCCCCTTAGACCTCTAGCTTCTAACCACATTTTACCTTGACAGAGAAAAGGGCAAGGAAATTCCAGTGGAATTAACTCATGACATTTCTGAGATCAAGAAGTACATGAAACAACTCTCTGGTATAAGCAACATGTTAGCTGAATATATTTATACATTTTTTACTATGTCATTCAGGTAGTTTCCAAGCTGGTTTGTTTAAAGAATAGTGTCTACAATCTATAACCCCACTTCTCAATCTGATGACTCAACATGAAAGAAGCCCCATGTTGAACAAAGATCAAAATGTAAATATAGACATTGTGCTTGTTTTAAGGAACTATATGTTTTTCTTTGAGGAAATATTCCCCCCCCCACCCGGTTCTCATTTATTGTATCTGTGAGGCAATAAAGTTGCATTAGATAATGTTTAAAGTCCTTCCCAACCAAAACTTTGTTTTAATAACTCTGTTTGTTTTCTATATTTTTTCCTCTTTGTTAGAAAAATAGTTATCTCTACCACCAGTATATAGAATAACTGTTCTGATATCTTCCAGTGACTTTTGCAAGAGTATAGAATTCAAGAGTTCTGGGGTGTCTCAAGGTTTTGTATTTTTCAAAAATGGCACTCATCTCAACCCACAGTCATTGTCAACTTCAGACTTTTAATCACTCTGTCTGTTGTGTCTCTTAGGAGGAAGGAAATCTTTCCTTCCCCAAACTTTGGTTTACATTTTCTTGCCCATAATGGGGTCACATCTTACTCATAAACTGGTTGTTAGTAGAGGGTCATGGTATGCCCAAGATCAGTGGAGCCTCAATCCTTGGAATCATTAGAGAAACCTTGAAATTTTGAATGTATAGACCAATCCCCAGAGTTTGTGACTTAATTGTTTGGGGTATGGTCAGAGTACCCAGACTTTGAAAATTATCCCAGGTGATTCTGGGGTACAACCAAATTGGAAAACTGCTGTCTCAGATTAGTCATCTGCAGAGAATATGCAGCTGGGAAGTCAACTACCATAACACTAAAACCATATTAAGCCACCCTTACAGTACTAAAAAGTACCAGAAACATGTTTTTGACCATAGGTCTAGGGGCCTTTTCCCATGCAACACCTACTTCTAGGTCTACAATCAATATGGAAAGGAGAGAAGGTCATGCTGGAAGATTTGCAGCTCAGCCTTGGTGATTTCAACACCATCTACCTGTGAGTGATCTCACCTAGAACTTGCTGCAGCTAGCAGAGGGCACCAGCAAGTGAAAGAAAGCAATATAACAAAAGGAAATAAAACACAGGCATGATAAATGGTAGATTAAAGTGATAAGAAGTGTTTATTAATTGCCATGATACACCATGCACCATCATAATGAAAACATGGTTTTTTTTATAGACATGGAGAAAATTTCTCCTTTTAGAAAATCTCTCCTACAAAATTGCTTGCTGCTCAAACAGGGTAGGCTCTATAAGAGGCTAAAGATCTTGGTAAAGAGAGAAGAAAAACATCTGATTTTTTTAAAACATGGCCTGTAAAATGCATACTTTCCCAAAAATAGTCATAGAATTTTACTAACTGGCTTTTTACCAAGAGAAAATCATTCTGACTATTTGCAGTCCTGTGATCACGAAGTGGATTTTCCTAACTATACATTCACATTATGTTTACAATTTTGAATTTTTGTCAGCTTGTATTTTGTAACCATTCAAGTTCTCATAAATATAAATCAAAATGCCTTACTTGGCCTGTTAGTTGGTGAAGACTTTGTTTTGGTTCTATTACAGATGAATATAATCAAAATGTAGAAAATTCTCCTCTCAAATTTCAAAGAAAAAAACACAAAGTAAAATGTTATAAATACTTAGGCTAGAACAGTTTCAGCAAAGGTGCTATGATTAATTTAACAAATCAAGAAGAAAAGAAATTGGGTAGCTATGAACTTAGTAATAAAATCCTTATTTTAAACCTCCAAAATACCTCCTCAAAACTTAAAAAAATAAATAGTTTGGGATGGGACCTCCAAAGTAAATACTTTGTTGTAGTTGACATAGACGATGTTTTGTGAGCCTTAAAAGTACATATAGGATGCATAAATGTTCTGAGATTTTTAAGATAAATTCCTGAATGAACATCATCCATTATAAGTCAGTCATTAGAAATGATTAAATATTTATCATATATGGAATTTTATTAATTCTAAAATATATTATCTTAGTGTCACTATCAGAATCAAAGGATTTGACTGGGAAAAGATATTCTTTTGTTCACACAATCTTCAGGTACTCACAGTGAGTCCTACAAAGAGTATTGTCCCATGGATCACCCCACCTTGAGCTTGTTCAGGAAGTAACAAGACTTAGTGGAGCACCAATCGTCCACCAGGGACTTTATTAGACTCTGGCAATCTTTAGACTCAAAACACAAACCCTGATATTAAGGACTTCATCTCTAGTGGGAGAAACAGTTAAGAAACTTATCTAGCAATTCAATGTGTTATATAACAAAGGTGAATGTGAAATGCTGTGGAAACCCAGTAGAGAAAAACAATACCCAATTCAGTTGGTGGAGTGGGATGGGAACGGAGAAAAGAAGAATTTCTGGAAGATATCATATGGGGTAGCTGGGAAGAGAAAAGAAAAAATCATTTCAGTATCTTGAGGAACATCACGTGTAGGACAAATGCAAGTAACTCACCCGGCTGCCATATAAGGTTACAGAGAGGGAACGGGGGAAGAGCACTGAACTAAGTCTTTGACAATGATCACATCACAAAAACCTTTAAAGCCATACAGTCTAGCCTGGAGATAGTATCTTGAATTTTTCCCAACACACTTCTGTAAGTTTCCTCACTTATCTGATAAAGTTATGATAAGGATGTTATAGTGAAAGCACAGATGTCCTACTTGTGGGAAATTATAGCAGTCTGCTTATACAGAAAGCAAGGCAGAGTGATAAGCTGGACATCTCTTTAACTGAGGATGTACTGTGTGACACACTACATATTAGGTATCTGATACACATTTTTTCTAGTGCTCACAATAACTCTACAAGTTAAACATTTGTCCTGTTTTACAGATGAGGAAACTGAAGCTCAGAGATATTAAAGAGTTTACATGAACTCTGGCTGTTTCTGGTGAGATGGAAAAATAGAACTAATTAAATGATATCATAGAGAAGTATTGTGGGATTGTTTTTGTTTATGGTGCCTTTAAGAGATTAAAAATTAACATGGTGAATGTACCTCTTCCAGCATTGGCGCAAATATCTGCCATTCAGCAAATTAGTCAACAAGTTGTCTTTATTCCTTTTTCTAGGCTAGCATCCAAAAAAAGTATCACTGTAAAATGAAGAGAGTCAATTTAAGATTGAACTCTGCCCTTTTTCCCACATCAGTTAACTGCATGTAGGTCCAGCATCTGCTGACTCTTTAAATTAACTGATTGTCTTCAGAATCTTCTAGTCACGTTATATGAGGCAAATACCTTTGTTGTATAGTCATAAAACTTGGTTCTAACTAACATCTTTATAGCAGATGCATGGGAAAGTTGTTCAGTGTCCCACCAGGACTTGCTTACAAGAGTATTGTGCTGATTAAATGAGAAAATGTGTTTAAAGCAATCAACATGTCCTGTCGATCTGTAATACATGACACTTAGTCAAGACAGCTCTCACCTCTACCAACTCCCCTCCCGCTCCTCCGAAAATGTAAGGAACCAAAGACTCAGTGTTGCATTTTAGAGTGTTACCACTTAGTACACTGTGTTCTCAGGTTGGGAGAATTAAGAGCTCACCGTCCAAATTTGGGATCATCGGGAGAGAAAAATCCATTAACATTCAGCCTTTAAATTATGGATGCTTATGTATAGACTTGGCTTTCCCTATAATCTCAATCTTAAATCATCCATCTGCTTAAGAAATGTAGTTGATTCTGCAAGGAAGGGGAATGGAGAAGGATCAAAAAGAGAGCGGGAAGAGCACCAGGGACTAAGATGATGGTGCATGGGTTAATTGGTGGTGGAAAGTTTATGGGGACTTTATAATATATACATAAAGAAATTATTTATAAAAATAAAATGCATGGGATTATGGTGATGGCACATGGGTGATTGGAAACCCACGGGGATTACAATTGAGATGGAAAAAAAATGTACAAAATGATGTAAAAAAAAAAAAACAAAAACTTAATGCTCCACTGTGACTAACAGTTACAATTCAACCAGTTTAATAGACTCTGGAAAATAAACAATGGTTTCTAGATGGAAAAAAAAAAGAAAGAAATTATTTATAAAAATAAAGTAATTAAATATAAAAATAAATAAAACCTTATATCTTAAAAAAAAAAAACAGTAGTTGAACCCCTCCCAGATGAGGGATTCAAAGATTATGATATACAAATTTGTTCAAAGGGACATAACTAAATGAAGCTGCCAAAAAAACCCCAATGTCATAAGAGAGATGGTATATATTTCAAGGTAATCTAAGTTTTAAGCACAAGAGATAGAATTTCTGGGTTTAGGTCTCATGGCTTCAAATACAGCTCAGGGATAGCACAGAATTTATGAGTTGATGGTGTAGGGTTGTTCTAAGAATTAAATGAAAACATATCTAGCAAAAACAAAAGTTACTAAGTAAAGGTGAAGAAAAAAGTTGTAATTGAATTAGACCTTATTTTTTAAAGAAGATTTATTTATTTATGCATACAAGAACTGGGGTACAGGCCAGAGGCGTAGCGGGGTAAGAAGATTCACCAGAGACAGAGTGGGGAACAGAACCGGCAAATGGGCTGAAATATACAGCTGAGGGGAGCAGCGGGCAAGACAGGAGAGGTCTGCTACACCATGTGGGCCGCCTCCCTGGCAGGGGATAGAACTTGTGATAAATGGATAGCTTTCTAGTGCTGTGTTTTAACACACTGCACCATCAGAGAGGGCCCTTCCATTTAATTCTAAGCTCTTTATGGCTAGAGCTTGTGAATTTCTGAATTCACAATCTTAAATAGTCCTAATTCTATACTACACACACACACACACACACACGATATATATGACAGAGAAATATGTTCTAAGTGAATAAAAGACTGATTGAATACTGACTCTGTTCTCCATATGCTTTCCAAGATATTAATAAAAGTAGAAGGCAATAGGGAAGATATGTTCATATAAAAAAACCATTTTTGTATGTATGTCATTATATCTCAGTTAACTCCACAGAACAGTTGTAGGACACTTGTATTATCTGTATTTGGTCAAGAAACATTGGAGCACAGGAAGTTTATGAGGATGTTACTGGTAAAAAGGCTATGAAAAGTGAAAATGACAGGATTAGTCAGAAGAGGAAGTAAAAAAATCTCAATCATGTTTTTTCCAAGCAATAACTTTTCAAGAGAACATAGATGCATTAGCTATGTATTGTTACCTTTAGTGTTTAAATCTCTGATAATTTATGCCAGTCTTTCTGTGAGTTGGATACAGCTAAACCATTATGTTCTTACAAATAAAATTGGCCACAATGAGACCAAGAAAAAAAAAAAAGAAGAGGAAGTAAAACTATGATGGTTTCCCCAAAATGGCCTGTTGCAAGTTGGGATGGTTCTTCAGAGTCAAGGTAAAGTGACTAAGTCTTTGTACCCCACATTGTCAGTAATGTGAACTACTCAGAATATTTTGATTCTCATGATAGTTTTTGTAAGTTGCATTTTTCCAGGAATTTACTAGTTTCATCGAAATAAAATACTTTGATTTCACATATATAATATTGCTCTGTTTTTTTTCTTGTTGTTGTTTTTCTTTCTGTAGGGCTATCGTGATAGCGTTTATTTATACTTATTTCATTAATATGTATTCTCTCCACTTTTTTCTTGATTTGACCTGGTGGGATTTATCAGTTGCAGTAATCATTTCAAAGAACTAACTTTTAGCTTTACATTTTTTCTCTGTAATATAGTTTCCCCCATCTCTTTAATTTTTCCTATATTATCATTGCTACTGATTTCCTTCTCATTTTTGGTTTTGATTTGCTATTCTTTTCTAACTCTTACTATAGAAATTTAGATACTTTTGAACCTTCCTTCTATTTCATTAAGTATTTATTAATTTTTGTCTAAGTACTGCTTAGTTGTATTTTATAAGTTTTGGTATTCTGTCTTCATTATTATGTAGTTCAAAATGTTACCCAATCTTTTAAAACTATAGTAATGTTTCTTTTCTTTCTTAAAAGTTTAAATGTGGCACTTTTTCTTATGTCATAGTTCATTTTTGGACAACAGAGCACCCATATTCATCATCTTAATACCTTGTATTTGTTTTCAATCCATGGATAAGTGAGGGGTCTATTTCTTAACTTCCAAGTTACTTTTGAGTACCAACTTTCTGACACTCTCTGGGTTTCCTTCAACTCAATTCAACCCTAATGCTAACTACAGACCCCCTATACCAAAGGATAACAGCTCAGTCCCATAAGACTACTCTGCTTCAGAGGTTAGTCTCTTTTTAGCCCCATTCCACCTGCACTTCTGCCTAGTCAACTATAGGACTTTTTTTAACATCCTCAGATTCCATAATCTGTAGGTGCCATGGAAGTGCTATATTTACAACTACTATTTTATAGGAAAACAAACATACAGCCAAATGAAGCTAGACATAGGGAAAGACTGGAGGGATCCCCCCAGGCAGGAGCTCCTGTCCCTATGGAGTCACCCTCTAAGTCCATTAATATATTCAGCGACCAAGAATCTGGAATCTCTGTTCATTATTAAGTATTTATTAATTTACATCTAAGCACTGCTTAGTTCTGTCTTCATTACTATAGTTTTCATTATACAGTCACATGGGTTAAATTATTGATTACATGACTAAATTCAATATTCAAAGCTTTTCCCCTTCTGGAGGTTGGAGGATAGGCCTGAAAGTTCTCACTGTCTCATTAGGTATTTAATTTTGCAGACATGGCCAACTTCTCCCTTGATACCATCAAAGGGCTCACACACCTTGAGTTATCTTAACAGCAAAAACTCAGATATGTTAGAAAGGGATTCATTGTGAAAAAAAAAATACATTCCTATTAGGAGGCTTTAGGGTTTTTTTTTTTTTTTTAAGATTTATTCATACAGAACTGGGGTACAGGCCAGAGATGCGGAGGGTGAGAGGATTCACCAGGAACAGAGTGGGGAGCAGAACAGGCAGATGATCAAAGTACACTGCTGAGGGGAGCAGCGGGCGGGTCAGGAGAGGTCTGCCACGCCATGTGGTCACCTCCGGGGCAGGCGGGAATCGAACTCATGCGGAAGTGGCTTAAGCTTCTTGTTGCTGTGCTTTAACCCGCTGCGCCACCAGGGAGGGCCGGTTTGTTTTTTTTTTTAAACCAGGAGCCAACAAGAGAGGCCAGATATACTCTTTATTATGTCATACAAAGAGTTGGGGATTTAAAATTATTGTTTCTTGATATTTCTCCTAGCTTATTTCCATGGTATTCAGAGAAAATACTGACAATGATTTCAAATATCTAAAATTTGTTGAGAGATAGTCTTTGACCAGACAGGACTGGTTTTGATCAGTTGTCCATATGAGATGGTTTCACTTATACAAGAAATATAGAGAAACCAAACAATAGATCAAGAAAAAGAAAAGAAAAAATGCAAGCTGAACATAGAGCTGAGGCAGACCGAGAAGGGGAAAGAGAAAGTCAAAAGCAGGTCAAAGCAGGGCAGGGAAAAGCACAAGGGACATCTGTTACACAGATGATGTGGTGGGAGAACTTTGGAGACTACACCTGAGACTACACCATTTTTCTGTCGAAAAATGGTCAATGATGTGAGAAATAAGTTAATTTAGAAGAAAAATAAGTAAGTAAAAAAAATAAAAAAAAAAAAAGAATGCTCAGTGGCTGGCTACTGGCTATCAGTGAGGTCAAGTTTGTTCCCAGTTGTTTGTACTCTGCTGATTTTTTTGTGGAAAGTGTATTGTTCTAACAACTTTTGGGACAAAAAATTAATGAATCACTATTAATTACTTGTTCTAATTCTCAGAATTGTTACTTTACATATACAGTGAAGATATACGTTTGAGGCATATCACTTTAGAATTCTATCACTTCCCAGGTAGATTGGTCCCTTTGTCATAACGAAATCTCTTTTTGCCTCATAATGCTTCTTAGCGTAAAATCTACTTTATTGGATGTTAATATCGTGATACCACCTTTCCTTCTCGACACCCTTAACCCCATCAGCTTTAGTGAGGAAGCTGCCACCACCATCATAATACAGAGCGATTCCTTATCCTAAAACTTTCCCTAGTAACCATTTGTAGTCAATCCTTTGCCCCTCAACACTGACCCCTGGAAACAACTGATAGGTTTCTGTCACTATGGTTTCCCTTTTCCTAATATTTTACGTAAGTGGATTGACATGGTATGTAGTCTTAGTGTCTCCGCTTCTCATTAAGCATGGTACATTTGAGCTTCATCCACATCACAGCAGAATCAGTAGTTTGTTTTTTTCTATTGCTAATACTTCATTTGTATGAACACAACTGGTTCTGTGTCATTCTGAGCTTTCCTCATTCTTTTTTGGTCAGTCCTTTCTTTTCTGGAAAATGTTCTTGGCTCATCTACCTCTGCTGACCCAGTTCTGGATTTTAATTAAAAATTTAACCTTAAATTTTAACTTAAAATTATTCTTTAAAACTTTTTTTCCTTTTAATTATGCATTCAGGACAAAATGTGTTGAAAGTCAAAGACGACCTTGAAATCTCAGAGGTTTATTATTTTGTTTTCATCCTCTAACAGAGCTTAGGTGAAGACAGACATTTTCCTTTACTATTTGTCTCTCTGTGGATATTTTATTTAGTTTAAATCATGCTTTTTATTATAAAGTAAGGATATACGGGTTAATGTTTATGAAATGATCATCTGGGGAGAGAAAGGAGGCCTAATTTATAGCCACTGTGGTGTAAATACTCTTACTTTAGCTTTTCAAGCCACCAATGTGAAATTAAACAACTTTCACAATTCCTGAAAATATAACAATAGACTTTGCAAACAAGTACGAGCTTCCTAGTGCTTGGTTTTAAGTGAGTCAGATATAGGCTCTCTATTTAGCCCAGGATCACGGTCCTCCCACCCCCTTCTATTGACTTCTAAGTGTGGGGGTGCTTGGTCACAAAGCTCTGTACCCATGCTTACCTGTGGTAGTTTCAGTGCTTACTTCCTCCAGCAACTGCTTTGCTCTGCTTTGCTTATAGCCACCAATTACTCAATTATTCTTATCTTCTCCTGCTGATTTAAAAGTGTGTGTGTGCATGTATGTGTGTTCTGAATATTTTGTACCTGCAGGATTTCAGGATAGCTTGTCGGTCACATTGCCAGAAGTAAATGCTCCAAATAACTCTCTCAGGAGATGCTAATCCATCAAAATATTAATCATCTCTTGGCAGCTGGTTATTTTTAAATGCAAAATATTTGAATTTAGTACAATATCCAGAATAAAAGTACCTCAAAATAATATTACCCACAAAAGTCTTTATGATGCACATAATAGACACAGATTTGTCTGAGTGAGTGATTTTCAAACTTCCTCTGTGGAGCCTTAGTAATCCCATTACCTCGTTTAAGGAGCTCTGACAGAGGCAGAGCAGACTGACTAAGGAATCTATCCCAGCTTTCAACTTGTATTAGAATTGTACTATTGGACTTCAGTATAAGCTTTTATTTGAAGACTAATTTCATGACCGTTAAAAGTTCTCAATCCGGCCCTCCCTGGTGGCGCAGCAGGTTAAAGCACAGCACTGAGAAGTTAAAGCCACTTCCACATGAGTTCGATTCCTGCCTGCCCCTGAGGTGACCACATGGCGTGGCAGACCTCTCCTGACCCGCCGCTGCTCCCCTCAGCAGTGTACTTCGTCGATCTGCCTGTTCTGCTCCCCACTCTGTCTATGGTGAAGCCTCTCGCCGCCCCTGAGCCTCTGGCCTGCACCCCAGTACTGTATGCACAAATAAATAAATCTTAAAAAAAAAAAAAAGTTCTCAATCCTTTTTCCACGTCCTATGCCATCTCTAGAGACTCAGAGATCTTAATTCTTAGCAGAAATTAGGGCACATTGCTAAGAAATAGAGTTCTCTAACTAGGTCTGTGTTTATTCACACTACATGTCCTCACTTGCACAGTCTCCATCCCTACCAGACAGAATGAAGACAGGGAGAGAACACGAACTTTGTGGAACTTGTGCAGTGAAAATACCCCCGATTCTTTAACATGCTTCAAACTTTTGTATGCCTGATGTGGGCAATTTGCTGCCCTACACATCTTCTTAAAGTTACTTGAGAAGCATTTTGAGCATGTCATTTTCCTTGTTGACCTTTTTTGGAATCTGTGTTACACCGAATAATCATCAAAGGGAAGATCACATTAAAGGAAACCATTAGCTCAAGAGAAAGGGAGAGAAGAGAGGTCCTCAAATGATCTCACCACTCCTAGAAAGTAAAGCTCTGACCAAGCCCTTGTCAGCAGTATGCACAGGCACTTTTCTCTGAAGTGCCCATGAAGTTCATTTTGCTTGTTTTCGAAGTCTCCGGCATTTGCTCTTTTAAATGGAGTCAAGTGCATAATTGAAAAATGAGCTTGGAGGTAGTGAGTTAAACAAAAAAGGCCTGCTCATCCATCTCCCCTCGTAGGTCTGGGAGTCCACGGGAGTCTCAGCATAGTCAGAATGTGACAACATTTTATAAGGTTCAATCTTTGCCCAGATTCTCTACATTCTTTTAAAAAAATAATTTTAATTTAATTTATTTATTTATCTAATTTATATATTTATTATTTATGAAAATATTTACTTTTATCTATGTGTACAGAGCTGGGGTACAGGGACAGTGCGAGGATTCACCACAGACAGAGTGGGTAGCAGAACAGGCAGATCGATGGCCTGGGGTTGAACTGGTGCTGAGGAAGCCGCGGCTAGCTTCATAGTGCCATGCTTTAGCTCGTTGTGTGACCAGGGAGGGCCCAGCAGTACATAATATTTTAAAAGTACTTAGTATTTAAAAACCCCTCATGGCCTAGGGGTTAAGTCTCAGCATTATCACTGTTTGGCATGAGTTCGATCCCCAGCCAGGGAGCTAACCCACAAATGGCACAGCAGATCTCTCCTGTTGCGCCAGCTGCTGCCCTCAGCAGTGTAATTTCAGTTGATCCACTTGTTCTGCTCTCCACTCTGTCTCTGATGAATCCCCTCACTCCCCCACACCTCTGGCCTCAGCTCTTGTATGCATAAATTAATAAAGGAAAGGAAAGAAAAGGAAAAGAAAAGAAAACAAAAGAACAGAATTCTAGAGGAAGACTTCTTGGCTTTGACCTAGTATCTGGCTGTGTAATTTTGATTTAGTCCACTAACTTTTCTTAATCTGTTTCTTATGCTTTTATGTAATATTCTATCTTCTTAGGATTATATTATGAGGATTAAATGAGACTGGACAAAAGCATTTGTTATGACTATCAATTGAAAATTCAAGCATGTAAAAAATAGAACTTTATTTTAAAACTCAATTAGTCTTAAACCTCCCACTCCTGCTGACTGTTTTGATACTTAACCACTGTCCTTTGTAAATTGTCTATCTAATTGCTAAAATGTTCAAGGGTTGTAAACCAGTGCCATTAATAAAAAATATAATGCAAGCTGTATATGTGATTTTAAATTTATAGAAGTCATATTTTTAGAAGTTAGGAGAAACACATGAATTTCATTTTAATATACTTAATAATACATTTTATTAAACTCAATATGTCTAAAATATAATAATGTCAACATGCAGAACATGCATTAAAATATTAACATGCTATTTTATAACAACTGTTTCATATTAAGTCATTGAAGCCTGGTATTTTACATTCATGGCCTATTTCAAATCAGGCAGTCATGTTTCAAGGGTATGGAAGCACATGTGGCTCACGGCTAAGGCACTGCACATGCAGTTCTAGACTCCTGTGCCACAGCAAGCTGACTGAGAGAGTAAGGGAACCTGAGAATGCAGTGGCTATTGCTGAGACTATTTGGGGGCACATTTCTTTTGCTGCTTTGACTCTCTCACTCAATGAGAACATATAGAAAAAAATCAGAACTTACATTCTTTTTTCTAAAGATTCCTTATTTATGCATACAAGAACTGGGGTACAGGCTAGAGGTGAGGGGGGTCATGAGAAGATTCACCAGAGACAGAGTGGGGAACAGGAAAGGTGGATTGACTGAAATACACTGCTAGGGAAGCAGCAAGTGAGACAGAAGAGGTCTGACTGACTGGGAATCAAACTCGTGGCTGTGGAGTGCTTCATAGTGCTGAGATTTAACTCCTTGTGCCACCAGAAAGGCTCCAGAGGTTACATTCTAATAACATCATCTTATCACAAGTATTACTTCAGTGCCTCATGTAACTATGCAAGGTTGAGCATCTAATAGATATTAACTATCATTAGCTATTATAATATCTTTATATCTTTGATTTTTATTACTAAACACTTTTGGATCATTGTCACCTCTCTCATTTGAGACTATTTCTCCGTGAATATATATTTTCTGGACTTATAATGTATAGCTTTCCAAAATAAGATCAAGAAATTCTAAATCTGGTATAGCACTGCCAGCATAAACTTTCTTTGTTCAGAGGAAATGGGAGAGACAATTTTATTTGTAAAAAGAGCCACTGTTCATTAAAAAAGTAAAGACATTGAAAAATAGCATCCCTCACAAGTATGTCTCTAAATAAGTTCCAATGCTCACTTTTAGAGGTTACTCTGTGCTATTTTAAAATGCACAGGAGAATTGGAATAGAACGCATTTGACCTTAGAAACTCAGACCTCAAGTTGTTTTTGTCTCATAACTTTGCATTTCCCACATTCCCTTTGTGGCTATCTAAGTCAAGGTAGGTACAAAAAATTAATCACATATAAACCTACTAGAAGCCCCTTGAGGCACACACACACACGGCATAAGGTAAACATTCAATGTTGAAATAAAGTGCCTCTCAGACTTCATTTTTCTAGTTATTGCAATGATATTACGAGGTATTATTAAAATCCCCACTTGGTAAACAAGAAAACCAAGGCTCAGCAAGAGTAAGCAGGTTACCTGAGAGCATACAGACAAGACATGGTGGAGGCAGTGATCAAACCCAGATCACCTGATCCAAAGTCCCCACTCCAATAATTGGCTCTCCTCCAGCAATGTAACCATCACGTAAGGGTCAGAGAGGATTAATCAACTCAGCCTACTCAGAGGTTCTGCGCAGCAGTTAAGTACACTTTGATGAACACAAACTGATGATACTGTTACTTGATACACACAGCTTGTTTGCTGGGACTAGGCCTTTGAGGCATCCACTTTGTACATACCACACCTGTATGGTATCTGGACATCTGTATCTATAGTCTTTTTCACTGATGAAAAGGTTGGGGAACTTCAGCTAACTTCAACTTCTAGCATAGCAATGAGGTCATTCAGATAGACCCTTTCATACAAAGAAGGAGCCAACAGCAAGAAGATAAACTCAGACAATCACAGCAATGTTCATGGTCAAATATAGGTTAACTAAGAAAAGCAAGACACAAAATAATGCACACTGTACGCTTCTCTTAAACAGAAATAAAACAAAATGATTATATTTAGGGATTCATGTTTAGATAGGAAAACAATAAAGAAAAGCAAGGACTTGAGAGAAGAAAAGCCGTAGAGGATGGTGTGTGTGTGTGTGTGTGTGTGTGTGTGTGTGTAGCATGTCATGATGGGCGAGGGGGATGCAAGGGGGCTTCCAGAGATTGGCAATTTCTATTTCTAGATCTGGAGAGTGGTTCCCATAATTGTTTGTGTTAAAATAGTTTATTAAACTGACATTTAAGTTTTCTCTATGTATGTGATATTTAACACAAAAAATGTTTGGAAAGAAAAATCAGAACAGTGGTACAAATATTAAGCAATGAAGAATTGTGACAATGAAAAATGTGACAAGATTACTACTGTACAGAAGTGAGTAACTCAAAGTACAAATTAAGGTGTCTTGGTTAGGGGGCAGTGTGGGCCTCCCACAGCAGAGGCAACAAGAGAACTTTTAGAGGGGTAAGTTTTTATGGTTCCTCCCTCCTAGATTCTCATTCATTCAGTCAGCATTATTTGTTGAACATCTGCTATGGGTCAGGCATCGTGGATGCTAAAGATACCACAGTGAACAAAAGTGCCAAATTACCATTTGAATGGAGCTTATGGTCTAACAGAATTTCAGAAGAATCCAGAAATATATACCTTTAAATGTGTTCTATGTGATTCTTAATATGCAAATAATCAGTCTATGTGCTAATCTTTCTTTAAATCCTTTCTGATCCATAATTTCATACGAACAAAGTTAGAAGTAAAAAAAATTAATTTCTATCACATCACAGAGAATTCAAAGTATTTTAATATCAATTAAAATTCTTAAGCCAATATGGGTCAAAAGAAGAAAAACACCCTGGTGACTATAATTCCTTGCCTAATCACCCTTGAAACCTTCAGGTACCACTCCTCTCTGTCATTAATCTTCTGAGCTTTAAAATTATTCCACCCCCACCATTCTCATCCTATTTTTTCCCCCTTAGCATAATTTATATTGTGAGCCAAAGACTCGCTAAAGATGCAGTAAGGAAACTTCCCTGGTTTTACTTTAATCCTTTCTCAATGATTCATCTTGGGTAACTGAAATTTCATTCAAGGGATCCAAGAGTTTTGGAGTTCCAAAACTGTAATCTCTAATAAAGGAATATAAATGACATTAAAACAAATAAAAGAACAATATCAACAAAACCCCACAAAGATGTGATTAAAAATCTCTCATTCACTGTAGAGATCTTACCTGATAAAAGTGGCAGAACAGAATGTGACATGCAGATGCAAGGCCCCAATTCCCATGCAAGGGAGAGAGGAATTGACAGAGAAAAGATATATGATCTCACCCGAGGACATCTGCAACAGTAAATGGATGGAACTAAACACTCATTCAATATTCCAAGCATCTTTTAGGCTCTGGAGATATTGCTGTTAAAAAAAAAAAAAGGTAAAAATCTCTGGCCTGACCTGATGATGGTTTTATTTGTGTGTATGTGTGTGTGTAGGGGAAAGAGGACAACAGATAATAAAAAGAATTAAAAAATTTTTTTTTGGAAATTAAAACACAATACTTGCTATAGAGAAAAATAAAGCAGGTCATAAAATGGAAGTTGAGAAGTAGGAATAGGAATTGTAATTTTACATAGAATGATTAGAGAAGTCCTTGAGGAGAACATGACATTTGAATAAAAACATGAATGAAGTGATACAGTGACTGTGGTAACATCAGAGAAAGAACATTCCAGACAGAGGTATTCAGATTTGCACAAGCCAAGGGCTGGAGCATGCACTTGATTACTTCTCAGAATCCAAATTGTAAGTCTAAAGGGATATACTGATTCCCTCCTGCCAGAATAATTTCAAAGGTTATATGAGATGATGGATTTAGTCAGAGGTATGGAATTTTGCACATAGAACTTTCAGTTTCAAAACTATTGGTCACTGTTTAACATCTAATATATACCAAATATTGAGTTCATAACTACAAATAAGAACTGCTTAATGATTTGAAAAAATTATAATTATAGAGACAATGAGGGGCAAGGAAGTAATTTTAAATGTGCATTTTCTATAAATTCAGGGTGTTGGCATCCCTGGAGGCCTAGAAGTTAAGTCTTAGCATTATCACCATGACAACCTGAATTAGATCTCTGTCCAAGAAGGTGACCCACAAGGCACAGCAGACCTCTCCTGTCTCACCACTGCTCCCCTCAGCAGTGTATTTCAGTATTCACCTCTACTGCTCCCTACTCTGTCTCTGGGGAATCCTCTCAGCACCTCCTACCCCACCACCACCAAACACACATCTCTGGCCTATACCCCAGTTCTTCTACACACACACACACACACACACACAAATTTAGGGTGTTAAGGAAAGAGGCTGTAAATAAAAAAATGTATATTTTATGGTGAAGAAATTAAAATATACAAATACTAATTAATGCAACAAAAGGTGGTAAGTGTACACTTTGAACCCTGCTTTTCTGACCACAGATCCTATGCTTGCATTAAAATAACCCTGTATAGGGCCCTCCCTGGTGGCGCAGCAGGTTAAAGCACAGCACTAAGAAGCTTAAGCCACTTCCACATGAGTTCGATTCCCGCCTGCCCCGGAGGGGATCCACATGGCGTGGCAGACCTCTCCTGACCCGCCCGCTGCTCTCCTCAGCAGTGTACTTCGTCGATCTGCCTGTACTGCTCCCTGCTATGTTTCTGGTGAATCCTCTCACCCTCCGCATCTCTGGCCTGTACCCCAGTTCTGTATGAATAAAATCTTTAAAAAAAAAAAAAAAACAGTATAGTCATGCACGGGCTCTGAACCCTGTTCATTGACCTTCACTGTTATGTGAGGCAGGAAAGAAAAAGATCCATTCAGCACATGGGCCTATGAGGATGGAGAAGGTAGGCACTTGACCTGACAACAGTCTGGCTAATTAATTTTTCCATTCTATAAGTTAAAATTTAAAGAATGTAAATGTTTTATACAGGATCATATGGTTTGAAAGGGGGAGAAATAAAATAAAATAAAACCCTAATTTCTATCTCCAATGCCACTGTTATTTTAGTGATTTTATTTAGGTAAAGTACTCTGTTTTGTGGTTTGATCAGAAGTAAAGGTAGAAGGGAAGGTGGGAGTGGGTTATGATGTCTGTATCTTTGCACCTAATGTACCTTTTGTTAAAATGCTCTCCCTCTAACTTTTCCCCCTTCTACAGAGATCCCAAAGTGCTTTAACTATATATGTATATATATATAAAACAAACCAGAAAACTGATTAAATTATTAAATAGATAATACATACAGAATTTTTCCATATACCCCAGAAATTCCTCTGTTATTAACACCTTACCTTAATATAGTAACCTGTCATAATCAATGAACAGTACTGATACACTTTAACTAAAATCTGTATTTTACCAAAGTGTTGTCATTTTCTCCCCTCATATAATTTTTTTTGTCCATGTAAGAATCCATGTCGATATTTAATAGTAAAAGCTCCTTAGGCTTTTCTTGGTTTTGACAGTTCTTAAACTTCTTAATTTTGATGGCTTTAACAGTTTTGAGAAGCACTGGTCAAGCATTTTGTGGAACTTTCTTTAACTGGGACTTGACTAAAAAAAATGCAAATAGAATAAGATATAAATGCAAATAGAATCTATCAGAGAATGATTTCAAAAGGAAGATTAACTACTTTTAGACTACATTAGAAAATTGCAGAGAAATATGTGGTGATATAGATGTATGTTTATAAATTGATAAAAATTGTGACTGAGGAAAATCATTCCTGTTTTTTAACAGGTATGCACTTCGTATTTACTTTCTTGTTTTTAAAAATTTAAACATTAAAAAGAAAATTATGTTTTAAATGTTTCACCCAGAAACTCTTTAGGATAACTAACTATTCTTAATAGTAAGATCAGAATGAAATTAATTTCCTCCAAGTTAACCTCGGGCTTAACCAAGAGCCTTTTTATTTGACTTTGTAGTTTTACTTGGAGTTAAGTTGAAAATCCTATTTCCTTTTTCCATTCAAAACTACTTTCATAGAAACTTCAGTTTAAATTTTCCTATTTGTAATTAAACATGACTGAAGTGTTCTAAATAAGGATAAAACCTGAAAAACAACTTTATTTATACTATTTGTGTGTCATTTATAATAGACCTGACAATCAGAGTATTCCCCAAATTTATATTATTTTAAATATTATCTATTTCCATTGCATTGTGACTTTCTTAGGTGGTCTCAACCATAAAATGATTGTTTTGGCAGGAGACAAAGCAAATATATGGATATGAACATAAACATGTAATTGTATATAACTGAAATCAAGGTTCTTTGCAATGTTAAAAACCCAAGAATACAAGAATAAAGTTTTTCTTCTTTCAGTACCTATGAGCCTGCTAGAGTGGTTCAGAGTTGAAGTATCCTAGGATGAAGTGAATGTGACTTAATGCAAAATGCAGAAAAATCAGACTACCTCTGCCCTTAATGAGTGGATAATATAAAGACACCAGGGATCTATGGAACTTGCCTGTAAAATGAGGCCTTGTATGGTATGGTCTCCATGTTTTCTTCCTGCTTCAGTGTTCTTTGATTCTTGAACATCATTTCTAATTACCCAGGTCCAAATTCACAAACCATCTACAAAATATCTTTGTGTAAGGATTTGTGGGTATATAGTCCCAGAAATTCCCTTTATATCTAACTTAATCTCCTTTTGGTTGGGAAATTAGTAGTTCTAGGGTACTTTCATGTGTGGATGTTATTAAAGTAATGCCAAATTAAATTTGACATACACCTATGACAGAATTAATCCATCCAGAGTGATTTTTTTAAAGAATGCCTAAATTAGCATATGACTATTCGATCAAAATTAAAATCAAATGAAAAAAAAAATCAAACTCCCTAATTTTGTGTGTGAAATAATTTGGCTGTTTGCATTAATTTTAAAAGTTGACCACTCATGCGAAATTGCCTCTGACTGTACATTTTCCTTTGTAGCTAATATAAATTCACAGACTATTCCCAGATGGGCAGACTCAAGGTTAGTCACTTGAGAGAACAGAGTTGTACATACCTGTGCACCAATGAACAAACACCTACACATACAAAGGCTGTATTTTTACCCAGACCTGAAATGAGAAAATAAAAGAACTAGAATACCTCCTTACCACCCTCACCTTAACCACACCTTTCTGCCCTAAGCCCATTGCCTAAACCTGGCTATGCCCCAATGCTTGCCTCTTTGAAAAAATGTTGAAAGAAAAAAGTGAATGAAAGAATAAGGTCAGAAAAAGAAATTGTTGAAAAAATAGGTAGAGTAGGAAATTTAGTTGGGTGTGACCTTCTGGAATGAACTGCTGTGATTTGTAAGAAAGCAATTGAGTTCATAAAAAAAATAAGATTTTTCTCATTCTTATAGTTCCTCTGCTCTGGTCAAAAATTAAAAAGAATCCCTAACTATTCAGTTGAATTAGACAAACAGAGGTTGTTTTAAGGACTTTGAGAAAAGTTTTGTCTCTTCAACAACCAATGGTAGATTAAAAATTCAATATAATTATTTGCTTTTGATCCCTCAGACTGGAACTCTTAAAATGGATAGTGCTTTAAAAGAGCAGGGAAGTTCAAAGACACAACCCCCACCAAATAAATAAATAAATAAATAAATAAAAAGGAAGGGAATAAAAAGTGTCTAGAGAAAAACACTCTGCAGGATGTAGACAGTTTAGACTTCGATCACACCATAAGCTTATGTAGATATGGAAGAGGGAGATGCTAATTGGACAGTGGGGCTTGTGGGAATATGCTGATGCTCTATAGTTCCTGAGGAAATCAAGCTGGGTGAGAATTACAGCAGCTAAGATCTTAAGTCAGTTCCTGCTCCAATATTAAGGCCAAAATGTGTTGGTCTGGAGATGGGTCAACCACTTTGCAGCTGTTAAGAATATGCATGGGGGAAATTTGAGTTCATTATTTGATTTCAATCATTTTTAAGCAGACTGACCACTGCTGTAATTGAATTCTCAAAACCACTGCTTGGTTAGCTACTGCATTTAACCCCTTGATACAAATATGGCTCACTTTTTCATTTTTTCCCCTTAAAAAGTAAAGAAAAGCTTAGACAAGGAAGAACTTGTAACTTGCAGAAAGCACACAGTTGTAGGGCATTTATAATTAATAATCAAGCTGTAATTTCTGCAAGAAGAAAGGGAGCCATCTATTACATTAGCATATACAAACAGTCTGGTTTATTAAATCTGAGCTGAGCCAAGGTGTTTGTCATACACTAGCAGTATTGTCAGCATTGCAGAAGTAAAAAAGCAAAATTTTACCAGTGTCAGCATTGATTCATTCATCCCTCATGCAGTGTCTAAATTAATGAGAATATCCCCAACCAAGTGTCAGAGATACAGAATGACTATTGCATTTGAACAGTACCTCAGGTGAAAGTAACTGGAAAGGAATTTGGTTCAATTTCATTACAACAAACATGTATTGCTATGTAATACACTGTAAAGGCAATAGGCATCTAAGGTAAACAATACCTTCCTTTGAGTAGTTTAGCGATATGCTCACACACGGCTATAGAGTGAGGTACTGAAATAAGATTAGATGGGGGAAGCTCAGGATACATCAACAGATTGTCAACCCTGAGCCACAGAAGGTCGAGCTTAATTCAAGTCTCCACCAGTTATCATGTGATATTGGGCAAGTGACTTAAACTCTCAGCCTCAACTTCCTCATCTGAAGAATAGGGATTACAAGAATTGTTTTGTATGGTTATAAAGTTGAAACAGAGTAATTGTGTATATACAGAACTAAACCAGTATGGATATATATGCCTTTCATCCTTCTCAGGATTAGCAGCGAATTAAAATTAATTCCATTATAAATTAGAGAAAGTATTGCAGAGGAGCTTGAAGAGATGTGGCATTGAGACGACAGCAGAATGCTTGGCGTCACAGTACATGCACGTTTGGGTAATGCTGACTGGCTCAAGGTGACCAAGCCAGAGAGAATGGGAAGAAAATGAAACCCAGAGCACAGAGGAGATATCACTGACAAAATGGAAAAATGAAGAAGCATCGCTATTCTCAAGCAACACTGAAAAGATGCAGTACATGATTGCATATTTCAGGAAGATAACAAAAGAAGGCAGCCATGAAAGATGACTACTTGTGACTATTTAGAAGACTCCCAAATAATCTTTGTAAGTGATGTTTTAAACTCAGGCCACAGTGGTAAGAATGGCAATGAGAAAAAGGATAAAGGAAGAATTCTATAGTAGATTTGAAAAACAAAGTAAAATCTCCTGTCTTTGATAAACAAAACTTATAAAATATACATCCCCCGATCAAAATTTTCCCTTTTTTTATATTTTGATTTTTCTTCTCCTTTTTAAAAAGATCCATTAATTCGCTTTCTTATACTGTTGTTCATTTTTGTACAATGTTCGATTTCTCTCCTCAGATGTAGTCTGTAGGGTTTCTCCTACCACCATAGTCCCCATGATTCATCCTCACAATCCCATGTGCTCTTCCCTTCCCCTTTTGACCTCTCTCTCTCCCCACCCCTGCCATCTGCCTAGGATCTATGGTCAGTTTGCAATGCAGAAAGCTAGGAAAAAGAAAAAACTTGAAAGACTTTTCCTCTTTTTAAAGGACTAGAGATGATTAATGATATTGCCTACAATTCTATTGTAGTTGACTTTTTTTTTTAACAAACTCTATCTAAGATCTTAATATCCTTTCCAGTGACTATTTGCATATCAACACTGAAAGGCATTTTATAATATATTTAAATTAAATGCTGGCAGTTCTTTGTGTAGGAGGGCACTAGACTCAGGCAAGCATGTATCAGAGTCACCTACAGGACATGTTAAAACAGATTGCCATGTGTGTGCTCAGAGCTGCTGATTCAATGAGTATGAGGTGGCATCTGAGAATTGCACAGTATAGAAACTACATTTGGGAAACTAATAAATAATAAAGACTGTCTCTTTAAGGTTTAGTGGGTTCCACCTGGGTAAGAGTTCAACGAACCAGTCCATTGGGGAGAATGGAAAAAGTAATTCAATCTCTATTTTAAGAAAAATGATCAAGAGATTTGCCCATCCTTTTCCTCATGCTGTAACAGTAGTCTGGAAATTCCCAGAGTTTCAGTTTGTAGGTTTTGCTGAGTTCTGTCATTTCACCCAATCAGGAATGAGCTGTGTTAACTCATACTTAGGACCACTTGAATAATCAGAAGTTTCTACATTGAATTAGACCTAAAAGCCATATAGGTAATATCCATCGGAGGAAAGGGAAGGTATTGAATTTGACAGGAAATAAAATTTCATGTGAGGTTCTTTAACTTAATTCCATCTTTGAGTACTTTAAAATTTTCATCTCATTGCAGAGAAAATAAAAGAAAATGGTCTCCCCCTCCTCCCCATCCACCACACACACACACACACACACAAACTAGAGCTGTCCCTAACTTGGAAGTGGTGTGTTAGGTAGGATATGTGTCGGAAATGACCGCCTGGCTTTAACTTACCATAACCAAGACAGAAAACCCAGGAGTGAAAACTGACTATGACTGGGAGGTATGAGGTTAAATTTAAATGGTCAGAATGCCTTCTAGATGGAGATTTTCCACAAAAAATATGGATTTGGGGCTAAGGTGTTTGTATGTCTAAAAATACGAGTTACACCTATTGGGTAGGATGGGCTTTTTTTCTGAAAACAACTATAGAAGGGTTTGAGTAGCTTGAAATATGGAAACCACTATTGTTAAGGTAACATAATGGGCATTTCAGGGATCTACCTAAACTTTGGAAGTCTTTAGCCTAACCTAACATAGATGTTTCACCATAAAATGTTCCTTGGAGTTTTTTGTTTTTTTTTTTTAAGATTTATTTATGTTTTCATAAAGAACTGGGGTACAGGCCAGAGGCTCAGGGGCAGCGAGAGGTTTCACCAGGGACAGAGTGGGGAGCAGAACAGGCAGATCTACGAAGTACACTGCTGAGGGGAGCAGTGGGCGGGTCAGGAGAGGTCTGCCACGCCATGTGGTCACCTCCGGGGCAGGCGGGAATTGAACTCATGCAGAAGTGGCTTTAGCTTCTCAGTGCTGTGCTTTAACCCGCTGCGCCACCAGGGAGGGCCCATCCTTGGAGTTTTATAAAGAAAAATTGAAACTATGAGAGAAAGAAAAATTGAACTATGTAAACTGGACCACATTATGCTTTTTCTTACCACATGTATTTTTGTTCTTTGTAGGGGACTAATAGAACATTCAACCTAAAAGTATTCATTTGATGGTCAATTTATTATTTTTCAAACTTTTAAAATGCTTTAATAAGACCTCAAACCCTTGGGTCAACTCTCGTGAAATCAAATAATGATATTAGAAACAATGACTCTTTTTTTCTATTTGGGCCTTTTCTACATTTTAGCCTACATACAAAAGCAGGAGGAAAGCATAGAGATGCCTCAACACAAGCTTCTCATTTTATAGGTTAAGCAATGCAGAGTACCAGTGATTAAATGATTTGCTAAAGATGATTCAAGTAAAGGCAAAGTTGAGACAAGAAGCCCACTCTCTTGATCCCAGTGCTTTGTCCTTCCAGAAGGCTAGCCAGTGACCCCCAACTCCAAAATAATATTATAGACATATAGACATTTGTTTTAAGCAGGCAAATTTCCTCTCCTATTTCTCTTTAAAACTTAAAAGTAAACAAATCTTCATCTAAAAACAGTGTATGTAAGTAGCATTCTATATAAGTAGAAACCACTTATATAAATAATGAGTTGAATGAGTTGAAAATTCTAAGTTGAAAACTTAGAAAATTAAAATGAAATGTAACCAAAAAAAAAAAAAATCTCTTTTTAGTCAGCACTTCCCTTTCACTACCCCTAAAAAAATCTTAGGATCCTCAACTCAAGTTGCATCTACAGTAAGCCTCATGAGTCAGTCAAATAAGGTTGGCATTACTATTAGCACACTAATCTTTTGTTGGCTTTTGTGTGAAATTGGCATGATGTGTAGGAGCAGGCTCAGTACATATATCGTGTTTATCCACGCACATTTTTCCTGTCTTCTCTAGAACCAGTCATTTGAGAAGGCTTGGGAAAACAAAAAAACCAAAACATTGTGTTTCTAACACATCCTGAGATCTCACACAAGAAAGAAAAGATAAATTAGTAGGAGGTTAAAAAAAATTAAATGCCCCATTCAGTTGAAGAATGCCAAATGAGTTACCTTCGAATGGAGGCCCTGTAGCATGAAGGAATACCTCTATAGGTATTCCTCTCTGCCTTTTCAGCTCTGCCTATTTTCTTAAGATTTATTTATTTGTGCATACAGAACTGGGGTACAGGCCAGAGGCTCAGGGGCGGTGAGAGGAGTCACCAGAGACAGAGTGGGGAACAGAACAGGCAGATTGACGAAGTACACTGCTGAGGGGAGCAGCGGGCGGGCCAGGAGAGGTCTGCCACGCCATGTGGTCACCTCCAGGGCAGGTGGGAATCGAGCTCATGCGGAAGCGGCTTTAGATTCTCAGTGCTATGCTTTAACCCACTGCGCCCCAGGGAGGGTCCCCTGCCTGTTTTCTTAAAGCACAGCTCTAGCTCTCTATACAGCCATGATCCCACAGAGCCACCATGCACATGGTGGCCTCCCTGGAGTTTAAGTTAGGCCACTGGAGGTCAGATAGCCTTCCCCACCCTATATCAGTTTTATCCTTAATACAATATCTTCCAGGAATAACTGATGCTCAAACAATGCAAATGAACAGATTTGATGATATTCCATTCAAGGGTTTTAAATATGCAAACAAAATGAGTGTTATTTTTTAAAGAACAATTTTACATATTCTTGTGTCTGTTCTTTGCATCCAAACATTACATATTCAAGGACATTTTATCCGTGGTTTCACTAATAGAAGTTAAAATTGAGTTTGTAACCTGCATAATATATAAATGTAGTGTCCTCAAGTCCATTTTAACCAAGGATGTCCTCTCCTCAAGAAATGGTCCATCACACATTTGTGAGTCTTGCTCTTTGGGGACTTTGGGTTAGCCTATCTCTTCAATTGCCTACTTCTTCTAGATTTGCAAATGCAAGAGAGAATTCTAAGAGCTGACTTTATATTCCATTCAAAAGCATGTGATAAAATATAACCAGAGTCATCCTGATATCCCCACTTGTCAGTGAAGTCTCAACAATAATTCAATTTGAGTGACATGAAGAAAAGGAAGGATCATTCCAAAGCCTGAATCCACTTTCCCAAGTGCTGAGTCATCACTAGTTGCACCATTTAAAATCCTGGGCAGCTGGCTTCTGGCAGCTTGTCCATCATGCTTCCTCAACCCTCCAGAAGACTACACACCAATTCTTAGAACCTTGATCTAAGAGCCTTGATCTAAGAGCCTTGATCTTAGAGCCTTCCTTGATGATCTTCAAGGAAGGCTCTATAAGTGAATAATTCTCGATAGTGCAACACAGCATTTTATTTTTCAAGGAGTCCAGGGAAAATGCACACAAGGTTGCAGACACACCTTCAACCTACTCCCCATGTACGTGAAAACTCATGTATCAGAACTCACCCTTTGAGCCATGTGCTAAAGGCAGGAGGAAACAGTTTCTTCCTTTTTGTCCTCCCTGTCTTCTCTCCTCACTATATCTGGTTAAAAGCCAATCAATTTACCAGAGTCAAGGACAGGAGTCAACTGCTCTGTGTAAAACAATTTTCTCTATGAGTCACTGTCCTTGGGAGTTTATGCATGACAACTGCAGTGTCAGTGCAGGTCCTGAATCAGAGCAAGTCTGTAAATTGCTCTAGAATCCTCTGCTGGAACTTTAAACAATGGAATACTTTCTGTTCTTGACAGATCAGCTCAGCTTTAAATGCAACTGTAGTGGTGACATACATCTGTGAATCTACTCCCCTAAATCATATATGGTGCTATAAACTATTGTTACCACAATAAAAGTTAATTCATTGATTAAAAGTAAATAAATAAGTTCAGTTGTAGAAGCACTGCACAGGCACTAAGCAATTTAAATTAAGTTTTAAATTATTGAAAAGTTTTTAAATAATTCCCAGAGTAAACCAGGAGGTAATTCAACTATAAAACAATGTAAAGTGTATTTTCAGATTGAACAGATGTATTGCTTGGACCATCTATGTGACTTAAATGCAGTTTAACTTCTTCTACCTTCATTGCACTTGTGTCCTGTTATTTTCTTTATATAATCTGACATAAATTATTTTTTCTAGTTTTCTCCTACTACTTTTCATCTTGGGCTGTTGATATCTGGCATTTGCAAAGCACTTTTGAAGTTCATGAAGAAACTTTACTAAAGCTTACCCTTTCATTAAGATTCAACAAACTGAAGTTGGCAGTTCTACAAGCCCCCAGTTGGGAGGTCAAGAACTGCTGAGATTTGTTATAGGTCACACTGCCAGCCCATGACAGGGCTGTGGCTGAAACCTTGAATTTCTCATGTCAATTCCCCTTTCACTGCAGCTTTTCACTATTTCCCACCCACACCACACACTTTTCTATCTCTAAGTCTTGGCGGACACTCATGTACCTTGATGATTAGCCCCTTCTCTGTCTAGCTCATAGAGTCTCTGAGGTTCCAACTGTGTGGGAGAGGACTGTGCTATGGACTGAGGTGAGCTGATTCTCTCTGGTTTTCTGTAAACTAAAGCTAAGCTGGGGACTATGTTGTTTTGGAGAAAGAAAGAGAGGTGTGCCCAGAACAGATTGACTTTAGTCTCTATAAATATTCTCACCTGATAAAATCTGAGCTGGAAAAGTACTTCAAATCCTCTCCTCTGTGATGTAGTCTGACAGTAGAGATGTATTCCTTAAAGACACGAGTTTAGTGGAAACCTTTTCCTTCCTCCTTCCTCCTTTCCTCCCTCCTTCCTTTCTTCTTCCTGATACAAACACACCAAGTTTGGCAGTAAATCTCTAGATTTCTAGGGAAATCACAGTTCAGGTTCTCCAGGTGCTTGAATCTAGGTTGGGCAGCTGTGAGGACAATCATCCCAGCCTTGGCAGGTTCATGGTTGATTGGGAAAATGGAGAAGAATCTGGGACCCTTGATTTGATAGGCCCTTAATGCTGAAGCAAGGAGACCACGTACACAGGCAGGCCAGCAGGCAGGGAGGCAAGGAGGCTGGAGGCTGGGGGGAGAGCAGCAATGGAGCTTCCCAGCCCTCACAATCGCCAAGAGCTCTACTGTCTCCACACTTCCTCTCTGGCTTTCCTCCAACTTCTCTCACTCCCACTACAAATCTGGGCACCCACGCTAACAGGTACGCATGCCCAGGGCTTTCCAGCTTCTTGGCCGGAGTGTCTGTAGTCACAGGTGTGCATGCTTGTGCTCCTCAGCACTTTATTACTGTCACACACTATCATATCTGGTAATGAAACCTAGGAAGAAAGCAGAGCTGTGGGGGGGCAGCCTCAGAGCCATGCTTCTTATAGTTACAAAGACAGTAAGTAATGTATTGAGACATCTAAGTCCAGGCATTAAAGAGACCCGGAAGCTTTACTTCCTTCTGGGACCATCAGGCACTATGTTATGTAGGAAAACCAGGATTCTTGGTGGAGAGAGAAGCCGCATGGAGAGACCCAGGAAGAGGAGCGTCCAGGTAGAGAGAGGCCTGTGCCTCTCGGAGGACTCTCTCTGAGCACTAAGGTGCCAGCCTCAAAGTCCTATCTTCAGTCTAGAACATCTGTCAACAACCTTATGAGAAATCCAAGTGAGGAAACATCCAATCCAGAGAACCAAGAAATATACTAAAGACAGTAATTGTTTTAAGTCATTTCACTTTTAGATCATTTATTAAGCAGCATTAGCAGTTGCTTTACTCTAACCTGAATGAATATTCACTAATCTTCAGCAAATCCTTAAAAAATTTCAGCCCCAAATATACCTATTTAGAACAGATTTGGGTGATGTAAGCAATATAATGGTAAATGGTAAATGACTGTTGCAATGGGAAAGGGGAGGGGGAGGAAATCTATGCTAAAGATGGAATAGGGAGCCAGAAAAATAGAAATACAAAAAAGGGAAAAAGCAATGTTTCTTAGGATTTTGATTTAAGCTGTCTGTAATTCTGAGTGCCTTGTGTCCCCCTAGAGAAAAATGTTGCTCATGTCACAGGATTTGCCTGGATCTGACACTTTTTAAAACATACCTATTCCCATCTTCTTATTCTTCTTCTTTTTTTCCCCTAGTCATTCCTGGGTGTAAGAATTGAAAAGGAAATCAATGAAGAAAACCAATTAGGTCATGGTTTTGGGGGACTGGATCAAGCAAATAGTTAGTAC
This sequence comes from Condylura cristata, assembly GCF_000260355.1. Classification (NCBI taxonomy): domain Eukaryota; kingdom Metazoa; phylum Chordata; class Mammalia; order Eulipotyphla; family Talpidae; genus Condylura; species Condylura cristata. The sequence goes on along the minus strand of NW_004567107.1, from coordinate 55,199,349 downwards.
AAGCCAGCAGATTTTTGTGCTTCTAGGAAAGCACATATTGTTTGACACAAGGAAAGTACTTGAGACTTTCTCCCCCCAATTTAACTTGCAGGGGTAAGGGGGGGGAGGGAAGTTCTGCCATACCTAGAGTGCTGGGGTGCAGACAGACTCCCGTATGTAATCATGGATTGCCCTGTCTTCCATCCAAAGGAGAAAAATTAGAACACTATGTGTCCATTTATTACTTATCCTTGAAGTGTCTGTCTATCTAGAATGCCCACAAACAGTTGGATAAAACTAAGAAATTTGGAAGAAACATGTAAGTTAAAACTAGCTCAAAGTCACTTGCTTCTTCTATTTATTTATTTGGTCTGAGATGATTCCCACATTCACTTACCATATGGCATTAAATCATTCTGGTCCTTGAGTTATTATTACATGATTCAAAGAGTATAATTTACAGAATTGCCTGCCCAAGCTGCACTCTGTCCCACACCAAAAAAAGACCACAAGGAGGGGAGAAGAAAAATGACTGTTTCCTGGTAGCCCATATTTACGCAATTTTCTCCCACCACAGATTGTTTTGGCAGTCTAGACAGAGTCTTGTAAAATCCTTCCCTGATGTCATCCACATCCTTCCTTGATAAGTTCAAAATGAGCCTGGAGTAAGCACGGCTCCTCTTGCAATGTCATACAGATAATTAGTGCAATACCACCCCAGAGAGCCTTCGGACCCTGGTGACTTCCACATGAAGGCAGGACTGATGAGCTGGCCACCAGATTATGTAAATATGTGGCGGACAGAGCAGCTGTTGAAGGGAAAAAAGAAGCACACATATGGGCATTTCATGTTTTAAAAGAACTTTGTGGAAATCAAAGCAGATTAGAGAGAGGAGTGGGCTAGATTTGGGGGAAGAAAGACAAAATTACTTTCTTACTGAAGTCAGGGACACACTCTGAAATGAATGATTTCTTAGTAGAAAACTTAAATGCTCTTTCTAAGAAAATACATTGGATCTTATTTTTATCATTTTTAGATTTGGATAGGAAGTTCAGGTTATAAGAGCTAATCATGATAAATTACTACCCTACTGATGAATAAAAAGATAACATGACATCTTATATAGCATATAACTATAATATGATACTAAACTACACCCCACCATGCATATAATAGACTTAGAAGACACAACGATGTTATTTTTTCCAACAGAAGATAGCAAAATAAATAAATAAAATAAAATATTCAGTTATGTATATCCTCTCACTTCCAGTTTGTTACCAAAGGGCTTTTAAATCAGAAAACATAGGAACAGACACTGTCCCCTATAAAAAGTTTGAGCATTTTCTTTGTGTTCAATGCGCTTTACATGTGACTACACATTTCGGGCTTTCAATGGGAATTGAAAGAATTGAACTTTCAAAATTCTCTCAAATCTATCAATAAATTCTCCTAAGACATGAAATTGTAGACAGAGGAGTAGGAAGTCTTTGATTTCAATTTCTCTGCAGTTGTCTATTTCAGAAGAGTAGGGAATATCTGCACATAAGATTTCCCCTTACCTCCTGACAAATTTCTCTACTCTAGCTTGTCCTCTCTGTTCACATTTTGAATGCCTTGCATCGGGTCCTCTGTTTCTCTTCTTGCTCAGCTTATTTATACCTTCCTAAGAGAAGGTTCCAATCTTCACATAGACCTAATTATGTTCTGTCATAACATAAAGCTCCTTGAAGGCCTCTAAAGAACTATCACACCCTTCCAACAGCCTCTGCCTGCCACCCAACCCTCCCCTCATTGCCTGGACCTCCAGGTCCTTTTAAATATCTATTGTCTTGGTCAATTCCTGCTCCTTCTTCAGGCATGCACCCCACTTCATCTGCCTGGAAGATTACTACTCACACTTTTAAGAAACTAACCCCAAGCCACTCTTTCTAGTCTGTGTGGTCCTACTGGGGTCCTTTAATGAACCAGTTCTAGTTCCACATCCCACAACCTCACCACATAAAAACAGGCCTTGGTCACCCTGATGCTGGCCACAGTTTCCTTCTGATCTCACTTCTGTTAGTATCTCAAGTTCATCTCCAATTCTAACTTCCCAGACCCTGACCTTCACTCCTTCCCTCAGAGAGGTTTGCCTCTCTGATACTACACTTAAAAAAAAATTATTGTTATTAATTGACATACAATGCTATATAAGTTTAAAACATACAGGCCCTCCCTGGTGGTGCAATGGGCTAGGATGCAGCACTGCAAACTGGCTGCAGCCTCTACAGTACAAGTTTTATCCCAGCCCCAGAGGTGATCCACATGGTCCAGCAGATCTCTCCTGTCTCACCTACTGCTCCCCTCAGCAATGTACTTCATTCATCTGCCTGTTCTGTTCCCCCACTCTGTCTCTGATGAATCCTCTCACTGTCCCCTGTACCTCTGACCTATACCCCAGTTCTGTATGCATAAATAAAAATCTAAGAAAACCACACAATTTATTAATTTGATACATTTCTATATTACAATGATTACTGCAGTAGCATTGTAATATCTCTACTACATCACATTTACCAGTTCCTTTTTTGGGAACAATTAAGATCTTGCCATGTTTACTGCAACATTATTGACAATAATCATGATATGGAAACAATCTGTCTACAGTGGATGAATAGATTAAAAAAAGTATATGTGTATACACACACACAGAGATGTATGTATATGCACAATAGAATATTATTTGGCCAAGAAAAAGAAGGAAATTTTGTCATTTGCAACATGAATGAAACTTGAGGACATTATGCTAAAAGAGAAAAGTTAGAAAAAAAATATTGTATATTATTTACACAAAGAATCCAAAAATGTCACACTCACAAAAACAGAATAGAATGGTGATTAAAAGGGACTGGGGATGATAGGGGTTGGGGTAGGGATCAGGGACAGGGTAGAAACTTGCAACTAGTAGATAAATAGAAGCCCTAGAGATCTAATATGCAGAATAGTGATATTCACAACAGTACTATATTATTCACTTTGAAGTTGCTAAGAGACTAGATCTGAACTCTGAACTTTGAAGTTAGTTTTCAACTACCTTTTTGTATCCTCTGCCTTGATTATCCCACTCTCGGTTGTGAGGCTTAATATTTTACCAGACCTTCTAGGCTGGCCTCCTGGCTTAACTTTATCTCCAACTCAGCCAACAAAAACTCCCTAGTTCCTCTAGGAAGCTCATAAAACTGTGTACTTCATTCTCCAGTAGAGATAATCTCAACCTGTCTTTATGTTTTTAACAAACTGTAAGCTCTTAAAAGCAGTCATGGTCTTTTACTCAGTCTGGTGTCCTCAGAATGTGACATAGTGCCTGATATGTAGCAGTGTTTGTCAAATGAATGACTGAATCACCTCTTTCCTATATTTATCTCATGATAGCCACCTGCCTTTTCAGATTGCTTGGAATACTGTGGGCCCTTTACAAATATTTTTTTACTAAATAATGTTTTCTATTTTCCTTCTACCTTTTTAATTAAAAATGCTTATGATTTTCCCTCTGTATTTCTTGATTTGTTATCATTTTCTTCATGATTGAAAAGAAAAGGGAAAAACATAAGTCAAGAAATATTATGTTGATGTAAGTTTACTACTGTGAACTAAATTTGGAGGTAAAATTTAGGAACTTCTTTAATGAACAATTTGTGACGATGTGGAAAAGAATGCAGTCTTATTGTCCATGACAAAAATATAATATGTTTTCCAACGGATCCATCAAAGGAGCAACACTGAAATCAAATAGGGATGATCCTTAGCATTAGCTGTTGTTTTGGATCATCTGTTATCTTTATCAAACTCTTTGAGGACATTGATATACAACAGAATGTGAAAACTATTTACTAATAATTCCAAAAATATGAATATTTGGAATTAATTAATAAACTCCAAAAGCATTTACTAATAATTTGAAGAAAAGTAACAATAATTTACCTTTAAAAGATGTGAATCCCCAGTAATATTAGTCTAGGTGATAGCACAAATATCTCTGGTTAAAAAAAAATGTAAAAGTCATTTCAGTAAGTTTGTTAACTGACCCTTTACTCATCATATTTCCATTAGTAGCTAAGATGAACTGACTCCTACTGTGTGCCAATCAGAAAGGTACAGATAGGGACAGTTATCATACTTTGAGAGAAGTCTATTTAAAAAACACAATTGTGGCCCTTTCTGGTGGTGCAACAGGTTAAAGAGCAGCACTACAAGTTAGCCACAGCTGCTTCTAGGTGAGTTTGATCCCCTCCCCGGAGCTGATCCACATGGTGCAGCAGACTTCTCCTGACCCGCCTGCTGCTCCCCTTAGCAGTGTACTTTGCCAATCTGTGTGTTCTGCTCCCCACTCTACCTCTGGTGAGATCCGTTCATCACCCCTGCACCTCTGGCCTGTGCCCCAGTTCTTCGTGTGTAAAAAAAAACAACACAATGTGTCCAAGAATTGGCTTTTCAACTTAACCTCTAGGCATCGGGATGAGATGTCTGTATATAACTGAATTTCACTTACAAATTAGAAAACATAAATTAAAAATACAATGAGATATCATTCCATGCATTAGTTGCAAAACTTAAAAGAGCGTGAGAGTAACAGATATTGCTGCTCATTGGAGAAAATGACACTGCCACACATTGCTGGCACCAGTGTAAACTGCTAAAGCTACCTCAAGGGCATCTTGGTAAATAACAGAAAAATTCAAAAGGATGTTGATGTTATGACCTAGCAGTTTCACCTGAGTATATTTATTTCAAAAAAAAAACATTCGTAATCTATATATACAAAAAGACAGGCAGGCTCATCACAACATATTTGGGATCAGTCAAAAAACTGATTATTCCCTCATACCCAGCAATAGGTAAGACAATAAATATATTGTGACATATCTATTTGATAGCCTAGACAGGTTAAAGTCATCATTAATGCATATTGAGTGAACAAACTGAAAAGTAATATTGACTTAGGTATATTTAAAAGCACAAAATAGATAAAGCAGATATTCAGAATTAATTTTGGCCATTGCCTTTGGAAAAGGAAAGAGAGAAGTGAGCCTCAGGATGTCACATTTAAAAAATGCTTAAGTTTATCTATAAATTTTATATTTTTAAAATGCTGACAGCACTGATAAGAAAGCACTAAATCTGGTGGTGAGAAAATGAGGACTTATTATATTGGCCTTTGAACTTTTCTAAATTGCTTTCATTTTCCCAGTAACATACAAACAAGAGAAAGTTAACACACTCACACAAAACCACTATGTCAGTGCAAATGAAGCAAAAATGAGAGTAACTTTGTTCCTGACATCCCTTCAGACCCAACATGCTACTTTCTGTGATCTCCTCTATGACATACTTAAATAAGCCACTTCTGGGGAGATCCTTTGTCAACAATATTATGTCCCAGCTCCTCAGAATGGCAAAGTTCTTCTTGGTCTGGACCCCCTTCACTGCTTCCTTCCCCTTCTCAACCCGTGTGCAACATTCCCTGTAGCACCTCACCATTCCCTGAGTCTATCACGCTCTCTCTAGCCTCCATGCTTTTCCTTTGTACATCATTCACTTCCCTGTGGTGTCCCTTTCCCTTCCCGTCCACTAAAGTAAAACTTCATCCAAGGAATCTTCCTCAACACTCCATGCAGAACAATGGCTCCATGCTCCTCATAAAAGACCTATTTTGAAGCCTTGTTTGCAGATGTTTTCATACAGATTGATTTCTGCAATATCAGGGATGCTATATCACTAACTGCTGCACTCCTTATGCAGCAGGATGCCAGAGTCATCATTCACCAAATAAGTATTTGATGAATTCAAATAAGACTAATCTGCAAGGAAAGGAAAATAGCCCAGAAAACACTTTTTTAAGCCCAAAAGGAATGATCTTCAACATAAACTGCTATTACAGATGATCTATCCATCAATGTAACTGAACAAAAGGTGTCATACATGGAAGATTTTCAGATGGAAGACTACATAAAAACAGCTTCTCCAAGAAAAGGTAAAAACATAGAATTTCAGTGATTTCAAAATACTATAATACAAACTTCAAAAATCACTCACATAAAAGAAGTTTGGAGGTGCCCTCTGAAGAAACAGATGGTCTTACAAAGGCAGCTGACACAAAATATGGACCAATTATTCTCTTAAGGGTTTTCCTTAGACTCTCTCTCTCTATATATACTCACAACAAGCATATAAAGTTAAAAAGCATCACAGCACCCCTTTCACAGATGGAAAAACCGAGGCACAGAGGCTAAGTAATTTGTCAATGTCACATGACTGATTAGCAGCAATTTGGATTTAGTAGTTTTGGCTCCAGGCACTAAGCTCCAGACAGGTAGTGTTTGGCCACTTTTCATTACTTGCTATAATTTGTTTATGTTGCTAGGACATCCATTTGCTAGACTAAATTGTTTATTCAGTATTTATTTGTTTTTTGAAAGGTATCACTTCTTAAAATATTAAAATACTTCCAAGGTAGATGGTGACCAGGCAGGGTCCTAACACCCCTAAGTACCACTCTTAATCATTCTAGTCCTGTTGGCCTAGATATTAACATTCCCACATACACACACACACACACACACACACACACACACACACACACACACACAAAGCCTGGCATCACCCTCACCCTGCTCTAGGAGTGTGGTCCCAGCAGTGCTAATAGTCTGGATATCATATAATTAAGGTAACACCCCTAAACATAAAGGCATGGGGTGAGCATGAGGTTCCAGATAGTGGTATGATGGGCAGGAAGTAGTTCAGTTGAGTTCTTCAAAATGGTTTAGGAAAGAATCATACATCTCTGGGGCTTTGCTTCCTGGGGACAGAATGCAGGCTTTGGAGTCAACAGAAATGGATTTGCCTCTCAGCTCCACCATTTCCTAACTGCAAAGCTTTGGGCAAATGACTTAATTTTGTGCAACCTATTTTTCACTTAGGGATGATGCTAATATTTCATAGGCACTTTGAAGATGAAATGATAGAAAGTACATGGAGTGCCTAATTTAGTGCTTGGCACACAACTATTGCTCAGTGTTGATAACAGGATGAAATGGCTGTTATTCTATAAAATGAGCACAGTAGCAGTGTCCACTTAATAGGGTGTTTAAAAGCACTAAACCCATTAAAAGAAGCAAGCCTATCAGAAACATTGCCTGTCACACAATAAACTCTCAATATAAATGCTGGACATGATTATTTTTGTTATAAGTATACTCTATTTAAAGTTTGTAATTTACGTGCCATCCCTTTTTTGGAGATTAGCCCTTGTATTTTAAACTTTATTTTCTCTAGACTGAAATTCTGTGATAAAATTTATAGAAATACATACTTTTGAACGTTTGTATAAAAATTCAAATCTCAATATAGCTGGTATAGCAGGTTTAAATGATGCTTATGCTTTCAATTTGTAAGTCCAATAAAACCAAAGCATCTCACTTATAAGATTTATCACAAACATGTCTTAATATTTTGAGACAGTGTTGAGTGGACTCTAACTTTGAAAGAAAATTGTTCAAAAGAAAAGAGAAAAACAACATTAATTTAAATTTTGTTCTAAATCAATTTTGACAAAAAGAAAATAGAAAATCAGAATGCAATCCTAGGGGAGAATTTTTACCTTGTTTTTGGAACATGGAGGGGAGGGCTATAAGGAGTGGGATGGAGAGGAGATTAGATAGCTGGTCCTGTGGATTTCCACAAGTGAATTGAAATCCCACTCAAGCCTGAGTTGCCATGGGCAACCAACAGAAACACTATCACTGAAAGAAAGGGCATCTGGTTTTAAGATGATATTTTCTTACATATCACCTAAAAATACAGAATGAAGTGTCAGAGAGTTGACCCCAGTCTTGCCTCCGCAATTGGTGAGAGTTGTGGCATTTGTTTACCTGCCTTTCAGAACTGTCAGGTGTAATGTTTGTTGGCTGGGGCTTGGTATTTGTCAACCTCCATTTTAAGCACCTCTAAATTTAAGGTTCATGTAAGCAAATTTAGAAGGTAACATGTCTAACACTGCACATGCAGGGCTTCATGTTGAGCAGATGACTTAATGTGACTGCCTCACATTTATTGTACACCTACTGTGCACTCTATAAATATAAGAATACAGATATCAAAGGTGATGTAATAGATATAAATGATATTATAAATATAAAAATGCAAAGAGTAATCATATTCTCTCCAGGAGTTCCCATTCTAAGAATGGGACATGTAAATGATCTACAACATGTGGGATTAGACACAACAAACGAGGCTGATGGGTATGTGGTCAGGGTCAGAGGAGATTCCAGGTTTCCATTCTGGATGCCCTGAATGGAATTTGAAGATGAATGTTGAGCAGGCAGGGCATCCTATAATCAATAAAGTTCACACAGAAATGAACTTTCTCTCAGTGGATGGGATCATATTACCTACCTGCAGTGATCCCTTTAGAAGCAAGGAATCCCTTTAGATGGGTCGTGAGCAGTTAAGTACTGTTGCTACTCAAGTAGCTTAAAGCTCCAGACAATGCTTGTAGGGCTGTTATAAATTTTGTAAACAGCAGAACAAGCATCTCTGCCACTGGAGCCTTGCCTGTACAGGACTCAGTTCCTGTCTGCTCCCACCAGGTAGGAACAGAACTGATCCAGTGCTATTTTCAGCCAGCAACACCTCTCAATGAGTTACCGAGCCTGCCAGGGCAAAGGTTTCCAAAGAGCACAGCACAGCAAAGAATTCTTATGGGGTGTTCTATAAAGAGCTAGGATTGCTTCAAGGACTATACCAATGTCGTTTAAAATTTTCAGAGGTGTTGTCTCTTGCACCCCAGAAAGTTAATGCTCTCTTAAAGCAGCCCAAACACTGGTCTTTGAGATCAAAGCCAACAAGCAACAGGGTTATTTAAAAGATGGTGTTTTTCTGTCCAACAGATTTTTTGTTCTATCTTGGGAAGAAAATCAGAGCCCCCTAATATAATCTGTCTTCTCCCAAATAAGAAATAGTAAATCACAAAAGCAATGACTACTGTTCTGAACCAGCTAGGCAAGTCCTCTTGATTATCTACAATGGCGGGTATTATTTGACCTGGAGCCTGAGGCTCAGAGACATTAAATGAGCAACCAAAGGCAAGAGTATGGTGGCAAGACATTAAAAGATTTTTCTAACCCGAATTCATCTGAAACCTCGGCACAGTGTTTAGGTGTTGTTTTGCTTTGTTGTTTTAATGAAATACAGTGTTGTTTTTTAACCGATGTAACACTGGTTTACAAAGTTGTACTTTAGGTAAATAGCATGCCCCTGAGAATGTAGGCAAGGATCAAAGTTCATCAGCCAGGCGGGCCCCCCTCCCTTTCTCTGCAAGAAGAATCTTCTGCAATCCAGTTATCCTGGGGCTGCAAACTGAGAGAAAGTCTTTTCAGTTTAATTCTGGTTAGGAAAATCATTTAGGTCTTCCCTGGTGGCGCAATGTGTTAGGATGCTGCACTGCAAGCTAGCCACAGATGCCTCAGTGCGAGTTTCATTCCCAGCCCTGGAGGTGATCCACATGGCACAGCAGACCTCTCTTGTCTCACCTGCTGGTCCCTTCAGCAGTGTACTTCATCAGTCTGCCTGTTCTGCTCCCTGCTCTGTCTCTGGTGAATCCTCTCACTGCCCCTACACCTCTGACCTGTAACCCAGTTCTGTATGCATAAATAAATAAATCTTTTAAAAAAAAGAAAAAAGAAAAAACTTTGTCTCACCATGATACTCTTGCCTTTGGGTCACTTAATGTCTTTGAGCCTCAGGTTCTAGGACCAATATAGGACAGGTTTACAAAATATGTATCAGAAGTTATATAAAGTGTGATAAGGTGTGATAAATTAAAAGAGAAGTAAAGGAAATTAAATCGGGGCAAAGATTAGACCTTAAGCGAAGAGAAGCTTATACCCCTATGACCTGCACATATGTTGTAGCAGGCAATAAAGTAGGAAGCAATTTGGCAATAAACTTACTAGCAGCAAAATGAAGAAAATGTGGTCAGTTCAGAGTCCATAAGATAAGACTAGATTGACTGCTCAAAAGAATGACATCTGTTCTTGGTAGTGAGATCAGGCAGGAATCTCTCCCAGGACCCCAGTGGTGTGTGATGTGGTAATACATTCTTGACAACATTAGAATCAGAAGATTGTTCTTCTAAAGACCCCCCAATGTAAACTGATGAGATTCTATGAAGTCCAGCTGACTAGAAAAGTTACCACAGAGATCTTTAATTAGGTACAGTTTTCTTGAGCAGAGAAAATAAAGAGTTAAAAAAAATCATATGGAAAGTTCTGATCTTTCCTTGGTGATAAAGGCTCAATCTAATGATTTTAGTCTGGCTCAAGTCCAAAGCTTTCAGGGACCATGTAAGAGTTTACTTACAATTACTAATTGACTGATAGGGTCCTTAGATGGTTTTTAATCCAATAGAGTGACCAGTCCATAGGACATGTGAAATACATTGTTAGTCTTAATATTGGTTACATATAACCCATTGGAAATAGCTGTCCTTAGCTATACTGCTAGAGACAGGGGAGTTGTGGCATTAGCTCTCCATTCTTCTCTGCTGGGATTGGGTCTCTGTGGACCATAATTATCCTTCCCCAGCTATGTGCACAGGGAGCACAGAGGGTGATGTAAAGGAGGAAGGGACTTGCTCTTTCCTGAACACTTGTGGCTCTGTCAGATTCTCCATCTAACAAAGCCGATTCCACAGAAGCAAATTCACAAACTTTCCTAGCCCAGCTTCCATTTCTGTCAGAGGAACCAGCCGCAGTGTCAGCATTCCCTCCTCAGACACCTAAGTCTCAGAGGGAGGTCACTCCTTAGGCCTCTTGAGGCACCAGCAGAGCTCACACACCATTGTCTCCTCGGAGGCTGACATCTTAGTGGGTCTGTCACTGAGCTATAAACTTTAAAACTCCAACCTGTTGGTGGAAATGCACACTAGTACAACCACTATGGAAAACTGTTTGGAGGTTCCTCAAATTGCTAAACATGGAGTTTCCCTACGACCCAGCAATCCCACTCCTAGGTATCTACCCAAACAACACAAAAACACTGATCCAAAAATATACCTGCACTCCCATGTTTATTGCTGCTTTATTTACAATTGGAAAAACATGGAAGCAGCCCAAATGCCCCAAAGTAGATGACTGCATTAAAGAGATGTGGTACATATAAACAATGGAATATTACTCAGCAGCCAAAAAAGAGAAACACATGTCTTTTGCAGCAACTTGGATGGAACTGGAAAAGATCATGCTTAGTGAGATAAGCCAGAAACAGAAAGAAAAATACTGGATGGTTTCACTCATAGCAGGAGTATAATGCACCAGACGAGGAAATAACAAGAATAATGAACAACCATATACCAGAGACATTTTGTGGGGGTGGAGTGGGGAATGGGATCAAAAATGAGGGTGGGAGGGGGTGGGAGGGAAGTGCACAGGATTATGGTGATGGCACACGGGTGACTTGGTGATGGGAAACCTGCAGGGATTACAATTGAGATGGAAAAAAAATGATATAAAAATAAACTGTTATTAAAAAACAATAACAACAACCAAAAAACTCCAGCCTGTTCCTTTCTTCTTTGGCCTTAGTGGTGGCTGTTGCTTCCTGCCTTTATCACTTTAGAAATATGTCAGTGTTCCTTTTTTTGTATTTTTCTGTTCCTCAAACCTGATTAACAGTATTTTGTTAGTCTGGTTTCCTTTTTCAGGACCTTGATTAACATTGTAGTAAATACAAGATGACTTCAAAGGATCCCAAAATTCCAAAAATTGAGCTGTTGTTTCCTTGAGTAAATGCAGTTTAATTTAGTTCAGCCACTCCTTTCATTCCCAATTTTTTATAGGCTTCAGCAAAGGTACGATCTAGAAACTAATTTCGTTTTGAGTAGGAGTAATCAATGTGACCTGGTTATAGTATTGGATATGAGCTTGTTTGGTGTGTGTTTAGTTTGTACCTATTTGGATTTTTTTGGATGGGTTAAGTAGTTTAAGTACATTTCATTTTATAGCTTGATTGCAAAACATTTATAAGTTCCTTGTAGGAAACTGGGAAAAATGAAAGTTTTAGTTTTATTGTAATCCCACCAAGTTTATTTATACATCATTATTATGTGTAAATATTACATATACTTATATATATATATATATTGTATTAAATAGGGTTCTTCATTTTTTATAAGCTGCTTTCCATTCCATCAATATATTTGTCAGGATTTTTAAAAAGGAGTCTTAATTTATTGCATATTTTTTAGATGAAAGTTTGGTGTAAAATTATGTACACAAAAAAAAGATTCAAGCCTAATTTAGGTATATGTATTTTTAATTTGTATTCATTTTTAATTCAGGAGTCTTTTTAAGAGAAAGAAGAAGAAAAGGTGAAGGTCTCAGACAGCAATGGTAAACAGACTCCATCACACATACCCACAATACTGGCAGCATAAGCCAATGGAATGACAGCATACCAAGAGTGCTCTAAGTGGGACACAGTACTAGGCTCCATTAGCAAGGTTTTCAGTGGATATGGAACCACATGAGCCATATAACAGCTAGCCAAGCTCTAAGACACATTATTAGACTTTGCAAAGTGTAGTCTCTTTCACTACCATCGTCACAATAACTTTGGTCAAGTGAAGACTTTATCCATTCATCTAATATTCAACACAAATTGTATTTCAGATGTCCATTGCCATGTAACAAATCATTTCAAATCTTGACAGTGTTGAACAATAGCCATTTTATTATTCTATGATTCTGAGTATAAAATGCTCAGGCACGGCCCTCGCTGGTGGCACAGCGGGTTAAAGCACAGCACTGAGAAGCTTGAGCCACTTCCGCATGAGTTCGATTCCCGCCTGCCCCGGAGGTGACCACATGGCGTGGCAGACCTCTCCTGACCCGCCCGCTGCTCCCCTCAGCAGTGTACTTCGTCGATCTGCCTGTTCTGCTCCCCACTCTGTCTCTGGTGAAACCTCTCGCTGCCCCTGCACCTCTGGCCTGTACCTCAGTTCTGTATACATAAATAAATAAATCTTAAAAAAAAAAAATGCTCAGGCAGGGAACAGAGAGTTCATCACTGCTTGTGATGCTTGGGAGGATGGACTATTGCCAGTAGGGCAACATAGCCAATGCTCTCATCTGTCCACTAGGTTCTTCAGGTCTTTTCTACAAGATTGACAACAGGTGCAACTTGGACAAAGTACTCACATAACTCATTACTAGACTGAGACGTCAAATGGAAATTAGCTATCCACTCTATCTGTCCCTTCTTCTCCCCATGAGATTAGCTTGAGCTTCCTTACAGCATGGCAACTGGCTTCTTTTATGCAAGCATAATAATAATGCACAATGGAAGCTCTAGGGCTTTCTATGGCCTAGACTCAAATTCACATAGCATCACTTCTGTCATATTAGTTACACAAGGATAGGCAGTCAAGGTTTGTACTATGTTGGGAGTTATTCTTTAAGGACCCATGGTTAGGAAATAAATACCACATAGTATTTTGCAGATCAGAAGGCTCTGTCACTTGAATTTTCCTGATTGGCACTCACTTTACCAGGAAGGTAAAACTTAGTGGATTCTCATCATTGTAAGCAGAAGGTAAAAGGAGAATCCCATGATTTTCCAAATAAAAAGTCATCTTCTGTTGGAAACTCCATTCTTGGAAGTATTTTTCTCATTAAGTATGTATCATACTTGAAAGTCCAATCATAAGATAAGAACCAGAAGCAAACACAAGGTATTGCTAATGGAAGTTAACAGAGAGAAGAGCTCAGAGAAGAGTGTGGTTTAGCAAACATTGTAGCAAACAATACCAGTTGTAAGAGGAAGAAGCAGCACATTTTGGGATGTGATCATGGCTCATAAAAGACCTGTTTTTGTAGAACTGGTTCATGAGTTAGGAGAAACACTATTCAAGAAAACCCACTGGAACAAACATTTAAGAAAGTCTTGACTATCTCCATTTTATAAATAATGAAAGGAGTTACACCAAGCGACATCCCTTAAAATACAAATCTAGTTACGGGGCAGAACCAGGATAAAGTTTAGGTTATATTACTAGAAATCAAAGCCCTTTGGGGATATATCTTGAGAACTCCTAAATCAGACGTCATCTATTGTACCAGATCTTGGTTGTCAGTACATGAATTTGCTTCAGCTTGCATATATAGATAGAAATACGTTGAAAGGCTATCTAATAGCTTACTGAACGGGTGGAAACCCGTAGACTTAGTGTCAGAAAAGATTAGATGAGGGAGTTATGGTCAAGCCAAAGGAAGAAACTGGTCAAGCACTGGCACTGGTACTTCTGACCTGTAGACCCGATGAACAAGCAGCAGCTATTGCCACTACTGCTACTGATGTCACCGATCACAATGTTAAAGGTGCCTTGGAGTCTTTGTGTCATCCCCCAAGCCCTAATACACCAGGCGGTTAGCAGGAAATTAGCCAAGTCTTGGTCACATGATCAAGCTGCCAGGCAATTGCTTATAAATGAAATCTCTAGGCCTATGTGCCTACCTCTCACCGAGGCACATACAGGGTAGAAGGAGCTCCCCAAAGTAAAATGCTAGCTAGCTGGAAATAATAGCAAGAACATGATACACACTATCTGTACTTTTACTTCCAGTGCCTCAGTACCATTCATTCTTCTTGAAGTTTCAGAGGGGATATTCCATTCTCATCGAAAACATGAAATGATCTAAGGCAAGGGTGCTTGGAGATGAAAGTAGGTAATGTCTAGCCAACGCAAGGCCATTGGTTGGCTCATTTTATGTTAAGAGGTTTAGTCTCTGTCCTCTCAACTGGTGAAGAGAAGAGGGAAAAGCTGGTTGAAGGCAGAGACTGTGTCTATGTTCATGACAGCCCAGAGAGTGTCTGTGTTTACCAGTATAACAATCAAAATAGATGATGGTGTGAAAGTCGATATTACATCAGTCTTTTTTTGAAGCCAAGATTATAACAGGATGGTCTGAGTAAGAATTGAATTTTTCAGAGTGACATGCAAGGAGGGCTTTCAATAAATTTCCCCCATGATATCCTCAGCAGAGAATGAGATTCTGATACGTGCAGTACTGCAAGTGATTCTCGTGTATTATAAGAGAAGGCTCAGAATGGGATGAGGCAGAGAGCAGGACAATTGGAGCTTTGGGATCTAATCAGAAGAAGAAAATAAGTATATATTGATTTGATTTATAATACCAACAGGAAAATTCAAGAAGGGAGTCTAAAGGAAAGGGAATTCCAGGATCCAAATTAACTTGAGAAAAGAATTACTCAGAGGATATCATAAGTGAATTTAGCTATCACAGAGGCTGGGGAAAATGCCCTCAGATACAAGCCAAGGTTTTGTTAACAGAAAGAAGTTAGAATTGGCTTTGAACTAAAGGAGTAGGATGAAAAGAGTAGAATGAATGACTAAATCAGCTGCAAGGGGAGGTAAAAGAGTTGAACAAAAAGGCAGGTATAGAGGTAAAATGGGAGGGTGAGAGAGGAAAATAAATTCTTCAGCTTTGTATAAGACCACCTAATACATTCAGTCTGGGTGTAGTTAAGCTCTCAAAAATGCAAAGTAGTGTGAAAACAAAATTTTTATATCTCTTGTCTCACACTAACTACATACTCATCCCTATTTTTACAAATGAGAAAATTGAGGCTGAGAGTTATTAAATCATTTGCACCAAAAGACATAATGAACAGTGGGCTAGCTGGAATTTAAAACCAAATCTGTCTGACTCAAAAATCTTTGGATGGATACACCTTACAGTAATGATACTGAAATTCAGAAAATTTAAATTTAAAATTATCTGCTGTTGCATTTATTTCCAACTTAAGCAATAAGTAGGGGAAAGAAATTCCCTCTTGACTTTCTTAGTAAGCTTTACAGGAAATAAAGAATATATGAGTACATATGGTGAAGAGAGAACTAGAAAGAAGGGAACCAAATATACTCTTCCTTCCAGTTCCCTTACCTCCAGATAGATGCAATCTATTTAGATTTCAAGGCTCTGTCATTTTGTTTTGAGTATTCAACTAATGCTGATATGGAAGGGATGGATAGCTGGCTGCCTTCCAAAGATTTGTGCTACTCTCCTTGTTGCAGATATGTTGCTGGGAAAAGGCTGCCCAACCAGTGATTCTTTTATCTAAATAGGACCATGTGACTCTTAGCTGAAGGCCAAGAGAGTTGAAAAGAATACCTTCTGCACCATTCTTCCTTCCTCTCCGCATGGATGCTAGCACCAAGTAAGCTTGAACCCCACTTATAAACAGCAGATCCTATGTCAGTCTGGTTCCTGAATAACTTCTACCTTCTCTACCCTCTCCTTCTCCTGAAACAGTGTTAAACTACTGCTAGAACAAAACACATTTTATTTTTATTTTTTTAAAAGTTTATTTTTACATCATTTTATACATTTTTTTTTCCATCTCAATTGTAATCCCCGCGGGTTTCCCATCACCAAGTCACCC